>NW_024870727.1:10035000-10695000 GCF_019054845.1 Dipodomys spectabilis
AAGATCAAGGCTAAATTAAGTGATAACGATTTTGAATTAGTTTTCTTAAATAAATAAGACAGTGCTGATGAAACTCTTTTACACTTCAAGTGCTAGAGGTGGATGAGGGAAGTGGATACAGAGGGAAAGAGGGAGGATAAATGGAAAGGGGGAAAGAGGACAAAAAATTGGATGCAGCCATAGTAGGTAGGTTAGCTTCTTAGGAGCAAATAGGGCTTCCAAGTCAGTAAAATTTAATCTTCTAAAAAAATATCCTTGAGTAGCCTATCAAGTGCAACGTAGAATTGTCTCAATATTTCTTTCCGGGTATAAATTGTTACTGCCTAGACACTCACCTGTACAACAAGCACAAGCCTGACTGTGTTTCAAGGATTTCAGTTTTGTAACTAGAGGTTTCTGTAAGGTTGTGCTCACTATTAAACCCTCCTCCCCCACCCCTTTTTCTAGGCATGTGTGGATGGGCTTTGCTTAGGCTGAGACACGGATGACAATTTCCAGGAAGCCTAAAATCACCCAGGACAGAGTTGTGACTAGAAAAGAGCAACCAGAGAATAGAAAAGTAAGGATAAAACGAATAAACAATATACAGTGTATTATATATAACATGTTGTATATAATATTTATAATCTTTGTTTACATATTCAAATCTTAATAAAGTAAACAATAGTAAAGAAAAATAATAAATAGTAAAAAGTGACAATAAAGAAAATATTAAAAGAAAAGATAATACGGATTTCTCCTATTTACTCTTGTATAACTTTTTTCCATTGAGAATTACCAGAAAATCAAATCTTTCATTTAATCCTCTTTATATATGACTGATATCGTAAAGGTTGTCTTCCTTGTCTCCATTTTAATAAATAACACTAAATAATTTTATTATTGCAAGTACTCTCATTTTAGGATTTTTTTTTGTTTTCTTCTTCATCTTTATTTCTCTGTCCACTCCCATCACCAAGTATTCCCTGAAAATATTTTTCTGTTCATGACTTTCCTTAACTCTAATCCTGAAAAAAAAATCCAAGACTATCTCACCTACATACAATGTGAGGGAAGAACCGCCCATTGCTGGTGGTAATCAAATAATCAATAATTACAGAGTAATTTCGCCTGTGAAATTTCTTATCTACTCAAAACTTCCTTGACACCCCACTGTATGTAAGATAAAACTCATAAATTTTGAATAAATATTTTTTTCTCTTGTAATCCTTGTTTCAATTTTGGAGTGAAAACAAAAGATAAGAGCAAAAGGAAAACCGTAACTATCCAGACTGATTGGTTCCCAAGCCTTAGATTCTTTACAAAAATGTACATTTAAAAGCTTAGTATTGGGGGCTGGGAAGTTGGCTCAGTGGTAGAGCGCTTGCCTTGCATGCATGAGGCCCTGGGTTCGATTCCTTAGCACCATATAAGCAAAAAGAAAAAAGCCGGAAGTGGCGCTGTGGCTCAAGTGGTAGAGCACTAGCCTTGAGCTGAAGAGCTGAGGGACAGTGCCCAGGCCAAGTTCAGGCCCCACAACCGGACGCCCCCCCCCAAAAAAAAGCTTAGTATTAATTACCTTTTCCTGACAAAAAGATGTTTTTATCAACTTGGAACTTGTCAATATCTAGACTTTAATCTATGAAATGAACTTCAAGAATATACATTACAATGTATATAAGTTGATGGTAGAGGAAGGTGGTTTTTATGACAAATCATTTGGAAAGCTTCAAACTTAAAGATAACCTACTATACCCAATTACTTTCCATGCTTACTGTGTTCACAGCCTTGTCCAAAGTAGCCTTGCGGACACTTACAGCTCCCAGAAAATCAGTTGCAAAGCCCATTGCTATAACAGGTACAATTATAAATGGCAGCCTGGACCATAATAGCTGGGAGAACATTCTGAGAAACAAAGAAAAAGTTACACATAACACTAGCTTTCATTGAAAGATGATTGAATTTGTAATGAGTTCAAAGACAGAAAAATCAGTAGAATCAATTTTAAAAAAGAATACAGACAAAACATTAGTTTACCAAATGAGATAAACGTAAATAAAAAGAGAAAGCATTGCAGGAGGAATGAGTGGAAATGAGTGGAACTGTGGCTCAGAGTGGTCGAGTGCTAACCTTGAGTAGAAAAGCCCAGGGACAACTCCCAGGCCCTGAGTTCAAGCCCCACAACCGACCAAAAAAATGTGGATGAAATGACCATCAGATAACATAACTATAGAAATTGTAATAAGAATAAGATTTTTAAATAATGAAATATGTTATAGTCAGCAAGTTGTCCTACTTTGAAATAAAAAGTAAGACCATTTTAGTGAAAAAAAATAGTGAAATAACTCCTGTAGTTAAGTAAACCACATCCAAAACCAAAAAATAAAATAAAATAAAATAAAATACACCAGTCACAGATTCACAGAGGAATTCTACAAATCTTTGCTAGTCAAGCCAGAGCCTTATTACTTACCCTGTTCCACAACATTGACAGGAAAGAAATGTTCAAGTGCATTTCATTGAGAGCATAACATCAATTCCCAAACTTGACAAACATTGCATAAAAAACTACTGTTCCACTTTACTTATGTATATGGATGCCAAAAATCATAAAAGAAAATATAAGTGTACAGAATCCAACAGTACATTATGAAGTAATTTATCATGGCCAGACAGTACTTACTTTAAGAATGTAAGGCATTCAATATTAGAAATTCATTAATACTTTATATTTATCATTCAAAAGAGAAAAAAGTCATACCTTAATTGCCTAAGTGAGTAAAAAGACATGTAGGATAAATTCTTTTAGTAAAACACTGCATAGATTAGAAAATTAATCATCAATATCTTAGTGTGAATATTAAAAGCCAACATCATAACAGGTAATAAAATACTTGAACAGTAGATTTACTGTGCTTTTATCACATTTGTATATATATATATATATATGCACATACATATATGACATATATATGTAAAATATATACTCAATAAATACAAATAACACTTTTTGTATATGGAATGGTACACGATCACATTTTTCTTGATGAATTGAAGTTTAGAGCCTCTGGGAAGGTTTTTTGACACTTCTTCCACCAGGCCCACATTCTTTGGGACTGCCTTGCTATGTAACACAGAGTGACCTGAAATTGGAGGCTTTCATGTCTCAGCCCCCTGATGCTTAGATTGCAGGCATGTTCCACCAAGCCTGGCACTGAGCACACTCGTAATGTGAACTGGCTTTTCCTAGATCCCCACCTCTTCCACCCGGTGTCCCACAAAGGCCTCGGTGGTGGCTGAAGTTCTTCAGCCTCATGCCTGGAACCTATTGTGCACAAAAGTTTGGAGTTTAAGAACTGACTAGTAGGGTGATATTTAGGCTTCAGAGGAGCTCATTCACAGTCATATTATTTCAGTTTCTGAAGAGATGTGATATTCCAGGAATGAGTAACAATCAATAGTGATATCACTATTTTTTATTGGCAACACAATATTTACCAGCAAGTTGGCTAAACTGATTGGAAAGTCATTACTTCACAAGTTTTTGTTCTGTGTTAACAGCCAATGGCAGTATGCTCCCAAGAAGATTTGTATGGAAGGAGAGAAGGTAATACATTAATTTGCCTTTTTCACAGTGATTTCTTGTCCATCCGAGACCACAGGTACAACTCCCATCTACAGGATTGCAGAGTCCGCCATTTTTACAAGCACACAATTGGCACTAAATCTTGTTTGGGGACATTCTGCACGAAAATAATTATGTTTTAAATGTCAGCTTGTATTAAAGGTCACATGAATACACAATTTTCTCTATTTTACATTGTGAGAAAATGTTAAAATTAATGCAAAGAACTTACTAAATACCAACAGATAGTCACAGATACATCATTTATTCATTCACTCTTCATTCTCTCTGCAAGTATTTTTTGAGCTTGTACTATGAGCTGGCCTACAACTAGAACTGCAGATATCCTAGGAGTGAACAGTGATAATTTCAGTATTTTATATAACATGCCTTAGAATTAATAAAGAAGAGCGAAGGAGAGTTTATCATTTAATATTTGGTGCTGAAACCTAAAAAAGCACTTCTTACTACAAATTAAAAGGTACTATTCAGACAAGCGAGTTACTCTGACCATATAGAGAGTATGGTGAGGGAATAATTGATTGATGGATTGAACAGCCAATGGTAAAGCAGAGCTCTTCTAATGAGAGACTAAGCCTCACATTTAGTTGGCTTTACCACAAAGAATATGGTTCCAATGTTGCCAGCTAATATGATTTCTTTCCTAGGAAAACTCAAAATCTCCATTTTATATAAGATTACCCAACCTTTGAAAGTTGGCAACTAATTAAAATTGTTTTATAGCACTATGGAAGCCAAGCTATGCCAGCCAATTCAAACACATTTGTGGCTAAGATTTGGCAACAGGCCTGCCATTTATGACCTCCAGTTTATAATATTTTTAACATAGTGATATTTTCCACATGAATTATCTCATTTAATGCTCACAAATACCTCTGTGATGTGGGTAACGGTATTATTATCATACTCTTGGGAAAGCTGAAGCTCAGAGCCGGTAAAGGGTAATCAAGACTTAAATTTAGAACATCTGACTTCTAATCAATTTTTTTCAATTCTAGTTAGCAGGAGAGATATTAGAGCATTTTTACTCTGGTTAGCAGGAATCATATTAGACAGACTTTTAAATTTGCCCTAAAGTATTGTTTAACACAAAACCAGACAGGTGCTTAATCTGCCTGACTCTTTCTTGTCTTTATTTGGTTGGAGAGTTGCACTTTAGTAACAAAGAGAAGGATTTTGACTTTGCTAGGCAGGTAGCAGTTCAGTTGTCTGATTATTTTATCTTAATTTGGGTAATGTGTTTCGGTTGTTTTTATTTTTTTGCTGATATCCTGTGGTCTATGTTTTTATTCCTTTAGCTTATGGGTACAATGTCTGGGAGTGTGAATACATACAGTCTGTTTCCTAATTACTAAACTTCCCCAGCACCATTTGTTGAAATAACATTCTTCCAAGCATTAAATAATTTAATGTCAAAAAACAGTTGCTCATACTCATACAGGTCTATTTCTTAGTTCTCTATTGATGCCTTTTACTATGCATAATTCCTTCCCCAATACAAGAGTCTGGATATTCTAGTTAAAAAAAAAGTCTTGACATTTTTATGTCACCTAAAATTTTTCTTGTCCTATATACCATAGGACAAGGATGAAAACTTCCAGTTGTGTGTGTGTGTGTGTGTGTGTGTGTGTGTGTGAAATACACATCAAGTTGAAAAAAACCTCCCTGGAATTCCTGTCTCTAGGGGATTTTATCATTAAGGCAAATTGAGTCATCAAATCTCTTGCTAGCTCAGTTAATGTGATCATGCCCAATTTTGTCTTTCCTCTCAGTTCTCAAATATTGAACCAACCTTGCCTGTTTATGAAATCTCTCCCCCTCACCTTCCCCCCCCCCCCAACCTCGGCCCCCAGCTTAAAGGAAAAAAAAACTTGTTAAATTGCATAGGACAACCTCAAACTCACAATTCTCTGGATTCATCTTCCTGAATTTATGGAATTACAGATAGGTGCCACCATCCCTAGCTTTTCTCATAGATTTTTTTAGAATGAGGTTTCCATACATGGTTGAGGCTGGCTTTGAACTGGTTCCAAAGACTAGGCTGTTTTTGAACTCATGGATCCTGCCTCTGCAGTCTGAGGACTGGGCTTACAGATATGTGTTTACACACCTGGTTTTCATATAGTTTTTTAATACTTCTTCTAGGTACTACTGCACAGGATTTTCTACAGTCGACTGCGTCAACATTTTACCAGTTTAAATGAGGTATAGAAATCTCACCTCCATGATCCTTTATAACAACCAGTTGTTGTGTACGTGCCTTTGTATGTGTTGGTTTTGCCAGTGGAACTCATTTCTGGTCTTCTGAGTAAAGGAAGCACACTTATGTCTTTTTAAAAACAAATCTATATTGTCCTTCCAGGACTGTGGGCTTTTCCAGCAGCCAGTCTTTTGACATAAAAATCAAATAGAACAGACAGCAAACTCACCACCTTGATGCTCATTTGGATCCTGCCATCTCTGCCAGTCCACATCTTTATAGTTAGTTGGTTGCAGTATTGTCTACAACTTTTATTCTCTTTAAAGGGAAGAACAGGGAAAAGTGTGTGTGTGTTCCATTGCTCTCTAAGTGAACTTTATATAATCCAGGGGATCTTCTAGTGTTATATAGTATAATAAATTTTTTATGGATTACATATTAACTCTACAGTATTAATATGATGTTTTTACATATTATTTTCCTCATTCCTTTCCTTGGGTTGATGTTAGTTGTCTATAATTTTGTTCTTAAATTCTGTTACAGAATTCTTAATTCTAGACTTTCCCTCATAAATGTAAATGTACTTGTTGAGTTATAGTGTTTAAAAAATGTGTGTTTGTGCAGATTAGAATCTTTGCACTTGACAAACTTTGGAGAAGAAAGATCACTGTACTGGGCATTTCTTCACATTCCCTATTCTTCCAATCCTGGCTTCCTAAGGTTATGATAAAATCTCTTCATTGCTGTAATTTATGTCATGCACTCATAATCCCCACAGTTGTTTTAAATGTTCTTCTCATTGAAATGGATTTAATATTTTGCAGCAATCACTTGACTACAGGGTTTATATTTACTATTCATTCAGTTCCTCAAATTTATCTTTCAAAAAACAATTTTTGTGCACTTTTATGTCCAGTAATATTTTCACTTTTAAAAATAATTGTTTATTTGGCAGCTTAACTGTGAATAAAACACATGAGTTGCACTGATTCTTCTTCCCAAACTGGCTGAATAAGCATGGACTAATCATATGCGCATGGTGAACATTGCTGTGAAACATTGAACCATAACTGATTTCTCCTCCCTCAAGTGATTTCATATTTTCCTGCAGATGTCTTTTTTTTTTTCTTTTGGTTGGTGGTGGGGCTTGAACTCTGGGCTTGGCTGCTGTCCCTGTGCTCTTCAGCTCAAGGCAAGTGCTCCATTGCTTAAGCCACAGCGCCACTTCCAGTTTTCTGGTGGTTTATTGGAGATAAGAATCTCACGAACTTTCCTGCCCAGGCTGGATTTGAACCACAATCCTCAGAACTCAGCCTCTTGAGTGGCTAGGATTACAAGCGTGAGCTACCAGTGCCCGGCTCAGCAGTGTCTCTTTGCCTAGAATCAGTCACAATGATTATTTCCAGGCAAGAATAGAGCTACTCAATGTGTGGCGTCAGACCCTCCTTTATTTCAGAGGGGGGACAAAGTCTTGAGTGTCATAATTGAGTATTATCCCCTTCTATCTGTATACATCTCTACTCTTTTCCATTCCGTAAGTTCTCTTTCCCCTTGTCTCACATGCTCTACATACCCCTGTCTGGACCTTCATTGGATTCTACCCTCCCACCACCTTCTCCTAATGTGACCTCCATTTATGGGAGGTGAGGTTAGAATTTCATTTTCCCTCCTTTCCTGAGCTTGTCACGCTTACTTTTTCATTTCCTTTTGTTGTCTTTTTATTTATTCCATGAACCCTTGTATCTCTGCTTTGCTCTTACATTTTATGGAGAACAAACTTTCATTACATCCCTCCGATGCTTGGAAAGAAATTCTGGGTCATAACTTTATGTGTTCCACAGTAAAATCTCTCTGCCCTAGTTTTATCTGCCTTTTGTTTTCCTACTCTTTTCCTTCTTCCTTTTTATAACATTTGCCCTAAAACACAGGCAAAGCTGTGAACAGCTTCAGATCTTTATTTCTATAATAAGCTTCGTTTAAAAGATAGCTGCAATTTTTTTTTCAATGCAACAGATATTTCAGAAAGGGTAGTGTAGATCTAGGTTAGAATAATGATTTCATCTGTTAGGAAGTTTGTTTGCCTGTATTCACAAGTTGTAGGATGAGTGTGTGGTGTGTGTGGTATGTGTATGTGTGTGTATGTGAATATATGAATGCATGAACATATGAATGAATGCATGTGTATGTGTGCATGTGTATAGGTGTGTGTGTGTGTGTGTGTGTGTGTGTGTGTGTAGTGTGTGTGTGTGTGTGTGTGTGTGTTTAGCCCCTCTTGAGCTGAAAGGCTTCTTATCCATTCTTCTTGGCTCTATTACAAAGCTGATATACCTGGGTATTTTGTGATTCTCTTCCCTTCCCTGTTTTCCTCAACCCAGTGATAACCAGAGGCTTCCAGAAGCTTCCTCTGTCCTTGTTTGACCAGGAAGAAGTGGGAGGGGGGTGTTGGCCATGGGCATTTCTCAACAGGGTACGGTGGGGAGCAGTGGCTGCTCACTCAGCCTCTGTAGAACTCAGCCTTCCTTTGTTCACTGTGATGATAATATTATGATTTGTGGTCCAGCAGAAATCATGTGTTTCTTTGTCTCCCCTTCTCCTTGGGATGGCCCACTGAGGTGTGAAGAGGGTACACCTTCTTCAGGTCTGACAAGCTGACATTGTCAATATGAAAATTTGGGGTAGTTTCTTTCAAAATGAGCCCAATGTGGCTCAAAAATGTCTTCCTAGTCACAAGCATGTGTGAGCTATTCTTTGCTTCTGCTTCCAGCTTTCATTTAGCTAGTAGGCTCCTCCCCCCCAAAATAATGCAGCAGACATGAACTTTTATTAAAGTCACATTTAAAGAGGAAAACTGTAAACAGTGTCCCTGTATTCAGCTTTTCTGTATTCAGCTTAATGTGTGGATGGATAAAATGAGTGGGTAGTCATCATTCTCTTGCTGACATCTGGCTCCCATTGGCCCAGGTGGAGAGGAGCTCTGCCTTGTCTCTGGTCACACTGTCTTGAGCCGCGGAAGCACCGCTGGGCACAGCCTTCACCATAGTGATCTCCAGTATTAGCTACATGCAAGAGCCAAGCCAAGCCAAAAGAAACAAAAGCACACTCTGCTTACTAAACATTTTTGCCAGGTAAGATTTTTTTTTGTTTTTTGTAATCTTGTAAATATATAGCCCAGTCTCTTTTTCAAGAGGCTTTCTGTGACATGCCTACAGCTTGGTTTTCACTCCAAAAAGTGACTTGGAAAGAAAAAAAAGAGTGGACATTTTCCAAACTGTTGCTAACTTAGAGCACTTTTAAGTTGGCAGTAGGAAAATATAATCATATATATAGGTCAACACTCATATGTGTGTTTCTTTTAAGTTAAGAACATGGACTTTTCCCAGTATCCATCCAATCTGACTGCCATATGGATCTCTGTGTGTGTGTGGTGTGCACACGTGCGTGTGTGTGCATACATGAAATTGAACTTCTATTGAATATATATTTTATTTTCAATAATCCATGTTTTCTCTTAAGTTCATCCTGGAATCTTAGTATATACTCCTAGACATGAGTATAATAAGATCCATAATGTTGGTATCTTCACACATTTTTTCTCTATTTGTATCAATTATTATGTCTTGAGTTCACATGTATTTTGTTTTATTCCAAAAAATTAATCCTGATGAATATCAAAATGAAGATCATACAAGTACCCATGAGAATCGAGTGACAAGGAAACATGAAATGAAGAAAACTAAGTATCACAATGCCTTGCCCTTGTACGAGGTGGGCTTTGAAAGCTCACTGTTGCCTGGCTGCCTGTCAAAGCAAAGGAAAAGTGCAGAGTAAAGAGGGCAGTTTCCTTAAGACAAAGTGTTCCCAGCTCTGGGGGAGAGACCACGGCTTTTAAGAATGCTTTGGCAAGAGGACATTTCTCCCATTGGTTCCCTTTGAAGAGCAAACACAAAGGAGCCAGCCAGAGCCTTCCTGAGGAAATGTTTATGGGTTGGCTGTAACTCCACAGTCTCTCAGCCATTGAGATGTCAAAGGCAGTATCCAACAGATGTGCATCATCCACTACCTGGCTTTCAGACTTTGCTTACTCGTGATTTATTCTCAGCGCAGCAAGATGCTCAGGCAGGGCAGTAAAATAGACAAAATCACTTTTACGCCAAGTAGATAGAGTGGAACTACTTGCCTGAGAAATATAGGCAGGTGAGGCTACCTTCAGCATGGAACACTTCAGTGTTTTCCTAAGCACCAACTTAGCTAGCATGCTTCTAAAGGAAGAAGAGTCAGAATTCAGATTCAGATTCCCCGAGCTCTCCTGTCCTTAGCTTCAGAGCATTTACCAATGACACTTTTTCCCTGTTAATTGTAATGATTACAAAATAGAGCACAAGAATATGAATGTGAAACTCAGTGAATGATTATTTTGTGGCCAGCTAAACCAAGGGTTCAGGCTCAGGACTAACATCTTCAGGAAACCACCCACTCATCCTCATAAAGATCATCCTGACCCTGGCTCCTAACACTAGGGGCAGAGGACTCAGAAGGTATATGCACATCTACCTTCTTGGGTATGTAAACCTACTACATATATATATATATATATATATATATATGTATATATATATATAAATGTATATATACATAACGTATAATTATATTGCATAAAATTTATATATTATATTATATACAAATTAATATATTTATATTATATATTTATATAATTTATAACATGTTATATAATTTATATTATTATATTATTTATAACATAAATATATACTATATAGTATAGTATATATTACAAGTACATAATATATAATAATATATAAATATATGTGTATATATATTCATATATATAATATATATATTTATATATATAGATATATGAATGGCAGGAATGACAAAACTATGGCTAGAGCCAGTGTCTGAGCCTGGGCCTGCAAAAAATAACCCGCACTTTTTGTCCCTTAAGCTTTATGGCGATCTCATTAATGCTTTGCAATGTGTTGCTAAGGCCTTTGGGTTTCAGGGAATTGTGCAATTTTTTGTATTGAGTAAAAAACGAACTCCTGCTCAGCATAAACCGAATTTGGAGCCTTGGACAAGCTGTTCGGCCTGTGAACACGGAATCGGCCGGGCTGGATCGTGGAAGGAGGGATTCAGACTTCCAGGAGACGGGGCTCCGGGCGGCGCGGTGGCCGCATCTTCCCTGAACCAAGTTCTTGACCCAAGTCCCAGGTCCGAACGCCTCCATTAGGGTTCGGAGTTCCTGCATCATTCTTAAGTTAGATGGTCACAACCGCAGGCCCTAGACTTCTGTGCCACTCCCTTTCCTTCCCTGCACCAGGCACCAGGCACTGGGCCCTGGGTAGTGGGCACCCGGCACTGCGTAGTGGGCACCGGGCACTGGGCAGTGGGCACTAGGCCCTAGGTACTGGGCATCCAGCAGTGGGCCCTGGGCACCAGGCGCTGGGCATCAGGGCCTGGGCACGGGGCCCAGGGCACTGGGTATTGGGCCCTGGGCACCAAGCAGTGGGCACCGGGCACTGGGGCGAGGCCACATCCCTTCCGTGACAGGCCACGGCGACTTACTCGGACAGCAGCCCACCCCGGAGAAGCCCGGGGCGCAATGACAGGCGCCCTTCGTGCCCTCGCAGCGGCCGCTCCCGCAAGTACAGGTCTTCTGGCAATGTGCCCCTTAGGTACCCTCGGGACAAAATGAGAGGAGGCGCTGAAACGCCCAGCCAGTCCCAGAGCCAAGCCCTCCTCCAGCCAGCCAGCCCCAGAGCCACGCCCTCCTCCAGCCAGCCAGCCCCAGAGCCACGCCCTCCTCCAGCCAGCCAGCCCCAGAGCCACGCCCTCCTCCTGCCAGCCAGTCCCAGAGCCACGCCCTCCTCCTGCCAGCCAGTCCCAGAGCCACGCCCTCCACCAGCCAGTCCCAGAGCCACGCCCTCCTCCAGCCAGCCCCAGAGCCACGCCCTCCTCCAGCCAGCCAGCCCCAGAGCCACGCCCTCCACCAGCCAGTCCCAGAGCCACGCCCTCCTCCAGCCAGCCAGCTCCAGAGCCACACCCTCCACCAGCCAGCTCCAGAGCCACGCCCTCCTCCAGCCAGCCAGTCCCAGAGCCACGCCCTCCTCCAGCCAGCCAGCCCCAGAGCCACGCCCTCCTCCTGCCAGCCAGTCCCAGAGCCACGCCCTCCTCCTGCCAGCCAGTCCCAGAGCCACGCCCTCCTCCTGCCAGCCAGTCCCAGAGCCACGCCCTCCACCAGCCAGCCCCAGAACCACGCCCTCCTCCAGCCAGCCGGTCCCAGAGCCACGCCCTCCTCCAGCCAGCCAGCCCCAGAGCCACGCCCTCCACCAGCCAGCCAGCCCCAGAGCCACGCCTTCCACTGGGAGGTCGCCTGCTCACCCCAACCTGGGCTCTCTGGTCCTCAGTAACTTTTGTTATTGTTTCGTCGGTCCTGGGCGCGGTCCCTCAGCTCTTCAGCTCAAGGCCAGGGCTTTACCACTTAAGCCACAGCGCCATTTCCGGCTTATTTTTGCTTATGTGGTGCTGAGGAATCGAATCCAGGGCTTCAAGCATGCAAGGCAAGCGTTCTACCACTGAGCCACCTTCCCAAACCCGTCCAGTGTAACTTTTACTCATTCAAGAATAGGAGGATCTGAGGGTGGAGATAGATAAGTGGAATGATAGGTGATAGATAGATAATGGATGGAGAGATGACAGATAAGAGATAAATATACTATATGTAGGCAGATATAGATGGATAAAAATAGACAAATAGATGTATGAATGGTAGATGATAAATACATAGATACATAGATGATGGATGGATAGATAGATAATGGATTAGATGAGAGATGGATAATTGATAGAAACAGAAATGAGGAGATAGATGAGGGATGGATAGATGATAGAAATAGAAGATAGATAAGATAAATACGTGATGGGTAGGCAGATATAGATAGATAAAATAGACAAATAGATGTTTGAATGGTAGATGATAAATACATAGGTACATAGATGATGGATGGATAGATAGATAGATAGACAGACAGACAGATATCAGTGTCTGAGGCTGTTCCTCAGGAGAATTAACTCTGAGTTTCTTTGGATATCTATCCCTAAAGAAGGCTTGGGCCATGCATTTGTGGCTCACACCTATAATCCTAGCTACTCAGGAGGCTGAGATCTAAGGATCATGGTTTGAAGCCAGCCCAGGTAGACAAGTCTGAGAGACTTTTATGTCCAGTTAACCACTAAAAGGCTAGAAGTGGAGCTGTTGCTCAAGTGGTAAAACATCAGGATTGGTAAAACACAGGTGAAAATTGAAGGGGCTGGGAATGTGGCTTAGTTGTAGAGTGCTTGCTTAACATGCACAAAGCCCTGGGTTGCATTCCTCAGCACCACATACACAGAAAAAGCAGGAAGTGGCGCTGTGGCTCAAGTGGTAGAGTGCTAGCCTTGAGTACAGAGAGGTTCAGGGACAGCCCAGGCACTGAGTTCAAGCTCTAGGACCAGCAAAAAAAAAAAAAATAATAATAATAAATAAAATAAAGGTAAAAGAAGCTGACTTTCATTTTGTGCTAGCTTTTCAATTTTCTACTTTCATCACTATGGTAACATAGTGATGGTTGCAGATGTATAAACATAAACATAGATTGCCCATAGATTTTTTTTAACCAAGATTAGTTTTTTGCACTCAGTGCATATATATGTTATCTACAAATTCCTGTTTCTCACCTGCTGGCAGTTTTCCCCCATATATTTAGAAAGTAGTCATTTCTTTCCTCTTTATTTCCAGTTTTAAAAAATTAGAAGTCTCCATTCTGGCCATGGAAAGCAAGGCACTGAAAATTTGCTCATGTCGGAGGTTATTTCTGACATGAAAAATAATAATTGTTGCGTTTATTTATTCTACTGCATGAACAAAAACATGGGTTTATCTTGTAGTACCTTCTATCTATCCCCCTTTGTGAAGGATTTCAGTTCTCATCGCTATTTCTTTTTTAGCATACACCATTCTTTAACTCTACCAAGCACTTAATAAAGTGTACCTGAACACATTAGGAGTTAGTGATTTTTAAAAAGTGTCTTCTGCTCTTTCATTTGTCAAGGTATAGAATTCTTCTCATGTATCTAACTTGGCCAGTCTTGCACAATATGTTTTTATAGTTTTAAAAATTGACTAATATTGCCGGGTGCCATTCCTATAATCTTAGTTACTCAGGAGGCTGAGATCTGAGGATTGCAGTTTGAAGCCAGTCTGGGCAGGAAAGTCCCCATGAGAATCTTATCTCCAATTAACCACTCTAAATCCAGAAGTGGCTCTGTGGCTCAAGTGGTAGAGTGCTAGCTTTAAGCACAGAGAGGCTAAGGGACAACAACCAGGCCTGAGTTCAAGCCCCACAACTTACAAAAAAGAAAAGAAAAAAATTACTAATATGGAAAAATTAACCTAATGATCCTATAACATTTGGTGGCTGGAAAACACCAAAGACAAGCTGGATATAGAAAGATGGAGCCAGAGAATGCTAGTAGCAATACTGCTTCTGAGAGGAGGTGAAACTGATTACAGTTTATTAGTGTGTATTATTCTGGGGTCACAATGAAGTACGAGACAACCCAAACTTTTGTGCAAGTGATGAGAGAGCACCATGTGATAAACTGAAATGTGTGTTCTTTTTGAGGAAGGAAGTGTGTGTGCAATTACAAATAATGCAGCATCAATATTTCAGTTGAAAGGAACAAAAAGTTTATGAGAAACTGATTAATGTAAAATAATTAATCTATGTGCAAATCTAGAAGGTAAGAGACTCTCAGCAGGGATTGTGGTTATTTGGGATACAATTTCCTTCTGGCATATATCAAAAACATTTGAAATATGTATTCATCTATTAAAAACAAAAACTTTTGAGTTATACTCTAGGGACTGATGTCTATAATCCTTGCTACTCAGGAGGCTGAGATCTGAGAATCACTGTTTGAAGTCAGTTTGAAACTCACAGTTTGAAGCAAAGTCTGTGAAACTCATCTCCAATTAGCAACCGTAAGGCTGGAAGCAGAAATATGGCTCACATGGTAGAGTGCTAACCTTGAACAAGAAAGCTCAGTGACAGTGCTCAGGCCCCAAGTTCAAACCTTAGTTCAAATCCTTTTGTGTTGGTGCATATTAATTGTACAATGTGGAGAGTTCATTGTAATATTTTCTATACATTTTATATATATGCATGTCTGTAATGTTCTTTGATCATATTCAATATCTCTATTATTATTCTTTGTTGTTGTTGGTCCTGGGGTGAACAGAGGTCCTGGGCCCTGTCCCTGAGCTCTTTTGCTAACCAGTTAATGAATATTTCACCTGTCAAAAGACAGTATATGCATTAGATTCATTAGATTTGTACCAATAGTATTGTATATGCTTCAGAAAATCCTCACGAGTTCTTGTTTCCAAGCATCAATTCTTTACAATTCTACTCTCTCATCCAATTCTGTACTGGGTTGAAATTTGAGTTCTGGAACCAAGTACATAATAGCTATTCAAATCTTCATGAACTTTCCCAAGGAAACAAATATTCATGGTGGCTTGTCTGAGGAAAATGCAGCCTCCTCTCCTTCTTTCGTTACCTTCCACGTTGATCATTCACTGCCCTTTGTTTCTCCCTGGAAACAGCCATTTTTTTAACCGACCATTACAGAGTGATTATTTTTTTCTCCCTACCCTTGATCAATCCCCTCTTCTTGCTCTCTCATTCCAAGAAGAAGGCTGGATAGGCATTTTCAGTTCTGATTTGTTTAAATACTACAGAATGAATGGCAGTTCCCTCTACCACAGTGTACTCCAGTGCTAGGAATGGCATTTGGTGATCTCATCAGAAACTTACAACAAGGCACTTACGGTATTCTGGGTCCAAAGCAAATAAATGGCACTCACATGAAGCAGCTTTCCTAGTCGTTGAAAAGGTGACTTGCATGTGTACTTCGTCTTGTTGTGTAGGTTTCATTTAGATTTCATTTTACAGTGTTTTAATTGTTTACTTTTTGGGCCAGTACTAGGATTTGAACTCAGGGCCTTGAACTCTCACTTGGCATTTTCGTACCTACCATTTGGGCCACACCTCCTTTTCTAGCCTTTTGTGGGTGAATTGGAGATAAGCGTCTCATGGACTCTTCTGCCTCAGCTGGCTTCGAACCAGAGTCCTCAGATCTTCGTCTCCTGAGTAGGCTAGGATTCCAGCGCTACCACAAAAGCCGGGCTTAGGTGAATGCTTTGGTGTGGCTCCCTTCATCTTTATAAGTTGCTCTGTGACCTGCGTGTTTAAGGATGTGTGTGAGTGCCCGGAGGAGGGTTACAGGGGGACGGGTCTTATAAATACTTTCAATAAAACTGCGCTTATAGAGAATTCCAGTACCTAAAATTCTCCCCAAAAGAGTGGCTATAAATAGTGTATATTGCTAGCCGGAGATGTGAACATTTTCCAGGTTCTATGATACTTTAAGACCTCTCATTGGTTATTAAATGCATGTCTTGATGAGTTCACATCCACTGGGCACTGATGGCTTTTATTTATTTATTTATTTTTTGTTTCCAGGCTGCTGCACCCATGTTGGGGACCGGCCCTCCTCTCCTCTGAATTATGCAGAAGTGGCGAGATCTTTTAGTGCAAGTTTGTCTGCTTCCTCTGACCTCTGTGGAGAGAAAATTGTGATTCTCTGCTCTGAAGCCGAGAACATGAAAGCCTAGTTATTCTTGGCTGCTGTAACTTCTGCTTCTGAGCCAGCTACACCTTTTATGGATATTTTCTTGAATCTTTTTTTTTTTCCCCTCATAGTCCTGTAATTATAGTAGATGCTGCCAGGGAGCCTTTGCAGCACATCTAACCACGTGTTGCTTGTGGCTGTGCCAAGTTCACTAGTGAGGGAGTAGCTCCTGTACTCAGCCAGAGCCTGGCTGTTACAAGGTGAAGCTATCCTTCTTCAACTCTAGGTAGCTGGTCTTCTGACATGCATGTAACCTAATACTATGTTATTCACATAACACGTCCTTGATAAACTATCAGAAAAAATTCCCTCCCCCCCAAATTAGATGACAATATCAAATAAGGGCTAATCCCTTTCTTGCTTGTATGAGGTGCTTGAAATGAACCAAAATTTCCTTTTTTTAAAAAAAAAATAAATCTAAGAGTAATTGATTAATGTTGTAGTTCTTCAATTTAACATTGAGGAACTGTAATAGTCCTGGGCCTGAACACAGAGTATTAATTACAACCATTTTCATATATGTTTAATTGTGGTTTTAGCTGGTGATGTCTAAAATTAGGGAAAAATGGAGAAGTGACAGTCAAACTTTATATTCTGTGCCCTGAAGAAAATTAAATAGTTTGACCACGAGTTGATGTCTTTCAGGGAACTGAATTCCCAAATTATTCATATCCTTTCAGAATTAGGAAGAAAAGTAAAAGGAGTCTACTGTGGATTGACTAGGAAGGAAAGAAAGTATCTTTGGCCAAATTGGGGAAAAATGACACTGAGGCCAAATCATTTTATTCTTAAACCTATAAAAAGTACATTATAAATGATTACAAGCTTAAAAATTAAGTAGTTGACGGAACATTTTAACATACTCCTTGGGATATTTCTTTGGTGGGTTCTCGTGTAATAATGTTCAATGTTAAAATATTCTAACAAATCAATATAGGATATTTGTTCTGGGGAGTATTTCTTTATTTCTTTTCTTTTCTTTTTATTATGCAATGACAAGCCAGCTGGCATGTGGTCACTTAAGTACATCACCATTTTATTCCAGAATAACAATTTGTTTCATTTCATCATTCCTAAGCAGACCCTGTGACCAGCTTGCTGATGAATTCACTTGAAAAAAAATGCCATTTGTTCTATATTGACTTACAGTGATATGTTAATATTAACGTTTTATTTTTAATTTCTCTTCTTCCTCTTCCTCCTCCTCCCTCCTCTTCTCACTCCTCCTCCTCCTTCCTCCTCCTCCTCCTCTTCTTCCTCTTCCTCCTCCTCCTCCTCCTCCTCCTCCTCCTTCTCTTCTTCTTCTTCTTCTTCTTCTTCTTCTTCTTCTTCTTCTTCTTCTTCTTCTTCTTCTTCTTCTTCTTCTTCTTCTTCTTCTTCTTCTTCTTCTTCTTCTTCTTCTTTTGTGAGACAAGGACTCCAACTTGGTATACCTGCTGCATTGCTCATTGGCTGGTATTTTACCAACTGAACCATGCCTCTAACCTCAGTTTCCTATCTGTTTTCAAGATGGCTATTTGTGAAGAACTTGGAAAAAATTTTTAAATAGTGAAGGCTGTTAGCAAAATGAGTTATATAAGACTCTTTCTAACTATTCAGGTCTGAAAACAATCCCACAGAATTTACTGTGAAGTAAGAAGCTTGAATTAACTTTCACCCTTTAATTTTCTGAGCTAAGATGACCCAACCCAGTGGCGTCCCTTCCGTAAATAACAGCTAGGCTTGGGCAGCCGTTGCTATGGTAACCAGGCAGACAGGTACATTTTCCCTGGACTGGGTGACAGTCTTGGGGAACACTCACATACCTGATTACTGTCTTTCTCATATGTGCCTGCTGGACAAACTTAGGGGAAGAGGAAATGTAAACTCAATGAATTAAATTTGTCTGTGTAAATATAGCTCTAAAAGTGAAAGCAAGGCAGAATTTATTAAATAAGACCAGTTGCCTACAGAAGTGTGCTGTCCTTCGGGATTTAGGTTTCATTAAATTGACTTGGGGATTACTTCATTGTTTGATTTTGTTTTGTTCAGTCAATTTGTGACTGACTGTCAAGGACCGGCTGTAATTTTTCTGTCACTGAAATAAAAAACCAAAGCCATCATAAAGTGATGTCAGGTAAAATCAACTAAAATAATAGTGTAATTCTTGAGGGACCACATATCTGGATAAAGGTATTTTTTTCCCTTCTGTGGTGCAGCTGGTTTAAAGTCTCAAGGTTCTTTCTCTCTGCCCATTAGCATATACTGTGTTTGTGTCACTCATCAGCCACTGGTCTAGTTTCTGTTATTTCTTTATATAGGCTGAGCAGTGAAAAAATCTTTCCTTCCAACTTCTAAATAACATCATGCCATCATCCCAACCCCCAAGAAACCATGGATTTCTGAGTGCTTTTTTTTCTTACAAAATGGAGTCGTTTTGAGTTTCATGTTAACATGACAACCCAAACAAAGGAACAGGCACATTGGTTACCAGTTCCTCCAGATCTAAAGTTGAATAATAATTCCAATATTAGCCTTTTAATTTATCATCATGGGGGTTGGCGTCAGGTGTAGCTGAAAGAATTAATCTGCTTTGCAAGACACCACATCATGTTGAAAAAGTTATGCATTGTTTTGCTCAGTCAGTGTCTATGTTTTTTTAAATTTTTATTCGTGTTGTTAATGTTTTTATTGTTTTCTCTTTTGATATCCTCATGATGTTTCCATAACTGCCCTTTAATGCTTAATTTCAGTTCATCTTACAAAATCTAGACAATTCTGAAAAGTTCTCATTAAACCCAGAAATACATACTGAATCCTATTCTGGGCCAGATTCACAAGAATGAGCCCAAACAGACAAGGTTTCTGTACCCTTCAAGCTTAGAATAGTATGGAGATAAACAAGATCGAATAATGATCTAAATTAATATTTAATTTAGGCATGCTATAAGGCAGGGTCCTATGTGGGCAAATAACATCAGGGACCCCAATTTAAGTAGAATGGGATGGAATGGGTATGCTTTGCTACTACTGCTCTCTCTGAAATCACATCTTATGAGCCATTAGAGAATAAAGCAATTAAGAAAATTAAAGCAATACTTAAGGCTTGTATCAAAATAGTATATGTGTGTTGGACAATGGTAAAGCTTCCATTGGTATAAATATTTCTGTATTTACATCTATGGCCGCTATAAATTTGAGTTCAAAAATAAATGGCTCAAAACAAGAGAAATTCATTGTCTCACAGTTCTGGAAGTCTGAAGCCTAAAATCAAGGTGTTGACAGGTCTGTATTTTTTCTGGATTCTTGAGAAGGGAATCCATTTCCTTGATTTTTCCAGTTTCTAGAAACCTCCTACAGTGTCTGGCTTTGTGGCGTCTTCCTCCATCTTCAAACACCAGATTAGCTTTTTGCTTCTCTGACCTACTTATGAGAACTTTTGTGATTATCTGAAGCCTATTGTGAGATAAAGCTACCTGGTCTTGAGGCATTTAACTTATGACATCTGTAAAGTTCTTTTTGGTGCGTGAGGTAAACTATTTGTAGGCTTCATAAATTAGAATGCTGCATCATGGAGAAGTCATTGTTTTGCATTTCACAAGATGCATATTCCTAAATATTTCGGGTAGCTTCTGCTCTATCTCCTAGAAAGCATGCTGCCATATAAGGTCATGTTCTCAATGTGATATGTATGTACAACTTTTTAAGTGGCAAAACAAGGTAAATAGAAGGAGAGTGTGCTGTGAAGGGAAATGCTGGGTTCAAGTTAGATGGCTCAAGAGCGAGCATGTGGTTAAGAATTTTCATTTCCCAGAGTTTTGGAGAGCATGGATAAGGGAAGGAGTAACGGCAGTGGGCTGGTCTTAGGGAAATGATGAAGCTGAGTTTTGGAAGGGATCTATGTATATACAAGGTTTCTATCCCATAGTTTTAAGCACAGATGTGAGATTCAACCCAGGTGCACAGAGTCTTTAATGTGAGTTTATTCTCAAAGGTCAGTCTGAGGATGCAAGGGTTTTCACTGTGTTGGATCATTGACAACACTTTGCAGAAATGAGTAACATATTCAACGATGTGATAAGAAATTATATGTCTGTTATTTAAATTTAGTTTTATTTAGCCAAGAGATCCAAAAGAGACTTTTTGTTTCTCCAAAAAAGACCTTACATTTTGCCAAGATTTTTCTGGGCTGTGATCCCTCTATTGATGGTCATTCTTTTGTAGCTAGATGATAGGCTCATACCACTGTGCCCAGCCTAAAGAGGTTTCAATACAATGCCACTCTGAAAATGGTTGGAGGTTTTACAGAGAAAGTTTTACGAAAAAATACATGGAAGAAACTTGAAATTCCAGATATAGCTAAAGGGAGCTCAGTTCAAAAAGTTTTGTGTTACGAGAGGAGACTTCCCTAGAAAAATGAAGGATTAACTTTAGATCACAATTTTAGATCACAAATTGCTTGCTTATCTTAGGGTCTTTTAAGAGTTTTAAAAAGACTTCAGGGCTCTCAACCTTATTAAGAGTGTTTGCTTCCTGTATACCATCTCTTTTAATCTGGCGTTATACACAGAAGAGGATGAGGAGATATTAAATCATTTGAACAAATGATTCAATGGCCAGGAAATGGTGGAACTAGGGGACAAAGCCAAGGTTGTGCTGATGAGCTCTGAGTTGCTCACAATGTCAAGGCTTCTTCTTAGAAAGTAAGCTATGTATCAAGGTTATTTAACCTTTGAGCTCACAAAGGCCAAATTGTGTTTTAACTTAGTTGGGAAGAAAATTACCCAATAACACTTTCCATGAAAAATCTCTTGTCCATCTTTTTGGCAGTCATTCAGGTTTCTGGGAAAACTGTCTGAGTTGAACTGATGTTGACATAGCCAGTTCCCAGCTAACCTCATTCTGAGCTAGCAAATGACCATGAAACCTCTACCTGTGACTTTCCTATACATTGAAAACATTTCTCCCTATGAAAGCTAGATTTTCCACTTTGACTTAATCTCTGAATATACTAAAAATTAAGAGTAAATGGACAGTGATTTAACTGTAGCTTTAATCATATCCATCATGATGTTATTACCTGGTTATAGATAAATATCTAAAAGATATTTTGAAAAGAGAAACTTACTGGTTTTGAGTCGCGGACTCCCAGACATTTAATTATTATTAAAAATTGAGGAATCAGCTTTGCCAGGATTCAAACAGAGACTAAGTCAATTAGAGTGACAAGTTGGCTTCTCTTGACAGCTTCAACAACTGTTCCATACCTACTTACACTCCAGGATATATTTTCTAATAGCACATCATGCATCTGATGAGTAAGAGTTTTCTTCTTGGTTTTGTTTTTATTTTTGTTATTTTTTGTTGTTGCCAATTGGGAACTTAGGGCCTGGGCACTGTCTCTGAGCTCTTTCACTCAAGGCTAGTGCTCTACCCCTTTCAGCCACAGCTCCCCTTCTAGTTTTCTGGTGGTTAATTGGTGATAAGACTCTTAAAGACTTTCCTGCCTGGGCTGGCTTTGAATCACAATCCTTAGATCTCAGCCTCCTGAGTAGCTAGGATTATAGGCGTGAGCCATTGGCCCCCTGCTAGCGCTTTCTTTTTCAAATGACTTCAAAATCAACTCTTTGCTCTTTCCATAAAAAATTAAATAATATTTCAACCAGAGAGTCTGAAGAACTTGTCCTTACTTAATTATCTTATCTAATTTCATCCTTAGACAACATTTGCCTGAGTGGTAAACATTTTAGAAGATGGCATATAGAGACCATAGAGACCATATATACAAGAAAATGTAATGAATAGACTTTGTGTTTGCTCAGTCATGGATGTAATCATTTGGTACATTGAAGAGTAACTTCGTGTGTGTGTGTGTGTGTGTGTGTGTGTGCGTGTGTGTGTGTGTGTGTGCCAGTACTGGAACTTGAACTCAGGGCTTTGGGTTTTGCATAGCTTTTCACAAAAGGCTATTGTTGTACCACGTGAGCCACAGCACTACTTTCTGAAGTAATTTGTTTATGAAGACACTGTTCAAATGGAGAAGACCTTTATTGTTTTGGTTCCAAGATCTCAGTCCCTCCATTTTGGTGGTTACAAACTCCATAGCCATCTACACTCACACAAGTGGCTGATGAGCTCTATGAGCATATTTAGAAAGAAAAATGTCTTGACATGTCAAATGGAATATCTTCCCCATCACCAATTAAGAACCACAAAAGCCTGTGGCCGTCAAGATAGGCAGAGAGGTGTCTAATACTTGGCTTTCCACCAATTGGGATTGACGTCTTGAACTTTATGACAGCATCTTTTGCTCAGGTCCTTATCAGAGGCTTAGAACTACCGGAGTGACAGATAAGCTGTCATGGGACCCAGTCCTCGGAATGTCTTTGTATTAAACTAATGGCCCAGGAGAACAGCCAGCCTGACAGGAAGGTTATTTATTTGCAATCTGGTAAAAGAACTGACAACTTCATTGTTTTAATTGTTCATTTTTCATGGGTTGATGCATTAGCTCACCGATCTCCGTGCCTTGTTTCCAGGATAAATATATGGGCATCAGGACGCGAGCATGACAGGATCCCTCCCGGAGTTCAAGAAGCCGTGGACAGTCCTGACAGTGGCATCGAGCCCTGAGAGACTGGGATTTTTATTTTTTATGTTTTTGGCCTTATCTCTGTTCTGCATCTCTTTCCTCTCTTTCAGGAAGACCTATGATGTCAGCTAGTGATCTGATTGTTTCTGGAAACAATGTTCCTGGTTCTCACAATCTCCAAAAGGAGTGGGTGTGGGATCTCTCTGGCCCAGTCAGCATGCAGACCTGCTGGATTTTGTCACAGCTTACTGAGGCCCAGAGACCTGGCTTATCTTGAAATTGGTGATGACAGAAATAGCTCAGGAAGCTTTCTGCTAGATCACATGGCTTGGCCTTACCCTAGAACGCTTTGGTTCCGTGCAATTTCGGTGGCAGCTACAGCTGTGCAGCAGTAGGATGTGATATATATGCATTGGCATATGAAACTTCTAATATGAAGTTCAGATTGAGAAAATCAATCTAGACTCTAGACCAGCACTCTTCATTTACTGCTATCTGCCCAAATGCCTGTAGCGCACTCCTGTAATCCTAGCTCCTCAGGAGGCTGAGATCTGAGGATCTAGATTCAAAGTCAGCCTAGGCAGGACAGTCTGGGAGACTCTTATCTCTACTTAATCACCAAAAAGCCTGAAGTAGAGCCATAGCTGCAGTGGTAGAGCACTAGCCTTAAGCTTTATAAAAAAGCTCAGGGACAGAACCCAGGCCCTACATGCACGCTCCCACCGCCCGCCCCCCCCCCCCAGAGATATCTGAACCTTCATTTGTTGTAGATGGAAGGAACCCACACATCTATAAATAAACAAGTTGGGTAGTGTGAAAGTGCTTACAAATGAACTGACTGAGGCATAAGAGACTCTATGGAGAGTTCAGAGTATATAATCTTTGGAAAGACTAGATCAAAGCTCAACAAAATCAATACCAGGAAATGAGGACATCCATGGGGGAGAGTGTCGGCTAACAAGAGAGGGTTAGGTGAATGAGTGGGGGGAGAATGTAGTCAAGAATCCATTGTGTAGCGGGGCGCTAGTGGCTCACACCTGTAATCCTAGCTACTCAGGAGACTGAGATCTGAGGATTGAATCTGAGGATTCAAAGCCAGCCAGGGCAAGAAATTCCGTGAGACTTTTATCTCCAATAAACCGCCAGAAAACCGGAAGTGGTGCTGTGGTAGAGTGCTAGCCTTGAGCTGAAGAACATAGGGACAGTGCCCAAGCCCAGAGTTCAAGCCCCATGACCGACAAAAAAAAAAAAAAAAAAAAGAAGTCCATTGTGTATATCACCAAAGTAAGTGAAAGGGTCAAAGGGGTGAGAATATCAAAGAAGCGACACTGACCAAGATATATTGTATTTATAAACTGCTGTTATATGGTACCTCCTTTGTGCAACTACTTAAATATAATTTAAACAATTCTTTTATAAAAGATGTCTGATAGATTGATCCAATGAGTCAAAAGTGCTGGGGGGAGGAGACAGTGGTACTGAATCTCACGGTGAAATCTGGTCTTTGGAGAAAAGCCAATATCTTCACAGTTCGATTGCAATCATGGAGGAGGTTCCTGTCAAAACTCTTAGAACCTAATCATGTTGTTGTCTTATTTTTTTTTTTTTTTTGGTCTTTCACATGAATATTGAGAATGCTTCTTGGGGATGTAACATTTCAATATGGCCAATGGGCCCAATGCTTCAAAAGACCCTAGAATATACAAGGCACTGAACACTCACTACATATTTCGGGGGAGGAAAAACAAAAAAGAATGAGAAGAAGGAGGAGGACTTTTCTAATCCAAAACTGTATGGAGAGCTTAGAGAACGCTGATCCTACACAAAGATGAAACAATGGCTACCTGCATGTCATTTTTATATATTCAATTCCTTATTAAATCATTGCTTGAGAGTCACTGGAGATCCAGGTTTTGTGTGTTGGCGCTAATCATGTAAAACTGAACATAATACAAGTCTGAACATAATACAAGCTGGACGGATCCAAGAAGATATATGAAAATCAGACACAGAAAAATTCTGACAAGTGCTACACACAATGACAAGTAGAAGGGGCTAAGCCATTCAAATCATGCCTAGGAATAATCATAGCTAATCAGCAGCAGGGCTGGAACTAATAGTTCATCAGCAGGGAGCCAGGGCGCCCTCAAGAGGTAGTAGCAGGATTGAGGCTACAAAACAGAGGCTGAACTCATTAGCCAGAAGAAACAGAGCTAAAGGGAAGTCTTCTTATTGAATTCGTGGCTGAAGGTTGGGGCAATGTTAGAGAGTCACATTGGTTCTTAGGGGTGAAGTGATTTTTTGTGTCAGGCTTAATGGCTTAATGCAGAATTCCCTTGTTTACAAATAAGCAGGTTGGAGAGAAGGCATGCTAGCAAGAAATCCCGAGAACTTGACTAGAGTTGGGGGAGGGGAAGGAGCAAGGAGTTGTACTTAAAGATCTTTGCCAGGTGGAATGGAAATTCAGGATGACAGGTTATCTGAAGGCTCTGTTTCTATTTATTTCATTGTTTCTTTCATGCTGTGTGTTTGCATAGCTTTGCTCTTCAGTATGGTCTCAGCCACTACTCACATTCTAGTTGCAAACAGCTATGGAAGATTAAGACACTGGCTTCAGAAAGCTGCAGCAAATAGGGAAATTGGAAGCAGCCTGCAGACATTCTTATGTTTTAGATGAGACTGTGTTAGCTTTCTTCATCAGCAGGAGCCCGGCCAGGGCAGAGATACTGAAAGGGAACAGAATGTGCACTCAGGGGGCTCACAATTGGGGAGTGACAAAAGCATGCAAGTTGAAAACTGTTGCTGCACCTTGGACAGTAGAGCCTCGAGTTCTACTTGGTTCATTCCCTGTAAGCTGGCTTTGTGTGCATACACTCAGGGGAATGGTTCCTAAGACCGTGTTCACTGTGTTCAGTCATGGAGTTCAATGTGATCACCATCCTTTCTGGAACAGACACCCTAGATTCTATTGTCAACAGGGCTTCACACCAAGGCAATGATCGCTGCTGTGCATCTGGAGAACTTGGTGGTTGCTGGTTTCCAGATGTGCATACACTACTAATAAACACCTGGCAACAACTTCTTCAAATCAGTCTTCCGGACCAAAGTAAGCAATGAATCAAAATATTAGAACAATGATATTTAGCATGCTGATGGATTCTAGTGACACAGAAGACATCCATCCATCCAGAAAAGCCAGAATTAATTTATCTGTCATGGGTTTTAAAACATCAAATCCTTTGCCGTGCTTAGCCACTAAAGTATGAAAATAAGTGGCATGCTTGAAGTATCTGTGGTTGGAAGAGTAAACTTAGGAGTTGTTCAGAATGTAGGAACCCAAGGGAGAAAGGCAAAGGAGAATTTTGTAGAAATAAAAGGAGGTAAGAGACCAGCAATCTGGTGCAAAACTGTGAATTGAAATGGGGCTTGAGGAAGGGTCCACAAATTGTTGACAACCTCTACATGTCTTAGTAAGGGGCCCGAACTATTGGAAAGCTTCCATTTGTGTTAGCTCACTAGATTTTCAAAGCAATTCCCCAAGGTAATAATTAATACTATTTTCAATTTTAGAGAAGAAACTGTTGTGAATCCATTTGCCAGAGCAGAGTTCTTTCTTTTTTTCTTTCTTGTTCTTTCTTCCTTCCTTCCTTCCTTTCTTTCTTTCTCTCTCTCTTTCCTTTCTTTCTCTCTCTTTCCTTCCTTCCTTCCTTTCTTTCTTTCTTTCTCTTCCCTCTCCCCCCCCCTTTCTCTCTCTCTCTCTTTCTATTCTCTTTTTTTTGTGCCAATCCTGGGGCTTGAACTCAGGGCCTGAGTGCTGTCCTTGAGCTCTTTAACTCAAGGCTAGTGCACTACCACTTGAGCCACAGCTCCACTTCAGGCTTTCTGGTGCTCCATTAGAGATAGAGGTCTCATAGACTTTTCTGCCTGGGCTGGCTGTTAGCTAGGATCCTCAGATCTTAGTCTTGAGAGTAACTAGGATTCCAGTTGTGAGCCATGGCACCTTGCCAGACTCAGGATTCTTGAATATAATTGTCTACTGCTTCCCCAGAGTGACAGAATATCGGAGAGGATAAGAGTATGGCATGTTATGGGACCTTCTAGAAGGATCTCTTACTCTTGTTCTTACCTCATGTCACCAAAACAATATAGTTCAATGTTAATAGATGTGGCTTGAGGGTTGAGAGTCATCAATTCTCCCTTATTGTCTCGAGAAAGTCACCTCCCATGTTGGATTTTGTTATTTCCATAGCTCCATTCACACTTTAAATTCAGAATAACATCTATTATAAAAACGATCCGTAAATCACTTTGCAACAAAGGGAACCCAGTATGTTGTCCTTTGTTAAGCATGTAAAATACATTGTCAATGCGATTATCATTCAAGTCTGTAGTGACTGAGTTATGAGATTATGACTATGAGTTTAGATTTCATACGTTTCTGTTCCTCCATGAAATAATTAGACATTAGGTATGAGGTGCTATATTACTAACAACTGCTTTCCTGAAAAGCTGTAGAATTTAAAGGATAGGAGCTGTGTACCCTCATCCACTGCCGCCACACATGGATGGTGTCAGTCAGTCATGGAAGATGCAAGGACTCTCTGCAAAGATTAACTGTTGCCAATATCCACTTAGAACTCAAAGCTGGACTCATGAGTTATGTGGCAATTAGAAGATAGAGCAGGACCAATGCTTACACAGCTTGTAAGAAACCCCAGAATTCAAAATACGTGTGTGTGTGTGTGTGTGTGTTCTCAAGTTTGCTAACACAATCATAAGCAAATAAACAAGATGTTTATAGAATATAGCCGCATAATTAGTAGTAATCATTTCCTCTTCAGATTTGCTACCAGAAGAAATGCATTTGTGTTTTGAGTATAATCCCACAATATGAATTGTGATTTACTGAATAAAGGGATTCTCATAAAAAAATGTGTCTTTCAGTCAACATTGAAATGGATGAAATTCAGTAGATAATATTCCAGTATGCTATTACGCTTCTACACCAAAAGCCAGTGCCGATCTAGCAACTCTGCTTAGCCATCCTTTAGACATTCCTTGTTTATCTTCATATTATTTTTTAGTACTGGAGTTTGAACTCAAGGCATCATACTTGTTTGCTTAGTTGGTGCTCAGCCTCCAGCCCTGCCTTTTGCTGTCTATTTTAAGTATCATGGACTTTCCTGCACAGACTAGTTTTTAATCTCAACCCTCTGGGTCTCAGCCTTCTGAATAACTAGACTGCAGACATGAGTCATAAGATGCTGAGATACACATTCCACTTTATAACTGAAGATCTGCAGCAAGGACAGAAATGCAAAAACAGAAATTAATGTTACTTTTCATGATGCAATAAGATCAAATCTCTTTGGGAAAGTAAGTAGATTCTGGGCAGTTCAAGCCATAGATTCATTGCTTTCAGATCATGGCTTGTAACAAGTGTTTTTTTTTCTTCTTTACACTGATATTTAAGCATTAATATACTCACTTTTAAAATACCCACTAGCTGGGCACTGGTAGTTCAAGCCTGTAATCCTAGTTACTCAGGAGGCTCAGATCTCAGGATCACAGTTCAAAGCAAGCCTTGGCAGGAAAGTCCATGAGATTCTTATCTCCTTGACCACCAGAAAAGGTGGTAGTGGAGCTGTAGCTTAAATGATAGAGTACTAGCCTTGAGCAGATAGAGTAACCAGACCCTGAGTTCAAGCTCTAGGACAGGCACACCACCCCCACGCCCCCAACACACACACACACACACACACACACACACACACACACACACACACACACACACACATTATACAGAACACTTGATTTGCAAATATCAATTTAATGCTTACTGTGCAACAGGCTCTGAGTTTATTTGGGAAAGGCTGAGTTGAGCAGATCTTTCAGCCACTATTTTGCTGGAATTCCTTAAAAATTAGAACAACAAGATGCTTGAGGGAAGCTGGCCTCTGGGTTTTATGAGTTGCTCATCAGAACTTGGGCTACTTTCACCGCCAGCTCTCCAAAACAAAGTCCAATCAGTAATAAAACACTTCGCCTCTCCTTCGAACTCCTGCCTTCCTCGTTAACTGGGTCTAAAGTCAGGGATCCAAATGAACTTTCTCCTCACCTATTGTCTCGAAGAAGTCACATTCTTTCTTAATAATCGGAAAGCATTTTCATGTGTGCCTGGGGAATGACTAGAAGAGCTTTTAATATTATTAAGTCTGGATCAAATCACTGCAGTCCAAATCCAGGCCGGGACGGATGGCTCCTGGCCACGCCTCCTTCTCCCCGATTATTCACGACCTCATTGGTGGCCTTGTTGGAAAACCCTTAACATCTATGATCAGAGGTTGGGGACCGAGGCCACTTCCATACATTTTGCTGACAACCTTTGAACCAAGCTGCCAACTCAACACTTTCCATCCAGTCTTAAAATCCAAATGGTGATTCATTGTTTTTAAACAGAGAGACAGAGTGTGATTGCTAACTTGACCTCAGCCTCTAACTCCGAGTCAAAAATACTTGAAGACCTGGACATCTTAACTAGAGACAGACATAAATCATCTCACCTTCAGCACCTCGGAGAAATGAGTGGTGGGCATCTTATGAACTATAAAATGCCACGGGCTTTCCTTGGTAGATGAAGTTGAGATGAACGACACAAGACCCCATTACTTAATTGAGTTTAATAAAATATGGAGGAACAAACTTTGCCATGGCTCCAAATAGTTTGATGAATGAACGGCCTCCTACTTGGGAGCTTGCTAAGTGTACGAATCTCAACAACACACTTTTCCTAAGAAACACAGAAGGGAATTAACACAGATATTAGTCACTTAATGTCCGTAAAGCAATCGAATTGAATTATAGCATTATATTCTCTGAACTAGCACACTTGTAAGATTTAGATCAAAGGTATACAATGAGATGGAAGGGCAAAGCTGCAGATGGAGAGAAAGGGAAGAAAGCTTTTGGGAAAGTCAAAAGTTCTGGTAAACGCAAGCGGTGGGGTGAGGCTGGGCAGTCAAGAGCCACTCAGGCCAAATACGATCATCAAGGAAGAATTTTATGAATATGTTATAAGCCGTCATGTCATTTTATTAGATGTCGGCTGAACTCACTTCAAGCTGTGTGGATTCACAACTGACAAAAAAGAAAAGACTTGGAAGTTTTGATAATAACAGTTCATTATTATTCCTGGTCTGGACGAGTCATTCTATTTTTCCACTGAGTTTTAACTAGAAAATGGAGATAGAAATGAAAACATTCACATAACTTTTGAAAATTAGAATTTTTAAAACTAAAGAAAATCAAATGGAGGTTGATTAAAAAAAAAACCCACCACATTCTGTGGTGTTGATAAGATAAAACACCAATGTGAATAGTTTAAATTCAATTCTGATTTATTTGTCTGTTTGAGCTCTGGTTGGCAAGAGCCTTCTTCTCAGCCTAGAATCCTGTGACAGTCCAGTATTGCTGTTCTTGATGTCTCCTTAAAAGTAGTGGTTTTGCAAAATGAAGTTTTTTTGAAGATTGTTCTAGAAAAAAAATTACTTTTCTACACAAGAAACAAATCCACCCTTCAGAGAGTTCCTCTCCAAATGCTTTGCAATTTAGTGTTCCAATAGGAGATGATACGTCCCAGAAATCCTGCAGAAGTTCTTCCTGTTCACAGCTTGCCAAAGTGTAACTCTTGTGAGATTTGGAGGTTTTAAACCTCCAAACACAGCACTAGCTGTGTATTTAGAAACACACGAGCATTTCTTTGTGCCTCTGAAGAATGTAATTTAGTAGAACGTGGCACTCACAAGTACCTGAGAATGCTACCAGCACAAAACATACCCAAGGATGGCAGCAGGGTCCTGACCACACTAACAGATTCCTAAACCTCTCTTCCTGTGGCCTCATCTACCTGCTACCCAAAGTGCTACATGAAATATGAAAAATTCAGTGGTCCACCTGATTTCTTTGCTTACTCTAACTGGACACACATACACACACAAACACACACACACAGTATTTTCAGGTTAGTTTTATTTTCAGAGTTAGGTTTATGCCATCTTCCAGGATTGGAAATGGTCTTTCTCTGCAAAGTCACGTGAAGATTTTTTTTTCCCCTTAAGCAGATGCATTCACAAAGTGAGTATAGAATACAGGATAAAGAAGCTGCTGATCTGAGTATATGTTCATTCACCAGAGTTGTTTTTCTGTCCTTTTACCAGTACTGAAGTTTGAAATCAGGCCTTTGTGTTTGCTCAGCTTGCTTGCTTGGTGCTCTACCACTCGAGTCACACCTCCAGCCTAGCTTTTTTATGACTATTTTGGACATGTGTCTCATAGACATTTCCATACAGGCTGGTTTTGAACTATGAATCTCCAGATCTCATACTCCTAAGTAGCTAGGATGACAGGAGTGAGCCACCAGTGCCCAGCAGGATCTAACTCTTTTAAAACTAGTTTTTGTTTTTTTTTTGAAAATAACCTATGTTGACAGCATGCAATCTATTGGGGATGCTATGTCCTAGGGGAAAAAAAGGTATGGAGAGTGAGAGAGGGGTGCGATTAGAATACTGTGTGTGTGTGTATGTGTGTGTGTGTGTGTGTGTGTGTGTGTGTGTGTGTGTGTGTGTGTGTAGATACAGCAATGAAATCTTCTCCCACAGTCTAGCTGATAGAAGCCAATATTTAAACCTGTAGGAATCTATTGGACGCTGCCTTTTCTACCTTCAAGATTGTCTCTAGTTTCCATTCAATCAAGACTGATTGAATGGAAATTGCTTGACAAGTCAACAAAATCCTGTCTGATCAAGCTAAATAATAGAAAATCTCTCCCCCCTTTCTGTGTACTGCCCTAGAATCGGGTAAAGAATCAACTCTGTAATTCTGTGTGGAGCCTCCTGGGTATAAACTTTTCAACCCTAAGGAATCTTTTAATATTTTAGTTATTCTTAAAAGCATCTGGGCCCCTGAAAAACTCTCTGGTATCTGTTTAACATGGACCATGAGGGATTTTATGCACAATATCTGTAATGGAGACCATACAGCAATTTAAAAATATTCAGTCCAAAGGTCATTCTACACAACTGATAAGAAATTACTGCACAGCTGGCACTTTATAACCCCAAATCACATTTTTCAGCACAGAAAGTTACGACGCAAGGCAGGAATAAATTCAAGTTTATCTACACAAATCTCTTTCCTTTCTGGCTTATATAAACACATTTTATTAAATTATTATTATTTTTTACAACAATATTCACACTCAGGAATTCATACCATAGTCATAACTCATTTCTCACAAACCAAAACCGGAGTCATATACATAACTAACTCATTTTTCCCTGATTCATATGTATTTTCTTTTCTAACAATGCCGTATTTCTTAAGTTCAGAAATTGGCAGCTAATAATAATAAGACTGCCTCATTTCATTACCCTTATTTCAAACACATTAGTTACAATGGAATTGATATAGAACCACTTATTTCCAGATAGACATTATTGAGGCACTCAAATCAGACTGATACTTGTTCTGGTAGAGGGAGATGGCAGAGAAGACAGCCTGTTTGCTTAACACTTGTTAGACACAATCCTAATTTTCATGCCCAGAAAAGCTCGAGCAAGGATTTAGAATATTCTATTTCGGATGGAAGCTGGTGGCAGCTTATGCCTGTAATCCTAGCTACTCAGGAGGCTGAGATTTGAGGATTGTGGTTTGAAGCCAGCCTGGGCAGGAAAGTCCATGAAACTCTTTTCTCCAACTAACTACCCCCCTAAAAAGTGGCTCAAGTTCAAGCTATAGGACTGTCTCAGACACACAAATACACAGACACACACCAACACACAGTCTCTCTCTCTCTCTCTCTCACACACACACACATACACACACACACACACACACACACACACTAATCTAAAGTCTGAAAAACCGAAAAACAACCACCACAAGATGCTCACAGAGAAACAAACCTTTAAGTGCAAAGAAATAATGATACTCTCTCACATCTAAAGGCTCTTTGCCATTCTTTTTTCTGCATTTGAATTTGTGCCATTACATAGAAACTGCTCTGTGCTCTGGGCATTACAAACACCTGCCACCTACTCTCTGAAAACACATCTTCTTCAAGCATCTGCTTGAGAGAAAGTCTCCTGTGAGCCTCTCAGGATTCTCTATGTATTTCTATTCTCCCTGTCTGGGTGGCTCAATTAACAGGAAGCTGCTGCTTCTCTGCGAGGGAGTACCGGGGTATAGGTAAATGGGCGGGAAGTGGGTGGGCGAGTGAGGGACAAGGAACTGAGACTGATACCATTCTGCACCTTTGGGTGGCAGGGGAGTCATTGCATTGCTCTTCTTGCCATTTCTTAAGGCAGACTTCTCCCATGAAGGGATATTTCCAGATTAGGGAAGATACATTTGGTTATCAGCCAAACAATCATCTTTTCCTGAAGGGGGGAAATGAACACAATGAATACAACAAACTAGCCAACTTGGTAATTATCTTCAACCTGTCATCTTGGGTGTATATTTAACCTAGTAGTAATATATATATATATATATATATATATATATATATATATATATATATTGTTAAGCAAAGGAAATACATAGTATTTCAATTCTGGATAGTTCTTTTTCTTCCCTAAAACTGACGAGGAAAGGGTGGGTGCTGTACTTTTGAACAGAACGACAGGGCAACTCTACAGCCAAAGGCAGAAACAGGTGTGGAAGGGCAGTTAAAATTCAGATTAGCAGTGCCTTAAACCGATTATCAGGAAAATAATCTGAATGATAATCTCCAAGAAAACTGATATCAAAGGACTCAGTTATATTTGCATGACTGAAATAAAAAAATGATCACCTTATTTTGAAGGTTTTTCATAGTCATCAAAATGTTTCAGAGTGCATAACTTTATTAGGTAAATATGCGTTTACTTAGATATAGAATTGTTGTTATAGCTGTTGATTAGAAGTCAGGTAAGTTTGTCCAACAATGTGTATTTTTAGGGAATCTTGGTTCCATTTTCTGATGAAATTTGTGAAACAACATTTTAAGCCCACAAAATTTATACTGTGCTGCTAATGAATCAATTAGTTGAACTACATTATCGTCGGTCTAGGAAATGTTAAAACTGCTATCGCAATATTATTTTTCTTTGAAGAAATGAGTAAACATGACAAGATTCAACATACTTGTGTTACTGTAAATTTGTGAAAGCTTTATCTTGGGTGGATGAACACAAATTGCAAGTGATTGCATTTTTAAATTAAGGAACCTTAGTATTGTGCATTTGGGGATTTATCATTTACTGAGAACTTCCCACAAGAAATACCTGCAGGAATGTCCATCTCAACATTGCTTTTAATCATAAAATACTGCAAAGCAAATCTTAGTGTTAGCTATAGAGGATTTCTTAAACAAGCTGTTTTAGAGACATATGACAAAACACTCTGAATCTACATGGCCAAACTGCAGATATGTAGATAGAAAACATGCCAGCAATATATAGCTTAATGTGGTGAAACATAAAGATGTTTGGTGCAATTGCAATCACATTTGTGTGAAGTGTGTTCATTGTAAAGCCAGTGTAATGGTGTTTACTGCTGAATCATTGGGCTAGAAGGCAAACAGGGACTGAGAAACGTCACACTACACATTTCTGGATCCCTGTTTAATTTTTTTTTTTTACCGTGTATTTGTGACACATATTTGGATCTATAAAACAAAGAGTTTGCAGGAAAAAAAAAATAGCATTTATTTTTAGTTTGGTCCAGATTCGCAGCGAATGTGGAAGCCATCGCCCTCTAGTGGACAACTTTAGCAATGCTCTTTCAATGGTATTTAATCCTGCACTCTGAACATCTGTATTTATACCTGGATAGAATTAACTCCATTTTCAGATTAGGTAGCATCGCAAAATAGGAGCAATTCCACGACACTGGATATATTTAAAGCTCCTAGAAATGTCTTGATAAACGTCATGATCCACTCTTTGTCTGTAATAGAATAGAACCCAGATACTCAGTTGGATTATGGGTGGGAAAGGGTGTGTTGTGGTGAGGACTTTTTGAAGGCATAGACGCTTCAATCCCAGGAAATGCTGACCTGTAATAATTATAAAAGCTTGTTGCTAATTAAAAACCCGAGTTGCTTCTGCCAATCTGGAAACTAGATCTATGTAGGCCGCTGTCACCTCCCAACTGAATCACTTACGTGAATAATGAAGGCGCTTATGTTCATGGGCTAATGTAAAACATTTCTAACAAGAGAAAAATATTTCAAAACTATATATGGCTCTGTCAGCTGCCAAATTTTCCCGGTCTAGTAGAAGGCGTGCAAGAGTTTCCTGTCAACTTGGGCTCTGAAGCAGAACACTGTCCAACCCCACCGCTGCGGCTCGTTCCATATGCACTAGCAGTCACCTTAGAACTGGACCCACTCCCTGAAGGGCAATTCAAATCACATTTAGAATTTCCTATTTACATTGCAATAGCCATAGCAGAAGTTTGAATGTCACAGTGTAAACCTGGTACCAAATGCTGAGCGGGGATAGGGATTCGGTTTCAGAATTCACTTCATAGGAGCATATTTTCATCAAGGCACAGGGGAGGAGGTGTCATGGAATAAGGTCACTTTGGGAACTCTGGATTTAACCCTTTATCGTTCCTCTTGAGCAAAGGAGCTAATGTTTCTCACCAGACTAAAGGGAGCCTACTAGACTAACATCTGCAGTAACTGCCTTTTAAACTCTTATGTAGATATGTTTTATATATCTCTCTCTATAAAACCTACCACTGCTATTTGCAGTTGAACTTGATGTGTGTGAAGGTTAAATGTTGTTATATTAACCTAGAGAATAGAGGCAACTTTCCTGGCCGGGGAAATATTATTCTAGACTTGTAATAAAGCTTGCTATTTATTTATTTTTCTTATGCTATTTCTATCTTAGGGGAGATCTATTAGGACAACATTTTTTTAAACTTCTTTCTCTAATAGAGGAATTGATAGGGGTGTGTTTTACTTCACACTAAATAAATGTGGTACTATTTTAGCAAACTTTATTTGGACTTTTTGGTCATATTGAATAATGAGCAGGAAGAAAACATTGCTCCAACCATACGCAGCCACACACATCTGAATTTCTAGACAGTTTGGCTGGTGAACTTGGAACAAGATATCCAGACAAAGCTACAAGGGAAACTTGGTGTTTGCCAGCTCCGTTTCATGTCTCTAGGCAGGAACTCTGTAGTGGAGCTCAGCTCAGCCCCAGCCTCCCTATCCAGACACGTGTATTTATTTACAGTACATAATGCTGTAGCTACCAATTCATTATGATCTGAAATGGAAATCACTTATTCTGACTTGTTTAAAGGTTTTTAAAATAAAGTATACTTAAGACAATATGTAATTACAATAGACATCTAGAATTCAAAGAAAAGACATACTCCCATTAAGTGGCCTTACTTCTTTTATTGGTCAGTACTGGGGCTTAAACTCAGGGCCCGGGTACTAACCCTGAACTTTTTCACTCAAGGCTAGTGCTCTACCACTTGAGCCGCAGCTCCACTTGCAGATTTTTGGGTGGTTCATTGGAGATAAGAGTCTCACAGACTTTTCTGCCAGGGCTGGTGTTGAACCATAATCCTCAGATCTCAGGCTTCTGAGTAGCTAGGATTACAGGTGTGAGCCACCAGCGCGTGCCTAGCTATCTTGATTTTCATATTAATAGCATCGATTTGGTACTTGGACTATGTGTGCTACTGCACATGAAGTAGAAGATTACAAATGAGGGCAGAGAAGGTGGCCACATGGACTATTCCTAAATCAGGAGGAGAAAATGAGGCATGGCTTGCTATTCAGAACCCATTAAGATAAAAGTTCATTTTTCTTTCAGAAATGTTATTTGCTAGAAAACACGGAACTAGTCACTTCCATTGGATTTTGATAATAAATTAACCATGTCAGATGACTGGATTAGATTAAAACTCGCACCAGAAGTAGGATAAAATCTTTGAGGGGCCCCCGACTCTATCCCATGGATTTTATATTCCTTCACATATCAAACCGAAGAAGAAAGAGCTGAAGAAGTTCTTATGACATACCGGCTTCAAAGATGAGGGAAACCTGATATTTTGGAGAGAATCACAGATATTAAATAGCTACGATAAAAAAAAGGTTTTAATGTGGCTTTATGAAGTACTGAATTCCATCTTGTTGAAGCATATTGTTTCCATCTTAATCCACATTGTTTTAAAATTCTATAACATTGCTACTGCACATAGTGGAAACAATAGAATGAATTCACAAAAGAAAACTGGGGGTGATCTGGATTCTGTTCTAACTCTGTAAAGTGAAGATGACAGTACCTACTAAATATTATTCTGCCAGACCTGAGAGATAAACCTTCCAAGACAGCTTGGCCGGGCTTTGGCATACATTTGGCACCAACAAGAATGAGTTGCTTTATTCCTGATTGACAAGTGGATATGCGAAGGGTCAAAGGACAAAAAAGGCAGGAGGCCAAACTGCCAAGAGGAAAAATGGAAAGCTCCCCAGTGAGAATTCACTCTCTGCCCCTCCAAATCTCCACCTTGAATTGTTCCTTCACACACCATGTTTCCCAGCTCTCCTGAGCATGCTGACACTGTACAGCCACATATCCCATAGGAGAGAACATTGTCAAGCTGCTCATTATTGCATACACCGGGGCATGCATGAATTTCATGTGAGTGGTACTTTCTAGAACATAAGCCAGATCGAGTCACTTACTTCCTCCTCCAGGCCTGTCAGACCTCTCCCCACCTCCTTTCATTCGGCAAAGGAAACCCAAGATGTCCTCTGGCTGCCCACTTCTTCCTGACCCACGACTCAGTCTGTTTTCCCACTCTACCTTCTACTCTGTGTCTTTGGATGTTTGTGACTTTCTCATCTCCACTCTGCACCTCCCTTAACCAAGCCGACCACGTGACCTGCACTCCTCGTCCCTTTTACTGTGTTCTGCATTTTACTCCATGATATCTTGTCTTCTTCCACTGGCACCTGCCATCTATCATCGTGAAGATACATTTGCTTGCTGTGTTTAGTAATTATTATGTGTCTCTGCTTACTCACAGGGTGGGAACTTTTGTTTCCCTCCTGGGTTTAATTCAACCCTCCCCCAAGATCGGTCTTAGCATATACTGGATAATAGTGAACAGCAATTTTGGGAAGCGTACATGTGAGGAGAAAATGGATGAAAGGGTATAAAACTGTACAGAAATCACAGAAGTTAAAGCATTTCCTTTAAGCTGGACACTTCACAACAAATGAACGTGATTGCAACCCTCATCTAACTAGTTCACCAGATTTGGAGGGAAGTTGGTCATGAACGAACAAGGCTGATGGCTGACGTGTGTCCTGCCCACTCCAACAACGATTCCATCTCCCCCATAAATCCTGCCATGTGTACGCAGACAGAGAGCAGAGAGATTCTTGATCTAAAACAAATAAGGCAAAAACCAACCCAAAACTTAGCTGGACACTAGTGGCTCACTCCTGGAATCCTAGCTACCCTCAGGAGGCTGAGATCTGAGGATCTCAGTTCAAAGCCAGCCGAGGCAGGAAAGTCCATGTAACTCTTATTTCCCATGAACCACCAAAAAATAAAGCCAGAAATAGAGCTGTGACTCAAGTGGTAGAGCACCAATCTTGAGCGGAAAGCGCTCAGGAAAAGTACCCAGGCCCCCAGTATCTACACACACACACACACACACACACACACACACACACACACACACACACATACGGGGGGGGAGAAAGAGAGAGAGAGAGAAAGACAGAGAGAGAGACAGACAGACAGACAGACAGACAGACAGAGAGATCCTATCCTGTATCTCTCCCTTTAGGAGGAAAAAAATATGAAGTTGTAGTCTATTTATACAACTGTAACCTTTTAGACACATAAAAATGGACGCCATCAACATCAAACAACTCCAACTAACTTGCAGTTGTGATAATAATGTAATGTTTTGTGTTCATCAGTGGAGACAAGCTTGCTAATGCGACCATGTTATGAATGGAACACAATGTTAGCTCTTTAACCTGCCTTGTTGTGTAGGTTGCAGAACATTCCCATAGATGGTACAGCGCTAGAGTCAAGGACACCCTGGGTTTCTGACTTAGCTCCAACTTTGGATGAAGTTCATCGACTCTGCCCAAGATACACAGACTAGAAAGTCATGCCCATGAATTCTTTTTCTACGTGGGTTTCCCATTCACAAGGCTGGTTTTAGTTGAGTCTGAGAGGGCTGGCTCCAATCTCCAAAGTTCCACACAATGTTTGCATTAAGTAATCTCGGTCCTTAGAGTTCAGCCATGACTTTTCTGAATGGATGTTTTCATGGGCTTTATCTTGTTCCGTGTGACATACATCCAGCAGTAGACCATTTATTTAGCTGTGATTTCCAGACACAGCACCTCAATGTTGGTGAAAACAGAGCCATTCCATGATTTCCAAATGCTAGATTTGCAGAGCAATAGCAAGATTTTTAGATCGCAATCTGAATTTGCGAAGCCTTATGTACATAAACAGTTTGCTAACACACTGTCCGGTGTGCCAGCAGTGTCATTTGCTATTTGAAACAGAGCAAAACAATGTCTCCATTTCTAAATGCTCATGAAACATTTTTATCTCCTTTTTCAGCATTCTAATTTTTATTAAATGCTTTTACTTAGTGGAAATGACCTAGCAGATCCTTAGTTTGCCTGAATTCTTCCCTTAAAACAACAGTAACAACAAGAAACAGAACATGGATCTTTTCAAGTAATCGACAAGATGATATTAGCTTGGTCCTGGATAAAACTGATGAGCAGATACTCTCCATATTCTTCAACTTTTTTAAAAAATAAGTTTTTAATTGTGAAAATACCATACAGAGGGGTTACAATTACTTGAGCAAGGTAATGAGGACCTTTCTTATCAAGCATTGTTGCCTCCTCCTTTGGTTTTCCCCTATCCTCCCTGCCCTCCCATCTCCATGACTACCTCCCACCCCACCCCAGGCCAAAGTTGTAAAGTTTGTTTTTTGACATAGCGTCTTGTACATCTCACTGTTGCAATGGGTCTTCAACTTTTATCTAAAAGCCTGCCTGGCAATCATTCCTAATAGCAATAATGTTTATCTGACTTTCTCTATGTCAGTTGTGAGCTGGCTTGCTTTCAGGGGCATTGAACCTGGGGCCATGAGTCCATCATAGGGCATGTGTCATCTCTTTGGAATTGTGGGAACAGAAGTAGACAGTGTCTACATGTTCTCCCAGGGAGATTCTGCCAAGTGTGCAGCTGATCTTCTAAGGGGCTGAGCATCCCTCCAAAAGGTTTACAAGATAATGCTTTAAGGTTTGGGCATGGATTCCAGCAGTATTTTTTTTTTTTTTAACAGAGGGAAAGAGCTGCCAAGACCTTGGCTCAGTCTTGAGAGCTGTGGCTTTGGTAATCTGTGGTAGACCCGGGAAACTGCATTGAATGCCACCCACCCACGGGGATCCTGATAGAAAAGCTCACTCTCATCTATAAAAGAAAACATACTTTAGGGGCTGGGAAGGTGGCTCAGTGGTAGAGTGTTTGCCTTGAAAACATACTTTTTCAGAGACAAAGACTAAAGGTCTTTGCCCTGAGCCAGTCTTTCTATTTGTATATCTACTACTACTCAAACTGCCCTAGATGCCCTGTACATGTACACAAGCAGGCGTTCACTCCTTATTCCTTATTCTCTTTCTCCCTCTCTTCTTTCCTCCCTCCCTCCCTCCAATCCTTCTTTCCTCCCTCCCTTCGTCCCTCCCTCCCTCCTTCCCTCCTTCTCTCCTTTCCTCCCTCCCTCCCTTTTCTTCTTCTTTTCTTCCTTTTTCCCATGCCAAAGATTGACTGTAAGGCCTTTAAATGTGAGGAAAGTACTATACTATGAAGTTATATTCCCAATCCCACCCATTCATTCATGAGTTAAATGAATACTTTATGAAATTCATTATAGAGACCCTGTGCTAGGCTTCAAAGATACAACTGTTGATATAATCTCTAGTCACACAGAGATAGCCATAGTTTCCACTTAAATGAAGTTTTCCTTCCTGTGGACTTACTTAACTACTGTTAATATTAGTCTGAAAATATGACATGGAAAATTCTGGAAAGAAAAATGTTCTTTAATACACACCTGGCAGTGGTGCCTCCTGCCGGTAATCCTAGCTCATCAGGAAGCTGAGATCTGAGGATCACAATTCAAACATCAGCCTGGACAGGAAAGTCTATGATGCTCTTACCTCCAATGAGCCACCAAAAAGCTGGAGGTAGGTAGAGCTGTGGCTCAAGTGATAGAGTGCTAACCTTGAGCAGAAAAGTTCAGTAACAGCACCCAGGCTTTGAGTTCAAGCCCAGGATAGACACCAAAAAAAGAGGAAAGGTTCTTTAACACACATATGCTTTTTTCTTACTAATGCATTATTGGGCCCTTGCATCATTAATTATTGCTATGAGTGTTTATGGTGCTTAGGTATAAATAAAATACATCATAGGTATGAACATAAGGAAAAACACAGTGTGCACCACACACACACACACACACACACACACACACACTAGTGTGGTATAGGAGCAGTTTCCAGAATCTTGGAGGGGGGGCTTGGAATGTATTCCCCAGGGGTAAGGGGGAACTTTCATGTGCTTTTCCATATCTTTGGGCCCTAACTCTCCTTCAGCAGGGCCAGTTGGTCCCATTACCTACCCCCCAGGCAGCGAATCCAGTGCCAGCTCCCATGTGCAGTCTTGCAGGACCTTCAGAGTTCCTGGGGACACACTTCTTATTGCCACTTTTCTCTCAGTGGACCCAAGCACTTTTCCTATTCATACCTCCACTGCACTGTCAATTTGTTTCTTGGGGTTCCTGATGTTCTGGGCTCTTCCTGTCTGGAAGCAACATGCAATCTTCCTTAGATTGTGTCCCATTCCCAATGCTAACATTCCTAACACAACATGCAGAATGAAGGAGGAAAGCCCTACCAAAAGTCGATGCATTTTAATGAGATACTCCTAGAACTCAGAAATCAATGGAGAATTCAAAACAAAGGGCCCGCACCCGGTCAGAATGCCAGGTGCAAAGACATGCCATCAGGTAGAATCGCCTCTTCAGCTAGTCTGGCCCAAGAAGCAGAAGGACTTAGTGGCTTTGTAAAGCTCCATATAAAGTCTCTATAATGAATTTCGTAAAGTATTCATTAAACTCATGAATGAATGGGTGGGATTGGGAATATAACTTCATAGTATAGTACTTCCCTTAGTGGCTTTGTAAAGCTTCCAGAGGACTGGAAGAACACCCAGGCATGGGCCCAGTAGCCAGGATGGTTTTCAGCTCAGCCTGGGCCTGGTGGTCCACCCCAGAGTGAGTTCTCCTGTTTCAGGACCTCAGAGGTACCTACCCCCTCAGTGCAGACACAGGAGTTTTAGTAGCTTTGGAAAGATCCAAAGAGAAAACTATAAGTCTATCTACAGTGGCTTTTTTTTTTTTTTTTTTTGGCCAGTCCTGGGGCTTGAACTCAGGTCCTGGGCTCTGTCCCTGAGCTTCTTTTGCCCAAGGCTAGCACTCTACCATTTGAGCCACAGTGCCACTTCTGGCCTTTTCTGTGTCTGTGGTACTGAGGTATTGAACCCAGGACTTCATTCATGCTAGACAAGCACTCTAGCACTAAGCACATTCCCCGCTCCTAGCTACAGTATTTTTATCCTCAAAGGTCTCCCAGAATTCCTACAAGTTGCAATTTACAAAAGAGAGCATTTTTATTGTCTTAAGGGCAGGGAGCACAATCCAACCACTGAGAAGAAAATTCACTCTGTGACACCTGGCCAGTGTGCATTCTGTTATTTCAGCAGCTACTTACTATGTTCTCCACTCATAGCCAGGAGGAAAAAAGTAATTCATATGTGTGAGTTCTACTCAAATAAGTACCTTAAATTTATCTGTCAGTTTAATGCTTTTGAATTTTATATTTATTTCATATGTCTCTAAGAGGAAACTGCACTACAAGTAATTTGCCTGTCTTCAGTGTTTTTATTTTATGTATGCTGTGAAATGCATACGATTTGAAAATTATGTTGTGAAAGCACATTTCATGTTAAAAGGAATATCATGCATTTTCTTCTTAAAGCATGAAAATTTGGGGATGTGACTGTTTTAAATTCTGATACACTTTAGAGTTTTGGTCTTTACTTAGCTCGAAACTGGTGAGTTTCAATAATTTCTTCCAGGTGTTAAGATGAGAGATTTATATACACGGACACATACAGAGATAGTTAGACAGACAGACAGACAGATAATAAATAGATGTGTAAAAAATAAATAGATAGATAAATAAATGCTAGGTAGTTTTATATATATAGATAGATAGATAGATAGATGATAGATACACAGACACACAATTGATAGTTATATAGACAGAAAATAGATAGAGAATAATAGATAATAGGTAGATAGATGGTAGATGATTGATGGATATAGACAGACCCATGATAGATATATTGATAGATAATAGGTAGATAGACATCTTAAACAGCTTTGATACAATTCCTGCATATGCTCCTAAATGTATACTAAAATTAATAATCACATTTTTTGTCATCCCAGAAACCAAAATCAGGAGGTAAGTAGACAGCTCAAACTGACAGTATTTTTTTCATTTTGTTAATTAAACATTTTCAGTTCATTAGAAATGAAAATCAGGATACAGTAAAGCCACTAGCACAACCATATTTATTGCAGCACTATTTACTATAGCCAAGATATGGAATCAGCCCAGATGCCCCTCAGTGGATGAATGGGTCAAGAAAATATGCATATATACTCTGTGGAATCTGACTCATTTTCTGACTTATAAAGAATGAACTTGTACGATTTGTAAAGACATGAAAAGACCTGGAAAAAATTACATTAAGAGCAGTAGGTCAGGCCCAGAGAGACAAAAGATGTATGTTTGCCTTCATATGTGGAAGCTAGATTTAGCTTATAAACTTATAAGTAAACACATAGGGTGGTATGAAACTGTAAATGAATGATTAACTGAAATTCAGTAGACTCAAGGAAGATCTCAAATCATGTAATTCCTTACAAAGGCAAAATCAAAATTCAGCAAAATGAAACAGGGAAAGGGGTGGGGTCAGGAGGGAAGGAGAGGCAAATGAAAAGAGAAGGAAAATACAGACAAGAACCCATCGTTTATCCTACAAAATAAGGAAGACGGAGGGGAGGATGGGGGAGGGGGGAACGGGTGGGAACAGTTGAAAGGGGTGACATTAATACCAGTTCAGCAGTGGAACCCATTAAACGCTATGTTGGCAATAAACTATACAACTTTGGGGGAAGGGGAGTCAGTAGGGGAAAAACTGGGAGAAAAATGTTCAAAAAGAAATGTGCTTATTACCTGACTTAGGTAACTGTAACCCCTCTGTACATCACCTTTACAATAACATTTTTTTAAAAACAAGATGGTATTCAGAAACTGCTTCATTACAAGGCATCTGCTTTGTATACCTACTTAAAGATAATTTAAACATCTAAAGGGAAAAAACGAATCCACACGACAATAACTATTTGGCACGAAGCTGTCGGGTATTTGGGTGTGATACGTAGTCCACGTAGGTGCCTGACTGCACGTGGCAACCTGTCCATGTGGCCCCTTGGAGCTGGGCATTGCTTGGGCCCACCTCACCTCACCTCATCTGCTTGTCCTAGAACCCGAGGTCCTTCCCAGCTTTTCCTTCCTTGCTCCTTATTCTATTTCCCATATCTGGAGGATGAGCTGGCTACAGAACATCGACTGGTAATGAACGAGGCGCCTCCTCCCCACATAACCACTGATTCCAGGTTGGGGAGAGGTTGCTACAGGTGTAGGTCCGGAGGGGAGAGGAGGTGTTTGAGGTCGGCACCGCACAGTCCCAAGGTCCGCTGCTTCCTGCCCAGGGAAGGCCTTGGGTGCAGAGAGCCCAAGTCTGTAGGAAGCCACTGGCCTGTCCACCATCTCCCTGTGCACTCTTTAGCAGAGCCAGGTGCAGAGAGTAAATGGAACACTCTCGAGGAAATTCTGTCTTAACTCTGGGAGACATGCAGTTGTTCACTGACATGATTGCTCAAATGGTTCCAAGTATGAGCTGGTGTGTGTGTATGTGTGTGTGTGTGTGTGTGTGTGTGTGTGTGTGTGTGTGTATGTGTGTATGTGTGTGTGTGTGCAAGTTCTGGGACTTGAACTCAATACCTAGTCACTGTCCCTGGTTTTTTTTTTGTTTGTTTTGCTCAAGTTTAACACTGTACCACTTGAGCCTCAGCTCCATTTCTGGTGTCAGAGATAAGAACCTGAAGAACTTTTCTGCCCAGGTTGGCTTTGAACTGCCATCCTCAGATCTCAGCCTCCTGAGTAGCTCAGATTGAGGTGTGAGCTACCTGTGCAGCACTAGAGTTTGTAAAGCACAGACTTTTAGGTGTTACCTCCTAAGATTTTGATTCAGGTGAGGCTGAATAATTTGTGTCATTGGCCAGGTCTCTGAGGAGGCTGATAGTTCTTGTCATGATATCTCAGCTTGAGAATCTCTCGTGTTTCCTACGTATGTGAGCTTTCAGATTATTTTGGACACTATCAGAGTCAGACTCTGCAGAAAAGGTGGATAACTGTAGCATCACCTTGCAAGAATTACCATGTGTTCATTAAGAAAGAAGTCAGATTTGTGAGAAAAAAAAATCATGCCTGATTGTTAACCTGTATTGGTGTGTTTATATTCCCATACCTTGCCTTCCCACTAAGGTCATTCAGATACTGTCTGTAGTATTGAAACAGAGGGTAAAACAAGAACAAACACAGCTAAAAGCTCTGGATTGTTCTTTTTCTACTTGGCTGAAGAATGGGTGCCTAATTGGAAGAGGTCTTTAAGCCACACGGTGGCAGTGTGTTACCATGTTCCTCGCGTGGCCCGGCCGGGCTTCAGAACCTGGGGTAAATGAAGAGATCTTTCTCTGATCTTGGCATAACAATGATCGGTATGAGATGAGTACCAATGACAAGTGATCATCTGATACCTCTGCACAAACTTCACAATGTCCTCAACAGAAGATTCTCTCCCCTTCTGTAGCTTCTGAGTGTGAAAACAGCATCACAAGATCATTTCATGCATGAGCTATGCAACAAATGCAAGCCAAAATAACTCCCGCTTCCATTTAGCAGATTACTGCGCCATCACAAATCCCTTACTACGCTTTAATCATCTCTGAAAAGTGAATTTATTCCTTCTGTAGCAGTGGCAGTTTTCGTTGTAGATATTTGCATGCCCCTCTGTTTCTCAACCGTCAAATAAAATTGAGTTTGGAAATTTGTTTGCTAAATTATCTCAAACTCTTCCTTGATTATCACTACTGAGTTTTTTTTTTCAAAGAAGACATTTAGTCTGTAAGGTATTCCAATTCACTAGTTAACTTTTAATCTAACATAAAATATACCAGAGTATTATTAACATGAAGGAAATAGTTGTTCTATGCCCTCACCAATAGGAAAACATTCAGCACTAGTAGCAGAAATGGCAGTGGATAGAGTAGTTAAATAGTGGAAATACTAGCCAGACAGTGGCTGCTCATGCCTGTAATCCTAACTACTCAGGAGGCTAGGATCTGAGGACTGAGGTTCAAAACCAGCCCAGTCAGAAAAGTCCATGAGACTTATCACCAATGAATGACTAAAAAGCTAGCATTGCGGGCACGGCTGACATGGTAGAGTGTGCCCACACTGAGCAAAAATAACCATATGAGAATGCGAGGCCTTGAGTTTAAGCTCTAGTACCAGGACAGGAAAATTAAAATGAAACCTTGAAAATATTCCCTCATTTGCATATTGATCTGGTGCCTGTGATCACCCAACCAGTGGAAAGTACCAAAGAAGACCACAGACAGTCACCAGGCGCTTGTCAGCAGAGAGAATCAGGGACCTCGGAAGGTGCCCGCAAAGTCGACCTTTGTAGAAGAGAGACCTTCAAGCTGCAGCAAGCAGGCTTGAAAAACAAGCAGACACAAACAGCAGGACATAAATCATCCCTGTCCAGCCTTCTGGACCCCTGCAGAATTCTCCCATCACCACAGACACGAGATTCTGGTTCTGGCTGCAGAATTTCCATGCTGGACTATGACTTCCTTCTGAGCATTCTGCATCAGACAAAAGTGGGGGATGTTCTGAAAGTGGGGATGGGGTGGGGGAGGGACAGGTCTTCCCCCTATAAAGAGATCCATCCAAGGGCTGCATGCAACCTCTCCAGCACATATTAGCCAAGTCATTACCATGTTATTTTGAAGCTGCAGCTATAGCTCTGACATGGCCACCAGGCCGCGCTTTAGGGCCCCTGTGGGGTGAGATGGATGGTCAGAGAGCTGATCAGGGCTGGAGTGTGTTCCAATACAGCAACTGCATCTACAGTTTCAGAGGTAACAACTCCCTGGGGCCTCTTCATGCCTGATGGGCTGTATACCACGTGCACCTGGGCTTTGCCTGCCCTTCCGCATTCCCTCTGCTTGTGGTCTGCAGAATTTGAGTTGACTTCCTTCCAAACATCAGACCAACAACTTAAAGGATGGATACGAACATGTCAAAGAAAATAATTAGACCACAAACAATGCACTATATTTAGTCTTACACTGAAGTAAGCCTGTGCCAGATAGATCTGATTGTCCACCATTCAAATCTGAAGAAATCGGGGTCTTAAGAAAGGTTGAATAAGATTAGATGTTCCCTTCGTGACAGAGAGACAATTCTGGATACAGGTAGATCTAATGACTCTCGAGCCTGTGTTCATAATTGTTAACAGAGTTTAAAACTTTTTTTGGTCATTATACTTCCCACATTTGAAACAGTTATTCCTTCTTCTCCATATGAGGACATTAATTCAACATTCAGTCATTTCTTTTCTAAAGAGAAAAGAAGCTACCTTTAAAAAAAGTTGGCAGTATAGTAGGTACAATTTGTAAAACATAGATTCTTTTTCTTGCAAATGCTACATATTTTTTAATACTGACACATACGTTAACATTTAAAGAACACTCTATATAATATTTATGTGTGTAATATGTGTGAGTATGATGTTGGACAGTTATAATTTTATCAAACTGTAATTACTACAACTGCTATCTGATCTATAATTCTTTCTGACAATTCAATGACTTCAAAATTTCAAGAGAAGTTTTGCTCATTGATTGATGAACCATTCATTATTTATACCCTATATCTAAAAAGGATTTAAAACAACTTACACAAAGAATAGTCCATAAAATAGAATAATTTGAACAATGCTGAAAGACCAATAGCCAGAAAATAATAAGAAAGAAGAGAACTGCGATGAAAACCTCAGATTAAAGAAAATTATTGTGGATCAGACAGGCTGTACACTATGAGTTTCTATATAGCTGTTCAAAAGGCAATGAAGGAATACAAATATAATTTCCTGATGGGTCTAAGTTTTTAGAATAGACAAATACCTTTGCATAGTTAAACGGATTCAACTTGTGTTTGGTGTGAGGTAACAGCTGAGATAAATTTCTTTTTCCATATAAATGTTTGCTGGAGACAGTGAGAGGCATTTATTAAAAACCCTTCCTCTCTTCTTACTATACTGTCAGGTGATCTCAGTCACGAATCACCTGATGCTTTATAAATATGTTATTTTGTTGACTTTTTATCATCTTCCAGTGTTGTATTTTCCTAATAATATATTATCATAATTGCCTTGGGTTATGTAGTAATGAAAGTTCTACAAGTCTATTCTTATTTCTCAAAATAAGAGCCAGGGGGGCAGCTTACACACCATCTCCTGAGAGACGATGAGCCAGCCCCCATGGCACTTCCTGTCCACATTCTTGCCCCTTACAGATACAGACTGGGAGAGGTAACTCTCACAGGACAAACTGCAGGCCCAAATTTTGTTGCAAATTTTGTTGTGATTTATCAGATAGCAATAAGATAAATGATATGCTCCCCCATGGCAGAATAAAGTGGAATAATCACAAAAGGAAATGTAACTGGTACCAAACTAGCAATGGCAATGAGCCAACTACCAGGGCGCACATGCTCAGAAGCGAATACAACTAATGTGCTGAGAGAGAGAGAGGGAGAGAGAGAGAGAGAGAGAGAGAGAGAGAGAGAGAGAGAGAGAGAGAGAGAGAGAGAGACTGAACACTACCCAGAAAGCCATGCCGTATGCTGGAAGCTAGGTACCAGGCACCCCATGTTCTGCTCCTTGAGTGGAAAGCTGGAGACATGCATGTTCTCATTTTGAAAATTCATCCTGCGGATGATTCAGTCATTTCCTACTTGTCTGTTACCATCTATGAGGCCGTTCATTTCCGTTCAGAGCAACGGCAAATGGGATCATTGCTGAGAACTCTGAAACAGCGTGGTGAACTAGGGTTTCCATTTTTGTTCTTTGTTTCTTTTAAAAGATTTTATTATCTTTAAGTAGTTGTCTGAAGGAGTTGCCACTTAACAGTTTATGTACTACAGGGCATCTTGGTCTGTGTCACCCTTTCAACATTTTCACTAAGATAGTTTCTTAAAAGTACAGATCCATTTTACCCAGTGCTATGTTTTGGTGTGTCCTTCTTGGAAAAAAAAAAATCAAGCACAACACAGTGAATCATTGTGTAATGCAGATAATTCTCTAGAGAATTAAGTTAATGAGGGCCTAGGGTACAGTTTCTCAACAGTAATGTTTGATTCTAGAATACGTTGGATAAGAAATAACTAGAGGATTGCCCTACAATGGGGACACACTGTGTCCAGTCTCAGTCTGATTTAGTCACACTGATGACGGTCCATCTTTAACAAGTATTTCAGTGACAACACTTTGTAACACATGGAAATAAACAGTTTGAAGCCCAGAGGTAGAGGCTCAAGCCTGTCATCCTAGCTACTCAAGAGGCTGAGATCTGAGGATCATGGTTCAAAGCCAGCCTGTGCAGGAAAGTCCATGAGATTCATCTGCAATGAACCATCTAAAAATGGGAAGTGGCCCTGTGGATCCAAGTGGTAGAGTGCTAGCCTAGAGCAAAAGAGCTTAGGGACCAACAAAACAAACGAACAAAAGACTATACAGAAATTTTCTACAAGCCTTGCTACATACTTTTTCTTTTCAGAATTGCAAATAGAAATCACAATTTAACTGTCTATACGAGAGGTATTTGCTGCTTTTACTCCACTCACAACTGAGTAGACAGCACATAATGCTAGAATATTGAAGCCTATACTTTAAATACCTTTGGGAAATAGATACTAATTAAACAGAGTCACATATTCTTTTTGGTCCTGGGGCTTGAACTCAGGGTCCCATGACTAGTTGAATCATGCCTCCAACTCTGCTTTTGCTAATTATTTTGTAGATTGAATCTTATACATGTGGGTCTTAAGCCCAGGCTGGCTTGGATGATCCTCTGGATCATAGCCGTGTGTGTGTGTGTGTGTGTGTGTGTGTGTGTGTGTGTGTGTGTGTGTGTGTGTGTGTGTGCAAATCCTGAGGCTTCAACTCAGAGCCTGGGTACTGTCCATGAGCTGTATAGCTCAAGGCTAGCACTCTACCACTAGAGCCACAGCTCCACTTCGGCTTGTTTTAGTGCTTAATTGGAGATAAGAGGCTTGCAGACTATCCTGTCTAGGTGACTTTAAACATCAATCCTCAGATTTCAGCCTCCTGAGTAGGTAGGATTACAGGCATGAGCCACAGCCTCTTGAGTGGTTGGGATTACAGGTGTGAGTTACTGGTATTCCTCAGAATCATAACTTCTTTATTGCCTTTAGAATATCCTGTGGAGAACAGAGGTTTGTATAGATGTTAGATGTGCATCTGTTGTACAATTAAGTCTCATTACTGTAATACTTTGAATGTCTCCCCTCCTTACCCGCACATTTGTGCCCTCTAAAGAGTCAACTTAAAATCCCCACCCATAAAGTCAACATGATTTGAAAAGGAAGAAACCAAGTACGTTTTTGTGAGATCACGTTGGTTTCCTAGAGTATACCTGTTCCTGTGCTGTGTCCCTCAGTACAGTTCACAAATCTTCATGTGGAGGCAGAATAGGCCGTGGCAGGACAGCCTCATTCTGATGTGGAGGAAAGAATAAGCAATACTTCTCAAAGGACAAATACCTACATAGCCCGTTTCCACGCAAATAGACTCGTAACACACAACAGCAAGACAGAAGATAGGTAGGCAGAATTATTTATAAGCTGCATTATTTTAAAAGTACCCAGGGGGTGATGACCAGGGTCTCCTCAGATCACTGTTAGAAGGCAGCTGGAAATAACATACAACAGTCATAAACCGTGGGTAGCTACAGAAGCAAGCATATCAGGGGCTGTACCAAACGGGGTTTATTTTTCCTCTGTAGTCTCCTCTTAATAACATGAGCCCCCAGAGTGAAATCTGGGTCTAGATGGACGAAGGAAGGGAAAAGGTAGGAGAGGGCCCAGCCATTCTGCCAGCTGCTCATGCCACAGCCTGCCAGCAGAGGGTGAGACCTGCTGTTCTAGATGCCAGGGAGGCCTGCTGGCACTCAATAACCTCTTCGTGGGGAATAGGATGAGAGAACCGATAGAGAAGGACCAAGGCTGTTTGTTCGGGTGTCAGATATAGGCTTGAGTTTGAACCCTTATCTCCATACCTCTGAGTTTTCTATCAGAACAGCCAAGTGAAGAAATGCACAAAGATGCATCTTGATGTCCTCCCTGAGATTCTTCCTCCTTAGAACACCTTACCTGGGCAGGGACCATCAGAGCAATAGGTAACTTAATACCATGGTAAGATGATACTCAGAGTGACAAAGACTCAACATGCTAATCGAAGCCAGTATCACACACACATACACATACGAAATACTTATAGATTTAGGTATAAAAACATATTGGCATATGAACAGAAGCAAAGTATAAAATATATAAACATATATACATGCATATAAATGCATATACCTAAAGTATATACACCCATATACTAATACATGCATTCAGAAGCAACAGACACTTTGAAAACATGGTATTTAAAAAAATCAACTCTATTAAGAAACAACATCCATTTTAAATCAAATATAGAAATGTTTTAGTACAACATTTTGAAGTTATGTAGTTATTTTTCTCAAATGCTAGTAGACCACTTAGATGTCTAATTTCATATCCTCCCTCCCTCCCTCCCTTCCTCCCTCCCTCCCTCCCTCCTCCCTCCTTCTCTCTCTCTCTCTTCCTTCCTTCCTTTCTTATTAAAAAGGTGATGCACAGAGGGGTTAGAGTTACATAAGTCAGGTAATGAGTTCATTTCTTCTTGGACAATGTCACCCTTTTCTTTGTTCTCTCCCAGTTTTTTCCTCCTGCCCCTTCCCACAAGTTCTGTAGTTCATTTTCAACATACCACTGCTGTATTTGTTCACACTTTGACCCTCCGTTTAGTTTTTTCTTTTTCTTTTTGTAGGTCATGGGGCCTGAACTCTGGTCATGGGGCCTGAACTCTGGGCCTGGGCACTGTCCCTCAGCTCTTCAGCTCAAGGCTGGTGCTCTATCACTCGAGCCACAGAGCCACTTCCGGCTTTTTCTGCTTATGTGGTGTTGAGGACTCGAACCCAGAGCCTCATGCATGAGAGGCAAGCACTCTACCACTGAGCCACCTTCCCAGCTTCTGTCCCTCCATTTCCGTCCTTACCCTCCCAATTGCCCAAGGACACATAAAGGAACTAACAAAAGAAAACAAAAATAACAACAAAGGAAAAAAATCTCATTTGCATTTTCTAGAGTTTTCCTCCTCCCTCCCTCCTTCCACCTTTCTCCCTCTGCCCTCTCTCCTCCCTCTCTCCCTTCCTTCCCTCCCTCTTTTTTCTTTTTTTCTTCTCTCTCTCTCTCTCTCTTTCCTTTTCTCTGATCCTGGGGCTTGAACTCAGGAACTCAAGGCCTGGCACTGTCCCTGAGATTTCTTTGCCCAAGGCTTTCTTTGCCCTACCCACTGAGTCACAGCTGCACTTCTGGCCTTTTTGATAGTTAATTGGAGACAAGAGTCTCATGAACTTTCCTGCTCAGGCTGGCTTCAAACAGCTCTCCTCTGATCTCAGCCTCCTGAGTAGCTAGAATCACAGGCCTATACCACCAGCCCGGCTTCTCACATCTTTCTTTAGATCACAAGAGAGTGGGCATGATCCAGCACATGGTGGTTGAGGCTTCCACACTCTCCCTCCAAATCTGAAAAAGCAATCAGGGTAGACTAACTGCTACCCCATCTTCCATCCCTTTGCAAGTCGAATTTCAGCTTTTCCCTTGAAGTACTCCATTCCCTTAAGTCTGGGCTGGCTGTCAATTGGCTTTGGCAGGTGGACTGCAGCAGAACTGGGCCTGTGCCTGTCGTGAGACTCAGGCTTAGCACACCACCCTGGAGCAGCAGCCATAGCTCAGCTGCCAGCTGACTTCACACCCTCGGGAGTCCAGCTGATCCTGGTCTGGCCTCTCACAAACTGCCCAGTCTATATCCAAGGCCTCTTGAGAAATTCTAAATCATTAATGTTTTGGAGAATTAAATTTGTGGGCATTATCTTACTCAATGTTGTGCCGAATAATTACCTCTCTGAGAATAGGATATATTTTGTTGCCTTTTCCTGTTTGTTTGTAGACTACAGTCTAGCCATTATTAACATTATTGCTCTTTCGTGTCAGAAATAGTTCTGAGTACCCCCTAGACTGACTATAATTAATGGCTTTAGAAATTTAGATTTTAGTGACAGCACTTTATCTATGTGGGAGGTCTGCTTTTCACGGGAGACACTACGCTTCTTGCCTTTGACCTTGGGTCCTCGATAAAGTAGTTCAAAGGAATAGCAGCCATTACAGCAAAGCAGTGGAAAAGATGAAAAGTAGTCTGAGCTGGAGATCTAGATGAAAAGTAGGTTGCATCATGAATAGGCAAACTCTACTCACCTTTTAATGCTCAATTGGTACTTTGAACTGACATGCACCTCCAAAGCTCAAAATGAAATGCATTGGGGGGAAAAAAGACTAATGTTCTGAAAATATTGCGGACAGTGAGCAAGGAACAGCTGTGCTGGTTGGCCTAGCCAGATAAATGGAACAAAGACAAACAGCCGAAGATTCTTTCTTCCTAAAAATGGAACTCCCAAGGCGATGGAGACCTTTCCCAAGCAAAGAAATCTGAAAATAACCTAGCATCCAAGCTTACACATTTGAATGCAAAATGATAAAAGAAACCATGTAATGTAAAACACAGGCTTTCTGAAAATACGAGGGTTCACCACATTCTGGAAAAGCTACGAATTGGAAGATATTGTACAATATCATCAACACATACGAATTTAAATATTTCTATCCCTGCTTCTATGGATTTATTACTTTGGCCCCAGGGTGACTTCAACAGGAAGCCCTCCTCCTGTCCTTAAAAAGCAGTAACATGGTCACAGTAATGACTACTTTTAACCACTGTCACCTGCCTTTCTATAGCCCAGTCTTCTAAATACCAGCATCCACCAGTTGCAAAGAAACATAAAATTTAAATGAGAATGAATTTCACACTTGGGGCAACAGGCAGCTTTACATTTGGCTATGACATTCAGAGCGATGTAAAAGTAATACTTTGCATACAGATTATTGAATACTTCGCCTTGGAAACAGAATCATGTGCTGTGTGCCAAGACCAAGGGAAAGCGTGCAATACTGACTGGCAGACTTATCTCAAGTTCTGGAATACCAGGAAGGAACTAGAATTTTCCCCAAAGGCATCTTTTGATAGAGAAAACCTTTGGGGGTAGATTTCCAGGCACCTGAAATAAATAAAAGAAATCTACCCTTTGAAAGGTGAAGAATCTATGTCCAACCCCCGCCCCCACCAAAAAAGTTAGGAAAGATAGGGATTTGCATAATCACACTAAATAACATTGCATGCTTGCCTGGATTATCTTTTTTTTAAATGCCTAAAGTTCTTGGAAAATGATATCTGATATTGAACAAACTTAACTATCATAAAAATAGTTTTAGTTATCTAGCGGCTCTTGAGACTACTCTGTATGTAGTAAATATGGTTCCCACAATACCTTACCAATATGGATACTAAATCTTGATTTAAAAGATGAAGATAATGATATGTAAGTCATCAAAGGGGATATTTGAAATACATAAGTAATTTAAATAGTTTTCAGTAAAACAATTTTAATATTCATTTTAATCCATTTTGCCTTTACTGTTATTCTTTATTTTTTGTAGACTCTAGGAACACATCAAAGTCAGAATTATGTAAGTTGAAACAGACTCTTGTAGAACTTTCTTCTCAACTGTCACCCTCTTTATTTCCTGATTCCTCGTAATTCTCCAATTCCCTCTGTTCTTTATTTAAATATCTAATTTTTTGATCAATTATCTTATGCCACTTATTTTTATGTAGATACACTTTATAAAAACAACATACAGATTTTAGACAGTGATTATTTCCCAAGTGACATTTGTTCTGATTGGCTTCAGAGCTATCAAATTACACAGGCCAGAGAGCTAACTTATCTGTCTTCTCTTGGAGACATTCTTCTCTACTTGTGTGTGTGTGTGTGTGTGTGTGTGTGTGTGTGTGTGTGTGTGTGTGTGTGTGGCCATACCATCTCATTTAATTGTTGATGATAATCAAGTTAACTGTCTCTGGGTATGTGTTTCTGGCAGTAAGAAATTGGGGCTGGTGAAGAAGGCAGAGAGTCTTACATTATGCATTCTTTTCAGGGCAAATATATTTTAATTCTAATAAGAATTTTAAAAAATCCACTCCAAATCTTTGACTTCAAAGCTGACACATAATTCACAATTAATGAGTTATTAATATTCTTGCGAAGCTTTAAAGGCCATGTCAAGAACTAATAAAATTATGAAAATTTGAAAAATTAATCTAGAACAGATGAGTGGGATAATTTATTGTCTTATCAGGTGGCTACTGAATACGAATATTAAGTGTGCAGAAATGTGCCACTTTGCAAAGGGTAACAAGTATAAACGTTTATCTGGGACTCTGAAAAGTATCCATTATTTACTATGTAGTGCTTCCATGTTATCAACCAGATTTCTCTTATTTTTAGTTTCTGAAAATCCAGAAGAGAAATAAGTTGCATAGAAAATCAATGATACTGGCATAACATGGCAAACTAGTCATTTTAAGGAACATATAATTCAGGGTTGCTGAAAATAAAAACTTAAGAGACTAAGTAGAAGTGGAATTGGACTGAGCTCTGGTGGCTCATACCTATAATGCTAGCTACTATGATCTGAAGATCATGGTTCAAAGCCAGTATGGACAGGAAAGTCCATGAGAGTTTTATCTTCAGTTAACCAGCAAAAAGGCAGCAGTGTTAGTGTGGCTTAAGTGGTTGCGTGCTAACCTTGAGGGAAACAGCCAAGTGAGCATGTGAGGCCCTGAGTTCAAGCCTCAGTACTAGTGTGCATGTGGGAGTGTGCACACACACATACACACACACAGATGTGGAACTGGTTTCTTTGCCATTCTTCAGTAAAGGAAGGTTGCACTGAGCATTATTGTTTCCTTCAGATTTATTAGATGTGAAAACGTTTCATGAAGCCTACAGAATTAATTCTTCAAACTAATATAGAGCTAGAAATCAGGATGCTTGATCATCTCAGCAATTGTAGACATCCTCTATAAAATACTACATATGGCATGTTAGCCCTATCATTTTTGCATTCTCTTCAATTTAAATTAAAATGTAGCATGTCTAGTTGAAATAAACAATGGGTCTATTTCGGATGCTAGCATATGATAAAATATAATTTTTTGGTACTAGCTAACTCACATTATATTGGAGGAAATACATATATAGTTTCAATGATTTTCTGGAGCTGCTCCTTCCGGATTGAAGAAGTTGCCAGCTAAGCTTCCAAAACACATTAATTATGTGGCTATGCTAACAAAGGCTGACATTCACAAAGTCTGAGCTTTCTTTGCTGCTGAGCTAAAGTAAGGCACATTAAGTGGCCAGCAGACTTCTTTCCCTTTCTTCTCTATATTCAGACAATTGATTAATGATCACACAAAAACACAGTTAGTAAGATCGACAGTATCTTAAAATAGCAGAAGGATTTTTTTCCTCCTAGTTCTTGGGCCTGTCATGTTTATTATAGAACAAAAGCAAATACAGATATCACAGAACGACTATCACTATCGTGTCTGAAGCCAACAGGCACTTATTTATTCCAGCTTTGAAATAACTAGTATGATCAATCAGGCATTTAAAATTGAGCCACTTCAAACTGTTTGAAAATTGATTAAATACACATATTTCATCTGAATTTTCCTTCCCATTCTATCTCCCTCTGGGCCTAGCAGATAGAAATTATGTGTAATATAGTCACAGACACTTCCCTTCAATGTGTTCCTAGAAAATAGACTGTGTTAGAAAATTACAAATATAGTTATGTTTTGCTGTGTTATCAGTTGTAAGATGCTCCCACATTTTAAACATTAGAATATCAAAATTTATGACTTCGGAATACATAATATAAATGTGGTATGTGGGTATACATGAGAGGGAAAGAAGATAAATAAAAACTTGACAGTAAGAGGGGAAGAAAACCTAAATGAATGTGTTAAGGAAATACTTTATTTATTGATAGTACTAAAGAATGAACTCAGATGTTCCTGCTTGCTAGTGAAGCACTCTACCACTTAAACCATATCATCACTTTTTAGTTTGTTTTTCTGGTAGGATCTCATGTTTTGTTCCATAACAGCCAGACCAGCCTCAGACAGAAATCTTCCTAACCCTGCCTCAGTAGTAGCTGGGTTTTTAACTGGCATACACCACCACACCCAGCCCCCAAAGTTACTTCTAAATTATGTAAACATATTCTTTGAAAATTTCACATCAAAGGACATTTCTGAATATTTGATTTTACTTCAATGCTAATAAATTTCACAGCCTCCGAATCCTTCTTACTATGAGTATATTTGCTTTGATATACTAGGTTAAGAAAGAGAGAGACTGAATAAGACTCATCAATAGACACTAGATGCTTGTTAACCAACAGGAAAGGTAATGCATTTTGGAGTGATAAAGAAGATGTTAAGCATTTTGTTGATAGAGGAAAAAAAAAGAAGAAATGAAAGAAAGAAGGAAAAAAGGGAGAAGGGGAAAAAGGAAAGACTAGCCACCTTTCTTCATCAAGTTTTCTGATACATTAGTCTAAAGATGCTTACTGTATTCACTTTTCTGGTTTTCTTTGAATTCCAATTATATTCATATTCTTTTTTCCAGAACACTGTACATTTTTCTTTAAATACTATAACAGATCTCAAGGGCTTTAGTAGTTGTCCATTTCTTTCTTTCTTATTTTTTTAAAGCAATATAAGAAATTGTAATTACTTTTTTCCTTGAAAGGCATTCTTTTCTGGAATTATATCTCTGAATTGTATGATTTTGTATTCTAACTTTCAGAAGCACAAGTTACAAGGCAGTTAACTGGCAGTGCACAAGTGTCAGCAATTCATCCACGGGGAGTAGGAGGAACTTCGCCAACTCCACTGGAAAGCCCCACCCTATCTCAAACAGGAGGAGGAGCTAATTCAAGGATGGCATTTTCTCCCCAGTGTTGATCCATCTTTTGAAACTTAAATTATTACATCTTTGGTTTAAAAAGAAATTTGCCTGCTATTGACAACATATCTACAGGTTGAATTGAGGTCTAAGATTGTCAGTTTTGTTGCTTGTTCTAGGTGAATCTTAGTCTTATTAATTGGCTTCCATTTCTATACATTCTCTAAAATGTAGGAAATTTATTCCATTTCTGCTTATATTCTTCTTGGCTTTCCCCATTCCAATCTGCTGCTTGATCATTTCTTCAAATTCATCTGATTTTTCTCATACCTAAGCTTACAATTCTATAATCTGATCCTCCCCCAAATATTGCTCCTGCATGTCATACTCAGAAAACCTCAAATTATATTTGCCAAGTAATTTTTGTGTTTGTTTTACAGTACCCCCTTCTTTATTTATTGTATGGTCTGGAGTTTCAGTCATCTTTTCTTTCCTAGTTCTGTTTATCTCTCATGCCTTCTGTCTTCCTCTCCTCTTTCTCTTTGTTTTATGCGATCATAACAGTCATTGGAAACAAACCACGTGAATTTCAAACCGAACTCATTATCTTACTTATCTACCCTTGTACCTGGGAAAAGTTGCTTTACTTGTCTCTTCACTAACCTGAAATTGGTGAAGATAATAATATTTACCTCACAAGATGATTTCATGAGGATTAGAAGGTATAAGATAAGTTGTGGGATGCAGAATAAAAACTTTCATTGTCAAAATATGTAGCAGAAACTTTAAACAGATAAATGTGAGACAATCAGGTTTTGCTCACCGGTATCAATCTAGTTTTGCCATATTTAACTTTTCAGGTAATTTCTTTTTAACTTATCCTTGCATGGATGTATGCTATGCACTAAATGCCTTTCTGAGGGCATAATTTATATTACTGTTATTTATCTATATAATAATTTCATGAGATAGATTCTTTATGAATCCCATCTTGTAGATAAGGAAAGGAAGGCAAGTTAAATAGGTGACTAATGAAACAGAGAAGCCAGGATTAGAAATCAAGGAGAATAGACCCTAACTGCATGTATTCATTACCATGCTAGAGAACATTTCAGATTGTCACAGGATGCTGACTTCATCCACTCTCATCCTAAGCCAAGGATGGAGGGTTTTGAAGAATAACTCTAAGAGCTTGCTTTGTGCCTTCTGGAGATTGGAAGATGAGGAGATGATGAATGATCTACATTTGAAGATGAGACTCTCGAGAGACATTTCTACCAACTTCAAAATAAAGGAACACATTTCCTGTCAGCCAAATGCTAGCTGAATAGTGAGTGGTTACCTTCAAAGGGATCCACCAAAAAGCACGTGGGAGCCCAGAACAGGGGTAGCACAGAGGAAAGAACATCACCATTTCCTTCTCCTCGACTTCTAAAGGTGAGAGGGGCTGCAGTCAGGCAAAACAGTAAACTTTAAACTGGGATAGAAAGTGATATTTTGGTAAGCCAGGACTATAGCTTTTTAAAATTGTTCTGTGCAATAAAACTTAAGGACAGAAAAGTCTTGATGTCTTTCTGGAAGCAAATTCAGAAGTAGAGAAAAATGAATCACCACGTATGAAGGAAGGAACTGATATGTAATATGGCTGAGATTGTATTCAGTTACTCCTCATAAACTTCAGGGTTTCCTGAGTACTTCCAAGAAACAAGTTTTAAATTCATTAAGGAGTCCCGGGACCTTCTTGATTGTCCATTGTTCCATCCTTTTTACCCTCATCTCTCGCCACATCGGACTCCCAATTCCACACCCTTGCACACTTCACACCATTTCATCTTTGTGCCTGCAAGGAACTTTAGACCAGCCTACTCTTCAAATTTTCTACCCAGTTTAGCTGAGTGCTGAGGGGCAAAGGTCACCTGGTAGAGTCCTTGCCTAGCAAGTGTGAGATCCTGGGCTCAGTCCTGAGGATTCATTTGAATGAATTAATGACTGAATAAATGAAATGTATCTGATAGCCCCTCCTTTTAAAGAACGTTTTCATGGATTATTCTAGTAGGATTAATGCTGTTCTCCTATCTTGTCTAACCCACATCTACTCCTTTGTCTTCTTACACAAGGTAATTTAAATAAAAGATTTGTATAATTTTTTTTCTTCATGAAATTGTACACATACTTCTTAAGGACAAGAAGATATGGTGTCTTATTTTAGATTTCTTTATAGTACTTAGGAAATTATATATAGAGAGAAGTGTCAGTAGACAATAGAAAAATTAAAACCCAGTGAATATTATGACTTCAAGGCATTGGACAAAATTCTTAGGACAATCTATACCATGTGTAACTTTGAAAGATCTTTGCCTCAAAAGAAACTGATATTTAGATACAGCTGCATAAATAGAAACAAGTTAGCAAAAAAAATCAGGTCTCCCTGCCAGACTGAACTTTATATTTTGAGGTAAAGAAATAATAATAGTAGAACAAAGTCAATTTCATTTATAAGAATTTTTTTCTCTTAAAAAAATTCTGATGGTACTGAAATTTGAACTCAAGGCCTTGTGCTGGCTAGGCAGGTATCCTACCACTTGAGCTGCACTTAGTCCTTTTTGCTCTTTATTTTTCGGGTAGGATTTTGCTTTTCTCCCCAAGGCTGCCCTCAGAGGACCATGATCCTCCTACCTACACTTTCTACACAGTTGTGAGTTTCTGAGCTTAATTTTCAACGTAAATTCATTGGACATTCATTTTGACATTTCCTGTGACATCTCTGTAACTTATGGAGGTTACAAGAGAATCTAAAAGTTCCTTGATTGTCACTTGTGGCCAATTTGCTTCCAAACCCTTGCTTATGTATTCTGTTGCTGAATTCTATTACAAAGGGAAAATAAAATTAAACATTCTTCCTTGTTAAAAAAAAATAAAAGTAGAATAAATGCAAGCCAAATAAGTAAAAATAAACACCCAATCTTAAGTAGATAAAAATTGCAAGCTTCAGTTGACCCTGGGCACAGCTAAAAACTCATGAAAAGGTTGTATCTGTGTCTCCATGAAAGATGTGTGTACAGGAGGGTGAAGTTTCTGGATGACTCACTTTGTAGAAATAAGAATTTATTCTGAGCTCTGCCAGATATCCAATTCAGAACTCTGGAACAATCAACGTGAGTAATCAGGGACTACTGGCAGCAAATAGCCAACTATGCTTACCAACACATGAAGAGAATTTTAAACACAGTTAAGACTGGGGAGCCCAATAAACACAAAGAAGCCTGGGACCACTCAACATCTGCACAGTGCTGGGAAAAAATCCTCCGGTTGTTATTTATGGTAGATGAAGAACAGGATTTATAATCAGCTTCTGATTTTCAGCATCTGTCATCAGGTTCGTCCAGTTGGACAGGCAGGTACCCTGGCTGGCGTCGGGTCCCACTGAGAACTCTCATTACTGCTGTGGTGCAGGAAGCAGATTAGGCTGTAAAAATAAGTTGGCTGTGCTGCAAACAGACAAACAGGAAGCATCAGCCCTCCATCAAGAAATTGAGCACGGACTGGTAGGATACTCAGCATTCCAGCACTGCTGTTGGCTGTGTCTGTCAATGCTTTTTGTAGCCTAGAAATGTGCACCCTTAAAAGAACAGCCTTCATCATCTTACTCCTGATGACTTATGCTGTTCTCTGCAATCTTCTTGAAGGAATGTCTATTTTCCCCCAGTTTTATAAGCAGGTGGTTATAAAGTCAATATTAAATGTTGTTTCATAGTATATACAGGGATGGTAGGTATTTCATTTGATTATCTAGTCCTGAATTAATAATTACATTCTTTCAGTTGGTTCTTGTGTGTGTGTGTGTGTGTGTGTGTGTGTGTGTGTGTGTGTGTGTGTGTAGCTGTGTGTGTGTGCTGCAGTTGTTAATTCGATATTCTATTTTATAAGGTCTCACAATATTTTATTTTCCTGTGCTGACTTGGATCTCAATCCTTCTAAGACCTGCTATGTAGCTGAGATTATAGGTGCGACCTACCATGCTTGATCTATTTTTATTTCCAGTCCTATATATGCTATATTTTATTTTCAATCTTTTACATGACACCATCCAGTCAAGAAGAGAATGGACAAAGCCTCATTCAATTGGGTGTTGTATTTAAAAACCTGAAAATTAATTTGAACATTAATGTTTTATACACACAGGTATGAAGACAAGTCTGTGGAAGTCCAGGTCCTCATGAATTAATGCTTTTAGACCAGCTCCACACCCCTCCCCCCTCCTCCCAGTGGTGGGAGATGACGCATTGGTAGTGACATACCCTCACTCCTCCACCACATCACTATTTTAAAACCGAATTTGCACAATAGCTTTTTGAAAGGCCTGTCAGTGCTTCAGAGTCGCCTCTGTCGCACTTCTCTGCGGGAGCTGACATTTTGCTGATACTTTCTCGAGTTGGACCGCCTGCTGAGAAACAGATTGGTAAGCGAAATGCATCTCACGGTGGGAAAGGATGGGAGATGTATTATTTAAACACAATTTATTTCACTGCAACTTTAAAAATCAGATTTGCAGTCACTTCCGGGAGAGGACCTAGCATTTTTGATGCATCTCACATCTTTCTGTTTGCTGCTATGGAACTTTTAATTGTTCTTTGAAAGTTATTATTTTTTTCTTCAGTTGCTTATATTTGTGTTATTCCTACATACACTGTTCTTTTGGAAAAGTAAAGATGTGTTATAAAGCCAAAAGCAGCCCTGGGATTGTGTTATATGTGGTAGAAAAAGTTGGAAAACAGCTTAAATGCTGCTAAAGGGAACAAATGAACACATTTCAAATCTGAATTTAAATAAATTCTTGAGAAAAAAAAGGATATTCTCACATAAAGTAACACAATTTTTTTGTTTCACTTTTTGAATCTTGAATCAGTTCAAACTATTGATTTTTATTTCTAGAATACAACACACCAACAGAGTATTTTCATTGATTGAGACTCTGTTCATTAAGTCAAACTGGTCATCTGCTTTGAACCAACAGTAACATGGCCATGTGAAAAATCATATCCAAAGGCAAAAGAAGCCAGGTGCTCGTGGTTCAGGCCTAGAATTGGAGCTACTCAGGAGGCGGAGATCTGGGGATTGTGGTTCATTCCATGCCAGCCCAGGCAGGTAAGATTGGGGAAACTCTTCTCTCTAATTAGCTAACATAAAGCCAGGAGTAGAGTGTGGCTCAGGTGGTAGAGCACTAGCCTTGAACACAAAGCTCTTGGACAGCACCCAGCACCTGAATGGAAGCCTCAGGACTGGAACACATACATACATAAAAGACAAAGGAAAGATTAAGAACTTATTTTTTTGTACTCTGAGCACAATGTCCACAAATCAGAGGTGTGCAGAGATTGACTGAAATTTGTAAGAATGTGGATATCAGGTAATATATGTGGAAATCTGTAGTAGTAAACACAGCCTGGAATGGCCAATTACTAAATCTTCAGGAATTTTGTGGGTCATCATTATGATGGGAATACTAAATTGTGGAAATGGGCAAACTATACAACTAAGTGTTTTGTATTTCAGAGTGTCAGTTGTTCAACCGTCCCCAGCTTTCTAGGGAAAGCTGACGTGATCAGAATGGTTTTCATGAAGTTTGAGCAAATCATGCTTCAAACGTGGTTGTCTTCAGAATTAGTATTTTCCTTTTTACCTCATCTTTCCCCCTCATTCTCTCTTTTCATGAGTATTGAAGAGAAAGACCTACTTTGTTAAGATTTATGAAAAACAAGGCAAAGTTCAGAAATGAAAATCACCAAATAACTAACAAATATAAAGTGTGGTTTCTGAAGGAAAAGAAATGAAGTATTCAGAAGAAAAATCATTGTGTTTGTTTGGAGGTGCTTGTTTGTTGTAAGTTTTGATTGTATGGATGAACTAAGCTCAACACTCCCATCAGGACAAAAAGGAGAAAATGGCCTCAAATTTAACAGCTAGTACTTCAGCAACACGGAAGGAAGAACATATTCATCAAATGGGAAAGTCACAGCTATCACACATGGCTTTGGGAATAAATGGCTCTCCTACACTGATAGATATTTACACAGTGATTGCTCAAAAGTTGATGTCACCTCCCTATGCCATTCAGATTATTAAAAGGAGAGTAGTATAGTTGTAAGAATGGGAGCTACAAAGACTTTAAAGGACAAAAATATTCATCTAAGGTATTCATTATTTGGAATGAATTTACAATTTCCATTTACAATTGCTGCATTTACTACTACAGATTTCCATACATATTACCTGAGATACGCATTCTTACAAAGTTCAGTCATTCTTAACATATAGCATTTAATATCAATTCTCCTGACATTTTACGTTTATCCAAAACAGAAATCCTACCTTGAGTTTTGTCCAATGGGTGGATGTTTAGGGTGTTCCTACTTCGCACTTTTGTGATAAGAAATAATGGTAGAATTGGGAAAAAAAATTGAACTTCTTTTTCTGGTATATAGCAAGAGAACTGACAAGGAGCTCCCATAGCCTAAGGTTCACAATTCAAAGCCAGCCCAGACAGGAAAGTCTGTGAGACTTTCTCCAATTAACCACCAAAGGTGGAGCTTGGTTAAGTGGTAGAGCAACAGCTTAGAGAATAAAGCTAAGAGACAGTGAGCTCAAACCCCAATACTGACTCACACACAGAAGAAGAAACAAGAATGGCCAATAAACACACAAGGAAATGCTCAACATCCCTAGCCATAAAGGAAATAAGGAACAAGATTGAGATTCTCTTCCATTCCTGTAAGATTGACTAACATTGAGAATAGGGACAATAAATAACAAATGCTGGGGGGGAATGTGGAGAAAAAGGAACTCTATTACACTATTGGTAGAAATGTAAATTAGTACAACCACTCTGGAAGGAGGTTTGGAAGTTCCTCAAAAAACTAAACTTAGAACTTCACAATGATCTGGCCATATCACTCTTGAACATCTGCCCAGAACATCACAAGCCAGGATACCATGAAGACGCTTGCACATCCATGTTCATTGCTGTACTATTCACAACAGCCAAGTTTTAGAAACAACTCAGAGGCCCTACAATGGATGCGTGGATCAAGGAAATGTTTATATACAATGGAATTTTACATATTCGTTACAAAGACTGCATTATGTCACTTGCAGGAAAATGGATGGACCTAGGACAAATCATGTTAAGTGAAGTAAGCCAAGCTCAGAGAGACAGACAGCATATGTTTTCTCTCATATGGGGAAGCTAGATCTAAATATAAACATGCATCGTAACATATATAGGGCTCAAAGCATTTACACACAAACTAAAGGAGAAGAATCCTTAGGGGAAGAATCCAAAAACAGAACTTCTCTGAGCAATGGATGTCTCATTCATCAAAACAAATACCAGGAAGGAAAAACATGTTTGGGGTGGCAGCTGTGGGGAGAATCACATGAATGGAGGAAGAAAGGGTGGGCAAATACAGTCATTATATTCAATGTACATTATGTAAAAATTGGGCTACCTAACTTCAGGGTAGGGATGGAATGGGCAAAGATGGGGGAGAATGATGGAAGTGGTGATATTAATCAAGATACAGTATAAACTGACTTCTTGATTTGAAATCCCTTTGTAAACCAGTTAATAAAAATAAATATTAAAAAATATATACCAAAAATACCCTAAACTGTCTTATCAAGGATATGAGAGCCTTTGAAACTATACTACCACCACATAAAGCTGATTTCCCCCTACACACATACCCTACACACACACACACACACACACACACACACACACACACACACACCATACATACAATACATACACCGTACATACAACACACACACTCATACATCATACACACACACATCAGACACACACAGGCTCATAAATCAACTTAGCAAAACCCAGAAGGGTTTCTAATAGTGGAATAAAATCTTTCTTATAAAGAAAATTCCCTAAGTATGTTCAGTTATGATGTTCAAACAATGAGATTTATATAAAACCGATATCTTTAAAATAGTTTTTTTGGTTTCTCCTCTTTGTAAAACATATTATCTCATACGGCATATAAATGCTTCCACAGTTCATTATGCAGAGCAACTGGGTTTTTAAATTCCGTGAGCAGTGTAACGAGATATTTAGAGAAATGTTGTATGTCTCTCTTCAAATACAAGCCTTTTTAAAAATGCCACATTCTTTGTGAAGCATGCGTGAAGCATTTTTCTGAGTCCTATCATTCAGTCTCATTCATTTTTCCTAAATACCTTATTATGGTGATTTTATAATTTGTGTTTCTATGTGTAAAATCAGATAACAATGTAAAACCAAACTGGAGCTGGATTAGGAGGGAATCTATTTTGCCTATTCAGTTTAATATAGAACCTGATTTGGCTTGACAACAAAATTTAAGTGAATATTTCTCATCACCAAAAAGTGTCTTAAGACTATTGGTGAAATAATAGGAGTTGAAATCTTAGAATGGGTAAACTGTAACAAAAATACGAAAAATAATATGGTAGGGCAGGAACAGTTTGTCTTTTTCTTCACTGTTGTTAAATTGTCTATTTATAAAATCTGACAGTTGGAACAGTATAAACTTTATTACTATCTGCTTAATAATTATTCCATTAAGGTTGAGTTAGACAGGAGGAAATGTCACTTCACTGTGGAAATAGCAAGAAGCTACCTTCTGAATATGTAAATTCTTACCTTTAAGCCTGCCTTTCTTTAAGCAAACAAGTGGGTTAGGGGTAGTAGCTGCTGCTTGGGCAAACATTTAAACTATTTGAAATGATTGTCAGCAGGGCTAGAGTGACAGCCCTGCAACAGAACCTATCTCATCACGAACAGAAAAGCTGTCAGGCAAAGGCCTTTGTGTCCTCTCTCGTTTGCTTGTGGGTGAGCCTTAGGGGCAACCATGTGTTTCCCCAAATGATCGCAGATTAGCAAAGTGCTAAGTATTATTCTGTGGCTGTATTTTATATTGATGACTTATGATTCTGGTTCCAGGCTAATTCACACCTTTGTGCACAACTGGTAAAATGATAGCCAGGTATCAGCTCGACATCAGTGGCTCACACCTGTAATCTTATCTACTCAGGAGGCTAAGATCTGAGGGCCACATTCAAAGCCAGCCTGGGCAGGAATGTCAATGAGACTTTGATCTCCAATTAACTAGCAAACAATTGGGAGTAGAGCTGTGGCTCAACTAGTAGAGTGCTAGCTTTGAGCAGAAAACACTCAGAGACAGTGCCTAGGTTCTGAGTTCAAGTTCCAGTACTGGCGTGCACGTGCACGCACACATGCACGCGTATGTGCACGCGCACCCACCCACAAAATGATGACTCTCCTCCCCCATACACAAAAAAAGATAGCATATCATAATCCAAGATCTACTGACTCTTGTCCATCTTTATTGGACAATTGTGAAACATGTCCTCAGGATCATCCAGCCCATAGGCTTGCTCAAGCTCTTAAGCCACTCTATTACTATGGGAAGATCAGAGAAGGCAGTGTTGTGGGCAGGACTAACACAGATTCAGATAAGAATCACATCCACAGAGGCCTTGGTAAGGAAATAGTCTTATTGACTCTTTGAAACAGGTTCAATTTAGCTAGTCACATTTTAGCAGACTTTACTCCCATCCTGAAAAGAATGATAACTCCAGTGCAGAATTTCTTAAAGTGACTTTCAGTATGACTTTAAATATTACACTTTAGTATATTGGTTCCCAAAGTGGTTGCAATTTTATCTCCAACTTGCAGATCATCGGCAGTGAGATTTTCTGAATCAGGAGATAGACTCTCTCTCTTTCTCCTTTCTTAAAGCGGACTTGCTTTATCACTTGCTTGACCCACATAGAAGCAATGGGGACTGGATGTCGGAAGGATTCTGAGGCCGGACTAGGGAACTTTAATAGTTCTGCTTCTTGGAATGCTGCACTGAAATGGTTTTTCTAGGAGAAAGTCCAAACTAACCACCCACAGACGCCACCCCACAAGGCAGCCCAACCAAGTTTAGTGTGCCTCAACTGCTCTACTTACTGAAATAGCCACCTGATCCATCTCGTCAAAACCCAGACTCCAAGGAGACGATAAATCACTGTTCTGTTATCCAACCATAGACAGTTGAATTATGTACTGCAGCACAACGGTGTGTTGTTTTAGCAGTGAGAATTTGGGAATCTCTGGGCTGTCTTATTTTCCTTCGTGACTCCCTCTAGGTTTTTTTCTGATATGGGGTACAGATGTTTCCTGTGCAAGCAGGAATGTAGTCACAGGTTCCCTGTCCCCCCCTTTTTATTGGTGTCATACACCCTCCACTTTCACAAGGGCTACAGGAGAGCTGGTATTCATGTCTAGAGACCATCAAGGCAAGCTTGCAGAATAAACACAGAAAGAAAGGAGCTCAGACTTATAATGAAGCTCAAGATGCTCCCAGATTTCTACTGCTGTCTAAGTGAGCTGGCAAATTGTGTGCCTGTGTGTGTGTGTGTGTGTGTGTGTGTGTGTGTGTGTGTGTGTGTGTGTGTGTGTGTGTGTGTGTGCCTGAACTGCAAAGAAAGAAACATTCTAGTAGCCCAGCCTCTGAGGATTTATAGCACTTCCAAAAATATTCCCTGAAGAAATCAACATGATGCTCTATCTTGTCACTTTAGAAACAAGGATACAGTGGTTAGCTTTTTGTGAAAATGTGATGTTGTGGGTTTTTTTTTCTAGGCAGTAACAATGGAAGCAATTTTGATATATATCTTTGGAGCCAGTGGCACAGCACAAAAATGAAAATGAGGTGTAATTTGTAAAGGAAGCTCTGGAGGTGGGGGGGTTCAGGAAGCAGCCCCTCCCAACGCGGTCCTCCTGAAGCCTCATCTCCCAGTCTTTGCTTCTTTTCTGAGCTAGAATGGCTATGCTCAGAACTAGTGCACTTTATGAATGGATCCAGTGTGGCAGGTCGGTACTGAGGAACCAGAGTCTGCCTTGTTGAATGTCCTTTGAACTAGAAAAAAGTTTGAGGGGTTGGGGGGATGCTTTGGATAGCCCTGAGCCTTATTAGAGATGTCAGAATATCTTTCACCATCAAAATCACTAGAAACTGATGGAGAGCATTCGTTCATACAGGGAAAATAGTGACCCTTTTTTAAATCTACAGCTATGCTAGAAACTTAACTTCAAACCAAGTCAAGCTGGAAAGGATAATAGAGCTATTCTTTAGTGAATAGATGATGGAATTATGATGAGTTCTAGGATGTGTATACCTGCTTAGGCCATTACTAACTCAGTGCCCAACTGGACACATAAACAAATCATGCTTGCACAGACACATGCCTATAGCAACTTTCACATGAGGCTCAGAGACATTAAGTGACTCCCTGGGACTACAAAGTGAATAGGTAGCAAATGGCATTTGAATCAGATTGTCTGGCTCCTCTGATGCTCTTCCCCCTACACCCAACTTACTCTATGACTAGAGATGCAGCACCTTTTGACTCCATTATCCTGGGCTTAGATATGTACAACATTAAAGTAGATGTTTGCACAGAACTCCTCTGTGGTGTGTGTGTGTGTGTGTGTGTGTGTGTGTGAGAGAGAGAGAGAGAGAGAGAGAGAGAGAGAGAGACTGAGGTTTGAATTCAGGGCTTTGAACTTGCTGAGCAGGTGCCCTTTCTGTCATACATCAGTCTTCTTGTTAGAGTCATTTTTCAAACAGGACCTTGTACTTTTTGCTTGAGTTGTCTTAGGCCATGATCCTTCTACCTCTGCTTCTCACACTGCTGGGATTACAGGTATGCACTACTGATATGGAGCTATTTTAATAAAAATGTATCTTTCTTATGTTGGTATCGGAGTTACATGGATCTCCTCAGAGGTACTTAGGGTCTTTTGCCTTCAGAAGTCTGCCTGTAGCCATGGTCCAAAACAGTCCAGGATCCAAACTAATCAAGACCAGTCAAAAGCACTGATTGCTTTTCAAAAAGGGATGTTTCTTCATATATCTATATACACATATATGTATATATATATATATTTCCCCTTACAGATTATATATTTAGTTATAATATATCATACATATAACATATTACATGTATAATATGTTATATATATGTATTTCCCCACAGATTAAAGAACCTACCTCTTCTATTCTTAGACGTCATTGCTAATGAGCTAAAATAAGACCCAATGCTGATTATTGGGACCTGGTTCATTAACACTATTGAAACAATTTGTAGTTCATCTGTAATCTAGAGAGTTGAGATTTTTAAGGCTCTGCCTGGTTTTGGTGGAACTTGGGCTACTTCACTCTTTTGGAATGGAGGAAGGGAAACAACAGGCCTGATTTTCATCAGGCAAAGCTCTCCAGCCGCTCTTTCTTGCCTTGATTTCAACTGCCAATCACTGTGAGCCCATTCACCTGCTCCCGTCTTGATTCATAATTTCACTGTGTGGTTAGACACAAATATCAGAATCGGACAGTTATCTGATTGAAAAATAATATGTTTTCCAGAGATTATGGTGACCTCTCTATTTTGCTGATTTCCATAGACTTTCAACTCATTTTCACTCACAGTGGGGATCTCAGAAGCACTTTCCAATGAAGTATGTTCAGCAGCTGCTTTAGGAAAACATCACCTGGATCAATTAAATTTCCCCAGGTGTGTGTGGATGGTGCCATCTTCTTGGGCACTGACTTCCAGAGCATGGCTTCCCCAATAGGGAAAGGAATAAGGGGTCAGCTCCAGGTTTCCCAGTCCTTTGGAGTGGGGCCTGAGTTAATTCTTGTTCTGGATGAGACAAGGCCTACAAATGTCCAGTTCATTACCCAAGGAGCCCTCTCAGGAAGCTGGCTGGGCAGCCTTGTCCAGACAACTTCTGGCCAAGACAGCCAGGAGCAGCAGCATTGTTTTTCACTGAGCTCCACAAAAGCTTTGTGATATAGAGCCCCTGATGATAGCTGAGGGGCCAGAACAAAGTGCGATCCCAGCGTCTGCCTCTATATATAAACCTAACACCATATACTTTCTTTCAAAACCATTATTCCCCCCTGATTTGCAGCACCATTGCGCTCTGGATTTCTATAGAAATGAAAGGTATGCTAACTTAACATCAGTTATAGTGACTTTATATGTTGTGAGTTTTGTATTAAAGAGAAAAAAAACTATGAAATTTTCCCTAAGTAAGACAGTAGTGAATGCTTAATGCAAAATACATGCTAACGTAAGAAAAAGCATAAAAAATAAAAAGGAACTGGGTACAGCTACATATTAATTCAAGGAAACATTTACTGAGCACCATCTGTATGCTAGACTGTCCTAGGGGCTTGGGACCCTTGAGTGATAAAGCAGACATCTACCCTTTCCTCACACGGCTTGGTTTCTAGAAGGAAGAGCCACATGACACATTTTAGAAATAGCAATAATTTGAGCATGGAGTATGGTGGAAGGTGATCTACGCTATGGGAACAGGAACAAAATGTTCAGGGAAAGCTTGCAGGTTGCATATTTAAGAAGTGTGGTACTGATTTGGTTCAGTGAAAATTTGATGTAAGATTTTTGAAAGCGTGCATGAACATTCTATAAGCCCACAAGCTACTTACACTGGGATATCACTTTCCACATTTTATGTACAACTCTTCAATCTATGTGTTACTAATGATTGCAAGCACACTGTCCATGAACTTTTCTGTTTATAAATTCCTTTAGAACCAATGCAATATTGAGATATTTAAGAAAGGGAGTTTTTCCCCTGGTTAAATCTCTTTGAGTTGAATTTGTTTGTATGCTTAATTGTTAGATATAAAGATAACAATTCTTTCATTCTAGAAGCTAGTGATAGCCTTGGTTGATCAGCTCAGTTGGACAATTTGAGTGTCCAGCATTGATCTTCTTTTTCGATAAGATTCTCTGCAATGTGATCTTTCTTCACTTTTTCTGGCTAGCAAGGGGCCTGCTAACAGCAGAGGGTGGAGAGGCAAGGTTAAATCACTTTACTGCTGTGAATCTCAGTTTCCTCACCTGTCCTAGGGGGCTCATAAGGCACACCCACACCTCCTGAGGACACCAGTGCACTAACTAATGAATGATCATAGGATGCTTCACAAATGCTCGGTATTATTAGCAGAGAATGGAAAGTCATCATCTGATTGTACCTTCCTGGCATTGGTTGCCTTGGTAACCAGTTTGCAGGTGCAAGTACCATTTTTGGCACTGCATTCCAGGGTGTTCTCCACACACTGACATTCTGAAGAACAGCCAGCTCCATAGGAGCCCGAGGGACAGTCTGCAAGCAGATTGAGGCAAACTGGTCACTGGAAACGATGCTTTGTTGATTTCAAATTGTTACTGCACAGACATGCCCTTCTACAGGGGCTGATTAGAAGGGAAACAAGGAGATAGGAGATAGTTCTGATTGCCAGAGAGAGAGGAGAAAGAGAAGAGAGAGAGAGAGAGAGAGAGAGAGAGAGAGGAGAGAGAGGGAGAGGAGAGAGAGGGAGAAACAAGTATCTTTGAAACCTGGCAATTCATTTGCTTTTTTGGCAACTGGACCTGAACAGTAAAGCCTAAACTACTTAAAAGGCTTGGTGCTTCTGGAAGTGAAATTGCTTCTCAATGTGCTCCATTGGTGCTTAGAGTTAATATCCTCCAAGGGCAGCTTTGGCTGCACTATCCTCCTGCTACACAGCCCAGAGATGACAGACAGGCGTTGTGTGTGAAGGTTTGCCATTGTTTTGATCCCTCCCACTGCAGGGTAATAAGACAGAATTTCACATCACACAGATAGCACAAGGCGTTCATCTCGCAGCAGCCTAGTGTTGACCACATCTTCGGCCTATGGTGTTTGCCCTCTTTGCATTAATGTGATCTATGCCATTGAGTTCTAGGGGAGACTAGTACTGGAATTCTCATTTCACCTTTGCATGATAGGAAAACACCTTTAGTCCTCTTTTTGAAGAGTACCTAGGAGAATTCAATTTGCTTTCTAAAATATGCCTCTGATACTTCCCCGCCTCCCTCCCATTGTAGTTGTTCAAGGGGCTCATCAAATGAAAGGCGCTTACAAGGATGCTCCAGGTTCAAGATAAGTGGTTTATATGCTTCTATAGACTGCTCCAGCATGCCTTGAGCAGAGAACAGAGCACACATGCCATTTGGTGTTCTGGTGTGTGGGAAGAAACAGTGGTAGAGGTCGTTTGTAGACGTGGCTAGGGTATTGCTAGTGCAGATGTTTCGTTCCCCATTGCTGGGGCAGTCTAATGCAACTTCCAGGCAAAACCAAATTATTATCAGGGCCCTTGGCCCCCATTTGAAATGACCCAATTCTTGATCATGTCATAGTGATCCTCCATTATCTTTTTTATGACTGCCAAGTTTCCAGTCCTATCTGAGACCTTCCCAGCTCCAAGTTCTGTCTACTGGCCAGGTCGATTTTGATGTAGGTTTCTTCTCCCTTGCCTCAATGTCCCTTAGGTTGATTCTATGCTTTACCTCTTTCAGGAGAAAACTCAGGTACTAAGGGATGCCTAAATGTGGCAGTTCAGTTTCTCATATGTAGGGCTTTGAGTTTAGTTTAGGCCTTTCCCATACTCCTTCCAAAAAGTAAAAGCCAGAAGTGGAACCATGACTCGAGTAGTTGAGTGCAAGCCTTGAGCAAAAAAGCTCAAGGACAGTGCCCAGGCTCTGAATTCAAGTGCCAAAGTTGGCAAAATAAAATTAAGAATATCTAATTTGGGAAAGGGAAGGGGAATAACAAAATGGTGAGACAAAAGGTGAACTAATGCAACAGCGATACTCACAAGACAATATGTTGGAAATGAACAGTTCAACTTGGGGGGGAATAGGAGGGAGGGAAATTGGTAGAAAAATGAGGGAGTTAGTAACAAGTTTAACAAGAAATGTAACTGTAACCCCTCTGTACATCATCCTGACAATAAAATAAAATTAAAAGAATGGGAAATAGGATTGGAGAAAAGACCACAGTGGAAATAACCTTCATTGTTAATCCATTGCCTACTGAGGCTCTGTTATGCTTGCAATGAATCCTTGAAAATTTCCTGCATTCAAATCCTACTTCCTAGACCTATGACTGCAGCCTTATTTGGAAGTTAGGGCATGGCAGATATAATTGGTTGAATTGACATGCAGTCATGCTGGGACTTCTGGCCTAATAAATACGAGAAATTTGCATACGGAGATGTACATATAAGGAGAACACCACTCAAAACACACAGAGAAAGAGGGTTCCTCAATGCAGAGGCTTTCCAGAGTAGGAGAGAAGCCCGGGACAGGTGTTTCCTGAGCATCCAGAGGGACGGTGGCTCTAGGTGACACGTTGAGATTGGGCTTCGTGACTCCGTATGTGGGAGATTGGACTATGGCAGTCTCAGAAAATGAATGTAGGTTTGAAAACTCGCCAAGTGATATTTATGACTGAAGCCCCAAGGCCAAGAATAATGGCATCTCACTGAACTAGGATAAGAATGTTCTTCCTGAGGTGGCTACATTACAAAGCTCACCACCACCTCTGCCATAGCAGCCACAAACCTGTTCACTGGGTTTTCTCTTGAGTCTCCACTCCCCAAGCAAGCAAAGGAAAAGAAAAAAAATCACACTAGGATGATATTCAAATCCTAAAAATGCCAACATGATGCTTCTGAAAAGTGAGCTTTTTCCATTTTTTGACCAGATGTACTATGATTTAATTTTTTTGGTGCCAAAACATCTGATATTGTTTTTATAAAATAGTCAAAAGTTATTACTACATATGGGGTTTGTCTTGCTACATTTCATAAGCAATAATAGAAATGGGTCTGTCTTCTTCCCTGAGCATAGTCTAAGAGAGATACGACATGATGAACACAATTCACATTTAACAGACCTATTCCTTTTTCCTCTGTTGTATCTATCTAAGCCTTTGAAAAAAAATCTGATCTGGCAAGCAGAAAAGGTCAGATAAGTTGATGTTAGGTGAAATGAACCCCAAGATAAATATTCAAATGTTTTTTTCTTTCATGGGATTGTTTCTAACACATTTATACGATGATTTCTTTGTTGCTTTGTATGTCCCTCCCCCACAGTATAACCCCTGCTTTCACTGTATTTGATGTTGGTATAATTTGTGGAAGGGAAGGGAAAAAAACAAATTGTTTAAATAGGGATACAGGTGGACCCATTGCAACAATGAGATGTACAAGTCGTTATGTCGAAAAATGAACTTTACAACTTTGGCGGGGGGGGGGGGGGGGATGGGAAGGGGAAACGAAGGAGGAGGCAACAATGCTTGATAAGAAATGTACTCATTATCTTGCCCATGTAATTGTAACCCCTCTATATGGTATTTTCAAAATAAAAAAAAATCTGATCTGGGTTCAGTATCTGAAAATCTCACTGGCTTTCTTATTAGCTTTCTTTACCTTTGTTTTCCATATCTTCTATAGACATAAGACATAAGAAAAACTATGAAGCCCAAAAGCACAATATCTCTGTGCCACTGATCATATAAAATAATATTTATGAAAATGAATTCCAGGACATGGAAACAAGTTTGTGTGTGTGTGTGTGTGTGTGTGTGTGTGTGTGTGTGTGTGTGTGTGTGTGTGTGTGTGTGTGTGTGTGTGTATGTGTCTTGTTGTTCATTTACCTATCTTTATTTTGGAGTGGGTAGAGGAAGCACAGAAATGGAAAGAAAGGTGAACAAATCCAGCAGTGGTATTCACTAGATATTACGTAGAAAATGAATGATACAACCTGAGGTGGGGAAGGGAGGGAAAACAGAAAGAGAACAAAAGAAGAACAAAAAGAAATTTGCTCTTTGTGACATATAAAATTGTGACTCCTCTGTACATCACCTTTATAATAACAGTAAAAAAGAACAGAAAATAAACTATGAAACTCTGAAAAGTATTTCTCATTAAGAGACGGTCCTGGTACTACTGAATGAAATGGTCTGACTTTCTTCCAAAAGCACATGCTGAAATATTCCCCGTTGCTGGTGTATTTGGAGGTGGAGTCTTGGGAGTTATTAGGGAATGATAGGGAGCCCTCAGTGGTGAGATTCTTGGCCTTATGTGAGAAGCTGGAGAGATTACTCGTTTGTTCTACCATATGCGGACATTGTTTGACATAACCTATGAGCCACAAAGACTTATAAGATATTGAATCTTTGGAGCTCTTTGGATCTTCTAGACACTAGGCCTTAAAAACTTAAACTCTGGTGCTTTCTTGAAGGCTTGGTGCTCTGTATTAAAGAGAGAGAGAAAAAAAGAAAACGAAAACCAACTTATTTATTAGCTACCTACTCTACAGTATTCTTTTATAATACCCAAACAGCCTGAGACATTGAAGTTCACTCTGGAAAGAGTTTGACAAGAGCTAGTCATTCAAGCGAGAGAGAGCAGGGATACGGAGCGGAAGGACAACAGGACAAGGGTCATTTCAAGATCAAAGACGATTTCTCACAGTGTCAGGATCCAATCCAAGACCACTTGAGGAAAATTCTAAATGATATGGGTGGAATGATGGACGGATATCTTCTGTTAGGGGGAGGGGTGTGATCCTGTTTTCTTGTGTCTTTGCAAAATGCGTTTGGCTGGCAAATGCAAATGAAGAGCTTGTTTTAGAAATGAAGGCCAAGAAACAAGTGTGTGCTCAACTCCAGTGAGACTTGTCCTCGCCCCTTGATATTTAACTTCTGTAAAGTGACAAACATCCCCTTCAACAGAGTGCCAGGCACGCTCTCTCAATTATGAAGGGAAACATGATGAGAAGGAAAAAAAATAAAAAAAAATTGGAAACACTTTTCATTTACTCTTCTAAGTCTAGATTCCATAAATTCTCTAAGAAGGGAATATAGGCATCCTGTACGTCACAGCATGCATTCGGGTTTTAACATCTCTCCTTGCTCTTCTATTTGATCCCCGCTTTCTCCACCACCACCACGCTGCAGACAGAGCTCTCTGAGCGCTTCGCTTCTAACTTACGCAGATGACAGAACCTCCCGTAGTAGCGCCATACATTCTGTGACAGTGACCGTGGTTGCCACACTGACATATCCATTTGCAGTTCTTCTCAAAGAATCCTCTGGGGCATCCTGGAAAGGAGAAGAACAAAGAAAGTAAATATGAACCCACATGCAAAACCTGCTGACGTGGCTAAAAGAAGAAGCTTGGGGAAAAGTGAACTAATTCCAGTCTGGTTGGACTGACTGTTGTTGTTGTTTGAAAATCACATGTCAGATTCTCTCCTCAGCTTAAAATTCTACCACAATTTGCCTTTGCAACAGTTGAAAAAAATCCCTGCAGAAGTGGGATGAGCCACTACACTGGCCAAACTCACTCTGCCAAACTCACTGGCCAAACCACCTTCTCACAACCCTGCCTCTGCCTTCTTCGAAGTTCACAAGGCAGGGCGCAGCCTTCCAGCCTCAGTCTGAACAGCAACTCCCCTAATCTTCCCCATTTCATCGTGTCTCCTGTGTATTTCTGCTGATACTATTACCTCTCTGGATGATGCTCTCTGTCTTGCATCCTTTTGCATTGTCTTTGTGGTCTCACTCGGAATTGTGCACTCAGTTTTAATTTGTAAGACCTATCAAGAGTTGTAGCATGGAGTTGTCTTGAACTAGTTGACATGTCCCACATGGAAACACTGGGATCTCTCTTTCTATCTTCCTTCCTTCCTTCCTTCCTTCCTTCCTTCCTTCCTTCCTTCCTTCCTTCCTTCCTTCCTTCCTTCCTTCCTTCCTTCTCCCTCCTCCTCCTCCTCCTCCTCTTCCTTTTTCTTCTTTTATTGGCTATCCTATCACTATGCCTGGCACTGTTCTTTGCAGGTCAGCTTAATATATTTTAAATAAATAAACAGTGCTCACAGGGATAAGTGACTGCAAGACCAACAGAAGCCTTTCTGTGATTCTGAAAGTGAAGGAAATTTGATTTTTCATCTCTCAGATTTCATGGGCTGAGTCTGTAATAAACACCCTTGTGAATCCTGCCAATACCCAGGCAGAAATACCCTCATTGCCTCTCTGCCTTCCGCTCTTCTGCCTGTACAAGAAGTTTCTTCTCATGTCTTTGTCAGCCTATCTAGGAAAGAAGCTCTGTCACAGACTGCAAAGGGCCTTCTCAGTGCTGAATGCACTAGCAGCCTGTGAAATTTTTACCCACCATGCTCTCTTCTTACTGTTCTCAGTTTTCTTCTTCTCTTTGATTTTTTAAAAAATCTCTCTTCCTTCTCCTTATGTTTGGAAACCCATTTTTGTCTTCCTTTTCCCATGCAGGAAAAATAAATGAATTCCCCTCAGACTCTGCCTCCAACTCTGTAAGCACAAACTCTACTTGTTTGCTCAGAAGAGAACAAAAGACTTTCTGGGCATCAGGGTTGGTCCTGCTTAGATCTAAGTTGGCCTTATTTCCTTCTGTGACACATGACATGAGTCAGAGCAGGTGGATCCAGGCACGTAGGTAGAGGCATAGCCATCGACTTCTCAAAAAACACAGACACACCTAACTTCCCTTAGCTTGGGCCCATTAGGAACCCTGGGAGCTTAGAGTTTAGCTTGTGTGAGTGGTACCAGACATTCCTACCGTGTTCACAAGTGTTCCCATGAGCCCCTGGCGGAGGCACTGGCACCGTCGGGTCAGAGCATCACAGGCACCTCCATTCCGACAATCACAGAGGCTGCCACGCTTTCCCCCATCTGTCTTTGGAAAACAAGCTGTGAAGAAAATAGGAAAGATGAGCAAGTAGTCTAACATGATTTTCATGCTACAAAAAGACAAAAAAAATGTCTTTTTATTAGGATGGATACCAAGTAATTAAAATCTCAGGAGCTTGCAGATTGAGGGGAAAAAAAATCTCTGGCATAGCGCTAGTTTGTATGGTTTTAATCATTCCTGGGGGATTACTGATAGAGCTAGTTAAAATAATGATGACTGAAGCAACTGCTAACAAGGTTCAAATGCAAAATTCAACTCCTTCCTTAAACTCTAACCCTCACATTTTCAAAGCTACCCGGACACCTTCGCTGTACAGCTCTAACCAACCTTAATGAGAAATGAAATGCATCATCTGTTTTGAAAGATGGGAAGAGAATGTAGAAAAAATAAAGTCATGTATTTTTAACCAAGAATGAATGCAGCCAGGCCTCTCTTGAGGGTCCCAAGGTATTTTGCATTGTCAAAGAATGATGAAGTTAAGCAAACAGTGTTCTCAAGCTTTTGTTCTTTGGAAGTGTTCAGGACAAGAATGAAAAATAAAACATACATCGGGGGAAATATTGTGACTTATTTTAACTTGAGTAAATCAGGCTTTTGAGATAATTTCATCATTATTTGAATTGACATTTGACCACAAAAGGTTACTAATCTAGAACTACATTTATTTGTTTATTTATTTATTTATTTATTTATTTTTGTGCCAATGCTTGGGTTTGAACTCAGGGTCCCAGCACTATTGTTTAGCATTTTTGCTTAAAGTTGATTCTCTGCCACTTGAACCATAGCTCCACTTCTGACCTTTAACTAGACATCCAAGTCTCCTAGACTTTCCTGTCTTGGTTGACTCTGTATTGTGAGCCTCAGATTTCAGTTTCTTGAGTTGCTAGGATTATAGGTGTGAGCCACTGGTGCCCAGCTTTATCTTTATCTATCAAGCCAGGCTACTCTAGAAGGGTAAGAAAAGCAAAAGATGAGAAGAAAAGATAGAGATGGAATGGGACCAGAAATGAATGCTTGTTGATTTCCCATTGTTAATCTGTAGGTTTTACAGCGACAATAGAAGGATCAATTATGTAAAATGAAGGCAACAATTTCTAAGTAGCTTCCACAGTGTCTGAATTCTAGCAATGTGCCAATACATGCAAATCACCCCAATTATCTTCCATCGCCTCACAAAATAGAATATGGTTTCAAAGATTTAAGGATTCACCAGATACCTCACTGCCACCAAACAGAGCAAAGATCCTACAAGGGACAATTTTCAGGCGAACATATCGCCCACCAGAGCTAGATGACATGAACGACATCATAAATCTTCCCCTCCACAGTCTAGTCCATTCGTCATACAAAATTACTCCCTTCTTCCTTCTCCGCTAGATAATGTCACAATAATAAATGATTTCAATATGAAATTTCTTCCAGAGAAATGGGCTTCTAAAAAATATGCTACTAAAATTAAATAATACATGGTGATTTTTTTGAATTATTTCATTGTAATTTCTTACAGACATTTCTAAGAAGTCAAAGTAGATGTTTTCATAATAGAATAATAAAGATACTGGGATATAAGATTTACTCAGTGAGAACATTTACCTTGCTAATGGTCACATAGAAATTTTCATAGTGCCTCATGTATGTAATATTAGTTACTCAGGATCTGAGGACCACTGTTTGAAGCCAATCCAGTAAGAAAAGTCCGTAGCATTCTTATCTCCAGTTAGCCAGGAAAAAGCCAGAAGTAGAGGTGTGGCTCCAGTGGTAGAATGCCAAGCTTGAACAGAGGAAAACACCAAGTAAGAGGCCAAGGCCCTGAGTTCATTGCCCAGAACCAGCTACTTACAGCAATTCCAGGGTACATGTTAAAAGCTGATAACCTTAGAAATATGGGTGGATAATGATTGATCATTTCCTTTTATTATAGTTTTGAGGAATATATTCCCAATCTGTATTTTTGTTTATTTACTTGTAGTATTTTTGTATATATTTTTTTATTGTAAAGATACTGTACAGAGCAGTTACAGTTACATGAGTAAGGTAATGAGTACATTTCCTATCAAACATTGTTACCCTCTCCTTTGTTTTTCCCCTACCATCCCTTCCCTCCCTACCTCCCCAACTTCTCCCTCCCACAAAGTTGTAAAGTTCGTTTTTATCATCGTGTCTTGTACATCTCATTGTTACAATGGGTCAACCTGTATCCTTGTTTCAGCACTGTTATTTCCCTTCCCCTCCCCAAGTTAGAAAAATGTATATACAAGATGCAGGGCACCGGAATCAAAATACAGTGAAAACAGGGGCTATACCATGAGGGAAGAACATACAAAAGAAACCAAAAAAAATCACATAGTTCATTATAATTACATTAAAAACAACAGGAAGAAAGCACTCTACCACTTCAACTACAGTGCCACTTCCGGCTTTTTGCTTTTTGCTTATGTGGTGCTGAGGAATCAAACCGAGGGATTCATGCATGCAAGGCAAGCACTCTACCACTGAGCCACCTTCCTGGCCCCCTTTGTTCACTCTTTGTCCTCGTCCCACTCTCTTTTTAAATTAAAAAATTACTTTAGCCAAGGGATGGTTGCATCTGTAATTCTAGCTACTAAGGATGCTTAGAGCTGAAGTTCCAGGTTCAAAGCCAGTCTGGGCAGGAAAGTCTGTGACACTCTTATCTCCAATTGATTACCAAAAAGTCAAAAATGGATCTGTGGCTCAAGTAGTAGAGCAATAGCCTTGAACAGAAAAGCTCAGGAACAGAGCCCAGGTCATAAGTTCAAGCCCCAGGACTGGCACACATACACAAAAAGAATTGGTTGAATTCCCATTGCATTGCTAGAAGGTAGATTTGCACAGCTCTGTTTTCACTACCATCTGAGCCATTCCACACCCCTCTTTTGCACTGCTTAGTTTTACATCATGTCTTACATTTTGTCTAGTCTAGATTCTATTATTTTAGGCTTCTCACAGTAGGTAGAGCAAGAGTACACTACCATCTATGCTCTGGCTTCTTTTGTTGAGATGACATTTTGTGATATTTTTTGCCTAGGCTGGTCTAGAATCATGACTCTCCTGTTCTCAGCCTCCCACATGGCTTGGATTACAAGTATATACAGGGAACCCATTGACTGAGACAGGAGTGCCATGAACTTCATGCCTCCACTAGACTTGAGACATAATCCTTCCTATCTCAGGCTCCTGGGTGGCTTCTGCGACATCATCAGCTGTGATGTATGAAACAAGTTTTGTTTCTCCATTCTCCATCAAAAAATCTTTATGCTATTGGTTCCTATAGGCAGGTCTTTAGAAAGGAAATCCATTCATTTCTTCATTCAAGTCAGTCTTAAAGATAGTTGTTTAAGATATGCATGACAAATTTAAAAAAGAGAGAACAAAGACAGTAAATATATTTTTATTTTATAAGGCAGATTTTAACTCAATATTTACAAAGAGGATTTTTGAATGGCATCATACTTAAATCTGTGACATTTTCTCATGAAAAATTTGTGTAAAAATTAAGCAAATTGGCTGTACACATATACCTATACATATATATATATATATTTAATGAAAGAGAAATGCCAGAAAACAAACAGTAGTCAAGCCATTTCATTGAATTGTACTTTGTAGCACAAATTATTTTCTTTTTTCCCCATGTTGGGAGTAGCCTGCCAGGGCCTGATGATTTATTTAAATGGAGGGAATTTTTATAGCCCTAACATATTAACATCCTTTATTAACTTTTTTCTTTTGTGGCTGAATAAGACACAGAGCTTCAGCTTTCCCAGGAAACACACACACTCCATTGCCAGGCATCTGCTCGATTTAAAGACCTAGAATTCATGGATCTTTTTTGTTTTGTTTTGTTTTTTACACAACAAATATATTGGTTTCTCTTTCTTCATGAGCACATTTGGGGCATATATGTTAAGAGGAATGCCTACAGCTTTTTTATCTTGCATCTGTTCTCAGAGCCTCACTTGCTTTCATGATCAAAAATACTACCCCAGCCCATGGCTCAGAAACACCTGCTCTCTCCCTCCTGCCATCTTTCTCTAGACACATGATCCTCCTGGGGAAGCTGCAATGATGTCCAAAGGAATGACTCAAACAGAGCTGGATGTAGAATCCAGGTAAGCGGCTTCACAACTATCTAAATAACTCAAATTGCAGCTTCATTTCCCAAGAAAAAGCCAGAATCCTCAGTATATTTCTTAAAGAGGCCCAGAGAAGGACAACAGCATAATTATTATTATAATAGATTTACTTTATTATTAATTTACTTTAATATTTATGCATTATTATTTTACTTTATTGTGATAATAGAGATGATGTACAGAGGGGTTATATTTACATGAGAGCTTGTTTAATTTTTCCCAGTATAGCTTCAGGATAGGGCCCCAAAAGAATATTTAGAGTCTTTAAGGAAAGAAAAAGAAAAGAAAAGACTCCATTTATTCCAGAACAGAGAAACAACCAGAATGCCAGGCAGTTTAGAACTTTCTTTTTTCAGACTTTTTGCTGTGCTTTTTTCCCCAAGTAATGTTTTATAGAAGGATTTATTATTATGACCTGACTTAGATTAAGCTAATACTGCTATTTTAATATATGCCTTCTTGAGTATGCATGAATTGTAAAATGCAACAAATACAGGTAAAAGAAAATGCCTAGCTCTGTTTTACAAAGAGAGGGAAAAGCATTGCAATAATTTCTTGGTCTAGATAGGTATATTAAACAATTGGTTATCTGTGTTTTATAATCTAGGATGGAAATCCATTTTAAGGCTAGTTAAGATAAACTTTAATGATATACATCAGATCCTTGTGGTGTTTTAAGAACTAGGAAACATCTTTCTTTGTTTCTGTTTTCTTTTCTTTCTGTCCAGTTTGCTCATTTGTCTGTCTCTGGGAGAGTAGAGGGACACAGAACTTGAGAGAAAAAGAGTGAAAAAGTGTAGCAGAGGTGCTCACTGGATACTATGTTGAAACTAGACAACAACTATGTTGAACTAGACAACTTTCAGTGAGATGGGAGGGAAGGACTGGGAGACAGTGAAAGAAGGGATGACACTGTACAAAGGGAAATGTACTCACTACCTGACTTAATGCAACTGTAGACCCTCTGTACATCACCTTTAAAATAACAATACATTTAAAAATAATTAGGAAAATTAAGACTGGGTACTTGTGGCTCACCTCTGTAATCCTAGTTACTCAGAAGCTGAGAACTGAGGATCATGAATCAAAACCAGCCAGAGCAGAAAAGTCCATGAAACTCTTGTCTCCAATTAACCAGCGAAAAAGCACAAGTGGAGCTGTGTATTAAGTGGTGGTAGAACATTATCCTTGAGCAAAATGCCAACAAGAGAGCTGAGTTCAGGTCCCAATACCAGTACAAATAAATAAATAAATAAACAAATAAAAAATGAAAATTAAAAGGTCTCATTCCTTCTTCTCACTATTCTGGTTCAAAAATGATTTTTAACTTGGTTTCCCTATGTCCCAGCTCAAAAGCACCCCCATACACTGCACCCCTTTTCCAAAAATATTCTCAAGTATCTTGTACCAAAGGAGGAAGACAAAAGATGATAGAGTTGAGGGAAAGTTCTGAAGAAGTGGTTTGGGCTCCTATATTTTTCTTTTCTTTCTTTCTTTCTTTCTTTCTTTCTTTCTTTCTTTCTTTCTTTCTTTCTTTCTTTCTTTCTTTCTTTCTTTCTTTCTTTCTTTCTTTCTTTCTTTCTTTCTTTCTTTCTTTCTTTCTTTCTTTCTTTCTTTCTTATTTTTTTGTCAGTTGTGGGGTGGGAACTCTGGGCCTGGCACTCTCCCTCAGCTCTTCAGCTCAAGGCTAGTGCTCTACCACTTGAGCCACAACACCATTTTAGGCTTTTTTTTCCTGCTTATATGGTGCTGTGGAATCGAACCCAGGGCCTCATGCATGCAAGGCAAGTGCTCTACCACTAAGCCACCTTCCCATGGGCTCCTATTTCAAAGGAACTTTATGTTGAAATTTGGGGGGCATTTAATACCAAGAGTGAGATGGCTTCTATTAGAATATATGAGAATTACAAAATACACACAGAGAGATGTAATGAACTATATTGTTCTAATCACCAACTTGGTGTAAAGCAGTTAGTTCTTGGAAATCATTCTCCTCTACTGTCTCATCTTCTTCACCTCCAGAGGAAGAAGACAGAGAAGCAGCAAGATAGCCGTAGAGGTGAGCTCTGAAACCTCACGACTTCTAATTCCTCTTCTTCCTCTTCTTCTTTCTCTGGCTTGCTGTCATCCACAGCTGAGATCATAGAGAGAAAGGATAGGTTTCATCGTGTTGGTGAGAAAGAAACTGAGAAAGGACACTTTGAACTTGGCAGTCCAGCAAAAGGTACCATCAATCAATATGCAAGAAAGCAGAGCCCAAATTCATTCTCAAGTATATCCTTCCAATGACTGTTCTTTACCTTATTTCCAAGCCCACTGTAGTTCATCCACATGAGTTGGTTTTTCTGAAACCTCACTTGCCAGGTTTAGAGGACGAGCATACAAGGCAATGTGCACTATTGCACAGAATGCTCAATCCCTCTCAGATCAAATATGTAACACAGTACTGTCCTTATTCTACCCATAATGTACAGGGTTGCTGAAGGATTTGGGACATGGAAGAATTCTAGGCCTTATCTCCATAGGGCATAGAAGTTCATGATCAAATCTGAGTCCTGAATTTTATCCATGTGTTCAAGGTACTAACAGTTCAGGAAGAAAGCTGAGCTTCTAAGTTTTTCCACTTGGATCTGTGCATGCAGTATGTACATTCACGCTATATGATCATTTCTTGGCTCTCTGGGCATAAGAGCAGATGGCATATAAAATTCAATTTTTTGTTGGCTCTGTTAATTGGATGAAAAATGGTAAATGATAATATACTGTGTTTAGTATATATAGATAGCCTAGTTGTGTGTGTGTGTGTGTGTGTGTGTGTGTATGGCTGGTCATTATGGCACACAGTTAAGCTATCTATCCGAAGAAACAAGCCAATTGTCAGAATTTAGTAATTTGTCTCTTTAAGCAAAGAAATGCTATTTTTCCAGAGAGGTAAAGTGATATATTTGATCTGTTATTAGATTGATATGTGAATGGATATCAGTCTTTTTGATCTGTAATTTAACTTCAATACAACTGTAGTTCATACTAATAATAATGATTACACAATGCAATTTAGAGAGATGGAGGAGAACCATGGAAGAGGTGACATTGATTAGATGCATTATTCCTATAAACTGATGTATAATTGAAACCCCTTTGTATTAAAGGCCATACATTTTTAACTTGAAAATTAAAAAAAATGAAAATGTGAAGATGATACAGCTAAAGTAAATCACTGCAACAATTCACATGAGATCTTAGTAATGGTATATGCAAAGTCAGCTAACTCTTCACACTGCATTCTAACACCTATACATGAAAAAGAAGGTATCAAGGAAGAAGCCATCTGAGAGGCAGGCAAAATAATCTTAACAATTAGGTTAGAACATTGTGAGAGCACTCACCTTAAAATTTACCTTAGCTCTATTAGTATTCCATATGTAAAGGTTTCTGGCACAGATTTTGGCTCATAAAATGATAAGCCTTTTAATACTGTCCTCTAATTTAATAAAAGAAGCTCATTGAAAATGACTTTCAGCAACCAGCTAATTCCAGTCAGGCAGGCCGTGGATAATTCTAAAGACAGCATGCGACCTTCACAATATCTCATTTGCCTGAATATATATATATATAAACTTAGGTGAGCGGGAATGTGGCCTAATGACCATGATAATAATTGTAGTTACTTTTAGTTGAATTGTTTCTCTGTGTTGATCACCCTAGTAGGCACTTTACATTTATTTTTTTATTGCACTCACTAAGCCTATTACTGGATTTAATGGGCTGATGGACCCTGTGCTCTTAGATGCTAGATTCACCCAGGTCCACATGACAGTACTTGGTGGTAGACACAGGTAGAACCTCAAATCTCTTTCGTGCCTCTGAGTCAGAGCTCCTTCTCCAGTGGTTGGCCCATTCTGTTTATTTTGTCTTTTCAGATAGCAACACTTTACCATCACAGGTATAACCATCAGAGCTGATCTGGAAGCCTTGCTGGCAGCTGCATTCATAGCCCCCTAAATAGTGGATGCAGAGCTGGGCACAGCAGGAGTCTCTGTTCTTACATTCATCAAAATCTGAAAGAGAAAGGATAAGTCTGCTATGGCAGAAACAGGAATTTAACCAACACACTGAAGCTATGAGATGCCTCATTTCCAAATTAACACTGCTTCCCTTGATCATCCATTGTTGAAGTCGCCCAGTGCAGAGATTGAAGAGAACAGGAAAATAATGAGGCACACTGTATGAGTGTTTCTTGGATGCTTCTTCTATGCCTGTTGTTTATTTTAAAGGAATGTAAATAATCTCCAAATGTATTTAGAAGTAGAGGAAAAAGAGATCCAGCAGATTATTCCATTTTAAACAGTCAGGGGAGTGAACACACAGAGAATTTAAAGAACAAAAAGACAGATTGATAAAGAAGAGCCAAACAATTCATTTAGTAACCATGTGACAGCTGCAAAACGGAGACAGACCCAGATTCCAAAATGTGTTTGTTCTAATACTTCAGATCAAAGAGTGTTCCCTGAAAAAGTTCTACTCTCACAGCATCCTAAAGAAAAGCAGTTACTTCAATTCTGAGACTAGGAAGGATATTTATTCTAAATATTATGCTTCAATTAAGTTATAAAATATTTTCAGAGCATTTGCTCAGAGCATTTTCAGAGGATTTGAGGATCTGATGGAGACAAATGAGGCCTGGGGTTTTAATCTAACTTTGCCATCACTACTGTGGAATGTCCTGCCAGGTGAGTAGATCCTGTTCAAATGATGATCTTTAAGTCTACGTCAGTATTTTTATTCTAGAACTCTGAGATTTGGAATATTTTTCCTTAAGACCTAACTGCCTTGGGAAATATCAAAAATCAGGAGAAGATTTCAAGATGAAATGCCTCAGCCAAACAGTACATGTGGCTTTTGAAGAGACCATTGCTAACATAAAGAGTGAGGTTTTTTTCAGACACTTCCATCTACTGCCCTCAGGCTGGGCACTTGGGAACTGTGCAGTCAAGATTTTTGACTCTAAGCTTCTGCCTGAATTCAATGATCTGTTTTGCTGGGTTTACAGCAAATCCTATTGCTGTATCCTATTGCTCCATAACTACAAGAGCAGCCACAGATTAGAAACAAACAAACAACAACAAAAAAGTTTGGTGTCTCAACTTTGGAAAAGATACCAACTCAAGGAAATGAAGACATGGGATAGGAAGGAAAGAAAATGCAGTCAATTATAGTAAAGACATCAGCACAACCATGTTCATTGCAGCACTATTCACCTGGGCTTATGGCAGAAGCACAGATGCACCTCAATGGACAAATGGATCAAGAAAATGATCCCCACACACACATTGGAATTTTATTCATCTTTTGGAAAAAGTGATACTATACCACTATACTATAACAGTAAGAAAATGGAAAGAAAAACTTGGAAAACATTATATTAAAATAAGCCAGATCCAGAAAATAAAGGTTGTATCTACTTGTAGTAGATAGAATGTACCTATGAATATATAAGTAAACAAGTTGGGCCATGTGCAAGTAGTTACAAATGAATTACCTGAAGTATAATATACTCCCCAGAGAACTCAAATTGCATAATCTTTTAGAAAGACTATATCAAAACTCAAGAAAATCAACATTAGGAAAGGGGTGCTTGCCAAGGTAGGAGGGCAAGGAGGGAAGGAAAGATGAATGAAGGTGGAAATGTGGGGAGCATGCAGTCAAGAACTCATTGTGTAGACCACAAACTAAGAAAAGTAAGAGAAGGACTAGGTCAAAGGGGAGGGTGTTGAAGGGATGACACTGCTTTGTTGTAGGCACCTCCTTTGTAGAACTACTTAAAGAAATAAAAACAATTAAAGAATGCCGTTAGTCAAGGTGAGAAGGTCACTATGAAATATCTAAATGAAGGTCATCTGGACACAACCAGGCTCCTCCAAAATGTCATAAGCAGGGAGACTAATCAAATTCTGGAAGACAGACTGACATGTTGAATTGAAACTTCTTAAGGATAATAAAAACTATAATAATAAATACAAATAAAATTAAACATTAGAAAAAATATCCAAAGGTATTTGTCTTCTCCCCTACATCAAACTTTCCTTTGTCTCTTACATTAAATTGCAAAAACAGAGAGTTTTAAATTTTTTGATAAAACAATAAAAATCATCCCCTCTAAAAATCTTTTTTTTCCCTTCAATTTCCAAATTTAAAAAAGTTCTTCTCAAGTGCCAGAACCTTCAAATTTATCAGCCTCAGTGAAGAGGAAAACTACATTGCATAATTCAAAAATAAATCTCTCTGTCTGGCTGTTATTTTACGATCCATTTTGGATTCTCCTCCATTTTTATTGCTTTCAGGGTATTTCTAACTATTCTCACATCCACAGTCTTCAAAAGTCTTCTGAAAACTCATTCTTTCTAAGTCTTTCTTAAAATTTCTTGTCCCTTCAAATGCTTATGTGTACTGTTTTCTGTCTTTCCTTTTAAGGTCTTCCTTGCTGAGGGTTTTTTTTTTTTTTTTTTTTTTTTTTGTGAATTGAGGGGCTTGAACTCTGGGCCTGGACGCTGTCCCTCAGCTCTTCAGCTCAAGGTGCTAGCCCTCTACCACTTGAGCCACAGTGCCACTTCTGGTGTTTTGGTGGTTTTTTTGGAGATAAGCATCTCACAGACTTTCCTGCTTGGGCTGGCTTTGAACTGGTACCCTCAGATCTCAATCTCCTAAGTAGCTAGGATTACAGGTGTGAGCTACTGGCACCTAGCCCTTGCTGAATTTTTTTATTGCTTATTTTACTCTTTTAATTTCCCTTCTTTCTGATGGTCATATTTTACCTACATTGGCCAATCTGAACCATACTACATTATTCACCTTCATGAAAGCTTAGTGCAAATCAGAGAGAGAACACTGATTTTAATCAGGCAAAACAACTGGATGTTTCAACTTTGATTTTAGAAAAGCATTAAAATAAAAAATTTCATTATTTCTATCTGTCAGCCATATATCACTGAATAAATCTCCAAAGATAAAAAATGAGGAAAAATACTTTTTGTATAACCAAACAATTGCTAAATTTAAGGTTTGTTGCTTTCTATCTGATATTTGCATTTTGTATAGCTACCTTTCAAATTATGTTTTCCATGTGTCTCTAGGTCTCAGTGCCAACAAGTCTTGGCATTTTTAGTTTTGCATTTTGGTCAGAACTGATTGATCACTTGAATATTGGCTGACATTTTTTACACTTCTATGGATATTCTCATATTTTAGAAAATAGTTGATATTGAAATAAGCTTGAAATTCTTTAATATCTTTCACGCTTAAGTGTTTCAAAAAAAAGCATCCAGGACTTTAATTTGTTCCCAGGCAAATAAGCCAAATATGGTTCTATGCACTCCAAATGAATTGCACAAGAATGAATATTTGGTTTTGGGAATAAGTTTTATTGTTGGAAAATGAAATAAACTTGAACCATAAGCAATGTAACATTGTCATGTTGACTGCTGAAATCTTATAAATATTCAATTTTCTGCATTTTGACCCTGGCAGATGCTATATTTTTTTTCTAGCTGTAAATAAGAACTTCACTGAATTGTACTTTTTAAAGAATAAAGGAAGTTACCAAATTATAAATTGCAAAGAAAGAGTTTAGAAAAATTTCAGTTTTTCTTATCAAATGAGGAGCAGAAAGAAGGAAAGAAAGGAGGAAAGAAGAAAGGAAGGAAATTATCTTTCCATAAATGTATGCATTAGCAGGGTAGGAAAAGAATTATATTTATTCAGTACATACAGAAGTAAGGAAATCAATTTGTTTTTGGTAAGTTAACTATTGCAGACTGACAGCAAGCCACTAATCCATATTGGATTAAGAATGATAAGTAATGGCATCATTTTGGCTTACATAATTTATGAAACCATATTACTGCAAAATTTCTTGAGATTTAGTCTCTGTTGCCACAATGCCAAGACTAGAAAAGAAATCGCAAATGCTTAATACATGAAATTTTGTCTCTCTTCCAATTATTTTCCATTGTACTGAGTAACATGAAATGGACAAAAAGTGCTTTTTAGTCTTCATATTATAATTTCAAGAGAGTAAAAATAAAACATTACAAAAGAAAGAAAATATGGTATCAGAATTCCTGAATGATGGTAAATCATTATTTGGGGTCTTGATAATGTCCTTCGAGCCAGAGAGCATGACAGTGTGGCATAATTCTATCCCTATTTATAGCTTCATTTTTTTTCAGATCTAAATTAAACATTCATTATGAGGAAGGGCCAGAGAGGAGATTTATTTTTCTCAATGTACCAAATGGCATAAAAGTTACTAATATTTTGGGAGAACTAGAGGTTTAGCTTGGAATATCCAGAGAACAATTACCTTTTAAAGTTTTCTTCTGGAATAGAGTTATTGGTCATGTAAGAGGTGAATATTCATTCCACAGCATTATGTGCTTAGAAACCAAATGCACCTGATTTGGTTTCTGCTTGCAGTAGGAAGTGAGATGCATGGTAACATATGTTGTTGGATGGCAAATCGTATCCAATCACTAGCCAGACCTTGGACTAATTTCCTGTGACGAAACTAACAAGCCTCTGTATTTTGTCGAAATGTGTTTAGGCTCCTTAATTTGAAATTAAATACCTAAGTGTAAAGATTTTTTTTTTGGCCAAATAACCTTCTTTTCACATTATCAAGCCAGAGACACTGTTCAATCACGTTCTCCTGGATTTTGAGGCATGTGGCTGATATGATAGCAAAAAGCGCTAAGATGACAAGGCTAAATGAGTCGAGGCAACTTTTGAATGAACATGACATTTACTAAACATTACCTATGCATGTTTTTGCATCAGAATCCAGCTGGTGTTCGTGGTTACAGGAACAACATGGCCCTCCAATCCCAAGTTCACAGTACTGAGAACATCCACCATTGTCCTTCTTACAGCTATTGACAATTTCCAACTCAATCCCTTTCCAAAAGAAGCAAGAGAGTCTAACACCAGAGTTAGCATAACAACAGAGAAAACTGAACACATGTCAACAATGGGCATACTTTCTCTTGTGAGAGGAAGACCAACTTTATTGGAAATTTATCAAAACTTGGTGCCTATAAAGGGAAAGTCTGAGGGTTATAAGCATTGTAAATATCTACACCATATTAAAATATTAATGAACCTACGAGTGGTATAGATTTCTATCTGTTAATAGATTAATACCTAAGTGATGCAGTATGGAAACATTGGGTCTCCCAGTGGCTATTAAACACGTATCCTAAAGATCATGTACCCTACAGAATTCTTAGGATATATATATATACATATATATATATGTATGTATATGTATATATATATATATGTATATGTATATATGTGTATACACATGTATGTATATGTATGTATATACATATAGATTTCCTATGGTTACCACCTTTTCAGGACAAGAATCAGAATGTCTGGACATCTGAAGAATTTCATTTGGGCTTCTCTCATTTCTGCCTGTGATACTGCCTTGGTAATTTAAACATATACATAAATGGTACTATAATAACTCATTAAAAATAAATGGGATTATCACAAGGCAAATATCAGAGCTGTAATACCCTAGTAGAAGCAAGTTGAGATTCTGGATTCTAAATCTAGATGATACATGACAACTTACTGCTATACATTATAAAATAAATATCAAACTTAAATACAAATGATCCCAGTTGCTTCTCGCCGGCAATGCATGTATTATTGTTGGACCAATAAAATATCTGGAACTTATGTTACATTCTAGTATACACTTTGTAAGGAGAAGATCTTATGTAATCATCCCAGATTGTGAACTTTCTAATTTCTATTCACAAGATAAGTGAGAACTAATTCATAGCACACTGTGAGGAATGAGTGGCTAACTATGAAGTATTTTGTGACCATCTCAGAAGAAATTGCATAAATACAAAACTGTATTTTCTAGGAAAAAGTCAAAGCAAGTATCATAAAGTGCACTTGTTAGACAGGTATACAATTAGTGGTTAAATATTACCATGCATTGAAAAGATTTATGCTGCCTGCAGGCTCTTAAACATCTCAACATATGAGCTCATGAAGAAAGTTGGTACTTAGTTAGCAAATATTGTAGTCTTGTTATAGCTTCAGAAAGAACTTTGTCAAAGGGAACTAAATATAACAAATAGACTCCTATCCAATTTGCTCAACTCTAGGGCAAATTGCTTTTCCAAGTAAATTCTATAGAAAGCCTGTACTCATTAAATCATTAGCAGCCAATGTCCCTCTTTCATGATAACTGAGAATGAACCTGTCAAGTTGCAAGATGTATTATTTCATACATGTGCAAAATATGCTCTTTTACTAGATCTCTGGTGATGTTTAAAAACCAACTATTATTCAAAAAGAAAATAATCTGCATTTTTTTCTCTCTCTGAACGAATTCCTTAAGGCATTCAGAAAGACTAACTTGAGAAGTTGTATTTTAATTACTAGTTGATTTCCTCCCATATTATTTAGTTTGCTCTTTAAAAAGCAAACATCACTGAAGCAAACTGCAGTCTTTGCATAGTAGAAATGTGGCTGTAAGAAACATAGACATACAACCATGGAATGAGTAAAATCATTCCCTAGAAGGAGTCCAGGTGAGAACGCAAAACTGTTTTATGTCCTATTGCCTTAATTCTTCTTTGAGTTACTCCCAATAAAGAGGCATGCAATGGATAGGAACACAGCAGAAAGCTGTCCTCAAGTTAAAAGAATCTAATTCAAGCCTCAGTACTGTAACTCACTGGTGCTATGGGGCTTTTTGGCTTCAGCACTGTGGACAGTTTAACTAAGATGTGAGAAAGTGGGCAGAGCATCTTTGGGGCTGAGACTCACAATTCGCTATTCCCTTTTGGTCCTATCCATTTGCAGTGATTACCAGTCTTACAAGTACAGTTACCGAGTGCATAGTTTGTTCACGTGTAATTAGAAGAAGAGGAGTTGGACATATAAGAAATTCACATAGAGGTGGATCAGAGATGGAGAGCAAAGGTAGAAAGGTGTAGTAAGGTATGGGAAGATATGGACCACTGTGCCTTGAGCACATTAACAAGGGCCTTGAGCATATTAACATCTTAACATATTCCTAATTATGAGCACATTGAATTGTACAGCTAAGTCTAGGCGAGGAAGACAGCGAAGACTGGAGGACATAGATCATAACTGTGTGAAGATTAAAGGTAGTGGGATGAGGCAAAGAAAAGCAATGCAGAAGAAGTTGCTTAAAGAGGTCTGATGAAAAAGGATGCATGTTTTTCCATACATGTGCAAGCTAGAGTTAGCTTACAAACTCATAAGTAAATATGTTGCATGGTATGCAAGTGTATATAAATGCATTAACTGAAATACAGTAGATTCAAGGGAGATCTCAGATAGTGTAATTCCTTAGAAAGCCAAATTCGAAGTTCAGCAAAATAAAACAGGAAGTGGGTCCTCAAAAGGGGTGGGATAGGAGGGGTTCAAGGGGAAAGGGATAGAAGAATGAAGGGCAGAGGGGAAGAATGTGGACAAGAATTCAATGTGTGCCCTGCAAAATTAAGAAGAGTAAAGAATGGGGTTGCGTAGGGGAGGGATGGGTAAGGGCATTGAAAGGGATAACACTGATCAGGATGTATTATATTCACCAACTGCTTCGTTACATGTCAACTCCTTTGCACAATTACCTAAAGATAATTTTTTAAAAAGAGGAATATCAGTGAGAGAAAGAGGAAGAAGGCCAGCATGGAAGACACATTTGGGCATGCAATATGTCAGGAGTGGTAGTACACAGGCTACACTGTGTACTACTGTTGGCTACTGGTAGTTCTTTTTCCTTGAATTTCCCACTGAAGTTTTAGTGTGTAGTAAGCATTGCAGGACAGAGGTGACAGAATAAGAGAGAAGCTTCACAAAGAAGAACACTGTAGGTGCAAGTGAGGCACAGGTCAGAAGATCTGATGATCAGCGAAGGTGGCTGGCTTTCCCAGCCCCCATCCTTCCTTTAGGATGCTTTCTCAAGATATTCACTGCTGCTGTGTCTACGTATAATGTGTCACACAATTCTGGGCTATGAATGTTGCCACTTAGGTAACAGTATTTCCCATCAGCTCCAAGCTCCAAGCCGGGTGGCAGGCACATGTGAAAGCTCCCACTGAGTTGATACAGGACGACTGCAGAGAGGAGCCCTTCGGCGCACTCATTTCTATCTGCCCAGAGAGAGACACAACAGCTACATCTTTGCAACTCTGAGGAAGACTTGCTTGAACTATGAAAATCAACCAACTCTTCTTCAATGAACCCTTAAAGTGTACGGTGACAATAAATACCAATTAGGCTCTATATTCTTTTGGGTAGAGAAGGAATCTGTCAATAAACCAACAATTTAGACCTGGCTCCAGTGTTGGTCAGATGCCATAAAATACTTCAACTAAAAACCAGTGGTATCTATTAACTGGGAAAAGGGGAGAAAAGATCTGGTCAAGATGCATTGTAGGGGGCTGGGAAGGTGGCTCAGTGGTAGAGCGCTTGCCTTGCATGCCTGAGGCCCTGGGTTTGATTCCTCAGCACCACATAAGCAAAAAGATAAAAGCCAGAAGTGGCGCTGTGGCTCAAGTGGTAGAGCGCTAGCCTTGAGCTGAAGAGCTGAGGGACAGCACTCAGGCCCAGAGATCAGGACCCACAACTGGACCCCCCCCAAAAAAAACAAAAAACATGATGCATTGTAGACATGAATGGACACGTGGTGTAGAAACTCATTTGTTTAACTATTTAAAGATGCAAAGCAATTGCTTAGAAAAAAAAAAGACAAAAAAAAAAAAAAAACCCAGACCAAATCTATCTTCTACTGATGCAAGTAGAAATCATTTGAAGATGTATTTTTGAATATTTATCACATTCTTAATAAATATTAGCATATTCCTCTTTTAAATGAGGTAGTATGTGTTTAGTCACTGGAAAGTCAGAGTTTGAGCCTTTATGTGGCTGTTACTAGGTAGGACATGTAACCCCTGGTTCTTTCTCTGTCGCTGTCTCTCTCCACCTACGGTCACTTCTATTCCATGTGACTCTAGATTTGTGTCTCAGGTGATCCTTGTCCCTTCCTTGTAAATGGATGGGTCTTATCTTCATTTTCTTTCCACAAGTGTCTCAGCATTTTGCCATCCAGCACGCATTTATACAATTTTTGTAAAATCCTCAACATAAAGCAGTTTGGGAATAGACTTTTCTAGAAAAAAACTATTAAAATTCAAATTCAAAAATATGTTGGTGATCTATTTATCTGTCTCTCCCACGCCTGTCATCTACATATCTACCTCCCTCCCTAATTTGATCCATTTTCAACAAATATTCAACAAGATTTCATTTTATCTCTTTCTTTCTCCCAGGTACTGCTGGGAAAGCTCCCTGGAATCAGAAGAGCAAAGCAAAAATGTTCTCTGTCAGAATACTGGAGTTTAAAAAATCCATAGAAATATTTTATCCTAATTCTGACTTAGAAAAAATAAAACCAATTTCTCACTAATATTACACCTAATTTCTTTTTCAATTCCTCGAAATGTTTATCAGTCCCCTAAGTCCAGAAACATTTTGGTATTTTCATCATTAATCCAAATATAAACTTTCTCATTTCATGAAAATGTCATGATAAAAATGAAGGATTCAGAGATTTCTGAGAAGTTATTAAAACAAAAGCTGTCCCCCAGGAATGGGCTTAATTTATCGGTGTTGGTCATGGAATAATTCATCACTTTCATCCTTGAACTGAAGGATGTCTGTTTTGCTATTTCTAGGAAAGAAAAATATGTAACCTTGCATTTATTGAGTCTCTTTCTTTTTTAGTTTAATTATTGCTGACTTCTAAGAGCATTCATTTGCACACACTTGCTTTTCAAAGATTATTTCCACCTTTTGTAGCCTATAATCAAAAACTCCCTGTGTGGTTACAGAAGGTTTCGAAATATTAATTCTGGAACTCAATTCAGAATATTAAAAAACACCCAGAAAACAAAAAGCATTAATTCTGAAATGACAGTAGGACATTAAAAAATTCAAACTAAGAATTTCACTGAGTTTTTATAATATTATAAAAATACCTTTTGGAATGATCAAATAAGAGTTTCAGTGTTTCTTTTTTTGGCAAAAATATCAACATCGTTTCTCCTAGCTCTTCTGACTGTTCAAAACTGCACTACCACAAAATGAGAAACAGACAATTAAGCCATCAGAATCAACTTCCTACCTTCACAGGCCTTTTTGTCCTCCAACAGCTGGTACCCTGGGTGGCAGGCACACCTGGCCACGCCATTCTTACTCTGACATATGTGAGCGCATCCATTACCACCTGTGCAGGGGTCCATCTCTGAAAGCAATTAAGCAGTGATAGCTTACATTTCAGTCAGTTCAGAAAGATGTATAGCATGGAAGAGTCCACAAAGAAAGGTCAAGAAAGCACAGAGGTGGTTGCATTTGCTCCTTAAAAAGGAGGAAAAATCTAGAGAGCCTTGTCTTGTTTTCCCATGGAAGTTGTTCAACAATTTTTCCCTAACTTCATGATCTAGACCTCAACTCTGGACAGATCTAAATTTAGATCAAGGACAAGAAGAATTAATTTAATGTCAGGACAATCTATCTCCTGCACCCTGCTACCCAAAATGAAATGAAGAATTACAAAAAATCCTTCAGATACCTCCATACTTTTAAATTTCTTTTCCTCCCTGTCTTTCCTGCTTCTTTAAGCAATAGGGTCATCTGTAGATAAAGTCTGTGTCTCTTTTCCAGGTCCCTGTGGACAGGCAGTCAGGGTGTCAAGAGAAGGCAGCCTGCGGAGGAAACGGAGATCCCTAGTTACAGCTGGAGTGGAAAGCCCTTCGGATAAGCTGGCCTCATCCTTCATTTGCTTCTGCTTTAATCAATTGATCATTTTCTTTTCTTTCTAGAAATTCACAGAAATGAGAAGTCACAGATCCGATTAGGATCCTCCACAGAGAGCTTACTTGCTAGTGTTTGAGTTAAGTGGCTCTTGTCAGCTTTTATGACTCTACTTTTGTCTACCTTATAGGATGCTAGAGTGTGACAGCAAAATTCCCATGCTTGTCCTGCCTATATGCATCTTATAAGGCAGAATATGAAACAACAAATCATGGTATAAACCTACCCTTCTCCCATAGTCATGCAACTGTAACCCAATCAATACTAAGCATAAATACTTTTAGGTGTTCCTTGAGAAACTTTCTATAATTTGAATCTGTTACACCTGATGGTTTATGGCCAAGTGTTTTCCATTTAGGGAGATGATTAATTATTGATACAATTTCTCTAGTGAATACAAAAGTTATTCACCTTGCATATCTCTGCTTGTATGTTTTGGGAGATTATGTCTTTCAATGAATTAATTCATTACTAACATTTCCCTAATTTTAACTGATAAGTCAACAGAAGAGACGTGGTATGTAGCTCAGAAGTAGTGTTTGGCATTCATAAGATCCTGGGTTTCCAGAAGTACAAAATAAAAACAAAAGCAAAAGGTAACAGAATATACAGACCTTCACACATGACTTAATGGTAATGTAAATGACTTGACATTTATAGCCACTTCAATCAACAACTGAAGAATACACATTCTTATTTATGAATAAAAATAAAGGCTCAATAAACATACAATGATTACAGATATAGAGTTTTTCCTTTGATCAAAGTAGATTAAGTTAGAATATAAAAAGTGAAATGACACATGACAATTCCCCAAGTATTCAGAAATTTAACTACAAAATTCTAAGTTATCCATGACTGAAATAATGAATCCCAGGGGAAATACAAATCCATTTTTAAGTAAACAAAATCACTATTGCAATGTGTGGGAGAAAAATAAAGCAGTGGTTAGAGAAATGGGTAGTTTTAGGTATTTGTGTCATAATAGAAATATAACATTTAGAAACTGCCAAAAGTTGAAAAAATTAATCCCAAAGAGAAAAAGGAACAACTTTAGATTGAAACCAATAAAATAAAAATGTGCCAAAACAATTCATAGAGTCATTTTTTAAATGTCAATAAAATGTCAACCATTTAAGTGGATCAAATTTAAAGCAAAAATAGGAGTGAATGAGAAATATTACAAATAATCACATGAAAATATATTTGACCACTTGCATGAAACACAAATACCTTCTACCTCATAATGGATTACAGTTTATTAATTGAAGAAGTCATGGAATGCCTTAAAAAGATCTATCCCAACTTCTATAATTGAATAAATTAAGCCAAGGGCTGGTGGCTCATGCCTGTAATCCTAGTTACTCAGGAGGCTGAGATCTTAGGATCATGATTTGGACACAGCCAGGGCAGGAAAGCCTGTGAGATTCCTATCTCCAATTAATCACCAAAAGGCTGGCAGTGGAGCTGGTTCAAATAATAGGGCATTAGCTTGAGCAAAAAAGGTCAAGGACAGTGCCCAAGCCTTGAATCTAGGCCCCAGGATTGGCACACATGTGTGAATACACACAAATGAATAAATGTATTTTGTTTTTCTAAAGAAAATTCAAGGCACAATATCATCACAGGTAAATTGTTTCAAACATTTAAAAGTCTATTCCGATCCCTCACAAACTCTTGCAGAAAAGAGTTGAGAGGTGATACTTTCATCTGCTTAATGAAGTCAGCTAATATCAAACCAGAAAAACATTAGAAAAGCAAAATCGTAGACTAATTATTCCAATGAACATAGATGGAGAGACTTAGCATCACATCTACATTGACAATTGTAAGGTTAGAGAAGGAGTCAGACCACCTGGACCCCTTGGACATTGGGTGGGAAGATAAATCATTGAACTCCAGAAGATAGTATGACAGTGCTTTAGGGATGCTATATATGTGCTTACCATCTGTCCCAACAATTTTATACTTATTTATTGTATGACAAATAGCATTTAGTAATACAAATGGAGTGAGCTACTACCAGATGCAAGGACATAGATAAGTCTAAGAAACATTCTGCTGGGCAAAGGAAGCCAAGCATAAATGATTACACAGAGAGTTCTTCTCTTTATTGACACTATGACAAACACAAACCAGATCAACGTTGACACAGAGTGATCACTGGTGGCTTTGGTTGAGACTAGATAAGTTGTCAGAAAAAAAGCCATTAGAAAGGCTTTGGATGTGATGAAAATACTGTTTTTGTTGCAATATAGTGACACAATGTATATTTTGAAGTATGTAAAATTAAAAATGTTACCTTTTTATTAAATGTAACTTATTACCACAAAGATAAGTTGAGTTAAAAAGGATTCACAACACTAAGAATATGGTGTATTTTTGCAGAGAAATTGATGGAATTATTCATTCTTTCTACATGTCTCAATAAATATCTGAGTCCCCTTCAGAGCTGTGCCATGTCATATTCTTTCTTCTATTGTGAGCCAGTCAAGGTTAAGAAATGAATGCTAGCAGAAAATTGAAGCTAGATCCTTATATATCACCCTGCACCAGAATCATTTCCAAGTGGATCGAAGACCTCAATGTAAGGCCAGATACCATGAAAATATTACAGGAAAGGGTAGGGGAAACACTAGGGTTTCTAGGCACTGGTCGAAACTTCCTAAGATCCAGAATCACAACAAATCAAAGAAAGATAGGATAAATGGGGACAAATAGAATGAGACAAGATCTTTACTAGGGCCTCAGACAAGGGCCTCATATCTAAAAAAAATTTACCCCCCCCCCCCCGCAAAATAGACCCTCAAACAAACAAACAACTATTATTAAATGAGCTAACGACTTAAAGAGAGATTTCTCAGAAGAAGTAAGAATGGCTAATAGACACAAAAACAAACATTCAACACCTTTGGCCATAAAAGAAATATAAATCAAAACAACATTGAGATTCCACCTTACCCCAGTTAGAATGGCCATTACCAAGAAATCTAATAGTAACAGATCCTACCAGGGATGTAGCCAAAACAGGACACTACTACCCTGTTGGTGGGAATGCAAACTTGTTCAACCTCTCTGGAAAGCAATATGGAGGCTCCTCAAAAGACTGAACATAGAACTTCCCTATGACCCAGCAATTCCACTTCTGGGCATTTACCCAATAGAAAACAAACAAGGCCACACTAAAGCCACCAGTGCAATCATGTTCATTGCATTATTATTTACCATAGCCAAGATATGAAATCAATCCAGATGCCCCTCACTTTATGAATGGACCAAGAAAACGTAGTATATGTATACAATGGAATTCTATGTTTCCATCTGAAAGAATGACTCTGTCCCATTCCTAAGGAAATAAAAAGACTTGGAAAAAATTATACTAAGTGAAGTAAGTCAGACCCAAAGAAAAAGGTTGCATGTTTTCCCTCATTTGTTGTAACTATAATGTGCTTATAAATCTACAAGTAAACACAATGGATGGTAAAAGACAAAAAGTTATACTTGAACATGATAAATTATACAGGATTCTCAACATCCACAAAGTGAGACCAAAGGATATTCTCAGGAAAGAATCACAGAAGCTCAATATCTCTGTGCATATGGATCATAGAAACGATGTTTATTGAAATGAATTCCATGAAATGGAAACAAGAGGATTTTTGCTTTTTTGCTTTCTTTTTTCACCTTTGTTGCTGTTTTTTAAATTTTCTGTACCGTTTATCTTGTATATAAGTTTCTAGTTTTGGTGAGGGTAAGAGGGAGCACCGAAATGATGGGACAAAGAGTGAACAAATGCAGCAGTGATACTCACTAGACACTGTTGAAAATAAACTATACAATTTATGGGGAAGGAGATTTGGGAGGAAAAAACTGGAAGAAAATGAGGGAAAAGGTGACACTGTTCAAAAAGAAATATACTCATTACCTGACTTATATAACTGCAATCCCCCTGTACATCACCTTTACAATAACAATTAAAAAAAGTTAAAAAGAAAAAAAGGAAGGCTTCTGTTTTAAAGGACTATGTGAACAACTGGCATACTTCTCTCTCTTTTTCTCTCTTTAAAGTAATGTTTACAATTATATTTTGTTCTTGCTGTCTGAGTAGTCATTGTTCTGATTCTCTGATTAACTGAGACGAGGCTGGTTTTGTTTTCTTAGCTTCCTCCTTGTTACGGTCTCCTCCATGGATCCTTTCTAATTGTTCTCGTGATTACTGTTCTTATTGAATGGAGTTTCCTCTTCTCAAATCAGGTCTCTTGACCCAATTTGGGGAAATAGTAGTTAATGTTATGTGATAAAAGTTTCCAACATCAAATAATCTTCCAATTGACAAAACAGAACAAAAACAGTTCTGTGCAATCAATTATAGTCATCTGAAAATAACAAAGAAATGAGGTATCCCATCCATATTTGACCGTAGGGTTTTTAGTCATAAGCCCATTTAATAGACTAAAGTCTCCTAGAAGAAATATGGTGAATGGTGGCTGACACCACACACTTAGTTCTTATGCTATCTTTACCTCTCAGAGATCAGTAACAGGACATATTGTAGCTCTTTGAATAGATTAAGTCCTCAATATACTCATCACATCTGTACCAAATCTGCATCAAAAGAGCTTGACAAAATGGTTTTATAGGAGAACATGACCACCAGAAACTGGCTTTGTGTGTTTGTCTATTTGGTTACTAGAAATCCAGCATTATTTTGGATTGCACCTGATGTAGTAGATTTTAGAAACAAAGCTTCGTTGAGTCGATAGGTTTTGATAGTAGTTTCTATAGGGAAATCCCCTTGTCTCTGGACTCTTCTTCAAGAATCCTTTCCCTCTTCATTAGCTATTATTAAAACATATGTGTGCTTTATTAGGAAAATGTTCTATTTCTAAACAGCAGCCCAGAAGCCATTTGGTTTGTCATCTTTCACTGACTTTGCATTCTTAAATCCCTTAGCATCTTGCAGCTTATGCACAGTTAATGCATTTTAAATTCAAGAGAAATTGCTCTGTTATGTTTTTTTTTGTTTTGCACTTCCTGCATAACTTAGAGAATATAAATAAGAGGGTAATTTGGATAGATGAGTTGGTAAGGATTCTCCTAAATACATTAGTTTAACAGTAGTTTAAAATAATGCATTGTAATTTATCTTGAACGGCTCATACCCTGGCAAGAAATCATTTTAAAGACTAGATTATTAGTCACAATTTGGGGAGATTCTTAAGACCTATTTTATTTCACATATTCCCAGTACAACTTAAGGCCTAATTTCAGTTTTTATCCAATACAAGATAGGAGAAACAAGAATGAAAAGAACAGAAATGACAAGACAGCAAAATAGGCTTGTCTTGTTCTAGTAGCCTCACGGAAACATATTGAGAAACTATCCATCCATCCATGAAAATAATTTCCCAAGGGCTAAGAAATTCTGGCGAGAGAAGACAGCAGGGGGGCAGAAGCAAGAACAGGTGCTCTGAAGGGCTTAGGAAGACCAGTGGCACACTACCAATGGTATTGTAGCCAGACAGCACAATGGGTCGAAAGGTACCCTCTGCACAGGTGAAGAGTGGTGAGTTGAGCACAAAACTGTTATGGACAACAGAACCAGGTTTCCCCTGGTATACCCAGGCATCAAACCTAAGTTAGTCCCAAGTTAGCACCCACACAGAAGGCTTCCAAGCCCACCACACTGCTAGACTGGACCCAGGACTACAGGCCCTAGTCTGGCTCCCCTGGCATGAGTCATCATGTTGCACCAAGGCTAAATCATCTCTTGTAGCCAGATCCCAGGCCTGGGTAGTATCTATAGGGCAGAGCTCTAGGCTTATCCTCATAGTTTCTGGCTTCAGTAGACTCGGACCAGTCCCCTCCCAGACAACTCTTGCCCCAGGTGCATCTTCCTATAGTCTCAGTTGTGAGGACTACTATTTGCATCTCAGTCTGATTCCGTAGGCTCTTGACTCACACACCACTCCCTTACCAGGTTGGTCTTTGCAGATTTATGATCCTGTCCAGTCCCGAGGACCCAGACTCCAGCATTACTTCCGGAGACCCACTGGACAGGTAGACCCCAGTGGACTCAGACCTGCTGTTGAGCTGAACTTTTGCCGAGCCAGTCTGTCTGAAAACTCTGGCTGCAAGCCCATTCACAAGTCTTGCAAGATGGTTGTCCAAGGATCCCAGGAAAAGAGTCAAAGACAGTAAGATTTGGGATAGGTATCTCCTGCCTTAAATGCACAGACACCACCAATAGACAGCCAGAGGATCTCCAGCAATGAGAGAAATATGACAGCTACAAAGGACCCTATTTCCTAAATTCCATTTAAGACAAATAAATGGAATTAGAGAAATAGTATAAGGACATAATGAAAGTTTGAGACCAAAACCACAGGAAAAATAGAGAGAGAACTAGAAAGAAACTCTGCAGTCAAAGAACACAATGAGTGAACTGAAAAACACCACAGAGATTTTCAACAGCAGACTCAATGAAACAGGAAAAATAAGCAACAAACTCAAGGGATAATGAAGTGTAAACTGTAACATCAAAAAACATAAAAAGTGAGGGAAAGAAAAGATAAAAAATATTGAAGTTTTTATATGTCATCCAAATCAAATTGTTGTCAACTTAAAATAACTACAGAATGTTTAATGTAATCCTCATGATAACCCCAGAGGGGGGAAAATCCTGTCATAGATACACAAATGAAAAAGACAAAGGAATCAAAGTACACCACCAGAGAGAAGAATCAAATTCAGTGCAGTCCCATAATTCAATGCATTCCCTCTAAAACTTCAGTTGAATTTCTTCATGGAAATAGGGATGTTGCTAAAATTCAAGGATAATTACATATGACCTTGAATAGCTCAAATAATATTAAGCATAGAGAACAAGGCTGGAGGCATCACTCTGAATGACTGCACTTAAACCAAAGACGTACAGACTCCCTGGAAGAGATTGTGTGCTCCTGAAATCCCAGCATGCTCATTGCTTTGTCAGGATTCATGTTGGTCAGCTCTGTGCACATCCACTTGAATGCCAGTGTATTTGTGCAGGTGCACCCTTTATTTAATCGATATCTAAGGACCTTCAGAGGTCCTTCACACTCAGTGATTTTGCTCCTACAGTTTTAACATATTTTAAAATATGTTTTCACATATTTTGACATATATGATATGTGTAGTCACCTCCTACTGAAACGTGTTTCAGCCCCACGAAATCTGTTTCTAAGGGGAGGGAAAAAAAATCGTCTGGTTCTATGGCAAATGAAAAGACCCAATGAGAAACTCAAAGAGCCTCATTAATTGTTGTTCTTTTCAATGCGATGTCTATCTGTGCAGTAATCCTCCATCCAGACCTTGCAGGTATCTGGGATCTTGACAGTTCTCCGAGGCTTTGATAGATTTTTCCTTGGGACTGATGCTTTGTACTCATTTCAAACTCAGGTTTTCTGTTAACTCTGAAACTTTCCCTGAGCACTTTTAGATTGGGTATCTTAGCTATTGCTGCCTGAGGTTCTGGAACTATACAATAAACATCTTTACAGTTGTTCTACTACACTGCCTCCTTATGCACTGACTTCCCTGCTAGACCAGAGGGTAAAAACACCTTTGTTTTGTGTGTGAAAAGACTCTTAAGGCTTAATTTCCAGAGTGTAGTACATAATAAAATCTTGCAAATGCCCCTTGATGTGGGGTGCTAATGGCTTATGCTCAGTAGACTGAGATCTGAGCATTGAGGTTCAAAGTCAGCCCTCACAAACAAATCTGAGAGACTCATCCCCATTTAACTGGAAAAATGATGGAAGTAGAGGTGTGGCTCAAATGGTAGACCTCTAGTCTTGAAAGGATAAAGCAAAAATAAGGATGGAAGGTCCTGAGTTCAAGTCCCAGTACTGGCAAAAACACAACATGTCTCTTGCATGAAGGAACTGAAAAACCAAAAAGATATGGAAACAGAGTGGAGAGAAAGCAAGGAGATTTTTCCTCTCTGATGAAATGCTAAATGACTATTCCAAGCCTTCAGAAAAAAAATCTTCAAAGTAAAAATGAGATAAAACAATCATTTGGTATATGATCTTTAAAAACGGACAGGAAACCAATCCCTCAAAACCTTTGGATATTTTTTTCTTTCAAGTTTTGCTCATTACTAATATTAGTCATTTCATATACACTCAGTTTATCTGTTCAAGTCCCTCAGAGAGTCAAATCCTATTTCTAGTACAGCCTTTCATGTAGTCCTGGATAAAATGCACGAAATCTATTTAGTTCATAGAAGTACAGTTGCCTTTGGAACTACGACAAGCTTAATGAACTTTATGTTCATGTTAAAGGTTAATTCAAAGCAGATAGACTTTGGGCTGCTTCAAGGCTTTCAAGGGTTTCACACATGAAATACTTGCCAAAAAGCTAACTGTGACTCATAATTGACAGCATCTCAGTTTACAGCACAGGGAGATTATATTGATCACAGTGTAATATGACTTTGTGTTGACTGCATGTTGAAACCAGCCCCATATTCCTATGCAGGTGTAGTGGAGTTTAGCTAGGACTTTGGTAATTAAGCAGTTCCTGGGTTGCAAATCGTGGGCCCTCTTGTTTAGCATTCATGTCCGGTTCACATACCCCAGAGTTAGCTCTCCATCCCCAGTCATGTTTCCCAACTCCAGTCCGGCTCGGCTGGAGAAACAATTTCTTACACAATTGCAGCCAGTCCAGATGAGAGGTTTGATAGTCAAATGTCACTGTCTCTGAGGTCCTAGGAGGTTATCTACTTTGTTAAGTATTAATGGAATAATGGAACAAATGGACCAGAACTAGATATTTTCTTTTAAAGTAGAAAAAATATTGTATTCCTCAGAATTTTTATAAAAATTATCATCTAGAATATTCATGTTGACATTTAATATACTACACTTTCCAAAAGATAGAGAGAAAAGATCAAAGAGACATGAATTTTAGCCTGACTCTGCCAAGGTCACAAGCTGGGTGTACCAGACAACAACGGCTTGAATATTTTTTTTAAATTCTAAAATGTATTTTTTTTTTTTTTGGCCAGTCCTAGGGCTTGAACTCAGGGCCTAGGCACTGTCCCTGAGCTTACTTTGCTCAAAGCTGCTTAGCATTTAGCCACTTGAGCCATAGCACTTCCAGTTTTTTCTGCTTATGTGGTGCTAAGGAATAAAATACAAGGCTTCATGCATGCTACGCAAGCACTCTACCACTAAGCCACACTCCCAGCCCTATTATTTAAAAAAAAAAAAAAAGAAGCAGACTAACACCTATTTCATGTGATTCTATGAAAATAAAGTGAAATAAGTTATGGAAAATAGTGTCTAGACTTTTATAGGCACTGGATAGGTACTAGACATTATTAGTGCATGAACAAAAGGGCTGTCACTATTGGCTCATGGCTACAATCTTAGCTACCCTAGAGGCTGAGTTCTGAGGACCACAGTTCAAAGCCACTTTGAGTAGCCAAATCTGAGAGACACTTGTCTCCAATTAACCAGCAAAGAGCTAGAATTGGATGTGTGGCTTACATGGTAGAGCACTGGCCACTAGCAAAAAAATCATGAGTAAGATACAGAGGTCCCAATTTCAAGCCGCAGTACAGCACACATATAAAACAAAGTCAGAAGAAAAAAAATCTTACAATTTAAGATATTTGAGTGAAATAACTTTGATGATCTTAAGCTCAGAGCATATTACAGCTTGGTGTGCAGGTAAACATAATGAAACTGGAATAAAATAATACCCTTGTAAAGTGCACCAAAAAATCAACACAAATGCCAAAGTCAACAAAGATTCATGAAATTCCTATGATTTTTAAAGTATTTGCGGAGAAAGAAAAACAAGACATTCCCAATGCCCCTAAGAAGCTTATAGTTCATGGGGATATGAACAAGTATGTACATTTGATAGAGATGAAAACAGGAGAAGATCAAATATTCGGAACAAAAGAAATAAGTCAGAAACACCTATCAGGAAGGAACAGTGTCTCAACATGTAAGAGATTTAGTCAAGGTCAAAGTGTGCCAAATGACTCTTTTTCGGGGAGAGGATTTTACTATACATTAATGTATATGGGCAACATGAAAAACAAATGAAACACTTTCCAAATGATACAAGAAAGATGTTTTAAAGATTGCCTGTTTTCAAATGTTACTCTTTTTCAAATTTTTTATTGTGATTAAGTGGTGACATAATTCCCCAAATTTCACAGTATTGTGGGATAGTGATGCTTAGTTAAAGTCACAAACACATCTAACTTTCCTGGAGCAAATTGTCTATCACGGTCTATAACATTTATGAGTTCTATGAGCTTTGTGATAGTTATTTCTTCCACACTGGGTGATATGTACATTTCTTTTGTTTTGCATAGCATCAGCTGTTCCCAGTTTCCCACTTGTTCCCTCCCTCCTATCACTGCCATTAAGTTGCTTAGCTCATTTTGGTCAATGTCCAGTGCAGCTGATGGATCCCGTTGTTATATGTTTTTCCCTGATTCTCTCTAATTCTGTATTGTCTTCCTGGTTCCCCTCCGGTGTACACATATATACCATACATGTGATCAGCAGCATGGGGTTATTTAGTAGTGGTTCGACCAGATGAGTGGAAGTTCTTTGTTTCTTAAGTCCTGTTAATTTTGTCATATCACCTAACATTTTGGATTTAACATCTACTTATCAGAGAGACCATGTACCATTTGTCTCTTAGCTCTTGGCTTACCTCACTCAACATGATTTCTTCTAGCTCTATCCATTTCCCTGCAAATGCCATTATTTTGTCATTTCTAATGGCTGCATAATATTCCATTGTGTATAGATACCACAATTTTTTGACCCATTCATCTGTGGTGGGACATTTGGGTTGTTTCCATATCCTGGCTATTGTGAACAGTGCTGCAATAAACATGGAGGTGCATGTGTCCTTGTATACTGGTTCCTGTTGTTCAGGATAGATGTCTAGAAGTGGTATGACTGGGTCATAAGGGAGGTCAATCTTTAGCTTTCTAAGGACCCTCCAGACTGCTTTCCAAAGTGGCTGTATAAGTGTACATTCCCACCAGCCGTGTAAAGGGTTCCTCTTTCTCCGCATCCCCTCCAGCATTTGTTGTTGGCTGACTTGAGGATGTGGGACATTCTGACTGGGGTAATGTGCTATCTCAGGGTTGTCTTTATTTGCATTTCCTTCACAACCAGGGATGGTGAACATTTCTTCATGTGTTTCTTTGCCATTTTTATCTCTTCATCTGAGAAGTCTCTCTTTAGTTCCCTTGCCCATTTAGTAATTGGTTTGTTAGGTTTGGGAGGGATTAGTTTCTTGAGTTCCCTGTATATAATGCATATTAGATCTTTGTCTGACTTATTGCTGGTAAATATTTTTTCCCAATTAGTTGGTTGTCTTTCTAGCTTGGTTGGTATGGCTTTAGCTGTGCAGAAGCTTTTTATTTTAATGTAGTCCCATTTGTCAAGTCTCTCTCCAATTTGTTGTGACCCTGGGACTCTGTTCAGGAAGTTCCTTCCTGTGCCTATAAGTTCAAGTGTCTCTCCTACTCTGTCCTGCAGTAGTTTCAGAGATTTAGGTTTAATGTTAAGGTCTTTAATCCATTTTGAGTTGATGTTGGTGCATGGTGATAGGCTGTGGTTTACTTTTAGTCTTCTGCATGTGGCCACCCAGTTTTCTCAGCACAAGTGGTTGAAGAGGCTGTGTTTCTTCCATTGTATGTCTTTGGCTCCTTTATCAAACATCAGCTGACAGTAGGCACGTAGATTTATTTCTGGATCTTCTATTCTATTCCATTGGTCTTCAGGTCTGTTTTTGTGCCAGTACCATGCTGTCTTTGTTATTATGGCTCTATAGTAGAGTTTGAAGTTCATGCCGAATGACTCTTAAGAAGAGTCACTAAAAAGGACTGGCAATTTGCTGGGTGACAGTGGTTCATGCCTATAATCCTAGCGACTGAGGAGGCTGAGATCTGAGGATTCAGTTTGAAGTCAGCCCAAGCAGGAAAGTTGATGGGACTCCTGTCTTCAATTAATTATCAAAAAAGCCCAAAGTAGGGCTGGGAAGGTGGTTCAGTGGTAGAGCACTTGCCTTGCATGCATGAGGCCCTGGGTTCAATTACTCAGCACCACCTAAGCAGAAAACAAAAGCTGGAAGTGGCTCTGTGGCTCAAGTGGTAGAGCGCTAGCCTTGAGGTGAAGAGCTGAGGGACAGCACCTAGGCCCAGAGTTTGGGCCCACAACCGGACCCCAAAAAAGCCCAAAGTAGAGATGTGACTCAAGTGACAGAATGCTAGCCTTGAACATAAAAGCTTAGGGACAGATCCCAGGTCCTGAGTTCAAGCCCCAAGACAGGAATACACACACAGAGACATAGACAAAGACACACACACACAAACACACACACACACATCCAAAAAAGGAGTGGCATTTTATGGGTGCTTGACTGGGAATCACAGCTCCAGATACTTCCTACTGTTGACTACCCCATCATTCAAATATGTTTTAATTATCAGATGGTAGTAGGGAACATGGAGATGAATCTGGAACAGATAACTGGGCTGTGTTTAACATTCTTTAATTATATATTCCTTGATGAGTTCAACGCACAGTTACAAGGGTATTCCCTGCGTTCACTCATATAAGCATCAATACAACTCTGTGAGGGACATACAGCTTTAATTTCCACTTCGCACATAGGAAGATCAAGGTAGAAATTATATTCAAGGTGACGCAGCTCACATAGGATAGAGTTGGCATTTATGGAAAGAGGATTTGGAACTCAGGTAGTCTGGCCTCTGAGTCTACCTGTGCTCTCACTTGAGGTAGGAGATAAAGGTCCTGTCATGGCAGCTATAGAGATGGGGTGCTTCCAGAAAGATTTGAAAGAGTGCTGTACTAACAGGAGGAGCAATTCAGAAAGAGGACATAAAAGCTGAAAGGGAGGTGGTGCTCCTGTTTCTGGGATGGACGAAATGGTAAGAATGATTTGAAGAAATTCACTTCTAAAACTCAGCATGTAACCATGGAAAGCTGTCAGTGAGGGCCCAGGCCACATAGGTTTTGGTCACATACATAAGTCTAGATTCCCATCCTGACTCTGTTAAGAAACAGTTTAACCATCCTGTAGCTGAAAGGTGTTCCTGTGTGCTTTACTTTTCTAGCAATGTATCACCATTCTGCCACTGACTCAACACTTTACACACTTATCTCACTTATTGTTTACACCCCTCATGATAGCCGTGTGATCATTAAATCCTCAAATTGCAGATGAAGAAAATGAGAACCAATGGGTTTAAGTAACTGCTTAACGTCACAATGAATGGGAGAGTTAGTGCTCCCACTAGATCTAATTTCCCAGTCCTTCTTAGCACCATGGTATTCTGCAACTCTAGTAACCCAGTGTTACTGAGGAGAAAAATAGACAGGTTTTAAAATGTGGTATCTAATCTGCAATTGTGAAACACAAACACAGGAAGACAGGAGGTTGAGGCCTGGCAGGTCGGTACTACAGTATGCATTTTTGAAATTATCTCTGTGAGTGGCACAAAACTCAAGACCTGGTTAGCATGGGAAATTCATTCCTAGTGTGAGCATTTATTTTGTTTCCCAGGGATGAATTTTTTGGACAGCAGTTGAAATCAGGAACGTACTGATTTAGGGATGTATTAAATTCTGTCAGGGATAGAATGTACCATTGGATCATTTAAAAAAATGAAAAGATGGGAGAAATGAATCCTTATTGTAGTTCCTTGTAATTTTCTAGAGAAGGGAATTATTTATCAAAAAGCTTATTCATTTTATACTGCGGGAGAACATTGGCATACTGATTTGCAACATAGAAAGTAGATTTGTTTTTCATGTAAGGTACAGGTATAGGTGACAATTTAAGTTTTGGCTGGGAAAATGTAAAGTGCAAATAGTTCTCGTGGACATCAGTCACTTCCATGTGTAAAAGAATTTTCCAGTTCGACTAATAGAAGAAACAAGTGTGTGAAGAAATTTTATTCAGGTAAGGTAAATATAATCTCTTGTTGTATTTGCAAAAGGCACTATAGGTGAATGTTGACCATTTAACCTTAATCCTCTAGTGTATCATGTATTGAGCTTGCAAATGATCTCTGTCAAAATCAAAGGATTTAGGTGAATCTCAAATTTACGAATGGGGCTTTAGCACCCAGAGTCTGGGCACTGTCCCTGAACTTTTCTGTTCAAAGCTAGCTCTCTATCACTTGAACCAAAGCTCCTCTTCTGGTTTTTTTGGAAGTTAATTGGAAATAAGTGTCTCATGGATTTTCCTGCTTAGGTTGGCTTCGAACTGTAATCTTTAGATCTCAGCCTTCTGAATAGCTAGGATTAGAGATATGAGCCACTCAGTGCTGAATTTACTAAGTCTTTTATTATGACAAACACATCAAAAACAGTAACCTCTACCTGATATTAAGAAACAATCCTCAAGTCCATCGAATGTACACAGTTGAGGTACCATTCAAGGTACCAGCTTTTGCCTTAAAATACTTTATAAAGTCTGAAAGATTTTGTCAAATGTGAATCAATATAAGTTTAAATTATTTTATAACTGAGTTAATAACATGGAATGTTAGACTTTTCTCTCATAAGAAACTTGATATGGTGGTGTGACTTGCCAGAAAACAACAACAAAAAATAACATTTAGTGTTGTATTATTTCCAGAAAAAAATGTACAAATTTAATTCTCCAACAATAGGAACCTGCTATGGTGCAATTCTATTTTAAAAATGGCATGTTACACATTATATAGCCATGTTGAAAATCTTGGAGTTAAAGCCCTGAGATTCAAATTCTGGTTTTTACCACGTATTGTAAAGTCTTGGGCCAAGGATCCAGCCTGTTATGGTTTATTTTTTTCTATAAGATAGAGATAGTCACAATGACAGTTTTATAAGGTTTTGGGATATTTAAATTTTACAACACAAAATAATCTATTTTTAGTGTTGACTGGCACAAAGAAAATTCTAAATAAAGATAATAGCTATCATGCCATTATTAAGAATCACAATATCCTATTGTATGTTAGTATACTGAGTAATGACACTGGGTAATGTTCATAAGGTATTTGACTAAAGCAAGTTGCAAAGTGGAAGGTAAGGTATAATCCTCTTTCATAATGGCATTTCATTTATGCAAGTATGATACTTGAAAAAAATCAATATATACGTATATATATTAACAATTGTGGATTCTGAGAGATACTTTTCATTAGCGTTATTTTGTTGTGCACTTTCCCCAAACTTCCTTCAATGAATACATATTATTATTTCTTTTAGTGTGCTGGTCTGGGGCTTGAACTCAGGGCCTGCCTGAGAACTGTCCTTGAGCTTTTTGTGCTCAAGGCTTGTGTTCTACCACTACAGCCATAGCTCTACTCAGGCTTTTTTGGTGTTTAGTTGGAGACTCATAGACTTTCCTGCCTTGGCTGGCTTTGAATGGTGATCCTCAGATCTCAGCCTCCTGTGTGGCTAGGATTATAGATATGAGTGACTAGTACCTAGCTCCATATATTATTTTAGTAATACTAAGTATGAAACCATGACAATAAAACAAATCATACAACATATATTGATCTAAGAGCAAGCTAAAAGGAACTCTGCAGAAGTTACTATTATTGGTTATGTCCATAGTTCCTGAGGCAAGAGATGTAATGGCAGGAAGATCACAGGTGGATGGAGAGGTATGGAGAGAAATTCACATACCTTTGTATTAAGGATACATGGCGGTATATGGGCAACAGTGGCAGGAAGAACACAAGTTCTATTATGTGATATCCTAGCCCCCAGAGGAAGGTGTATTGGTTAGGACAATCCTAGTCTCTTCTCAGTTTTACTCTTCTGACCCTAGCTTCAATCACTTTGACCCCATCTTTCTATCTGCTTAAAGATCTGTACACTTTCTTTTTTTTGGTGGAGGAGGTCCGGTCATGGGGCCTGAACTCTGGGCCTGGGCGCTGTCCCTCAGCTCTTCAGCTCAAGGCTAGCGCTCTACCACTTGAGCCACAGCGCCACTTCCAGCTTTTTTCTTTTTGCTTATGTGGTGCTGAGGAATCGAACCCAGGGCCTCAGGCATGCAAGGCAAGCGCTCTACCGCTGAGCCACCTTCCCAGCCCATGTACACTTTCTTATTTATAGTGCATGTACTAATTTCGCAAGTTTATGAAGGGAAACTGAGGCACAATAAGGAGTTTTCTCCCGAAAAAAAATATGTGAGATCTAAAGAAAAGAGATGTGAGCATCATCTTTTCTTTCCTTCCTACACATTCTCCTGAACCTTGTGTAAAGAGCAGAAACTACGCCTGCCTCATAAAGATCCAGAATTTCCTGGCTACCTAGGCAGTCTCCCCAATACTCCCCTAATTCCAGTGTTTCTGTGTCTGATGGAGACTACATGACAGGTCTTTTAATTCTGCTGCCAAAAGGGAAGCCTGAAACCTTCAGTGTTCACTTAGCTTGTTTACCTTTCCCTTGATTTTTTTTTCTTGCACCTTTTTACATTACCAGGTGATTTGGCAAAAAAAAATCACTGATCGTTTCTGAGGTAGTGTATTTTCAATCTCATTCTTATTGTAATCTCTTCACTTTGTGGGTGGTGACATGTTGCCAACAAAATCACACTCGTGTCTGTGAACACTACATAAATGTCTTTGCTACTGACACGAAAATTTCTTTGTGAGTGATTCTGGATAGGAACTAAAGTGACTTACAATTCATCTCTCAGAAATGGAATGTTTTCTGAACTCACCTCCATCAGCACAATTGTGTGACGTGGGACTGCTGCTAAAAATAAAACAAATCAATGTAATTAAATCAACAAGTTCCCAGTCATGTGACTGCTAATTGGAAATTACATAGATCTTGATAGGAAAAAATACCTATATTTGTAAGTATGTAAAAGCAGTGTTCCCAGCATCAAATGAAAGTGAAATGATTCCATTTCCCTGGGATGACCTGCATCTGCTCTTAGCAACTGGCAATGCCTCCCCATCTGGTGTACTCATTACTCCATGATTGATGCACTTGACATCTCTTCCTTCCAGGGATAGATCAGCTGCGCCCACACTTCCCTTTGTAGCTGCACAATCTTCCCAATGACTTCTTAATAACTAGGTTCCTAGGGACAAAGGCATCATTCTCAGGTCCAACTGCAAACAGAAAAGAGGTTAACCTATACGTACTTATGGCACAAAGGAAATCTCTTTCTTAGTTTTCGTTAGATGAGGATGAGAAATTAATTAATGTAAAATGAGAATCTGCTTATATCACTGCCAAACTTAGTTAAGAAAGCGTCTGCTAGTGTCAATAGATGCTAGAGGAGCACTTTCTTTGGGGGTTGCTGCATCTTCCTGCTGAGGATACTAGGCCCCAAATGTGAGAGGCATTGCTATTATCTACATATAGACCAATTGTATATATAAATAGTCTCTCTATAGTCTGTACAGATACCTTGGGTTTACAATGTATATATTTACATATATATATATATATATATATATACATATATATATATGCTGTGTGTATTTGTGAATATATATATATATAATAAAATACACAATAGATGATAATACCCTCACAGATTGTGCTTAGTTTGTGCATACAAGCATTCTCCAGAAATCCTTGTTAAGGAATTTCTTATAAACTCAACATAATTCTTAGCATCACTTGGAATCTTGAGTTCTGTCACAGCTGATCACCACAAAGCTGCCTGCCCTTTCTCAAAAGAAAGTGGACACGAGTCTAGAGCCCACAAATAGTTTAAAGACAAGATTTTTACTTTTTTTTTAAAAAGCAACAGCTGTTTATGGCAAACAACGTTTGAAGGAGATTGTGGAAAAAATTATTCTTCTGAATGCATAATCTTACAAAAATGGCTCATAGTACTGGGAGAAATTCTCTTGCTCTCAACATGTTTTTCCTTTGGCACAGGTAATCTCCACTTACTGTGACTTCCTTCTAGAATTTGCCATCTCCTTTGAGCTGGCAGTGTAGAAGGAATCTGTGCCTGTAGTGTTCATCAACAAGAAATTCAAAAATAAAACAGATGTCAAAATAAAAATCCCATGCTTGTTTGGGCATAACTAACATGCTGAGGAGTCAATTGCCAAAGGGAATATATTTTTATTTCCTTCCAGTTCTGAGGGTTGAGAGCTAATATATATTTTGATATGATGCCTTTCCCCCACAAAGAAAACCATCTCATGTGAATTAGTCGAAAACTCAAGACAAATCTCATAATCGTCATGTATAGCTTTCTCATTCTACTACCATGTCTTTCTTTCTTAGTGATAATGCTTCTCACGTTTGGAGGACAATCTCCTCTCAGGAAGTCAGAATAATGAGAGAAAAAAAGTTCTAGTGGCTATGCAATCTATAGCACATCCATACACTCCACAAAGGGCCTTTACACTGCTATACTGAAAATGGTATATTTAATGATAAGAAGAGATAGTAATTTTATCTTCACCTGGTTCATAGGAAGGTGTCTTCAACTATTGTCATTTAACAAATCCTGCTTAAATGGCTACTCAAGGACATGGCAGGTGGAAAACTAGGTTGGGACTGGGAAATGAATGTAGAGTAATCGAATTCCTAAAACCAATCTGAGTTAAAGCAGATAATAAAGAACTCCTCAAGGAAATAAATTGTCACTCTTCCACTTCCATCTGCATTTAATTGGCAAATTTCACCAGGGCAGTCACCACATCTGATTCTCCGGTGATATAATGTATTCCTGGCTCAGCTGAGGGGGTACAGGTGCTCTGACACGAACCAGCTTTGTGGATGCTCCCATCAATGCAGCCACAAAAGGTCCCTCACTTATTTCAATGCCTTGCTATTTCCCCCTTGAAAGTCTTAATATTTAGCTCATCATCCTTAAGTTGTTGTATGAAAAGGTTTCAATTCCACATAGCAGTTTATGAGTACAATGCACCTTGATCAATGTCATCCCTTCCATTTTTCTCCCCCACCCCTCCCAACCTCACCCAGTCCCTCAAGTTACCTTGGCTCGATTTTCACATATGGACTTTGAATGTTGTGATTACTGTCCCACACTTCCTCTCTGCATGTGTCTGTCCTGTCTTTCCTTAAGCCCCACTCCTCCTTAGACAAACATGCTTCTGATTTCTCATGTTCATTTTGTTAAACTGTCAGTGAATTTTTCACAGGAGTGACACCCATTGGAATCCACCCTTCGGTATTCCACACTTGAGTCAATTTGTCTGTGTATGTATTCAGAGGACTCTGAATGTTTTCATGTGTATTTATAATTAAACCTAACTTCCCTGGGTCCTGTGTCGGGCTCTGAGCCTGAATTACTTGCCCAGGTCCATCTGTTTCCCTGCAAATGACATACATTCTTCAAGATGGATGAGTACATTTCCTTTGTATACACATGCCACCTTTTCTTGATCCACTCATCTGTCGTAGGGCATCTGGGCTGTTTTCATAATGTGGCTATGGTGAACAGTACAGCAGAAAATATGACTCTGCAAGCATCATTACTGTTACCTAACTTGAAACCTTTGGACAAATGCCCAGGCGTGGTATTGTTTTTGTAATTTGCTTGCTTGTTTCACTTTCTACTTATCTCTATAAATTATATACCTGGTCCTTTACTCACTATGTCTGTGGTGTAAATAAAAACAAATCAACACATTAATGAAAGCAAGTGACTATCTAGCTGCTTCATTGTATCACCTCTAAAATTCTAAAATTCCAATTTAGCATTTATACCTGGAAAGTTAACTCAGCCTTAAAAAGTACAGATTCAAACTTTGGAAAAGTCATTCCATAACTGTAAAAAAATACCTGAACCACCAGTTACCCAACTATAAATAGTAAAATTCTCAAGAAGTTTAGCTCTTTAGAAAAAAAAGAAAACATGTAGATAGGTTTATATTATTTCAAAGTATTTCAATGTAATTTCTTTTTTCTTATTTCTTTCTTTACATTGTAAGGTAGTCTAGATGTGGCTTGTAATCGAGAAATCAAGAGCCACAGAAATCACAGCAAAGGGAAGTGATGATTTTATTCATTCAATAACAAGGAAATATTTATGCTGTCCTACATACACCAAGAGTCCTGGGAGATAATACATAAGAAATTTAAGACGACACACGTACCTCAGTGGTTATTTTATTTTGCTTTGTTTTGTGGGGCTAGAACTCAGGGCCTCATGCCCTTGGTTGGCTTTTTTTTTGCTCAGGGTTGGTACTCTTCCACTTGTGCCCTACCTCCACTTCAGGCTTTTTGCTGGTTAATTTGAGATAAGAATCTGAAAGACTGGATTCAAACCTGATCATCAGATCTCAGTATCCTGAGTAGTTAGGATTATAAGTAGAAGTCACCAGTGCCTGGCTTCAGGGATTATTTTTAAAAATTGATCATCTATAAGGGGAAAAAGCTATTAGGAGAAAGGAACATAGGAGTATAACACTTCCAAATAACACATAAACATTTGTCACCTGGTTAAGTACCCAGACCAGCTCTGAAATTATACAAAATATGCAACAATGGTATAGATTTTATGTATCAAAGATAATCATAATTGATAAGCTGATTATTCTGGTAGCTTAGGTCAGCTTCACAGTCCCCTAGACTAAAATCTATAGCAATTTAGGCTATGTGCTTTGCACACAAATACACACCAGTTAATTAGGGAGGAGAATATTCGATCAACAAAAATAGCAATATGGAAGAATTTAATGTATCAGATAGAAAGCAATAAAATCTTTAGACAACTTATGTAAATAATATTACACTATTTGTAGTAATTTCAGAAGATATACAAGGTCTGTAGATGTTTATATAAATGAATAGGCCACAGGTACTTGCAAAAATTAAAAGCAGTGTACAAATAGTTCAAGCTTAACATACATTAAGATGGGTATGTATGTAATATATGTTCAGAGTTATAAATAAAGATAAATAAGAAGTGGCATTGTCTCAATAGCAAAGCAACAAAAACCCAAAACTACCAAAAATGGAACAAATGACAACAACGGTTGCCTGTGAGTGAGTGGTGGGAATATGGTTATTTAATTTTATCCTTAATTATAAAGTTTATTCCTCCATTTTTTGTACTAAAGATGCAATCTTTAGGGTAAAAATAAGAAGTAAATTATCCAAAGAAAAATTACCAACTTAAAAAAAAAATCTGAGCGCTCCAAACAACCTGTTCGTTAAGGGTATGATTAATCTAAGAAAGGCATTATATGGTAATTAGCTCAATAGACTATTAATCAAAATATCTGATTTTTAATCCCTGCTCTGTCAGTGACTTTCTTCGCACCTATTTACTGATTGTTTGATAAGAGAGGATTTATTTAATTCCTCTAAGCTTCAGTTTTCACATCTTTAAAAAAAAAAGATTATGAGTATTTTGCCGGGTTGTTCCAAGGATTAAATAACTTTGAAAAGGAAAGAGCTAAGCACTGAGGTGGTCCCTCAGTGATTGTGAAAGGTAAAACAACTAGGTGGTGCCACCACTGGAAGTTACTTCCTGTTTTTCAAGTATAAAAACAGGTTTAATTCACAGTTCTGGGTCACAATCTCCTACCCACACCAAAAAAAAAAAAAAAAAAAGAAAGAAAGAAAGAAAGAAAAAAAAAGATGCTAAAAATATCTGTGCCTCTGGGAAGCAGTCAAATCAACAGAGTAGTACAACGATCAGTCCTGTCTTTGAGACCTTGTTCATTTTTTCTTGTATTTTCCTTTACTCTTCATCTCCTTTTAGCCATCCTTGTTACTATGCATTTCCTTGATTTAGGAGATGATTCATCAGTATAAATTGTTTTTCCAGGATCTGTCTTCTTTGTTTTTATATTCATTATCCTCAGGCTTTAATTCGTCCCATCTTTGAAGTGATATCATCGCAAGCATTAATTCATCTATATATGTATATATGAATTTATGTATAATATACATCATACATGTAATATATGATATATATATAATATGCTTTTATATATATCTTCTTGGAAAAGGAAAAATAAAAAATTAACGAAGAGGGACATGTGAACTTGTTTCCGGAGTGCAGTAGACATTTTAGACATGGCTGCAAAGCAGAAATGAGTCCACTGCCTGTGGAGTTCTGAGGGCCGCCAGGGCAGCAGCTCTCATTTAGAATCCTCCTTTGCCATCTATTAAGGAGTGAGCATCGTGGAGCTGGCCATGGGGGAGGCTTTTTGATTCTCCGTTCCTCTGAACATTGTCAGTGTTTAATCAATAGCTAGTCCGGGCATCATTAAACACGTGCTCTCCGTTCAAGGTCCTCTGATCGGGATGGTTGAGGGAATTGCTTAAGCGACATAAAGGGTGCCTTCATTGAGGTGAGCCGACTTAAAAGAACTACAATCTTAAACCATATTACACTTGAATGAGGCTTGTTTTAATGGGGGCATGTAGAATATCAATTATTCTTTATCTCATAATTTCTTCTTTGCTTCCGATGCAGGATGTATCCTACTGAATTTGAGATTCTGCACTTATTTATGTGTGCTACCAAGAAAAATGGTTAGCCAATATGTCAGTCACAGAAAGGAGGGAAGTATATTCTTCTACGTCTTAAATGCTGTAGTTCAGTGATTGTACACAAGTTTAAATTCCTTGTACTATGGGCTTAATCAACTGGGTGACAAAGACAGGATAGTCTGTTTCAACATTCAGAATAGGGCTATAGAAACTTAATGGACATTTTTTTTTCTTCCTTGTTTTAATCCATTGTTCTGATCTGTCTGTGATATGGTACTTCGCAAAACCTTCACTAGTCCCAAGGAAATACTAAGAGATGAAATAGTGTTGTTCTTACACCATGGGGTCTCATAAAAGTTATAATGAGAACTGGAAAAGATTATTAAATCATCTTCTTTTGGAAATAAGAGCAGGTTGAAGTTAGATGGCTTTCTAATCTAAAGATATTTTTTAAACATGAATGGTATGAATCAGGATATTGTCCACAGAAACCAATAGGAGACCAATTCATCAACTAAATTTAAGACACATATTTCCACAAAATTACATGCATGTAATTTTAAACTTAGCCTAGATCAAAGAAAAATGCTGAAACCTTGTACATTTTTTCCATGTGAACTACAGAAAACATTGGAGGTAGAAAAATCAATCAAATTGTTCCACTGCGATTATTAAAAGTTTGAGTCATATATTATATTCACTTCTAAAATAAATGACTGTGGGCACTGATACACTATATAAAAATGGGTAAAGGTACTTTTTGTGTGACTTGTTTGTATTCTATGAATCTCATTTGATAGAGATCAATATGAAGAAGGTTTACTATGTTTTAAACTGTGTAGTAGACAACATTCCAATTCAATCAATGTCTAACAAGTTTTGGAACTCCATTCTTTTCATTCCAAATTATCCAATTATTATTAAACAATATAACAAAGTTTGACCCAAGTCCTTACATACATTTAGCTTGTACATACAAATCATTATATTTACCCTTGATAAAACCAGTTTAAAAATCTTTGCAAAAACTCCAACTCCAAGCAAGACTTTATAATCTAAATGACCATCGTTATTATAAAATAAAATGGATCTATCTGGTATCCATGGAGAAAAGGACTGCAGTTTCTAGTAAGCCAGTCCCTTGACTATTGTCATAATCCACAGTGTTAGAATCTGTCACCAGTCCAGAATTAATGCAATAATCTCTTTGCTAGGATCCAGAATCCAGAATGGTTTAGGTAAACCATTTTTATGCATGTAACATTTTAATACCAGCCCTTTACATTCCAATTGCCATCTTTTCCTTCCTTAAAATATTTAACAATAGCATCCAGCATTTCACTTGTGCAGAGAAATGCTCTTTTGTTTCTTGTTAACACCATTAGATTCAACTGGTTAGTGAGACTCAAAAGTCAGGTCCTAGATCTATCATGTAAAAGTAAAGTGAAATGTACTCTTTGTCTTACTTATGTAACTGTAATCCTTCTGTATATCATTCTCATAATAATTTTTTTAAGTGAAGTGACTTTTGTCAAGCTGTTGGAACTTTCTAGTTCTCTTTGTTTGTCACAATGACCAATTAGAAACAACAGAAGTGCCCAATGCACAGAGTTTTATGAAGTTTAAGCCCAACAGTCGATAGAAAGTGTTTGACATTGTGTGCCCATAGACAGCAAAAGCTTCCTATTAGCCATTGAGCGGCACATCCACATTCATACAGCTGCTAGGTGTCAAAGCAAGGCTTCAACTCCATACCTCCTGTGGCCATGGGCTGTGATCTCTGTGCTAGACCTGCATTATCAGATGCCCTAAGGGAGATTTGGATGGTTGCCAAACCTTCCACCATGGGACAATAGTGCAGAATTTCTATAGTGGTGATTGAAGTAAAAGCTATAAGAATTACACCAGACAATAGCGAGCTAAGATTGCTAAGGTCTGGTTTATATTTCTGTCCAAACAAAAGACCCTCAACTACAGTCCAAACTGAACCAATGAGGATGTTGACAAAAGTTAAGTCATTAAATCTTTTTTCAAGAAGGAACACAGATCACTTCCTTAAAGTGAAGTAAGACTGTATATGATCATAGCATACAACCTGGATGAGAAATTTTATTAAAGATTACATGACAGATAGTCAACTGTTCATTAATCTCCTTCTTTTCTGCTCCAAACAATATATCAAATATACTATAGTCTGATTCTTGAAAGTGCTTATTGATTGAAGAAATAGTCCATGGGACTATCTATTCAAGACTGTGATGCTGAAGCTCTGATATTAATCTCTGTGAACTACAGTTCCAGTATTTAAAAAATGAAGACAATAATATCTACCTCTTAAAGTTGTTTGACGATTGGAAATAATCATTTAAAAATCATACTAATCACATTATTGATAGAGATGGCCAAAATCACAAGCAAAGCACAAATATACAGATTCAAGAGTATTAATCTCTGGGTTAATTGAAGATGTCTAAAGGCAGATAGTTAGACTATACTAAGGACTGAGCCTTGGGGACAGCTCCCTTTCTGGTCACAGCAGCTTTTGTTTACCCATACCTGCAAGTTGCTTGAGCATGTGGTGTTTAGTTTTGATGGTAGAGTTAGTGTTAGTCTTCTTCTCATGACTCCTGAAAAGTTCCTTTAAGGTCTTTTATATTAAAATTTACAACATATTTCCTGCCTCTATTCTTACTTTGACCTCAAATTTTAACCCTCACTTGGGCCATCGGCTTGTTCATCAATACTGTTGCCTGTCTCTCAGAATCTATCTTTCAGTGTTCCAATTTAGGATTATTCAGTATGAGTTTCAGGATGGTGGGCTTAGTCCTTAACCTCAGGTTGCACGTCTTTCTCCTTTACCTTGCAAATCCACCACCCTGGACTGAAACCACAGCATTGTCCCTGACTCATTAATCATCAGGCATCACCTGTCATTTTGAAGTGGCCACTTTGCACCAAGCTCTTGACTTTAGGAATTTTAGTTATTTTCCTCTTCTTGTGATGGGGAGACCTGGCTTGGTCCTTCTGTCATGCTGTCTCCTTTGTGTTGTGGTAATGACAGAAATACTCAGATTTTCAGAGGACCGATATGCAAACCGCTCAGCTGAATGGCAGGTGCATATCTCTGGTATATTTGAGGTTGACAATGTACTAGGATGTCACTTGATGATTTTTGTGAGGAAGTCAGGTGGCAAATGTAGGCTTGAATTCAGTTATTTCTAAAGCACGTTTTATTGTCTACTCCCAAAGATGATTTGAGGTAATGATCAGAATTAATTACATCTGTCATAGAATTATTAGCAATAGGTTTTAAAAGAGACAATGCAAAAGTAACCATGACAGGAAACAAGATCTGTGTTACAAAGTAGGGTAGAAATTGCTAAATTAGGAATATAGGTTAAGTTGGGTCCCTTCAATTAAGTCTTCAACTTAGTGCTGGGTTTTGTAAGTGCTAAAGTCAAACATTATACAATTCTTCTTACCTATTTAAAAGATAATAACCACAAGAGAGCGAAAATGCTCTTACTTCCACACAAAGAATAACTTACTTATAAAATGACCTGTCTACTTTGAATAAGAAGTGGATGAATGAATGAGAATCATTAAATAAAATGGAATGCTTTATTTCAATCATTTGCATGATACTGAAAATACAAAAATAATGCAAGCGTATTGGTAGAAACAGAGGAGAAGAGTCAGCTTCCCAAGGCATTTGTGAGAGGTTCTTTGTTATAGTTCCTTGAATGGATCTGGTGGTATAAAACAATATTTCACAAGTCCTGTCTTGATCTGGTTTTCAAATCATGACTGAAAACTCTCAGGTCCCCTCCACAGGCAGTTTGCTAAGTCCCTGGGCTGGATATCCTCTCCTTGCCGGCCCTAATACTCCTGGGTTGGAATCACATGCTCAACACTAGAGGACCTTGAGTTCCCAAACCCAGATAACCCATCCCTTCTTTGGCTTATTATTCAAACTAACCAGCCTTCAGGACAGTAGTGAAACGGAACCTATCCCTAACCCACAGGAATAACCCACTTCCAACATTTCCAGTTTACAGTTACCCTGCCCAGACTATATAATATAACCATACCCGACTGCCTCCTCTCAATTGCAACAGTAACTAAGACATATTTTGTCTATACAAGTTGCCTCTAGGCGATGTCCTTCCACCGAAAAGACCTTAAATAGTCCAAGAGGAATCCACGTTTGCTTGATGAATCGGAAAGCAGATCTGGAAAGTCTTCTGAGAAGAAGCGATTCACACTAAATGAGAAGATATGAATCAAGGGAGACAAAGAGGAGAGTGGAACAGGAGGAACGGTGCATGCCTCCAACCCAAAGATGGAGCAGGTGCAAAGGGAGCGGGGAGGGGAGGGGATGTGCACGGGATGGGGTGTGGCCCTAGCACTGGGGATGCAGAGCTGCCAGTACGCCCAGGGCAGGGCATTGCTTCCCTGTACCTGAGCCTGTCCTGGGATACACGAGGTAGGAGCCTGGCCGGTGAGACAGATGTCACTAGACATCAAATGCTGAGGCCCCCTGTCAGCGCTCAAGGTCACTTCTGAACACTGTGGAGAAACAACGGAGGGTCTGTAGAGGTCGATGCCAGTGAGGAACAATCCCAAAATGCGCTTTCGGAAAGGGGCTGTGGGAGCTGCAGGGAGGGAGGGGAGTCATGGAGCAGACAGCCTGCTGGGTACTGTTAGGAAGGCAGGAGCCATTGGTGTGACTGGGGATGTGAACGGCTGGAGGTAGTGGGAAAGGGGCGCCAGGTGTGATTTCCAGCTGTGCTGCACTGGCTGAGGAATGGCCAGAGGTGTCACCCCAAGCCAAGAAAGGAGAGCCACAGGGAGAAGGGAAGCTGGGGTTAGAGGGGAACAGTATTCCCATGTAGCCTCCCCAGGGTAGCGATGGGGGGGACATGCTCTGGGGAGGTCTTGGGGGGAACAAGGAAGGCAATACAGTCTAATAACGTGGACTTGGGCCCCATTGTCTTCCAGCAGTTATCCTTGACAACGTTCTATAAGTGCAAAGGGCCACTGGGGAAAAAGTGAAAGGTGACAGTCAGGACTCCGAAAGTGATTTCAATGGTGAAGATGGAAGGAGGGGGAGAAAAAAAAATAAGTCTTTTGGAAAGAGGCTATGGATGATCACGGAGATAGGAATCACGTGAGAGAAGTTCATGACCAATAATCCTGGGAAGAGAGATTGGGAAGAAGGAAGGAAAGGTCATGCCTGTCAACTTGTGAAACAAAATAAGAAGGAAGCAAATGCACCTTGGATTTGATAGTGGGAGATAAGGCTTTCTCTAGAGGAGTTTTGTTTGTATAGAGAACTAGAAGAAGAAGATGGTAGAAGAGACTGAAGGATAGAGATTCTAAAAAGGAGGGTGGAATGGAATCTTGAGAAGTAATGTCTAAAAACCACAGGAGAACTCTGAGGAACTAAAGAGGCAGAGATCCGGGGTTAATTCTCAAGTGTAGGCACAGGATTAAGATAGGAGAGAGCCTTTAATAATTCCCATACTGTCTGCTAAATAGAAGACATACAGTATAGAGTCCAGCTATAGATAATGAAATCATTGAAGTTACTAGACCCAAACCATTGTCTCCTTGATTATTATGCTAGTGGCCCTTGAATGCTGGGATACTAAAGTTATCTGCTCCTATCTGATGTTCTTGAGAATTTATTCCTTCTGGTTCTTGGAATGTAGGACTATTTTTTGACAGTGCTGGGGCTTGAACTCAGGGCCTGGGCACTGTCCCTGGGCTTCTTTTGCTCAAGGCTAACACTCTACCACTTGAGCCACTGCACCTTATAAGGCTTTTTCTGTTCATGTGGTACTGACTGAGGGATCAAGCCCAAGGCTTCATGCATCCTAGGCAAGTACTCTACCACATTCCCAGCCCAGAAGTAGGACTATTTTTATGTCTTTTTTGCATTTTTTTGTCGGTTGTGGGGCTTGAACTCTGGGCTTGAGCGCTGTCTCTCAGCTCTTCAGCACAAGGCTAGTGCTCTACCACTTGAGCTACAGAGCCACTTCTGTTTTTCTGGTGGTTTATTGGAGATAAGAGTTTCACGGACTTTCCTGCCTGGGCTGGCTTTGAACCTCGATCCTCAGATCTCAGCCTCCTGAGTAGCTAGGATTACAGGCGTGAGCCACTGGTGTGCGGCACCCAGCTCTTTTTGCATTTTGTACCCTGCCAAAAGCTTGCTGTCTCCAGTGCTTTAGGAAGCAAAAGTACATTAACATACGACCTGCTGATAAATGAGTATGGAATGATCATACAGTGGAAATATAGTTGTGGATAGTGCTCTAAAACACTGAAAACACAGAAAATTCAAAAACAAAAGGTACATGCTTAAGGGATCAGTGAATGTATGTCTTAAAACTCTGGGGTTGTTTAAAAGCTCAGTTGAGGTACTATAACAAAATACCATTGGGTGGGTAGCTTGTATGTAACAAATACTGATATCTGCTACTCTGGAAGCTGGTAAGTCCATTCTCAAGACATCAGCAGACTGTGTAAAGGGGCAGGGCTCATTATTTGTAGGTTGTGCCTTCTTTCTGAGTATTCTTATGTCAAGGTCTCTTGGACATCTTTGTTAACAGCATCAATGCTACTCAAGAATGCTCCACCCTGATGAGTAAATCACCTTCCAGAAATTCTCAGTTCCTCCCACAATCAACATATGCCAGTGGTAGCAAGTCACCTTTATGAATTTGGAAGACAAAGTCACATTTATAACATAGTACAAACAAAGATACCCACTAGAAGTTATTTTGTTAGCAAAACAATATCATACCTAGGTTGTCTGGACCTTTATCATCTGTTTCGCTCTGTTGACATGGACAAGTAGATTTTGGCTAATGGTTGCTGAGTGTCTACTCTGTGTCAAACATTGTACTAATGCTTTTAATCTGTGTGGCCACTTTACTTCAATACATTCAATACTGAGGTAAACTGACACAGTGAATCGTTAAGTGACCATATCAAAGCCACCTAGCTTAAGTATGGAGAAATATGTTGATACCCTAATAAAAGGGAAGGAGGAGGGGACACAGCTTTTCCATGATATTCTGTTCTCAGATTAGCATTATCCTTTTCTCATAACCCTAAATCCCATGGCATATTTTAATAAATGCCTAATAGTAAAGCAAAATACGTGTATCCTACTTGTACACCAAGAACAATCTCTCATTTTACATCTCTGCATTGATGGAGTGTGCTGATTGGAGAAACATTGCAGGAGTAGATAAACAATTTTTGCAAGTTATTGATCTAAGCCACATGGAAGTAAATCATGAATCAGGTGGTGGGTATTAATGTAGCATAGAATTGCCTAAAAAACTCAGGAAAACAAAAAATACAAAGTATACACAGAAAGTGGGGTTCATCCCACTGTTCAATCAAGGGATTGTCTCACTAACCCCAGGTCCTTGAAGAGCCTCTCTCATTTGGCTCTTTTACTTCCAGAATCTACACTGTCTCCTGCATCTCTTCTGGGTATTCTCAGCTCTTGATGACGTTCTACTGTACAACATGTGTCTTGTGAAAGGTATACTTTTGCTTTCTGTGAATTATTTTCTAGCACTGGGTGCAGAATGGAGACAGAGACTCTGGAAAATCACAGGAACAGCATAACTGGACCAAGATCATACAATTCTTCCACGATGCAGCCGGAATTCAATCACTGGTCTGTCTCTGTGAAAAACTCTCAATCATCTTATCTAGCCCTAGCCTGTAAGAGAAAAGGAGAGATTCTAAAAGTGTTCTGGAAACTCAAGTTTTGGGGAAAAAAAGTTTTTGAATTGAGCTTAATATTCAACAGTCTGGATGGAAACTTGAGAAATTCATGATTCTTACCAAGGTCCCAGAATGGGGATGAGGAGGTCAAAGAGAATGTGTTCCTGAAATCCAACTTTTCAAGAATTAAATGCATCACTTGCCACACAAAAAGCGCTTCAGATTTCAAGAGTGATGAATTTAATAATGATGGAGAGGTGTCATCAATCTCACAAACTAAACAATTTTTTTAACCTGACATAGCCCTATTCAAGACATCAGCTGTCATCTGAAATGAATTCTGTTTCTCATTTGTCTTCATAAATAATGCAGCTAATTGAAAGGTTGTTACAGTGAAAGTCTTTAACCTCTTTCATCTCCAATTTGAGGGCAATCGCTTTGTGTTTCCTGGAAAGAATCTTCCACCCTCTTATCAAATAAAATCGAGGAGAAAGGAATCTTTTGTTTGAAGACTACCACATCTAATGGCTTTTTTTCTAATTCTATTTTATTTTTAATTTAGCATTGTCTTAAAATGTGAAACTCATGAAAACCTAATCTAAAGAAATGTATTCAGGCTCAAAGTTTTGCTCAGCATATCTTAGTTTTAATCAAGCTGCTCGGTTGTATATCTTCTCATCCAAATTCTATTTATTTGTAATCACATAGAGAGAAATAAAATCTTTAGGCTATACCATCTGGGTAGCTTTTATTTGCTATTTTCTCACTTTGTGAGAATAAAAAGGGACCACTGAACAAACAGATCATGACCATTCCATGAAGCTAGGAATGAATAATTCTTATATTAGAGAATCGAAGCAATTAAGATTTCTTTGGCTGTGGTTTCTCTAAGCAGACAGCAGTACTTCAACTTGTTTATTTGTGAATGTAGATATTAATAAACCTATGTGATGAGAGCATGAAAGAGAGAAAAAAGAACGAGGCAAGCTTTATATTTTCAATCATTTAATTATTTCACCTCTCTGGGAAGGCCAATTTCAGTAAATACATGAAAGGAAAGATATGATTATGAATAGAGATTTGGGCTGAGCATCTTTCACAAGATTGCTATAAAAATGGAAATCCAAGAAACATTTTATGAGGTATATCAAAGTGTAGCTAAAACCTTATAAGCGACTTCAAATGCAAATTGCACAGCAAACTATCGTAACTTTAAGTTACATAAATTACTTTAGTGTCTAGTTTCTGGCCTTTAAAAACCATCCACTGGTAACAGATGATTTCAGTCTACCTAATCAGTACTTGCATTCAGTTTTAGTATACAACATGAAATATTTGTCAATCAAAAACTATTGAGGAGCTGGGCGCCGGTGGCTCACACCTGTAATCCTAGCTACTCAGGAGGCTGCGATCTGAGGATCACGGTTCAAAGCCAGCCCAGGCAGGAAAGTCCGTGAGACTCTTATCTCCAATAAGCCAGTAGAAAATCAGAAGTGGCGCTGTGGCTCAAGCGGTAGAGCGCTCACCTTGAGCTGAAGAGCTCAGGGACAGATAGCGTTCAGGCCTAGAGTTCAAGCCCCACAACTGACAAAAAAAAAAAAAAAAAAAAACTATTGAGGAAAAGAAAACTATTGAGAGATGGTATGTTTTGTAGTAGAGACTATATGTAAAGTTCCAAAAGCTAGAAATTCTGGAACAAATGCAAATTGTTTTCCCTAATAAACAACAACAAAAACAGTGACTATCCTGCATTTTGTACCATTATTGCTGTATGTAAGGTAATACTCTAGGTATTTTAGAGGCATTCACTTACCTGTAAAGACAGAAGAACAAAGCTCAGATAATAGAATAAGGACAAGAGGCAATAACTGTCCAAGCATGGGTACCAGAAGGAGAGTGCTAAGAAGAAGCAGTTGAAAGCTGACACTGTGTTGTCAAGATGTCAAGGGGCAGACAGAGCAATCACAGTGGTTAAAAATGTCAACCATCATCAAGAATACAATGTAAAAGTCATAGCTTAGACTTGGTAACTAAGAGGTCAGCCCCTTACATTTTACACCAAGTCCAATTTCATATATACATACATATATAATGTAAACATACATGCATGCATGCATTCACACATACATGTAGGTATATGCATATATATATCACTGTAGGTACATATGCATTTTGTCATTAAGGCAACAGAACATGGTATTTCAGAAAAACAAAAACAAAGACTATCTTTAGCCAGAGTGAGAATGCTAAGAGGATGGGTGATATTTAGCATGAAACATGGTGAGTTAAGAATTAATGAGAAGCAGTAGAAAAAGACATGACTTACAGAGAATTAGGAGTAGTCATTTCCTCAGAGCAGGTCAAAGAACAACGGTAGAGAGAAGTGATCAGTCTGCATTTACAGGTCAATGACAGAAGGTGAGTTTTTATTACCAATAGCTATCATGACAATGTGTCATTTTAAATTTCAGCTCCTTTTATAAAATCAAATGTAGCATAAAACTTTCATTAGCAATTTTTAAATCACGTTTCTTATTGCATTTTCTGTATTTGTCAGAATTTATTTGGAGAACTTAAAAGTGAGCTTAACCAGGTTTCTCTGAAAACTGTTGCTGTTTGTTTTGGTTTGGTTTTTCTCCCAGAATAAAAGTTAATAGGTCTTTTTGGTTCTGAGACTTCTTATCTCTAAGGTAAGATATTGGACTAAATTATGCCTCAGATCCTTTCTAGATAGGATTCTATGATATAAAATACCCAAATATATTTCTTTTCAATAAAATCATTAAGCTACCTACTCATTTTTATTAAACTAAATCATAAAATTCTCACACTCTTTTATGCTTGCACTTATTAAAGTCTGAGTTCATTAAATGTTTTTTAAAGAAAATTAGAATGTTCTGAGGCATTGTTCTGCATAATCCAATAGAGCTCTCATTAGTAGATGATTTATAATAAATAATTTTGAAAGTTCGTAAAACTGAGGAAAGACAACATACAACTTCTATACTTTTCACATAAGGAAATCAGGTTGTATACAGATCTCATGGTTTAATGTAGATCATTTCAACTGGAATCCACTGCCCTACTGTCCCTCAATCCAATGGATGATATTTAATTTGCTTACTGGTATAAACATAACTATCTACCTTTCTGATGACTGCTAAACTTCAGTTTCCATTGTTTCTTCAACTTTTCTTTAAGCTTGATAATAGCTGTACTAATGGAGAACACAATAGCACTGAAAATCTGACAGGAATTCCACACCTATCAGCTTCCCCATACCGCATCTGTGAGACTCTTCTCTTCAATTAAGCACAAAACAGCAGAAGTGGGGCTATAGCTCAGTGGTAGAATGTTAGCTTTGAGTACAACAAACAGCTCCCAGGCCTGGAGTTCAAACCCTAGGACTGGCACACAGACACACACACACATATACACAGACACAGACACACACACATATGGGATATTTTGAGGGTGCTCTCATTATCTTAAACAATTTGAGAAAAATTATAGACCTCTGTTTTCATTAAAACAGCATGCATTCCAAAACTTTTCATGAGAACTATGAACAAAACTCTTCCTAATTATATTGGGAACCTCAATCCTGTAGGGAGAGCCAAGTGGCCCATAAACTCATGTACACAGCATCTTTGCCAAGTACTAGAACTCCTCTTATACTAGTTTGTGATGCTCCTCACTCTCACAGAGGCTGACAGTAACAGCTGTGTATGCAGTACACAAGAGCAACACTTAGAGAGGGAGCCCTTTACAAAATCAGCTCATCTGAAATGCTGGAAGTGTTTGGGGTGTTTGGAATTTGTTGTGACTTTAAGAGACTGCAAAAAACAAGACTCGACTCAAAAAAAGTCACAGCAATCTGGACCTATAGTTGATGGACAGATTGGGAAAAGAAAGGAAAAAAAGGAGGAAAAATAGGAAGAAAAATTATTTCAAGAACTCCAATGCAATGAAATCATATAATTGTCTAGATCCGTCTTTTCTTCCGTGGCTCTAATATTCAGTAAAATGAATGTCTATTATAATCTCCTTTTGAGCATTGACTGCCATTCTGTCTTTTGTTAGGAAAGCAATCCCAAAGGGAAGAGAACTAATTCAACTTCTATGTATTTAAAAAAGGAAATACACCAGTGACTTATACCTGAGATCTTAGCTATTCAAGACACTGAGATCTGAGGATCATGGTTCAAAGTCAGCATGGGCAGAAATGTCTATTATTTCCAATTAACCAGCAAAAATTCAGAAGTGGAGGTATAGTTCTCAGCCTTAAACAACAACAACAGAAAGCCAGTGAGAGTGCAAGAACCCTGAGTTCAAGCCACAGTACAAGCAAATATATAAATAAAAATATTTCAAACTTCCTACAATATGGTCCAAAGTAGAGACAACTATGAACTCAGTTCTCTACAGTGAAGTCTTTCAGAAAAATATGCAAGCAACTGTCCTTAAAGTCACAGTAGCAATCTTTAAGTGAAAATTTTTATTCCCTATTGGCCTTGAATTTTTTTATTTTTTGTCAATCGTGGGGCTTGAACTCTGGACATGGGAGGTGTCCCTGAGCTATTCAGCTCAAGGCCAGTACTCTACCACTTGAGCCACAGCACCACTTCTGGTTTTCTGGTGGCTAACTGGAGATAAGAGTATCATGGACTTGCCTGCCTGGGCTGGCTTTGAACCTCAATCCTCAGATCTCAGCCTCCTGAGTAGCTAGGATTATAGGTGTGAGCCACCAGCACTCGGCAAATTTTTTTATTTTTTTTGGTCAGATGTGGGGCTTGAATTCTGAGCTTGGGTACTGTCCCTGAGCTCTTCAGCTCAAGGCTAGCGCTCTACCATTTGAACCACCATGCCACTTTGAAATAAATTTAAGATTTTTCTTGGACTCTTTTTCATTTCTATTGTTGATTTTTGCCAATCCTTAAGTCTGAACTCAGGGCCTCATAGTCTCTTAGCTTCTGGCCAGCACTCTACCGCTTGAGCCACACCTCCACTCCATGTTTTTGCTGGTAAATTGGAGACAGGATGGCTTGCAACTGTGATTCTTCAAATCCCAGGCCCCTTAGTAGCTCATAGAGAAGGCATCAACCACAGTGTCTGCCTTCATTCTTAGACTCTTTTGAACAACATTGATGCCATGGAAAAGTCTATCATTTGAGATATTTTAGTATTTCTGAAACCAGAATTCAGTGTGTGCACAATGGCAGGACATCAAGATTTCTATGAAGGTCAAGCATTGGGCTCTTATTCTAACAGCTTCATCAGAATGTTATATAAGGATTAAAGCCTGGAAATTATTGCAGGCATGAAGTAGCTTAATTTACTCATCCTTAATAAAAATAAATAAACTCCATTTTTTACACCCTGTTGAAATTCTGCCTAATAAATGGAGATGAAAATAAGCTATGGATATAACATTCATGTACACATAGGATAAGATTTGGCATTTAAAAAATTAAAATAGAAAAGATAAACCACACTATCCTATCCAACTCCACTTTAGGGCTGATGTCATTAAAATAAAAGTTAGAACATTCAAGGGCAATGATGCTCAGAAGTTAAGAGCTTAATGATTGCACTGGCTAATAATTGGTAGAGTTTTGAAAGCTAATTATGCCTGTAAACAAAATCTAGTTGGTGACTGGAGTTTTTGTTTTATCTTATCAGAGAGGCCAGATACTATTGATTCATATTAATCACTATTTTGCAAAATAGTTTTATATTAGATACCAAAATTTACAGCTCAATATTACTGATACATACCTCATTTGCATGTATCAATAATTCTGTTGCTCCTAAGTATTTTGTGACTCAGAGAATTCATAGTGATAGTTTAAAGATGCTACTCACAGTTGATGTCCTAAGGTTGGTATTGGGGATGACATTGGAGCTTTTACTAAAACCATTAATATCCCAAAACAAAGAGGATTGTCTCCAGAAATGATGATGTGTGTACTGCCTGCTGTTTCACAACTTGTGCTTGCTGTAGATATAATCACAATGATACTGAAGTCCCCAGATATTAAAATCTGATTTTATATGTCCCTCATTTGACTTTGGACAAGTTTCTCTTCTCACTCTTTTGTGTTCTCATAAACTGTCTTCTCTGGTCAACATCACACCTGTGACTAGGACATTATTACCTTAGCCTTGGTATTCTCTCATCACCTGTAAACCATGCTAAGGAGAAGAAAAGGAGTTAAACTACATTGGCTGGTTCATCTTCCGAGTTTTGTCATTACAGAGCACATGATAAGATACTAATAATTCTGTGTGATAAATTAGTTAAACTTTATGTGACTAAACCCAGCAATTAAGTAGTCTTGTACTAGGTCTTACATTTGTAATATAATACTTAGTTCAAAAATGAATACAGATAAAATTAGATGTATTTTAAAAAATCATCTGTGGATCACAGCTCAATGAAAAAAAAACAATGAAAACAAAAAAACCTGTAAATTTCTTCAGCAAAAATACAATTTAAAGATCATGCAAAAAAGAAAAAGATTTCTTTTGTTGTTGTTTATAAAAGTAAGGTGCTACTGAGTTCTTCAAACATTTATAATAAATTTAGAAAGCTACAAGACAGTAGGATAGTCCAATAGGGTCTCAGTTAGTAGATGATTTGTAATGACTTATAATTTTAGCAAATTTACAAAATGTACACATTTTAGGAAATTTTATTTTGGGAAAGTTATAGAATTTGGATTCCTAGAAATGGGAGTGAAAAACAATAGCCTTATCAGACACAAATTACATTTAGGAACATTTTGATGCAAAATAAATATATTGTAATCTACACTTAATACATGTACTTTTAACTATGCATGAGTTAACTCAACTCCTTGGCAGATAATCGACTGTAATTTTCCTAAGGACTGAATCTTAACCATGACTGCAAGTCTGAATTCAATTTGTACATCTGGTCAGAAATGAGATCATCATAGCTAGTAATTAGCATGGCAAAGTTCCCCAAAGTACCATTGTGGTTCTGTTGCATACATGTTGCATGTCAAACAAAACTGAGAAATTTATACATCACTGAGCATGGCAGAAGCAAGATCCTATAGAAATAGTTGCACATTTGAAGATTCAAGTTTTGCTTGTGAATGTCCATTTCTCTTTCCCTCCCCATCTTTTTCTTTTCTTTCCTTTTTTGTTTAGGTCTTTTATTTTTACTAGCAAGACATCTTTTCTTTCATTCTCTAGGATGGAATTGAACTTGATGATGATCAACTTCTTTAGATATTTTTACAATAGGAATAATAAAGAAAAAAACCCTTTCTTTCTACCCCTACATGGGCAGGTCGATTTTCATTGAAAATGGCTTCAAGCTGGTTCTAATATTTACTCACTTATGCAGGTGCGTGCATCAGCATGGAGTCTGTATCCCGTATCACATTCACAGTGGAAGGTGCCCAGAGTGTTAATACAGCACTGCTGGCAGCCTCCATTCAACAGGACGCATTCATCGACATCTAGAGGAGGAGGACAGATGGTCAGGATTACAATGTCATGCCAATGTCAGCTTCGGAGGGATGGCACAATATTCCTTTGATACACAGCATGGGTTCTATTGTACAAAGTCACCATCTCTGTGGCCACAAATCTGTGCTTGTTTGATCTACCATGTAAACAAGAAAATGGAGATAGAAACTTTATAGAGTTTTTTTTTTTTTTTTTTTTTTTTTAAGCTCAGTAACCATGGGTGGAGGGATCGTCTCACCATTTTCTATTCTTTACATACTGGCTAATTAGACAGATCTGAGATATGGATATTTCCTTGGGGAAGGAAACTGGAGGGGAGAATTACAATAAGCCACTCTATCTGAAGCAGCACAGGCTAGTAGATAAACAGCTATTATTGGTTCGACACTGCTGAATAAGGCCAGTAATGGAGTTAAGACCTTGAATCTCCTTCTCCTGTGCTCAGGTAGACTTCAAAGCAAAGGCAGATAAATTCCAATAAAGGCAGGGCTTCATGTTCTTAAAAATACATCAATATAGTTGCTCTACTGACTTCAGCTTCTTCGTTCTCATTCAAACTGTCATTTTTGGAACTATCATGTATATATGAGAGGTTACTTTAAATTCAGAAAATGGAAAGAGGTCAAGATTCATGAGGAGTTATGTTTTGTGATGTTCCCGATCGTGATAAATAAATATAATATTCATTTTTCACTAGGAAAAGAAAAACCCTTTCGTTTATTAGAATGCATACTTCCTTGCACTCAATGTAGTCTGCACTTGTATATCTGAAATCACAGGAACATAGTGTCCACAAACCTAAGAGGAGATTTTCAGGTAATCAATTTAGAGACTATAAATATGTTCTGTGGGTTATTTTGAGAATAAAAATCATAGTAGCCATGGTTGTACATACTTATAACCTTAATACCCTGAAGACAGAAGTAAGAAGACTGTGTTCCAGGTTAGCCTGGTCTACATAGTGAAACCCTATGTAGAAAGATAGATACACAGAAAAAAGAAAAGAAGGAAGGAAGGAAGAAGGCTCACAAAATGAAAGGGAAAAAAAAGCAAAAAAAGGAAGGAAGCAAGGAAGGAAGAGAAAGAAAGAAGAAAGAAAGGACAAAAAAAGAAAGGAAAAGAACCAAAAGAATAGAAGGAAAGAAAGAAAAGAAAGGAGGAAGAATGGAAGAAAGAAAAGAATGAAAGAAGGAATGAAGGAAAAGAAAAGCAAGGAAAGAAAGAAAAAAGAAAGAAAGAAAAAGAAAGAAAGGAGAAAATGAACGGAAGAAAGGAAAAAAGAGAAAGAGAAAGAGAAAGAGGTGGAAATGTGGCTCAAGTGGTAAAGCTCTAGTCTTGAGCAAAAAAAGCTCAGGGACAGCGCTCAACACCTGTGTTCAAGTCCCAGGACTAGCAGGGAAAAAAAATCAGGGGAACAAAAGAATCGACCTTTAATAGAGTAGTATCAAATGCTCAGTATTTCGTTTGGCTTTTTTTTTAAATCTCTTTACTGATCATTTGGGCAATATATAACCAATAGTTTCTTAAACCTGGCAGCCCATTAGCGTCATTTGATAAGCATTTAAAAATGCCAATAACAGAGTTCCAACCTTAACAAATCTTATTTAATTATTCTGGCTAATAATTTGGGGAAACAAAAATAATTTTATAATACCCTAAGTGAGCCTAATGTGTATCCAGCCTAATGTGCCTGCTGTGACTATGGCCTTCATTCATTAGAGTCTTGGTTCAACTGTAAGCACTAATTTAGTTGATCTGGGGCCGAAGATTCCGAATTTCCCAAAGATTCAAGGTGATTCTAATGGCCTTTGGATCGTATTCCAACCAGCAGGAGTGAAGATAATCCTCTCTTTAGCAACCAGTGTCATCTGGATCATAAATGTGAAGATTTGATTCCATTTTTCAGTTGTTTGGCCAAGCCACATCAAATCAGTGCAAGTGCCTAAATCAATACTTGGACAAAACTACTTAACTAGATAAAAAAAAAAATACACAGGAGGGAAAATAAAATTATAAAATATTTTAAGTGCTTAATAAAAGCCCCTAAATTAGTACCAGTTTTTCCCTTTATATTCACATTAATAATAATTTAAAGACCATGTTAGCAGTCTCTCATTCTTTTTTTGATAGACCACCTCTGATATGAAATAACACTGGATTAAATTGCCATGATATTAGATACCATTGAAGCGGTCACAAGTGATTTTCTTTTCCATCAAGATTCTGCCCAACAGAGTTAAAAACCAGAAATGTCAATATTACATTAAAATGCTATTATCAAGTATACTTCATGTGAAGAAACAATTGCTCCAAAATTTTTTTTGAGTTATATCTTCATGTCAGATGCCCACAGAAAGCCGACCCTCAGAACCAGAACTTCAGAATAGTGCCAGGAATAATGATAATGATTAGAATTTTTGAGCATTATCACTGTGAGATAAACCCACAATTTCATACCATAAAAGACTGTTAAAAAGAATCCACTATGTCTGCTCTTTTTCCTTTTTAATATCCTTTCTGCTATATTTATCCCCCAAACTATTTCCCCAGATGGCCACAGAATATAATAGCATAAAAGAACTCATGTTATTATCAAATGGATTTTGCACAGAAAAGCTTGCCGAGACAACAATGATCCACTTTTGTTCCTACACAATCAACATTATTTCAGATTATTTTTTTCTCAGATTGTGTGACCATTTACTGAGGACCAGGGTAAGATAAATTATTCTTCCATTTGTCTTGTAACCTACAGTTCTCAGAACCTGGCTGATAAAAAGTAAATATTCCTGCGGTGCTTCCTGTTAGATTGCTTTGTAGAAGTGTTCACTTCGGGGGAAATACGGCAAGGTGTAGTGCAGAGACCCCCAGGTACTGAAAAGTAACCAGGCTCTAAATTAAAACTGCTGACATTTGCTTATAGTGCCTTAATGTGTGATCAAATCAACACCTTAAGGTCATGTTATAGTATGAAGTAGGTACTCCATGAATGTTCCATGAAGGAATGAATAAATGATTAAGTGGTTTGAGGGTTGTTTACTTTCATTCAATTTCCTTATCTTTCTGTATTCACCAATGGTTTCTCTCAGAAATGGGCTTGTATACTCTCTCTTCCCTTGTATCAGCCTCTGCCCTTGTTTTCTAGTCATCACTGCATAGCTTTAACCATCGAGGTTACATATAATTCTACTGATGGACATATTTGAGCTGTCTGTAATAAATATTGAATTTTTCTGCTCACTTAGTATCCATGCCTTTTTCTCTTCGTATTCTAAATAACCAGATCATTTCATTTCAAAGAAGCCCTGTAGTTTACATGGAATTGAGCCAAGAGGGCTTTAGTTCAATATGATCTCATTTCCATTTACCACAGTAAGTGGATCAGGTTGTATCTTCTTTCGCATATGCTGGAGTTGGGACCCAAATGCTACAGAACAAGTCAGGGTTGAACATTAATGATTTGACAGCAGAGAAGATGTTGAGGATGTCTGTAAGGATGTTAGCACAAGATCAACTCTCCACTACCATGGATCAACACACACAACCCTAAAACCTGAGCCACGCATAACATTTTCTCTTCTTCATTAATATCCAATATAATACCAAGTTTCAAGATAACAGACTTACTTCCCAACACTATTTGCTTCTTGCCTTTGCTGTCATTACTACAATCCGACCTCCAAGGATGGTTGCAGGGGACTATTAACAGCTTCCTCCTTATCTGCCACTGGGTCTTCTAGAGCCTTCTCTGCTGTGCAGCAAAAAAAAAGCGACCAGCACCTTCACACCCTCAGTCTTCCCTGGCCTTCATGCCTGTCTCATTGCTCTTCAGGTGAGATAGAATCATGGTGAGGTTGGCAGGTCTCTGCATGGTCTCATCTCTACAATGTTGTAGCAATACCAATCTGATTCTGAGTTCTTTGAAGACTCCATTTTATTCTACGTAATTCTCCCAGTCTTTACCTTGAAAATGTATCTCCATCTTATGGATATCCAACGAACTCCATTACCTCAGAGGGACTGACAATGGAGTGGAAGCATGTAGGTAAGGAGGAGCAGGAAGCATAAAGGAATCATAGGCGGATACCAATATCTAAGGCAAGTTGAGGGCAAAACACACAAAGCTGACTGAGAAGGACATGCAAAGGAGTGAGGGACATCATAAAAGCCAGAGAAGGGGATGCTTCCAGAAGAAAAACCGGCATCCATGCAAAAGCATCGCGAGGAACCTTAAAGTGACTATGGGATTTAGCGTCAAGGATTTCGTTGATGAAACGGCAAAGACAAAGGATGCCAATAACAATAATTCTTCTTAGCAGCTATTGATTATTGACTATGTGTCATTGAAGGCTCTAAATTCTTTACATATGTTAGTTTCATTATTTCTCAAAATAGCTATGACGTGTGATACTACTTCTGTTTGCAGAGGGATAGAGAGAAATCTATTTGAATGGAGAGGTGGGGATTAGCCCAATTTTAGTGAGTTATAATAAAAGGAGAATGAAATGTAAGCATATACCTTTTACTCAGTTTGACTCTTGAGAAAGAGTATATTTGGCAAGAAAGTGAGAAGGGAATTTTAGGGTGAATGCCCCTTGCAGAAGTTTAAATACTTATGCAAAGGGACTGATGAAAGGTTGAAGATAAAAGATCCTTTAGAATCTTAAATTATATCAGTTTGTTCCAGTGGAAGGTACAATCACAGATGCTACACGTTCTTGCTAGGTATATTAAGAATGTATTGGCTGGATCACTCTTTACCCAAGTGATTTCTCAGAGCTGTATTTGCACCGAGAAATAGCTAACATCTCCCCTGAGGAAAAGAGCAGACTTGTTTTCCCTAACTAGAGCAGAAATGGATTCCCCAAGGGGTAAGCAATTGCATTCACCAGCATTCTTAATGGGCTCGTGGTGTCACTGCGGTGGGATTTGGAGGAGTGCAGGGAATTGACACCGACAAATGGAACCAGCTACTGCTTTTGCCATGAGTAATAAGTCCTTTGCTTCTGACCTGGGAGACTTGGGTCTTTTGTCAGCCTCCATGATAGGGCAACAGCTTAATTTATTAGCATAAAAGTAGGTAAAATCCCAGAGCCTGCCGAGTTCTTTCCAGTACCCAGAATAGAAACCACTTAGGCAATCATCTACTCCTTTGGATTAGAGACAGAGTCTGCTGCCAAGGGAGAAGATACAGGGAGCCCTGAGTAGTTTTCTGTCTTCTCATACTACTGACAGCTGTTGATTGCTTATGAGTAAAACATGCTTTATTAATAAAGCATGATACTGGGTATATCTCTGATCTGCCTGAGTTTGATCCAACAGTCTGATCCTTTGTGTAGGTTTAGTGAGGAAGAAATAAAAGAGGCCTCGCTGTCATGACTTTATGTGATTAAAAAAAAAAAAAACCCAGCAAGGACACAAATATCCTACATAGGAAACTAAGAGCCCTAGCATGCCTCATATTCTTACTGTATGTTACAAACTTTAAATATTTTGCTATCTTTTGTTCTGTTAGAAACACTGTGTTCTCCCTCTCTCTCCCTCTCTCTCTCAAATATTAGATGACTTTTTAAAAATTTATTTTTATTATAGGTTAGTAGTTGTATAAAGGAGTTAGCATTCAATAGATACGTTTATGAATACAATGAAACTTGATTGATGTTGTTTCTTTCATTATTCTCCCTATCTCTCCAAATCCAATTTTCCCAATCCTCTTCAAATTTCTTTGTGTGTGTGTGTGTGTGTGTGTGTGTGTGTGTGTGTGTGTGTGTGTGTGTGTGTGTGTGTGTGTGTGTGTCCTAGGGGCTTGAACTCAGGATGAATGTTGTTTCTTAGCTTTTTTAGCTCAAGGTTAGAGCTCTATCACTTGAGCCACAGCTCCACTTTTGGCTTTTCTTGGTGGTTAATTAGAGATAAGAGCCATGGACATTCCTGCCCTCGCTAACTTTGAACCACAGTTCTCAACTCTCAGCCTTTGGAATAGCCAGAGGTGTGAGCCACGGGCACCAGGCTAATTTTCTAAATTCCATAAGATAGGCATTGAATATTATGTTTGCATTCTACCTTGTTTACCCCTCTTCTCTAAACTTCCTCCCATCTATCAAGTAACAGTTTCTAATATTCATTTTGTTGAAGTGTTAGTTAGGTTTTTCCTAAGGAATTACACCATTTGAATTCTCCCCTGCAATTCTTCAGTTAAATCATTTGTGTATACTTGCATACAGCCCTGATATATTTACTTGTTCATTTGTAAATTAGTTGTAGCTTCCACATATGGGAGAAAATACATGTCCCTTGTCTCTCTTGGCCTGATTTACTTCACTTAACATAATTTTTTACCAGTCCATCCATTTCTTTACTGATGATATCATATCATTCTTCTTGATGGATGAGTAAAAATCCCCCTTATATATACAGATAACACAATTTCTTGATACATTATTCGTTGAGAAGTATCTGGATGTTTCTTTACATTGGGTCTGGCAAATGATGGTGACTTTTTTCTGTATAGAAGATTAGCCTCCATGTTAGCAAAATGCAAAAAAATGATCAATTTTCTGTTTTTGCAGTCAATTCAAAAATAAAACCTTCATGGACTAGGTTTGCCCAATGATATACTACTTGGAAAAATTTGGTAGACTTCTCAGATTTTCTTGCCATAATTTAAAATTTCTTAAATTGTTCACATGTGAGGCTATAGAATTTTCAGGACTGAGTATGAGATATAATAACCTGTATATTCTTCTTTTTTTGTATGGATATTAAAATAATTATATCATGCTTTCAATAACAATTAAATCTTACTGCTTTTCTACCCTATGGCTCAATAACCCATCATCAGTGTCAGTTTTGACTGATTTTTATGCTTCATGATGATTTATGCTTTCTCATTTTTGATTGGATTCTAGACACTGTGAATCTTAGTTTGTTAAGTGCTGGAATAGCTATATATCCATCTTAATATTATGGAATTTTGCTCACGAATATAGTTAAGTTACCCCAAATGAGTTTGATTAATTTGAGGCCTTGCTTTTAAGACTTGTTATGTAAGTGAGGAGCAGCTTTTAGCTCAGGGACGATTCTCTAATACTGAAGGAAGACATTGATTATTTGTGCCAGAGCTTCATGCATTATGCATTAACTCTATTCGTCAATAAATAAGAGAAGTCCATGCCTATTCATTGAGAAATAATATTCCTTTGAGAAATGTTAGGAAGAGTTTCCTCCCTTTAGTAGTTTTTAGTCTTATTTCCTCAACTGTGTGTGCGCATGCATGTGCACACACACACACACACACACACACACACACACACACACACACACACACAGAGGTCAGTTCTTCATCACATACTTGAGGAAGACCCTCTGCTATCTTCTTGATCCTAATGATAGCTGCCCACAGGGCAGGTGTTGCCCTGTCTTCAGGGTAACAAGTATAAGAAGGGGAATTCCAGCCAGATGGTGATGGTTTATGCTTATAATCCTAGCTACTCAGCAGGCTGAGATCTGAGGATTGCAGTTCAAAGCCAGCCTAAGCAGGAAAGTCTGTGAGACTCTTACTTCCTATTAACCACCAAAAACTCAAAGTGAAGATGTGCATCAACTAGTAGAGTACTAACCTTGAGCAAAAAAGCTCAAGGACATTGGCCAGGGCTCTGAGTTCAAGGCCCAGGATAGGTAAATGTGTGCACTCTTGCATGTACATGTGCATGCCTGTGTGCGTGCACACGTGTGCATGCACACACACACACATACACATACACACACACACACAGAGGAATTCCACTTCCTCTATTTCTTCCACCTTAATTACTTCCTAGAGTCTCCCTTATGTAAAAGTTCAAAATAACAAATAAGCATACAAACATTAAGTTAGTTTTATTAGAGATATTCTTACTCTATTTGCAGCTTATATGGACATTCTAAATGTGGTATCTGGCCTTCCATTCAGAAGTACTTTTCAGTAATTGTCACCAAATTTCCATTCCATCACTTTGCCAAATATACAGAATATAGTAACTGAGATCCTTGATAAAAGTAATTATACATCAATCAAACATAAAATAAAAGGTAGATAACTAAAGAGGAAATTCTTAATATCTTTTTTCTAGTACAAATCAACTCTTTCTGGTAAGTTCGCAAAAGACTTTACTCTTTGTACGATAATTTTAAAGAAGTTAAATACTTCAAAAGTCTCTTATCAAAGGACTCATTGAGAAAAATTCTGTGATCAGGCTTCCTGGAAATTATACTTTCTGGCGTGTTCCTTCCTACTTCCTTCTTTTAACTTTTGGGACATGGCTGTGTATCAAGGGCTTGGACCTGATGTATGATATTTGCTGCACTCAAGTGCAAACGAGCACTGTCACAGTTCACATGGGATGCTCCTCAATAAATGTATTCCACAATTTCCCACCACCTCACAAGTCAGGAGACTTTATTCACATTGACTCAGTCTCATGCTTGGTCAACCTCAGTTGCAATTCAACAGTGAACATTAGTATCTCCCGTAAACCTCATTATTGAGTGGAAGTCTTGTGAATTCTCTCCAGCTTGTTCATAAACTCTGCGTTTCATGCTCTTTGACTCCTTATGAAAACACAGGCCACCAGAGCGAAATACCTAGTGGCAATTTCACCTACAGACTTTTGGGGACAAATGTTAGATAGATAGATAAATAGCACATAGATAGTTTGATAGATGGGTGGATCATAGATGATAGATGACAGAAAAAGTATTTTCTACCAAATAACTTAAAATATTCTATTAATGTATCATATATATCATATCATATATCTCCTATGTATACATATGTTACATACAATAAATATATTTACATATTTAATAACAAAATGGAAAGTATTCATGACATTGTCTCCTATGTAAAAATGATAAAATCTTGGCTTTTGCTTTAACTTTCTGTGAAGACATTTAAATTGTATACCACTTCTATTTCTTTTCTAGTAAGAATTTTTATGACTATACCAGGAATCATTGATTTATACAAATGTAGAATTGGTGAGGACCTTAAGAAATAAACTACTCAGGATTCCTACACATTATAGCATCCCTTTCTTTTTTTTTTTTTTTTAAGTTGGTCATGAGGCTTGAACTCTGGGTCTGGGCACTGCCCATCAGCTCTTCAGCTCAAGGCATGCGCTCTACCACTTGAGGCACAGCACCAGGTCCAGTTTTCTGATGGCTAATTGGAGATAAAAATCTCATGGATTTTCCTGCCTGAGCTGGCTTTGAACCAAGATCCTCAGATCTCAGCCTCTTGAGTAGTGAGGATTACATGGGGGCTTGGCAGCCCAATCCTTTCATTTATGACAATGACTACATTCTGATTAAACACTCAGGGGGCTCACTGTTAATCTATTTTTCCTTGTTTCATTTTTCTCATATATGTATTTTCATTAATGTGTTGTATAGATTGCTTCACTGATAATGTCCATCTATATACAATGTACTTCGATCAGACTCATCCCTATCACTTTCCCAGACCACCTGCTTCTCAAACCAGCTTCAACTGGCTTCATTGTTCCATTTTCACACACGTATCTAAAAGATTTTGGTTATATTTACGCTCCTTTAGCTCTTCTTCTCCTTCATATTCACTTCTCCCCCTTTTTAAAAACTTTGTGCCAGTCTAAGGTTTAAATTCAAGGCCTGGGCTTTTATAAGCAAGGCTAACACTTGAGCTACAGCCCCACTGCTGGCTTAATTGTCAATAAGAGCCTCATGGACTTTGCTTGCTGGCTGGCTTCAAACTACTACCCTCAGATTTCAGCTTCCTGATGAGCTAGGATTATAGGTGTGAGCCATAGGTACCTGGCACCTTTCCCACTTGTTAAGTCTTTCTATATTTCCTGCAGCAGATTTCTACCTTTCCCTTTCCTTTGCATTTATAAAACACAATCCTATTACAAGACTTCTGATAGAAACATAAAATAGTGAAAAAAAATAAAAACATGGACAAGATCATATAAGTGAGATGATTTAATATTTTGCTAATTAATTATTACATTTGGGATTTTTGCAAGTTATTATCACTGAGAATAAAAGGCTTTATCTTGGTTTGCAAATTATACTTTGTTTCTGATGAAATGTCTTCTTTTATTTTTTACTCATTATTTACTTTCCCTCCATATTTCCTAGGCTAATAATTGTGAAACTAAACATGGGATGTTCTACCTAAGTTTTCTCCTCTTTTTTCTTATTTATTTATTCACTTATTGCCTATGGTTTTCAACTAAACCTGCAAGAAAGATGAATTAAATTCAAAGTGCACCTCTAAACTATCTAGGATTTAAGCCTTTAATTAGAAATCCATTAAAATAATTGTATTCCCTTTTAATGTAGTCACTTAACCTGTAGTTAAAAGTGACTTCTATTATTATAAAATAGCTCATATATAATTTGATGCTATACTGCTCCAAATTGTTTCAGAAATATTACCACTTGTGAATTAAAAATGCTCAAGTTAGTGCTCACAAAAATTGGTCCGTTGATTAGATTTAAACATTCCACATTGGAACAAAATGATATTTGTTTTTTTTTTTCCATTGCCTTCATTAATCTCACTCAAATACATTGGAGTAACTTAGTAATCAGACCCCCTCAAAACTTAAGAATTACCCACAATTCTTCAGTTTCTTTGATTTTCATCAGCCAACTTCATAACTAACATACGTTGTTCCTTTTGGCCTCAATCTTTTGCCTTCCATGTCATCGGTCAAATGTCCATCTTCTGTCTTCTTGCTTTCTGCTCCCCCATTCTGCTACTCCTCTTACCCCCACAGCCTGTGGTCCAGCAATTGCCACCTCTGTGTCATTCATTGCTCTCTGCTCTGCTGGATCCCTCACCTTTACACCTTTACACCTTAGAACCTTTACACCTCGAAATCTGAGTAGATGATGGTTATCGATAATTCCATTGAAGATCTTGCCCTTGTGGGGAAGAAGTTCATGACCTAATACCTAAATTCATTATTCTCCAAAAGGTATCCATCCAGGTAAATTTCCAATTTTTACTGAATCCTTGAAAGTGTACAAAGTGGAGGACAAACTCCTGAGATCTAAGTGAACTTGCTTCTAACTAATGATGTCCTTTGTCTAGACTGACTTGTATACAACTTGGCTCAACACAAATGGTTCCATTCATTATTGCAAAGGCTTTTTGCTAATTCCAGTCCCTGGCTCACTCAAAAATCACCCTGAGTGTTTTTTTCTGTTTTCTGCATACCAGAATTCAACCATCCTACAAGTTCCAGTGACCTGCCCTTAGAACTGGGAATGGGCCCTAAGGACTCATGCTTGTTAGGCCAATTTTCTACAATATACCCTTTTCCCCTTTGTTTCATTTATTTATTTTGAAGCAGAGACTTGGTAACTGCTACTCACCTCAGTCTCCCAGGTACCTAAGATCATAGTGCAGACCACCAAGTTCATATCTACCTACTATTCTTATTTTTTTTTTATTATAAATTATCTTGTTGGTTTCTCCAACTGGAAATGATTTAGTTCCTAGGAAAATCCCTACAGTAGCTGGGCAGCTCACTCCTTTAATCCTAGCTAGTCAGGAGGCTGAGATATGAGGATCAAAGGTTGAAGTCAATTCAGACAGAGAAATCTTTCAGAGAGCAAAAAGTCTAAAGTGGAGGTGTGGTTCAAGTGTTGGAGCCCCAGCTCTGAGTGAAAAAAGCTCAGGGACAGCTCAAGGGTTCATGTCCCTATTTAGTTCCTAGGAAAATCCCTACAGTAGCTGGGCAGCTCACTCCTTTAATCCTAGCTAGTCAGGAGGCTGAGATATGAGGATCAAAGGTTGAAGTCAATTCAGACAGAGAAATCTTTCAGAGAGCAAAAAGTCTAAAGTGGAGGTGTGGTTCAAGTGTTGGAGCCCCAGCTCTGAGTGAAAAAAGCTCAGGGACAGCTCAAGGGTTCATGTCCCTATTTTCCCCTCTTGTAAACACCCTAATTTTCTTGATAACTATTCATAAATAATTTTGTTTCCTTTTGTTGAAATATAGACTCATTAAGATAGGACAGAAAATTAATTTCCTATAGTTAGTATGGGTGTTAATCCATTTCGATGTGATTTGGCATTCGTTTAATTCTGGTGAAGCAGTGAGAATTACATTACCAGCTCCATTTGAGACACAAACGGGAAGTGAAGCTGAGATGGTATAAGTAATTTGGGCAAGGTCAGACCACTTGCTACTAAATGGCAGAAGCAGATCCAAGCCCTCAAGCTTCTGATGATAAATCTAGTGCTTGTTTTCCTTCTCATATGCTACTACCATCATTGTTATACGGTGGATGTGTGATGAGCACTTCTACTTTTCATGTCTATTTTTCTCTTGTAGATACCCAAGAGAAATGTATTATCAAAAAAGTGACTAATATACATAAGCATATTCACTTGGTAACCTACTCAACATTTTTTTAAGTTATAAAACAATTCATTTATCAAGTGGCACACCCTGAATCCGCTACAGGAAATGGTGCCAGAAATATACCTAAGCAATGTTAGAGATATTCCAATCAAGGTTGCAGAATGGATCCAGATTTAAGTCTATCATTATTTTAGCCACTGGATCTAATTCACAAAGGAAAAGCTGTTCACACCCGAGGTGACAGTGTAAGGAAAATACATTTCCAGCTTTATCACTGGAGAGTTTCTGACTGCAGGCAAACTTGCCACAGATGAGGTTCTCAGCGAGAACTGAACAAGGAAGAGGCATTTGGAGGGGCTGAAGTGCTTCAGTAAAGAAAACACACATCTAGCCCCATGTTCTTTCTTCCACTACTGTTCTGAACGTGATTTCGTGGATTCACAAAGGCAGCACAAATGAAAGAGATGGAAAAGCACAGGCTAGTAACATTCAAAGGGAAGCAAAAGCTGTCTGGATTCAAGCTGATAACACTGAATTTGTCTAGGGATGGATTCTCTTGAAATTCCCACTTGATGCTCAAGAGGCTATACGAAGAATTATCAGCTATAAGAAGGCACTCTAATTTAGCTTATGAAACAGTTATTGCTCTGGTTGAATGGACATTGATTGGAAATTGTAAGAAGACTGTACTGTAGTAGGTCAGGTTTTTATAATTCATGTCAAAAAATGAGAAATTTAACTGAACATGTAAACTTTACTTAGAGCTAGACATTAATTGACAGGATTGTACCTATTTATGAAGAAATTGGCATTTGCTTTTCTATATTACATATTGTGCTAGAGAAACATGCCTTCTCAGAAAAGAGATAAAAGTACCCAGAGAAGCAACCTCACAGAAAGGGACACATTCAAAACAAAGATAGAAAACTATCTTTTAAAGGAGATTTATTTTATATTCACATTCTAGCCTTCAATACATACAAATACAATTAAAACTGTTACAAAATGTAAGCACTAAACATGGAGAAATAAAAGGGACCACTCTGATCTTAAAAGGAATTTATAAAATCATCCATCTACTTTATCAAAAACAAAGTAGAAAAATTCAAATGATGCATCTTCAAACAACAATTATTTATATGCTTTAAGATGATTAGATAAAATAATGGAAAATTGCCCTATAAAATACTATGTAATCATTTTTAAAGTGTAAATTGTATTTTAAATGTACTGGTATGGAAAAATATCAATGTCATAATATTCAGTTAGGGAGATGAGAACACATACACACATGTATATAACATGGCGTGATAGGTCTGTATAGGAGAAATGGGTGTGTGTGTATGTGTGTGTGTGTGTGTTTATGTATCCCTGCATGTAGGTACATGCTTGGTTGTTTTGTTTCATGCCTTCATTGCTAGCATTGGTACTTGAACTCAAGGACTGGGAGCTGTACCTGAGCATTTCTGCTCAAGTCTAGCATTCTACCACTTGAGTCACGATCTACATGTGGCATTTTTGGTAGTTAAGGGAAGGTAAGAGTCTCACAGACCTTCCTGCCCATGCTGGTTTTGAACTGCAATCCTCAGATCTTAGCCTCCCAAGTAGCTAGGATCACAGGTATAAGCCACTGGCACATCTGGCATCTCTATTCAGATACATTAATGCATATATGTATATGATTTCTTTTTGGAATGCTCAGAAGGTGACTACTAGTGATGGCATAGAGGTAGTACCAGTGCTTAAGTCAAAGGAAAAGCGGAACCCAGTAGATAAGAACGGAGTTCCTGAAAAGACTTTCCCTTAATAAGTTATATTTATTATAGAAAGAATGAACCACTTCTGCCCTTTCAAAATGCAACAAGTCTCCAAAACTGGAGATCTGAAATCACCAGTGGCCCCTGGATACTTATCTTTGTTCATCAGACAGTGACAGTATGTGACCTGTGCATTGTCACCACTAGGCCTTTCCTAGGGGTTCCTTTAGCGTCCTCAGAAACTTAAAATGGACAGTAGCAAGGCCTATTGCTTACATTCAAATATCTGAGAAATGGGTGATATTGATCAAGATGTATTGTATTCATAAACTCCTTTGTTGAATGGCGATTCCTTTGTACAACTACGTAAAGACAATTAAAAAAATAAAGTGTTAAAAAATAAACCTTCAATACTTATCACAAAGAAGGGTCTTCAGAGGAAGGAGTATATTTTTCAAATTTTTAATATATTTCCAAGAGGCTGCTACAAACACATAGTGAGTAAGTTCCATCTTCTGTCATTAATGATATGTAAGGATTTTGGTGGGGAGTACTCTTTACTATTTGTATTAAGGTTTTAGTCACAAATTCTATATAAAGTCCAGAAAGAATTATTACATATAATTCAAAACTGATTACTTCTAACTTCCATTTTGCTTTCACTTGTGAATTACATTTGATGGATAGCTAGTGGAACATTCTTTTAGCTATTCCACAGACAGCAATTATCCTGCCTTCTCTTCTAAATCTTTTATGCAAACCATATGGCACATTCTAGAAATTTTGCAGGCTCTAATTAAAAGTGTCCATCCAAATTAAATGAGGTCAGCAGCGAAAGTATATTGAGATCTACCAGATTTTTAGAAAACATTAAGTACATGAAGAGGATACACCAGGCCATTGTCAGTTAAATCAGACATTTTCATGTGGATTTGTAACACAAAAGATCAGAGGACAAAGCACGTCACTAGTTGGTCTCTTAAATGGGCAGAGAAAATTAAAATGTCCTGTAAGCCAAGAGGTAGGGAAAGAAAGCAGCATCTGCTCCGTGATTTTGTGCGACAGAGCTGCGAGTGAATTTCAGCTCCGAACAGCTTGATTTAACATGCTCAGTGTGTGTATCCTAGGCTTCTGGGGGCCAAGGGAATGGGTGCCCTCAGTTCTATCACACAGATCACCGTTCAGGATGAAAGTCTCATCTATCAGCTGCCAGCACTGCTGCCCTGAGCACCTCCTGTGTCAAACTTCCTGCAGAACTGTCACTACTGAAGAGAGAGCATCCACCTGAGCTCATGTCCCTACCCAGGTGATCCAGCACCAATTACTGGCTCATGTGCAGTCAAAGGCCTTTCTTCATCGGAGCTTCAGACCTTCCAGTGAGGTCATCTGAGATACTTATGACTGTATCCTATTCCACTTCTTCCTCCTGCCTCCCAGATCTCTCACTCCCTACAGTTACTGATCCTAAGGCCATCCACCAAATAATACACTTGCTTATTAATCTCTATGTCAGAGTCTGTTTGCAGAGAATCTGTCTTGTGATAGTTTACTTTAAAAAAACAGGGTAAAAATAAGATTTGAAAGAGAATAATTTACACACACACACACACACACACACACACACACACACACACACACACACGAAGATTTGTAAAAGTCAATGCTGGATATACTTTAGTTCCTAGATTTTGATGAATACGCATTTCTGAGCATGTAATGCTCCTGTAAAACTATACATTACTTTAATTCATTACTTTTAATTCACTTCTAATCTCTCAGATTCCTTTTCTGAAGCCCATATGATTAAAAAAACATAAAATGAAATTCTAATGGAGAAAAATAAAAGTATAATAAAGATTAGATGTGTATTAAGGGCAAATAAAATGGTCAGTGAGTAGGAAATAAATAGGAATGCGATGAAGATGGAAACTGGCACTGAGACACCTGGATGAAACCAAGTAAGATACAGAAGGAAAAAGCAACAGATTCCTGACCAAGCTCATGAAAACAACATGTAGAAAAGATGATTTGATCTTGGCAGAGTTGAGAACCCTGCAAATTGCTAATTACTTCATGTTCTTTTTGAAAATAGTAAATTAGATACCTAAGATTTATTCAGTCAATAAAGTAAATTCCTTCAAATATCATTGGACTAGAGTAGGTAGAAGCACAGAACATAAATACATGAATATTCAGTTCCAGTCACTCAAAAACACAAGGTAGAATTGATTTAAACTCCCTTGGAGCAAACAATTTCTTGAAGAAAAACTAAAAAAAAAGTATACATTGTGTATACATGTTTAACTGAAGCTGTAAATTTCTAAACCAACTGGGAAGTTTTATATGGGGAAGAAAGTCTCCTTCCATTTTATCTAATTATTAAGTTCTAAAGAGAAAAGAAAATATGGTGCTTTTTTTCTGTACAAAATTACCTTTAGTTTGATTTATTACATGCTTGGTAATAGCTTAATATGTTACTCACTACAATGAAAATGTTGAACAATAATTTTCACTCATTCTGAGCACAATACACACTATTAAAAGAAAACTTAAAAATATGTAGGATAAATATGTAAGAAGAATACGGTATAAAGATAGCAAAGATGTATTTTAATAATATATCATGAAGGTAAGTTTCAACATTCAATGCCACTTTATCCTTTACTAGAAATCGAATAGAACTTTATGAATTTAGTTGTCCAAAATAGTTTGGGCCCAGAAAATGTATGTTAGGTTACTTTTAAATATTCTTAAATCAAAATGCATGGCTAATGTTCTCGAGAATAGTGTTTCAGATTATATAATGTACATATTCCCAAATTAAATCACACACTTTCAAAGTGTCATTGCAGAAGTAATATGCTAAATCTTTCCATTATCAAGCTTTGAAAGCTTTTCTTTCAACCAAGAGCAACTTGAATATTAAAAAGCTAGTGTTTCTTTTCCTAAATTTTTTTTCCTTATGCCAACCAAACTCATGCAGTTCAAAACCTAAAGATACATTTTTTTTAACTTAACATGAGAAGGATAGAAACTATCTAAAAAGATAAAAACTACTCTTAAAAACACCTATGTACATAAAATGAAAGACGTAAATGAGTTAATTGAATAGTTGAATGTGCTCATTAGCATCTTAAGGAAGCCACTCAGAATACTTTGTTAAAAAAAAAAAGAAATCTTAGCTGAAGGAGATAATGAGTCTTTTTATGTCCTCATCTCCAGGAATATTAAGAAACAGTAGAAAGGGGTTAACTCACTTTCCCTAAAAAGGAAGACAAAGATGATTGTAGCCTCTGAGTGCTCTAGTGGCTCTCACTTGCAAAGATTCTTTCTAATGCTGGTAGGATCACTTTCTCCCAACGTACTTACTCTTTGGAAATTGTTAGAGAAAGTGCTCAACAACACAACAGTGCTGCCAAAAAGATCAAGATTAAAGGTTGCAGCATAGAATAAACTCTAAAGAAATTACTGAGGAAAAAAAAAAAAGAAATTACTGAGAAAGTATTGTCTGGAGGCCATTTACTATAGTCCTGAGTAGACATTTTTATACATCTTTTTTATACACCTGCATAGATAGATAGATAGATAGATAGATAGATAGATAGATAGATAGATAGATAGATAGATAGATAGATAGATATTCCTCCCCCGCCCCCATCCTAGGGCTTAAACTCTGTGCCTGGGCTCTGTCCCTGAGCTTCATTTGCTCAAAGCTATTGCTCTACCACTTGGGCCACAGCTCCACTTCCAGCTTTTTCTGAGTTGTTTATTAGAGATAAGAGTCTCACAGACTTACAAACCCAGTATGGCTTCGAACTGCAATCCTCAGATCTCAGCCTCCTGAGTAGCAAAGATTACAAGTGTGAGCCTGTAATTACATTTGTGCTTTTGTTTATAGAAGGAAAATATGAACAAACTGATGTAACCCCCCAAAATCACTTTACACATATACCATGTATTAGGATTAATTTCTATTTAACCAACAACAGGGTACCAGTACTCCCTTCTCACACACAAAGGTAGATATTAGAATTCTAAGAATGAAAATTTATACGGTCTTCTAAAACTAAGGAAATAGATGCTTATTTGTGCTTTTCAAGCACAGCTCATGCATAAACATTTAAAATATTTTTTAGGGTTATAAAAGTAAAACATTAGTATTGTTGGCAGAAAGGAAATTAAATATCCCGTAAAGCCAGTGTTGGGAGAGGGTTTACATTAGCATTTTGGTGTATTTCTTTCTATACTTCACATATCTGATCTGTATCTGTATTTTTATCTTTATGAATTTCTTTTCTAGCCTCATGTCTCTCTAGATCCATGCTGATTTCTATTTCTGGTTTATTTTTCAATCTCACTTATATTCCTCTGGCTACTAGGTAATAGATGAGCCCTAAGTTGTGCCTCCACTCTGTGTCTCTTCCTTCAAGGTATCTTTGCAGATAAAACTCCCTCATTATTATTTTTTCTCTAGGGGTGGGGAGAAAGAAAAAATGTGTTTTTTCTTTTTCATATCTTCCCCATCATCTTAGGAGAAGCATGCTAACTCTGCTCTGTCATCAAGTATTTTGAGTTTCTCAAGTCCATTTGATACTTTTTGTGGCTCAAATTGAGAGAAAGAAAGGGGAACTGTTAGATAGATAAGGATAAAGAATGGTGGACATAACACTTGACAGATAATATGTGTGTCTCTCCCCCATGGTAATTTTTTGTTCCCAGAGTGCCTCAGGCTCCTCTTCACACACTTTTTCTTCCCATAATGCTCTGGGTGTCTGCTCAGCCAATGAAAAGAGCCAGGTGGCGCATGCCCATGCCATCATGCAGTCAGCAAGGTGACAAGAGATATTGGAGGAGGAGGCCAGCACTATAATAACCACACCCTGGCAGGACTCCATTGGGCTTCTCTCTAGGACCCTCTCCAGATGGATGGGGAGTACTTTCAGATAAACTGACTCAAGTCAAACACTCTCCTACCTTGGATTTCTTTAATACGTGGAAAAACAAATCCATTCCCCTAGATGGCCTCAAAATCACATTTGATTTTTTTAGTATTGAGCCAATATCATAGTGGGAAAGTATACTGTTTTACCGAATTGTTCATCACATTCTCTCATGCGGTAAAAGTTATTCTCACTTATTAATATCGCAATACATTTTTACATTTATGATGAAAATTATTGCTGAAGTATAAGTCCTTAGCTAATGGAGAAGCATAGAACAGAAACCTGGGCTACTGTGATTAATCTGCAGCACTAAGAAACAACATTAAGAAATTAAGAATGAAGATGATAGGGAAAAAGGACACTTAGCAAATGCAATGCAGTGCAATATTGCTACATAGCAGATTGGCATGCTATATTGTTTTTAAAGTAAATGTATCCCATACATACAAATACATGTACACATGTACACACATATGTATTGCATTTGCTGAAAAAATACATATTTTTCCCCATGAACAGGCAAATTTCAGTCAAACTTATATACTGCTTAAGGAAAGGGCATTTTATATTTGTATTGGGTATATATGATATTCTACAACCCAAGAGGAAATAAACACTAGTTTTCTAAGAGGTAATAGATGTTACTTCTCTTTCTCCTCCTTCTTCTCTTCCTCTTCCATATCTTCTCCTCCTCTCCCTCCTCCTTCTTTCTCCTGTTTCTCTTTGTCCTCTAAACAAAATGTAATCTGCTCTGATTTCCATCTGCCAGGGAATTCCACCCTGCTCTTTTAGTTGGGGAAAATGGAGGGTGCATAGATACTGGCAATTGGCCCTGCTCTCTGGCCTGCGAGAATCACATTCCGATTGCTCAAGACTCCTCTGCAAAGGCCTCTCTGCCAAGCCTGGCAATGAATGGGCTGAGACCTGGTGCCAAGCCTGGGAGCTTTCACAGCTACATTTGGCTTTGTCATGTTCCTGGGCTTTGGGCAGCTGTGGACAAGACTGTTTTCCTCAGACCCATTCAGGTGTTCTTCCCTTCCCAGAAGTTCTCCCTACTTTCTCCTCATTACACCTGCTTCTTTCTACTTTTTCTATATTCCTGGATTTCCGTTACTCCCCAATATCCAGAAAATGTCCCTCTAATTGTTCAGGATTTTTAACACCTCCTGGATAATGAACAGCTTATAAATCAAGGGCATTAAAAAAGGCCTGAAAGAAACTAATTTGTTTAGGTGGAGAGAGCAAAGGAGACAATCTAAGAGAAGCCCTTTTGTGCTTTCCTCTCTCCTGGGGTCACAGCAACAGGACATGTCCTATTGTTATGATTTACTTTTCTTCTTCCCATCATTTTATGTTAGACTAATTTCAAAATCAGGCAGTTTCATACATAAACATAGATGACACTGATCAAGATACATTGTACTTATAAACTGAGTTAGTGAATTAAAAATCTCTTTGTACAACTACATAAAGATAATAAAGAAAACATACTTTTAATTAAAAGAAACATACTTTGGGAAGGCTTAGTTATTTTAAATGCCTAATTCCTGGAGATATCAAGACACCAAAATATCGAGATTCTATCTTGGTATCACTGCAGAATTTTTGTAAACAGTGGTATATTAACTGATTGCTTTATCCATAGATATATCCCAATCACTCAGGAGAGAATTCAAAGGCCACAAAGAGTTGATTTGAGTAATATTCCCTAAGTCATTCAGCACACTACCATTTGCATGTTGTTGAAGATTTAATGAAAAATTCATAAAGGATTTGATTACACTAACAATTTTGGTAGTATTGGGCCTTTCCTTATAAACCTGGAGCAAAGAACGCTAATAAAAGTAGCTCATATTTGAATCATGCTTTAAAAATAACATTCTGGAATACAGCCTGCTTTGTTACTGCTCTGTTCTTGGAATGAGAAATAAGATAATGTATTGGTAAATAAGGGAACTACATAAATTTGATGTGTTCATTTAGATTTGATTTCTTTTCTTTTCTTTTTGTCTCTAGGATAGTAGTGGTTTGTTCTCAAAGATAAGCAACTAAAGGAACATTGTGCAAATGAATGCAGCAAGTGATCAAATCTAGGTGCAGCATCCCCCTTCCTCCTTATTCCAGAATGCTGAGCTTGATGTGGTGGAATTCCTATTACCGGCAGATCATACATGTTTGCACATTGTGTGCTTGCATTCTCGAGCTTAGTTCAGAAAGATCAGTCCTGTCATAGTTCCCTTTGGCCAAGCTGGTTTCACTAGCACTTTTGGTATTCTTTCTTGAGGGTTTTCTGAGATTTTAAAAGTTCATTCAGTAGCAGGTGGCAATAAAAGGACATAAATTGAGAATTGGGGCTCTGCTTTGCTGATTCACAAATACATATTGAAAAATAACTATCTACCATGGTCTGGGTCCATCATGTAATGTGTAACAAGTAGACAATAGGCAATCTCCTGCCAAGAGTTCCAAATAATTTTATGTAGACACTCCACTCTCCAGGAAGGGGAATTCAGTTCAGAAATGAAAAAATACCATGAATGGACTTTGAACCAATGCCTTGGAAAACTGATGTTTGTTCAAAATGAATTTCAGACCTTCCTTACCAAGAAATGAGCATGCAAGAGGCTTCAATGTGGATGCAAATAATGAGATCTTTAGCAGAGCCATCTGGGGTAACTCATTAAAGAGCTAATCATGATGTGCAGTGCAAATTTATCTAGTACCTCCCATATATCAGATACATTTTGAGGCCCTAAACCTAAGAATGAGACATAGCATGTAGTCCTCTGTTCCCTAGCAAAAAGCAAAAGAGACCCTCATCAGAAGACTCTCTAGGAAAACACAATTGAATGCAGAGAGTCTCAAAGATGGCCTACAATTTACAGGGAGGGTTTGTTAAAATAGATGGTTGGGTTCCAGCAGCTGAGCTCATGTTCTTAAGTTTCAGGTGAAGTAAGATCATTTGCATTTCTAATAGCTCCTAGGAGAGGACACAGCTCAGGCCTCCTCTGCTTTTCCCATCTGCAAAACCTGAGCTCAGTAATGGCACCTTGCCCAAAGGATTGTCTTCAGGATCCCTCCACTAGATAGTACAGAGCTTGCCTCAATGGTATATTTACTTCTAGCATTCCTTTCACCATTATGAAGAGGTTTCAGGAAGTTTTTTTTTCCCCCCAAAGATAAACCGATGAAAGCTAATTCTTAGGAGGGTTTGCTTCCTGTAGTAGCAGACATTAAATCAGCAGTGTCACATTCTTCTCCTGTTCTGATTTGGCTGAGATGCACACTATTGGTACTTCAGCCAGAGTGGGCAAAGGGGAACCTAGATGATCCAGACAAAAACAGACTCAACAAGACTCAACCAAAGCAGCAGCAAAGTGAACTAACTGAAACATCCTTTTGATGTCTGCCCTGTCTCTTCTTACTTTACTGCACACAAATTTCTCTCCAACAGGTAGAGTTTCATCTGTATTTTACTTGACTCAGTAAAGCCATTATTATTGTAATAGCAGAATCATTAAAGAAGAAAACGCGGGACTCCTTTTTTGCAGTTGAAGGTTTACTGTTTCAAAACTCAAGCTGTGTCCAGCTCTGTTATGTGACAGGCCCCTGACCGTTGTCTCAGCGGGACATGACACATATTGAAAATAAGGTTACTGAATAAGGAATACAGAAAATAATGATTGATCTCCCTGGCAAGGTCTGCTTCTCTCGTTAGCAACAGAAACGAATACCTCTTGCTGGGTTGTACAGAAGTCTCAATACTGCATGGAAGTGGAGAAAGGGAGACATTTACAGAGCTGAAGGGGATATTAAGATAATTTCTTTTAAATTTAAAGTATATGAAGCTCTCTAAACAATAATATTGTCCTTTCCACCCGCCCAAAGTGATGTCTTCCCTAAGCCAATCAAAAGTGGTAGGAAATACAAAGGAAAAATGAAACAAAAAAATCCTTGAAACATTAAATAATGTATGCAAATGAGTAACAGCTCCAAGAGATTCTTTTCTTTGACTTCTTGGTGAAAGATGGCTTTTCAAGTACATGCAGAATACACTTTCATTATATTTGTCAATACCTCTAGGTTTGTTCATTTTTGTTTTTTTTAAATTGTCTTTAAGTAGTAGTACAAGAGAGTTTTAATTCATTGTGTCAGTTTCTGAGTACAATGCATCTTGATCAATATCACCCCTTCCATCCTTCTCCCTCTTCTATCTCAATCCACCCATCCCCTCAAGTTACCTGCTTCCATTTTCACAATATGTACATTGGATATTATGACTGTATTCACCCACCCTTCCTCTCTCCATCACTAAGTGTAAAAGAAAATGTGCCGTGTATGCACAATGGAGTTGCATTGTGTTTCTGGTTTTGAATTCAGCAGGTCATGCTGGATTGCTAGACTGTCACTTTACCATTTGAACCACACCTCTAGCCCTCCTTTTTGCTGGTTATTTTGCACATGGGGTTTGGGGGACTTTTCTGCTTGGGATGGCCTTGAAACATGACTGTCCAGATCTCAGCCTCCTGAGTACCTAGAATTACAAGTGTCTGCTACCAGCACCTGGCTCATAATGGAATTTAACTTACCTATTAAAAAGAATGAGATTATGTCATCAGCAGAAGACATGGATGTACCCAGAGACATCATGTTAAGTTAAAGAAGCCAGTACTATGCAGACAGCATTCTACATTTGCCTTCAAGTCCCAAACACAAAACTCGGAGGAAAATAAAACAAAACAAAAAACAAAGAAATCAAGCTCATCAAACCAAAAGGGAGATTATGGTGAAAGGAGAAGGGAAAGAAGAGAGGATCAGGGATAAGAAAGAGGACTAGAAAGGATGATTATAATCACAGTACTTTACAGACATGTGTAAAAATGACAATGAAACTCTTTGGTATGTACATTTTAATATATGCTGATAAAGAAGCCTCTGGGTTTAAATTTCTTTATAGATATTGCAGCATTAACAAATTGACCTTCTCTTTGAGTAAAAATGGATACATATTTTATTTCCTGGATGAGATTTTAACCACTGCTTCCTATAGGATGCACAGGGGTCTTGGGATGCTCATTTAAGAAAGTACTGAGGATCAACTGTTTATCTTTTAAAAACATAATTTTATTAGGGTGTTGTACTGTGGGGCCACCACTTCATTACGTCAGGTAATGAGTACATTTCTTTTTGGACAATGTCGCCCCTTCCTTTGCTTTCCCCCAGTTTTCCCCTCCTGTCCCTGTCCACAAATTGCATAGCTCATTTTCCACATAGTGTTTAGTGAATACCATGACCGTACTTGCTCAGCCTCCCTGCGTTCATCTTTGAAGGGCAGTGATCCATTTTCTTCTCAGATTCTACTATAAAAAATTATCAGTCATTTGAGGGGAGCTGTCTTTTCAATATCATTAGTTTTAGAATTTTCTTTTTTTGATAGTCTAAAATTTCACAATTGGAAGTATGCATTTAATTTTACTTCTTTTAATTTTTAATCTTTACATAGTTGTATAATGGTTTTGCATTTAATGTGTCAGTTTATGGATATAAGGTATCTTGATCAATGTTACTGTTCCCATCTGTTTTCTCTGCACCAGTTTAATGTTTAATTCTAACCTGAAAATATATTTTACTGGCAAAGATTTTTGGTTTGTTTTTTTGCTATGTACTCATTAAGTATGACCATTTTTCTGACATTTTCTCCTTTGTTGTGGTACTCCTAATACACACACACACACACACACACACACACACATCTTGGTTGATTCCCTGAGTATGTAATCTAAGCACCTTAAGTCTTCTCTGATAATTTAATCTCTTCATACCGTTTAGCTCTATGCTGAAATAAACCTTCAGTACTATCTTACAATTGACAAATTCTTTTCTAAGCTCTATCGGTAGCCGTAGTTCCCACCAGTTTTATTTTATACCCCTTAGTCAACCCTGGTTCACATCAGCCCAGTTTTGTTTCACTATTTTCTGTTACTATTCCATCCTCTGCCTCTTTGTGACCAGACTTGTTTAAAAGCCACTTAGGGTGGTTATTTGCTTGTGGATTCAGATGAAATTGGTGTGACTCCCTTGCATTTTTGGTTCATTTTCTTTACAGTGATTTTTTTCTGTGTGCTTTAAATTTTTAGTTGTTAAATTCAATTTGCATGAAGACATTTCTTCTTTGCTCTCTCCTCTCTTTGCTCTTCTTGTTCCATCAGTTTTGCCGCCATTTGTAGTTGGCCACCTCGGGAAAGGTCCTCTCTAGGAGATATGCATCCCTGGAAATAGGTTAACAACAGATACAGTCTTTGACTAAGCAGGTGGTTTGACCTAGATGTAGCTACTTCTTCACCATCTGAGGAATCAGAACTGGAACAGGCGGCTGGAGTCAGCTTCTTCTTAACGCTATGGAAATGGTGCCCTGCCCAGGGTTTCCTGCAGGGAATGTAGCCCTGGTGCCCCAGTGCTATGGATTACACTGTGTCCCCTTCCAATTCATATCGGAAGTACCTCCAATGTGACCTTATTTAGAAATAGGTTGCTGAGGATGTAATTAGTTAAAATGAGGTCATGCTGGAGGAGGGCAGGCTGGGAACGAGATCTTTCCCACATCACCTTCCTGTTATAAGGAAGAGTTTATGTCTTTTCACATTAATTATTTAGTTGAGTTCTTCTTACTTAATTCGAAGCCTATATTTTATTTATCAATAAAATACCTCTGGAGAGGAAGACAGAATTTAATAGGGAAACTCACATATTACCTGTTTTTTTTAAATTGTCTGTTTTAAGGTTCTATGAAAGTGCATTACTTTATAACAGTAAAGGATATTTTAAAGGTAAAAATGATCAGGACATAATGGCTTATAAAAACATCTGATCAGAAGACAGAGATCAGGTGGGTTGGATTCAAGACCAGTCCAGGGGTAAACAGTGAAGCTCCCAATAAACAACAAGCTGAGTATGAGAAGAATCTAGATTCAAAGCTGACCACAAGCAAAAAAATATCCTAGCATATCTGAAAAACAGGCCACAAGCTAAAGGGCCTGAAGTGTGGCACAGGCAGTAGAGCCTGCCTATCAACCGTGAGGCCCTGCGTTCAAACCTCTGCACCACTCCCTCACCCCAATAAAAGAAAAAGAAAAGAGAGACAGTTAACTAGGTATGTCCTACAAACTCTAACCCATGTTCTTAAGTGTTTCACAAAGGAAGGGAAAAAAAAGTACCTGTGAAATGAGAGAATGAAGATTGAAAGAAAGAAGGCAATAATCTTAAAGGACAAATAGAGATATCTCTACACACAGATTTCAGGGAGCAGAAAAGATTAGAAATAATAATAATCAGCAAAATCATACGCCATCTGTGCTTGCCTTTGATTAATGCTAATATGATCCTTACCTCTAGACCCAACTCTTCTTATAATTCCTGCACTGGCCAGCTTTTCAATATTCCATTGCCCCCCCCCCTCAGAAATGAAGGGGTGATGCCAAACTCCCTTCAGGGAATCTGGGCATGAGGAACCTTGAGCTACAAAGAGCTGAGCGTCCACAGGCATTCATGTTATGTTCACGGCTGAGCAGCTTGAGAAGGGCTTGTTAATAAAACCTTTCAAAGATTCCAGGCTCAGAATATCTGCACACATCAGCCATGGCCCAGAAACAGGTCAAACAGCCTAGAAAAATTTAAATAGCCTTGAAGTTAGTTTGAAATATGCATTTTAAACTATCCAATAAACCTAGGATCTAGGTCATGCATGTAAAAATAGACAATAATTATAGAAAGAAAATACAATGAAAGGATCTCCTACAAAACTTCTATCAACTTTTTATGGTAGTTTTAAAGGCAGCATCTGTGGGGTTTTCATTCCCCTTTTTAAACTCACTATAGAATTAGAGGAGTGATGGAATCTTTCTATATGATCTACATGGATGTGGTGGATAGGATGGGAAATGCTAGTCTTTCTTAGATTTACTTATCACAGGAAAGGTACAAATCTTTCTTAGCTTTTTTTTCTTCATATGTGGAAACTATATATGGTCAATTACAGGTGAAAAAACATGTAAGTCAACTGTGCACTTAAATTATCATCCATGCTTTGTGGAAGAAAAATTGAAAAATCAAGAATAAAAATGCACTCAACAAAGACTAAGGCCTTGCTATTTCTTTGGCTTTAAGCAAAGACTCTTTCTTTCTTTCTTTCTTTCTTTCTTTCTTTCTTTCTTTCTTCTTTCTTTCTTTCCTTTCTTTTCTTTCTCTCCCTCCCTTTCTCTCTCTCTTTCATAGATGTTGTCTCTGAGCTTCTTTGTGCTCAAGGCTAATGCTCTACCACTTGAGCTATAGCACCACTTCTGGTTTTTGAGTGGAGATAAGAATTGGAGATAAGAGTGTCTAGGGGACTTTCCTGCCTGGGCTGGCTTTGTACCACAATCCTCGGATCTCAAACTCCTGAGTAGCTAGGATTATAGGTGTGAGCCCCCGGTGCCTGGCTTATTTCTATATTTCTATGGTTATAGAGATGCTGACTGTGTGTCTGGCTGGAATGTCCAGGCACGAGATGTCACTGACTAAATGATCTTCATAAACTTTCTGGATCTTTCTCCTTCATGGTCAGACTCAGTGTTAGTTCACACAGAGCACCTGAGAGATGAAGCCTGCTTAGGCTTACTGGAATTTCTGTTTATGTCTACATTCATGCCTTTCTAACCTGGGTTCTTCTTGGTGAGTCACATTCCCAGTAGCTCTATTCAGGAAGCCAAAGTATAGATGAGAAAGCAGTCTGGCCACCATTAAGAAAAAGGTCCAAGGAAGGTGGCTCAGTGGTAGAGTATTTGTCTCCCATGCATGCGACCCTGGGTTCGAGTCCTCAGCACCACATAAACAGAAAAAGCCAAATGTGGTGCTGTGGCTCAAATGGCAGAGTGTTAGCCTTGAGCTGAAGAGTTGAGGGACAGCGCCCAGGCCCAGAGTTCAGCCCCCAGGATGGTCCAATGGCTTGTCAATTACATCCATCAAGGCAAACATACCCAGGAAATGAACTTCTCCGCTCTATATTGCTTCTATGCTTTACAAGGAAGGATGGGCAGGAAAGAAGGTGCCTTCTTTGGCACACTCTGAAACATCGAACCTGTCAATGTTGGCTTTTTATGATCTGAGAAATATGCTGGACCCAAAGGAGATTCATCGGTGCATGGAAGGGAATGGCACTCAGTGCCTCGTGGAATAAGACAACATGTGAAACACTGTCTATCATAATGCTGAAAGGACTCCTCGTGGTAAAATTCAGGGCTTCTAACTACTGGTCTCTGAAAGCACAAACTAAGAGTGGTTTCTACCCATCTCAAAATATTCCCTTGGGTTCTGTTTTTTTGTTCATTTGTTTTAATAACCACTATTCCATTGTGTTCATGTCTCACTGTATCCCATAATTCCCCTCCCCCATTGAAAGGTATGTGCTTCGTGTTCAATTACTGGTGATCATGAAGAAAGTGACTCTAAACATTGAGAAAAATGATGTCGAGACTCTTGTGTAAATTTTATACAAGTGTGCAATGAATAGTGAAACAGGAAAGAGGAGGTGTATGCAGAGTTATGGGAGAATAGGCATTCTTCATACATTTTTTCCCATTCACCTTGACCTTCCTAACGGATGTAACCCATGCATTAGTTTGGGTCACCTAACCCTCTAACGGTCTCTAGAATACTATCTCCAACATCCCTGCCATAGCATGCCAATAGTTGATAGGGGCACTGGACGATGAGCTAAAGCACAGGCTCCTATAAGGAGGCTGAGAAGATCTACCCAACAGACAAAGGGGCTTAGAGAAAATAATGCAAATGTGGTTGGTGGCACTGAGGTTTTCATCTGTCATAAGTGATAAACCCCAACTGCTTATTTTATGGAATATAATACTTTTTATGTTTCAGCACTTACAACTATAAAAGTTTAATTATTTAAGTACCTCCCTCCCTTGCTTTATTCCCCGAGTGTCCTCCATCAAGCAGTGAAAGCAATAATCATCTGTCTCGAGGACGATGGCACTTCCCTGGCAGTGGGCATCTGCACGGGAATGCACAGGAAAACTCCAACCATCACTGAATGATTGTCCTTAAGGGTCCACCCAGGCCCAGCAGCCAGAATGTTCTCTATTTGTATTTAAATAGAGGAGATAATTGCCTACAAGTTTACTAACCTTCTGCCAGGACCAGATGGATTAGAATCCTCAAACAGTACAGGAAGTTGTAGGGAGATACTGGTTAGGTTGAACCTGCCATGCCATTAATCTCACTGAAAAGGTAAATTATTAGGTTCTTGAATCTTCCAAATTACTTTTCTATTATTAAATTTCATATTGACTACTGCCACACAGGAAAAAGAACAGTATGGATTTTTTCTTTCCCAAATCAAATGTTGGGACATTTTAGTAAAATAGTTATTTATAAAGTATGTATATATTTAGTATGTATATATTTAGTAATATTCCTAATATATTGCTATTATTAAAAAGAATCATCATGCATCAACCTGAGACATTCCTAAGAAATTTGGTAAATAACCTCATTTAGGTCAGCAAGATGTAGTTCCAAATTACAAATCAGGAGATGCATCCTCCTGCGTGATTCACCCTCAATTATTCTCTAGCTTTCGACAAAAAGTAACCTTAGATATGAAAATAAATCCTCAAATCATTCTAATGCCTCATTAACCTTAGAGGGACTGTTTTGGACTCTTAAATGCTGAAAACAGCAAAATAAAATTACTATGAATTGAACAACAAAATTTAAAAAGTGAGAGATATTGTAGTTTGGGACTAGAAAGTATCATGGTATAACAACTGGGAATAAATATGTGTAAAAGGTAATTAGATGAGTCAGAGTACTACTGGGTACAGAAAGGTACAATCTAAATTATTATTTGAAATAGAGAGTAAGTGTAATAGAACAGGAGTGATAACCCAAATGCAACCTTCCAATGAAAACTCAATCTTATCAGGCACTGTTAGCTTACTCCTGTAATCTATGCTATTTAGTAGACTGAGCTATGAGGATCACAGTTTGAAGCCAGGCCACGCAGAGAAATCTAAGGCACCCTTACCTCCAATTAACCATCCAAAAGTGGGAAGCGGAGGTCAGGCTCAAGTAGTTGAGCCCCAGTCTTGAGTGGAAAAAGCTAAGACAGAGTGCCAGGTCCTGAATCCAACCCAAGTACTGACACAAAGGGGGGCAATGTAACAGGTTGTATTTCTTTGCATAGGTGTATAACAATAGCTACTGACCATTCCTGGGTGAATCTGTAGAACATTGGTATCTGTAGGACATGTGACTATGGGAGCATTTAAGTTGGTGTTCATCAGAAGCGGTGTGTTATCCTAACATGCATGAAGTTCTGCATTTTATTCCCACACCATAGGAAACAGAGAGACAATTTTCAATCCCTTCTTCTTTGCACTGTTTTCATGTTTGCTTGGTTTTTCTTGTGACCTTCAGCATGCAATACTGTAGGATCTCTTCAAAGTGACATCAATTTCTATGGATTCCAGCATATTTTATTATACAGTAAGAATATTCCCACAAAAAGATATGGGGCATGTTTGCTAAATTCAAAACATGAATGAATATGTTTCTTATGTAAAAAATTCCAAGGCCTGGTTGTTATGCTAGCAGCATTCATAGATTTAAAAATAATAAGCACAGAGATGATACACATTCATCAGTATTTAACCTTCTTTCCTGAACTTCCCAGGGGAACTTTAATCAAGGTTCATTCTTTACTATACAACTTACACATCTCAAACCATTTTAGCATTTGACTTGCAATGTCTGTTAACTTTCAGTATGTTATTCAGGCCATTCAACCTATTCTGGGTCAGGTGTTAAGATTTGGAACAGCATTGAAATGAACATTCATAGTATCTTCTTGCTATTTTTATTCATGTTCAATTTCAGAGTTTATTTATTCCTTATCATTTACTCAAAATGAATTTAAATTCCCAAACATCATTAGGTGAAAGATAGGCCAAAGTTCCAAATGATATCATATTGGAAATCATCTCCGCTTCTCCTCAGATTGGCTGTCCTCATTGTTTCATCCCTAATGAGGACCTAACCTGGCAGGAGACCAGAAGACAAAATGAGATAAATTAACATCCTGGACTCCTGGGTACAGTGGAGCACATGGCTGTATGCACTGCCCTTCATAGAAAATCTTCTCTTCTAAAAAACAAAAATGTGCTTGGTTTGCTCACAAAAATAATGATGAAATCCTTGCATTACCATGTGAGTAATATAAGATGTGGTTTTATGTTTTTTGCTTTTTGAGCCATTCCCGGGGCTTGAACTCAGAGCCTGGGTGCTGTCCTTGAGCTTTTTTTTTTTGTTGCTGTTGTTCAAAGCTAATGTAGTTCAACTTGAGCCCAGCTTTTTGATGGTTAATTGGAGATGAGATTCTCACGGACTTTTGTTTCCCAGGCTGGCTTTGAACCTTGATCCCCAGATCGCAGTCTTCTGAGTTGCTAGGATTCTCAGATTTCAGCCTTCTGTGTAGCTAGGATTACAGGTGTGGGCCACTGAAGCCTAGTTTTACTTTCATTCTTTTTATGAGCAATCATGTTTTACTTTGCTAACATGTTTGTGTAAGACAGGAAATCTAGGTAGTAAATATTGTAAACAAGTCTGAGGCCAAAGGATATTATCCCAGAAAAAAATCAAAACTAACTAACTAAATAAACTAAAATCAACAACTATGTATGTGATGAATTTCCTAATTGTCTTTGCTGTGAATATTAGCTAGGGCAAAGTCTGTGTGCTTTGTTTCTGTTTTTGTTTTTTTTTAAAGTTTTTATAATAGTGGCAATTGAGAGCAAACAATGTGAGCAGGATGTCAATCATAAAATATTTGTGTTTTAACAAGCTGAGAGGTGTTTTCTTTTAATCAATTCTTCTCATGCAGAATTACTTAGGAACATTGGCATTTTCAATGAGCGACATACATATTTGAGCAAATTAATACAAGTCTGTACTTTGAAAAGAAGAACAAAATGCAATTTTGTTTGTTAAATTACGCCAAACAGCAGTGTAACTGGATTTTTGAATAATTGAGCTTCCTGTCCCTCCGCTGCTAGTCTTTCAATATTAAACAACCCACTAAAATTTGCAGATAATCAGACCTAAAGTACTGCTTAGAATTGGGTTGTTAATGAGAGAGCGTCGGATCCAAGCTTCCTGTGAAATCTATTATGGATTGTTTTAAAACTTTATTAAGGGTGTATCAGATGGGTCCATGAAATTCAAGGATGTTTCAATACAGATTGTGACTTTTATTAGTCCTCCTGTGAAAAATGGCATCAGTTTGATTCGAGGTGGCAGTAAAAAATATACATAGCCTGTTCTAGAGAGCTCGATTCCAGCAGATCTGAATATTTGTGATTAGTAGGCCAAGAATTTATATCACATGGCAGGCAAGGTAATGGACAAATTAAGATTTACTCTCGCAAATATTTCCATGGGAAGTTCAATAGGAACAGCCTTGCTGATATGGTATTCCTTCTAATATTTCCTTTAATCATATTCAAGGATTATATATACTCTTTGTCATGCTCAAGATTAAGAATGAGATGACCTAGTTAGAAGTGTTCATAGTTGTGCCCACTCAAACATACCAGCAAATGTTTCAAAGTCAGTCCCTCACCGTCTGTATACCTCCGAGAAAAAGGATATTAAAGCCCTTACTGTAATTCAGAATACGATGAATCTGCCCTCTTTAAACTTGCTTTTACAGAACAGTTACAATATTCCATATGCTACAGGATCACAGTGATTCATATGCACTTCAGTTAGTATGTGGAGAGTTTCTCTCTGATTTTATAAAACTTCTCTATGCCTTTGCTGCTATCATGTACATTATGTTTTTAAATAACAGAACTCAGAGATTAATCATGTATTCCGGGGTGATTTTGAAAAAGTACTTGTGTCAATAGTGAGGATGTGTTTATTGTTAAATTTTAATGTACATTTGTGATCTGCTGTGTGCTGAAAATAATACCTTAACATTTAAGAAGTATATCATATGCTGAATCCAGACCAAAAAGAGATATTTATATACATATATGTAAAGGTGCATGTAATTATAATTATATACATTTATTAGTGTGTATCTATGCAATCATATATGCATTTATTAATGTAATGTTATTATATATGTAATATATTAATAATTATAATAATGTATGCAGTATATAATATTTATATAATGTCTACAATAACAATACATTAATAAACATATATTTGATTGCATAATACACTAATGTTCACATAAATGCATATAATACACACATTTATATAATAAAACATGGTTGTTTTATTAGTGGGACTCTTTATAGTGGGACTCTTTAGGAAGACAAGCAACAGGGGAAGAGGAAAAGAAAAATAGAAGATGAATAATATTGAAATACATTGAATCTATGTATGAATATGGAATAAGTAAACTCACTGAAAGCTGTGGAATAACAGCAGGATAGGGAAACCAGGGAAAAGGAAGAAACAGAGGGCTTAATCTGATTAAAGTATAATATATGCATGTGTGAAATACCACCTTGAAACTTCTTTGTACAAGTGATATGCATTAAGAAATGAAGGTCAGGAGTGTGTAAGAGGTTCTACTGGTGGTTCAGTAGTCAGAGGTGGGAGGAAGGTGAAGGTGGTGGAGGTATGGCAAAGACCCGTGGGACTGGAGAGAGGATGCATGCAGTGGATCACCACTGGACGCCATGGTGATACCCTGAGTATGGACATGAAATTGGAACCCGGAAACCCAAGGAGATGGGTGGGGTTGAGATATGTGGAAGAGGAAGGGAGGACAGTAAAGAGGCCACACTGGTCAAGATGCATTGTACACATAATGGAGATATCAAATTAATACCCTTTTGTACAATTAATGGAAGATAATAAAAAGAACTTTTTTAAAGAAAGTAGAACAATGAAACCCATTAAAATCATTTCAATAAGAAGGAGGGGGTGAGGAAGAGTGGGAAAAGGCCTAAATTAGGTTGGGATACATTGTGTGGGTGTGTATAAATATCTCATTGGAAGCACACCTTGTACAATTAATCTATGCTAATAAAATGTAAAAACAGCATTTTGGGATGTTTTTCAAGAACAGCTTACCACCTGACTCTCTCCCATGATTTCAAACAGATTTCTTTTCTACCTAGTCATCTCTCCATACAGACTTTCTTCACAATCCCTCTTCGTAGACACCATTGGCTTTTAAGAGTTCCCAACCAGGTTCCTGCTTTGCACCCAAGGAGATGCAACATCTCTGCAGCCAGACCCAGCTGCTCACAGAGCAACCTCAGGATTCTGGCTTCTGAAGCCACCACAGATTGGCCAGGGGCCCTCAGAGTCCAGCAGTTCTCCTTGTGGTCCTCTATCGGGCAATGTCATTTAGAAGTGACAACTCTACAAGAATTTTTTTTTCCAGCAACGTAGAGAGTAGGTTTCTAGCAAGCTGAGGAAGCCAATTACCAAGTTCTGTCTGTCTGTCTCTACTACTCACTAAGCCATGGTCAAAGCTTTTTCAGAAAGGTCTGCATCTTGAAAAGTCACTTTTTTTTTTGTCAGTCGTAGAGACTGATCTCTGAGCCTGGGCCCTTCAGCTCAAGGCTAGCACTCTATCACTTGAGCTACAGCACCTCTTCTGGCTTTTTCTGCTTATGTGGTGCTGAGGAATTGAACCTAGGGCCTCATGCATTCAAGGCAAGCACTCTACTGCTGAGCCACCTTCCCAGCCCCAAAGTTTGCATCTTAGCCCAGGAGGAGCCTCGTGTTTGGCTAAAATAAAATCAATTCACTCCTGGGAGATGAGAATTATAATACTGTGTTCTTTTTAAAAAATATTTTAAAGATACTATACAGAGGGGTTACAGTTACATGAGTAAAGGAATGAGTATATTTCCTATGGAGCACTGTTACCCTCTACTTTGTTTTTCCCCTATCATCCCTTCCCTCCCCACCTCTCCAAAACCTCCCCCTCCCCATCTCATTGTTACAATGGGTCAACCTGTATCCTTATTTCAGCATTTTGTTATTTCCCTTCCCCTCCCAAACCAGAAAAATGTATATACATGATGCAGGGCACCAGAATAAAATACAGTGAAAACAGGGGTTATACCATGGGGGAAGAACATACAAAAGACACAAAAAAAATCACACAGTACATTAAAAAACAAAAGCAACAAAGGAAAAAACCTCTTGTGTCCATATCTTGGGGTTCATTTCACTTAGCATCATCTTATGTAGTCATTTGTACATAGCTTTTGACCTTTTCTGCTTGTTTGGTAAGATTATTCTAGACATATACTAGTTATTACAAATAAGGGAAACCATGGGACCTACGTTTCTTTGGATCTGGCTTACTTCACTTAATATAATTTTTCCCAAGAATGGGCAGTGTCATTCTTTCTGATGGAGGCATAGAATTCCATTTTGTGTGTGTGTGTGTGTGTGTGTGTGTGTGTGTGTGTGTGTGTGTGTGTGTGTGTGTGTGTGTGTGTGTGTATGTGTATATGTGACATTTTCTTGATCCATTCATCTACTGAGGGGCATCTGGGTTGGTTCCATATCTTAGCTATGGTGAATAATGCTGCAATAAACATAGTTATGCTGGTGTTCTTTAGATCTATCTTTATTTCTCACTGATCAATTTTTGATTAGTCCATCCTCTGAAGTAATCAATAATAATAGTTCTTTGTATTAAGCTTCTATTGTTTAAATCACTATGATTCTTCTCTCCTCTGGATTCAAATTGATATAGACTCATAAGCTATGACACAGATGTAGCCAATGGAGACAGTGAGATGAAACTTGGTTCGGGGGAATGAGTTAGAATGATTTATTCATTTGCATTGAAAGTCCCAACATTTCTAGACTGAGGCTCTGTCTTTCTTGGGCAGGTTTAGATGCATTTTGTGTCTTGCCCGATCTGTTCACCAAAGTTTTCTTTCTCTTAATATGATGGTTAGGTGCTTCATTCTGAGAAAAGAGTTAATTCTTCCAATTTTGCTGTGCTTGATTTGTGTTGATTTATCTAATTCTCTTAACCTCACCAAATGATTGTGCTTGGACTCACTGGACTGACCAGGTTGGCAAACTATATATTATGTATTATAGGTTATATATTATATTATGTTATATATTATGTTATACATTATATGTGTTATATGTTATATATTATATATATATGCACACATATATATACTCATGCACATATATATCTTATGCATATTAGAAAGAAAAGTAACATTTTGAAAGGCCCTACCCCTTTAAGACTATAAATATTCTTTCATTTCTTATGAGTTTATCAATCTTGGGTAACTATGAGTTGCATTATGGGACTGCCTATAAAGTATTTCTAGAAAACACCAAGATAGAATTATTATTTGTTTGTTTTATGCTAAATTCTTCTCCAGATTGACTGATGATGAGAATATTAAGTAGCATAAGCTCAATGACATAATGTTCTACATGGTGGTCCATATGTAATGCTATGGAATTATTATTTTGAGAGAGAGACAGAGACAGAGATGCAAAGAGACAAAGAGATAGAGAGGCAGTGTCAGAGAGAACTCAATTCAAAAAAAGTTCCCTAATAGCACTGCTTGAAACGGAAAGACAAGGTAGACTCCATAGTTCTGATCATCTCAGATACAATTTAATTCTATGCATACTTTTCCCTGTTCCTGCCCCTCAATGGATATAAGCTCAGATCTCATTAGACATCTGAAATTCAATTTTATAGCTGTGGAGTTCAGTCATTCTTACTGGAGAAACATCTTCCCGAGTTTTTACCACAGAACTCAGCTTTTGGGTTAAACTGAACATTTTCGGTGTATGCTTGAGAATTATGAATTTTACAGCATGGAAGAAGCTTTGGAGGTATTTATTTTCCCCTCCATTCCAAATGACTTATCACGCAATGAGGTAAGAAGGTCTTGGGAAGAAAACAGGATTTCTGGGCTGTGCAATAGATAGCTCTGAAACCTGCACGGAGATCCATGGAAGCCAGAGTGAGTAATCATACAATCTGACCTCATGTGAGCTAAAGCAGAGAAGCTTTCCTGATACCAGAGAGCTTTCCTTTTGAAGATAGAAACTGAAACTGCTACAGCTGAACAAAAACCCCTGACCGAGGTCTTGCCTGTCTTGTGTGTTTTGATGACAATGTGTATCTCTTTTTGATCTATATTTTTGCCTTCTCCAGGGAACATTTCCTATATTTGCTATATTAATCCTTGTATATAAGAGTATATAACGAACCCTTTGAGATTCCAAGAATGTGCATGAGTGTAGCTAACGCAATCATTTTCTGTTTTTTTTTAAAGCAACAATGCTTTGTTGTTTCCTTACTTACTTTTATATAAAGTCTCTTGTTCTTTTCTCTCTCTCTTTTAATTTATAAAGCAGTTCTGTTCACATCTCTTACAAACCATCTGGCAACTCCATTTTCATTGACATTCAACAAAGGAAAATGGTAAATACAGTCACAGGAATAAAAGTATAGAGAGGTTATCTCATCAAAGACAGAACATATTTACAACCAGATTTGAGCAGTGCAAAATATTATGTCTCAAAACATAATTAATACTAACAGGCAGCACAAGTCTCCATCTTTTATCTTACTTCTCATTAATTTGAAACCCGTGTACTTTAGGATTTAATGGGAAAAACTAGGAGTTAAGATAAAAAGCAAGCTAAGGCTCATCATGATAATCAGTAGATTCCTCCAGATGGCGATAGCAAAATCTATGGCAGAGTTGGTCATGCCTAGTATCTAGGTGCTGACTTTCAAACAAGAAACAAAGGAAAACTGAATTGGGATTGTTTGTGGAATGGTAGAAAATTTTATATCTATGCCTTAAACAAACAGGTTTTAATGTGCTAATTGTGCCAGTGACCCTATAGACTTTTGTGATCGTACTGCATTTGGTATTTCAGCCGCTAAAATGAAAGTTCCATACTACTTTTATCTAGTTGACAAAATATATGCTCTTTCTCTTGCATCTAGTGTGATGTTAGAACTTACTGATTGTTAAACTTATTAAACAACTGGTGGATAACAATACTTGGACAATTTCATTGGTCTCCAAACGATTGCCCTCCCACTCCCCTATTTTCTGCCTTTCTACAATCACTCTACATATGAAGGCCATACAATTTTCAGAAATCATATTCTCATACTATTCTTCTTATGATCATATATTGCCCACTAAATACCCTATCTCAATCCATTTGCCTGTGGAATTTGACTTTTGAGTTAGAACAGTCCTTTGAGTAGCCCCAATGATCTATGTACAAGTTCCCTAAATATAACAGCAAGTCTTGCTTCTACCTTCCAGAACATGCAATAAAATCATTTCTTGAAATGTATTCTACCAAACACTTAAACCTTTAGAACTGGAAACATTTTATTTTCCAATATTTCTAAACATGTTGGTTTGATGCTTGGGAAACCTGAGATAAACAGTTTTCCTTAACAGAGTTTATGCCTTCTTCAAAATTGTTTGGCTGTTGACTCTTTTCTGTGAAGTCATATTTTAATATAAGTGTATCCATATGCATAGACATATAAGTATCTACAATGAAAAAGTAGTATTAATTTATCTAAGTTCCAGGCAAATTGACCATTCCATTTCTAAATATATACCCAGGAGAAATGAAACTTATGTAACTTACAAATACTTATATCTGAAAGTTCATGTCATAATGATCAAAAAGTGGAGCTAGCCCAAATTTCTGTCAACAGAAACATGCATACACAACAAGTGGTATATCTCTGCAATGGAATATTATCTGGCCATGAAAAGGAATGATGGATTGCCATACACTAAAGTGGGGAGGAATCATGTGAACATTATGCTAAATAAAAGAAGCCAGTTATAAAAGACACATGTTGTATGATCCCAGTCAAAATAGTTCAGAATCAGGACAGCTGCAGTGACTAAATGCAAATAGGAAATTATTCCGGACCCAGGGAGTGTTAGGAGAAGAACTTGGTATTCATTAAAAGGTACAAAGTTTCTCTTTGTGCTAGAAAAATCATAAAATTCACTGTGATGATGACTGTGAACATGCTAAAAACCATTCTATTATTAACTTTGAAATGGTGCATAGCATGGTATGTGAATTGCTTCTTAATATAGCTGTATTTGAAAAGCTCTACAGACCATATTACAAACAGTTTTGAAACTGTTTATTATGGCTATTTATTAATAGTAAAAACTCATTAATTATATTTGAAACTGGCTGAAAGCATGTGTTAAGGGCTAAGCAGGATGGAGTATACCTATAATCCCAGCTACTCAAGAGGCAGAGATTGGAGGGTCAAAGCTTGAAACTAGCTTGGACACAAAAATAATGAGACCCTCATCTAAACCCAAAAGCTGAGTGTAACAGCATGTGCCTCTCATCCTAACTGCTTAGGAGACCATGGATATGAGTATAGCAGTTCAGAGTTAGGCCTGGGGAAAAATGCAAGGCCCTAAGGAAAGAATGAAAGCAAAAAAGGGGGGCAGGTGGTAGAGGCATGGTTCAAGTGATAGAGCACCTGCTTAGCAAGTGTGAGGGCCTGACCTGTACCTGCCCAAAAGAAAGAAAAGCAAAGAGAAAAGAAAAAAAGACAAGAAAAGAGAAAAGGGACAAAAAAAGAAAAGCAAAGATAAACAAAGGGTTAACAAAAACCTTTCTACTTGGTGTAGACTCTTACCCAGCAAACCTGCATCTCCTGGGAGCTTGTTAGAAATGCAGAGCCCCAGCCCGTCCCACACCTGCACTTGAACACATTGCAAAAGGATCTGTGCACCAATAGAGTCTGAGAATCCTGTACCAAAGTGTGAACTGTCATAGCTGCTGAGTTTTGAGCACCTCACACATTTACACAGCTATTTTGCTTTCTCAGGCCTTAGGGCTTTTCATGAGGATTAAATCAATTCCCTTTTAATAAGGACAGCACCTAATGAATTGCAATTAACCTAATTTTCCCAGCTGCAGTCTGAATGTGTTTTCTGGTGCTCAGTCAGGACTCCAAAATGTGATGACTCTTTAAAATATAATAACCTGTAGAAAACAAATAGATAACTTGTTTAGGTTGTTTAGTCCCTCAAATTTTCCAGAAATCATACCTTTTACAGTCATTGATTTAAATGAACAGAGCTCACCGTTCTCATATTCAAGAATATATGTGAACAATTTCAAACGAAATTATGTCCTCACTAATGCAATGTAATTTATGATGACCTCTTTATGCCTTCTATTGTCAACAACTCTCTTTTCCTCCAAATATTTCTTTATTGAGATTGTCTACACAAATGTCACAATATTGTGGCCTAGTTATAGTTAGCTAAAGTTGCAAACACATTTTAACCTTAACTTTTAGAGAACTTTATGACTTAGAAACCTGTGTGTAATAGCAACATGAAATCTATATGTCAAATATATTCCTTTCCAGGAGCATTCTCTTTCTCCTCTCTCCTGCACCTGTCTCTGAACTCCCCGATTAGACAGAGAAATAAAACCAGGCATTTTGTTCATCCCAACTCTTTATTGAGGGCCATAGAAACCAGTGACAAGCTGAAACCAACCAAGGAGACTGTCCCCTCCCTCCATAGGTGCTGAGCCTTCAACACCAGCAGTGGTCCTTGACATTCCCAAGCAGTCTAACCTTTTTCCCAGAGAATTTTCTTTTTTGTCAGTCATGGGGCTCCAACTCTGGACTTGGGCGCTGTCGCTCAGCTCTTCAGCTCAAGGTGAGTGCTCTACCGCTTGAGCCACAGCACCACTTCCGGCTTTCTAGTGGTTTATTGGAGATGAGAGTCTCACAGATTTTTCTGCCTGGGCTGGCTTTGAACCGTGGTCCTTAGATCTCAGCCTCCTAAGTAGCTAGGATTACAGACTGGTGAGCCACCAGTGCCTGGCCCCAGAAGATTTTATAAATAGGCAACTGCTTCTCTCAGCTTGCAGTACAGACTGAAATTGACATTTGGATGATAGTAATTCATTTACAATCATTTACCTTCAGTAGTTTGGTACAAACTACAGAAATCTATGCTGTTGTACCCAGCCAAGGCCCTGCTACCCCCCTGCTAAAATGAGGGATTCATTTTGTTGTAGTTTTTGTTTTGTGTGTGTGTGTGTGTGTGTGTGTGTGTGTGTGTGTGTGTTCAGGCTTGAACTTAGGCCCTTGCACTCTTGCTTGGCTTCTTTTGTTCATGGTTGGTGCTCTACCACTTGAGCCACAACTCCACTTCTGGCTTTTGCTGGATAATTAGGGTCTCAGACATTTTACTCAGGGGCTGGCTTTGTATCATGATCCTCAGATATCAGCCTCCTGATTAGCTAGGATTACAGGCTTGAATCACCTACACTTGGTAAGAACACTGTTTTTATCTTTCTTTTTTTGTGTGAAAATACTGTACAGAAGAGTTACAATTACATGGGCAAGATAATGAGTACATTTCTTATCATTGTAGCCTCCTCCTTTGTTTCCCCTTCCCATCCCTTCCCATCTTTCCCCCACCCAACCCTTCTCCCCCCCCCCCCCCCGCCCTGCCCCACACACGAAAGTTGTAAAGTTCGTTTTTGACATAACAACTTGTACATCTCATTGTTGCAATGGGTCCACCTGTATCCCTATTTACATTTAGAAGATTATTTCTTTGTTGCTTTGTATGTCCCTCCCTCACAGTATAACCCCTGCTTTCACTGTATTTGATGTCGGTATAATTTGTGGAAGGGAAGGGGAAAAAGACTGTTTTTTCCTAAACTACATTTCTACTTATTTGTAAATGTACCCACGAATTACTCCACCAGACTCAGCCCTTCATCTTCCTTTTCTTCTTAGAACAAGGACAATGTATTTCTAGAAAAATGCTTCAGATTCTTTAATTTATGGGAAATATTAGCTATGTGGGTGTTTATATTTGCAGTAGCATGAATTGCTCACATATCCATGGTATTTGCTATTCTTAGGAACACTGTATTCATGTAAAGTAAAAAAGGTCAAATAAGTATGAATATTCTCAAGTGTGTGGTTTTCCCAGTAATGCATATGAATCATGTCCGTCAAAAGTATCCATGAGGATGAATACGATGAGGAATATATATTTGTTTTGATATTAATTCTACTCAAGGAAGTACATACCTAGCCTATTCAGAAATTAAGAACTAGAACGATTAGTAACAGACATTTAACTTACCAATCAAGGTGAATAGTTTTTCAGAAACAAGAGCTTCATTTCTATGCATTAAAACCTGTAGTAAGGGTGACCTGTCTCCACAAGGTTACTGAAAATACAGGACATGGAAAGTGATAGTAAAATAACAAGTCAATTTTAAATGTCTTACGTTCTGATTAGAAATCACACATGTGTATTCATATCCTTTTTAGTATGGCCATGTTGAAAGGAAAATAAAATTGTATTATTTAGATATTGATAAAGTTATTTCATGTAGTGAGAAAATGAAAGCATCAGTCATCCATGACTACTTTTTTATGACAGCCTTAGAAAGGAATATGGATTTTACAAGGATAGAACTAACCCTCTGCATTTCTGAAGTCCAAAAAAGATCAGCCTTCAGAATGTTGGAGGATACTAACCTTTCAGTAGGTGGGATTCTAGACTGGAAAACAAACAAACAAACAAAAAACATCTGGAGGTAAAACACACATCTGAGGATTTCGAGGTAGGGTGATTAACATGGAAAACTATACTCAAGAACAAATAATATACTCAAGAACAAATAAAATGTATCAGAATCATAAGATCTTTCATAAAGATTACTTCATGCTAAACATCCTGAACAGAGAGACTCAAAATCATTGTAAATGAAATTTTAAAAAGTCTCTTCTTTAGGATATGAAGCCCATGTTATGCTTCCTGATGTACAGTAATGATTTGGAACCAAAAGGCCAACTTTGTAAAGATGATCTATTCCCACCCGTCCCCTGCTCCCTGAACCCCTGTTCAGCTATCTGTCCCGATGCCTACTTATCTTGCTGTGGTACAGGTTGCTCTGGAGAAAGCTTTCCTGTGGTTAACTTTTGTCCTGATATGCTGGGTATGAAAGGTCTCTGGAATGATTCTGTTTGTCAGCTACAGACTACATGGTTTGGGGAAGGGGGTATGTTTCAGTTACAGGTCCTCAGGCTCACCATGGTACTTGCTGAAAGCTGGGGGGGCTTCATGTGATTCTTCTCAATCATGAATGGGCTTTATGAAAAGAAACTGAGTGGAGCAAGTGATGGTTTTAGAGTTAAACTGCATGTGTTTTCCTGCCAGGCTCAGAGATACATTTACTTAAGGCGACCCTCTGGAGTTCTGCAAGGAATTCCTTGTCTGTGGCTTTGTTTTAAGTTTGCATGTCTTCCTTCCACTGTCAACCAAGAAAGAAGAGAGAGGCAGCAGGCGGGGTGGTGCTCAGTAGAGCTCTTGTAGAGCTTTGTTAAGGAAGTTATGGAAACAGAAGCAAAGTTGTTCAGTCCCAGGACTGAGTGACTAGCGTCTGTTCCTCACAGCTCATTTTGATTCAACATTGGGTTATCTATTTCTTCTCCCCTTAATTCCCACCGCAGCTTCCTTGTACCTGCTTTATATTTACCCCTGTTATCTTCCACTATAGCTGTTTGTGTATCCAACTTATCTCCTTTATTGAACTGGAAGCTCCTTGGAGAGAGAAAGATAACATTGCCCTTTTTTTTAAAATCTTCAACAACAAATAGCATAGGAAGAAGAAGAAGAAGGAGAAAAGCCCAGAGGATGGAAATAGAATTTCCTAAGTAGCTACTATGCATTAGGCAAATGTAACACGAGAGAATTCAATAACAAATTTATGTTGCCCGCCTTGTTTTTGAATTAATTGAGCTCTCATCCGGAAGAAGCGAATGGAGATCAAATAGTAGCTTTAGTTTTGTGAAAATTGAAACTGGAGACTAGGGTGCAGGGGTTGGAGGCAGTGGCATCCTAGACAAACTGGCTCTCCACCTGGCACAGGGGTAGCAGGATAACTCCTTCACATGAGAGCAGAGAAAGACTGCATGAAGAAACGGTGCTCTTTTCATGTTGGTGTGAAAACAATACTTTTTTGTGCCCAGCGTCGGTGTTCTTATACAGCATCTCACTTAATCCCTCAACCTATATCAGGTTTAGTATTGTTGTCTGGTTTGTAGAGGAAGGAGGGAAAAGCCAGATATATTCAGTAACTTGTTCTCATAGTCAATAAACCTAAGAGTTGATATTTGCTACAACAGTTTCTGTTTCACCACAATTAACAGCACATGGGCAGATGTGACTAGGGAATGAATGAATGAATGAATGCCTTAGTAGAAAGAGAACTCATTACCTTGCTCATGTAACTGTAACCCCTCTGTATGGTATTTTCACAATAAAAAAATAAAAAATAAAAAAAGAAAGAGAACTTCATGGGGGTTTGGGTGGGGAGAGAAAAGTAGGAGAAAAATGAGGGAAGGGGCTGGGCGCTGGTGGCTCACGCCTGTAATCCTAGCTACTCAGGAGGCTGAGATCTGAGGATCACGGTTCAAAGCCAGCCCGGGCAGGAAAGACTGTGAGACTCCTATCTCCAATAAACCACCAGAAAACCGGAAGTGGCGCTGTAGCTCAAGTGGTAGAGCGCTTGCCTTGAGCTGAAGAGCTGAAGGACAGTGCTCAGGCCCAGAGTTCAAGCCCCACGACTGACAAAAAAAAAAAATGAGGGAAGGGGTAACAAGTTTGACAAGAAATGTACTTATTACCTTATGTAATTGTAACCCCTCTGTACATCACCTTGACAATGAAAAAAGAGAACTTCATATATTTATGTAACTAATAAATGTCAATAATTTTAGCAGTCCAGTCTTTTTAAATATAATGCATACTCTATTATAAATCTGTCTTTGTAAACTGAAAATGGGGAACTTTTTCTATTGCAAATAACCACAGACTATAAGGGAGTTTCCAAAATTATTCTTTCTTTTTTTGTCAGGGTTTTTTTGTTTTGGTTTGTTGTTGTTGTTGTTGTTTTTTGCCAGTCCCAGCACTTGAACTCAGGGTCTGGGTGCTGTCTTTGAGTGTCTCTGTGCTCAAGGCTAGCACTTGAGCCACTTGAGCCACAACTCTACTTCCAGCTTTTTCTGAGCAGGTCATTGGAGATAAGTTTCATAGAGTTTCCTGCTTGGGCTGGCTTCAAACCATGATCCTCAGATCTCAGCCTCCTGAGTAGATGGGATTATAGGCATGAGCCACCACCGCCTGAGTAGTCTATCAGCTATTGAAGCCAGAGAACTACAAGCTTGATATCAACCATGACACCAAAAGACATTTGGGAATTCTTTTATGAATGAGTTAGAAATACATGAAAGAACAAATTCTTGACTATTTCCAAGTCATTTTTATGAGTGCATAAATGCTTCGTGTGTGCATGTTAAACACACCCATGTAATTTCATTCAAGTATTAACAACCTTCAGTGTGAGGACAAAACTGTTGTTTTTCTTAAGTTGAGAATGTACACAGAAGTGAACTATGTGGGAAAAAATGACTATACTGGAGGATTGTGAATAGTTAAGTTTTTTGAACTGAGAAAAACAGCCAAAGAGGCTTCAAGTTCAGTGACACCAATACAAATCACACAGTAGGAATGCTGTCCAGATAGCAAAGAGAACTAAGCCCACACTGCCTACCTCCTGGAAATCCCTAACATCAGCATCAACACCCAGGGAGTTAAGATCCGTGACCTCTGTGATCATCAAGCTAGCCTGGTGAACTTTCAAAGCATCTAACACAACTAATGGCCTTTCCATTTAAGATCTTACACGGATGTCCAGGATACTCGACGATGCTGATATTTGATGAAGAAAGACATCATGGTTTATAGCCAAGTGCCTATGGCTCATGCCTGTCACCCTAGCTAGCGTGGCTGAGATCTGGAGAATCAGGGTTAGAATCCAGCCAGGATAGAAAAGTCTGAACAACTCTTTTCAATTAACCAACACAATGGTGGAATGTAGCTGTGGTTCAAGTGACAGAACACAACCATGAGTGAAAAAGCTCAGGGAGATGAAAAAGCCCTAAGTTTAAGCCCCAGTAGCAGCATTAATAAAACGTATCTTAGATCCTACTACTCTACTCTTTTCCAGTCTGCAGGGCAGTGGGTGGCACAGAGGGGTGCTGTGCAGGAAGAATGTTATAATTCTGCAGCAGTGACATGCTAATTAGAGTCCTGTTTACTCACCTGATCAGATCTAACATGGTTTGATAAAGATTAGTGCAAATTATAATTAAAATTACTTCCTTTTTTTTGGCCAGTTGTGAGGCTTGAAGTCAGGTTTGTGCTCAATGCTAGCATTCTACCACTTGAGCCACAGCACTACCGCTCTCCACCTAGTTTTTGGGGTTTTTTTGTTTTTGTTTTTCCTGAGTATTTTACTGGAGATAAATCTTACAAACTTTTCTGTCCTAGCTGGTTTGGAGCCACAATCCTCAGATCTCAGCCTCCTGAATAGCTAGGATTATAGGTATGAGCCACCAGCTCCCAGCACTTCGAAAATATTTGAACTATCAGTAAATGCTTTTAATTTTGCATACTTTTTTTCTCTCAAAGAGAATTTATCTCCAATATCTAATCAATGTTGATTAATTTTGCAAGTTAGCTTATTAAAATTCAGGAAGGTAGTTACCCCTTGTTCAGAAAACTTTTATGTGTCCAAGGGCCCTGCTTGGCTGGGCAGTCACAGTAGAGACACTGCTGTTACCGATTTAGATTAGGCATGTGGAGAATTGTTCAGAAAGTTCAAATTAATCCAAAGGTTTCATTTATTCCCTAGAAAGTTTTCTCTTTTAAATATAACAGGCTTGTTATCAGCAACTGTTTACACTGAGAACTCCTGATAAGTAAAAGTTTGAACCAATCAAACTAAATGACAATCTTGGCATGATTACAAATTGTAGATAAGAAAGGAGCCAAACACATATTGGCTGGAAGTTTCCATGCATTTGTATCAGAAGGGTTTTCTTCCACTCATCCATTCAATAAATATTTATGGGATTCTAGCTGGTGTTAAGAATTAAAAGATAATAAGACAGGTCTCAATTTATTCACAGTTTGATGAACAGTACAAACCTGTAAATAATCACAATCACAATGTCCTGCAAGTTTGCTATCAGGTCTATCTTTCTATCATATATATTACTGTATATATAAACTTACATACACCTCTATCTATATCATGTGTATTACTATATATAACTATATATTACTGTACATCTAAATTTATATACTTATCTCTAGCTATAATATGTATGCATATTACTATATATAACTATATGTATATTAATATATATGGCAAAAAACTTACATATATATGTGTGTGCATATATAGTAAATATATGCATATGCATAGTAAATATATACATATACATAAACACATATACAGATATGTGTATATAGGAAAGTGATAGATTTAGGTTCAATACACTCAGGACCACACCTATTGGAACAGTGAGACTATAGAATGGCTATAAGTTAGTTAAAGCAAGACATTCTTATGATGCTGAGTACACCTAGATAATAGAATACGGATTTGGAAAAAGGTGATTTCTAAAAAATAAAACAAGTGAAGTTATTGCCCTTTGGAACTCAGTAGACAGGCTGAAATATACAGTAAAGATAAGGGAACACGGGGCAGACAGCAGCAGCAGGGAGGAGGGAGGTGAGGCTGCAGTGGAGGTCCCCTGAGATCACAGGTGTGGGGCACCAGGAAGCCCATACCCCAGGGTCCCAGCGGCATCCACCCTCCCAGTGAGCAGCCAAACAGGGTCCAAAGCATCACCAATTGCCTCAGGGGACAAAATCATTTCAGGTGAGACACATCGCCCTTAAGAGATAAGTGACACAATTATCACTGACCTATTTCACTCACAGTTAAAGCGACAAAAAATCCCCCCAAATCCATGGGGACATGCTAAATTATACAGGACTCCAAACATCCACACAGTGAGCCCAAAGGAGGATGTTCTGAGGAAAGGCTCACAGAGGCGCAACAGCTCTGTGCATACGATCATATAAAATAGTATCTATCTAAATGAACTCCAAGAAATGGAAATGAGAGTTCTTGTTTGTTATCCATTGTTGCTATTTTTGTTTTTGGTACCTGTGTCTTTTTGTAAGTTTGCTTGGGAGAAGGAAAACGGGAGCACAGAAAGGTTGGGACAAAGGGTGAACAAATGCAGCAGTGGCACTCACTGGACACTATGTTGAAAATGAACTATACAACTTGTGGGGGATGGGACAAACGGAGGGAATGAGGGAAGGGGTAACATTGTTCGAAAAGAAATGTACTCATTACCTGACTTTATGTAACTGTAATCCCTCCGTGCATCACCTTTACAATAACAATAAAAGATACATAATAAAAAGGAAAGTAGGCATTGAATATAATAGTGAATAAAATAATAAAGTGATTTTTCCTGATGTGCAAATACAGTTTTGTATTTGAAAATCTAGAAATATCCTAACTCCATGAAAGACGAAGAATTCTCTATCCTTTCAATAGATACTACACACACACACACACACACACAACACACACACACACACACACACACAACACACACACACACACACACACACACACACACACACATCTATATTAAAATCTCCATAGTAATCAGTGGCAGGCAGCTCTTTTCCTTATTGGTTCCTTCAATCGAGATCTTGTATGAATCCATCTGCACTGTGAATCAAAAATATGCTCTAGTTTCCAAGCTATGCCTGAGGTAAGGAGCTGCCAATACCAGAGAGCTAATCAGAAGGGTTTTCCAGAAGTTTCTATGTCTTTAAAGAAAAGTTGAAGAGTTAAAAATGAGCTAACCAGGCCATTTACAAACGTATCAATTCCACTGAAAGGCAGTCTTTAGGTGTATTTTAATAGCACAACAAATGTGCACTATCATGTTGAGTTGAACCAAAAAGCAAAAATTCAACTGAGATTAATGCAATGAAAAATGTCTTCTCACCTGAGCACTTCCTTGTATGGCCACAGCTTTCCATAAAATGTTGTTCTTTGAACCCAACTGACTTTTACAGTGACAGGCGAATATAAGAACAGGCCCATTAATATGCTGACATGAATTGTAATGCCAATTTTTAGGGACTTTAGAAATGTACTGGATTTCAAAATTTCTGTAATTTTAAATTTAAATAAGCACATAAACAAACCTGAGGCAATTATATATTCAACTACCAAGAAATCTGAATCTCTAGCATTATCTCATCTGCCAAATAGGCGGACAAATAGAGGACAGACAAATAGAGAAAGGAAGCGTGGGTGAAGGAAGGCAGTCACTAGACTCAACTTACATATGTCAAAAGGGAAGGAGGGAACTTTGGAGGATAGGTTAGTTGGTGTGTATGATCATTGAAAAATAATAAAACATACTTAAAAGCTAAAAAAAATGTAAAGGATGCTGAGCTGAATGAGATTGAGGAAAATGGGCTTTTGTTGACCAAGTTGCTTCACTCTCCTTAACTATTCTTAGTTCTGCATCTTGGTAAGCAGTCAACATTAACTCATTATCAAAGTCTTGATTCTGAGAGATCCTGACCTCCATATAGTAATACAGTTTGTATAAGTAGATTTCAGTTAAATGAAACTGTGGAAAGCTCTTCTCCAAATATATTAATATTCATATAGGTGACCAAGAGTAATTAACTTCAACTAAATTATGAGATGCATGCACATAAATGAGCTAGTGGTTATAAATTCTATCATGGTTTATCAACCAAATAGCTATTTGAAAAATGAGCTGGTGGCTCATGCCTGTAATCCTAGCTATTCTTGAGGCTGAGATCTGAGGATTGCAGTTCAAAGTCAGCCTGGGCAGGAAAGTCCATGAGACTCTTATCTCCAATTAATCACTAGAAAACTGGAAGTGGCACTGTGGCTCAAAGTGGTAGAGCGCTCGTCTTGAGTGAAAAAGCTCAGGGACAGTGCCCAGGCCCTAAGTTCAATCTCATGACTGACAAAATGATCATCATCATCATCATCATCATCATCATCATCATCATCATCATCATCGTTGTCAGCGTCTCCATCGTCATTCTCATCATTGTCGTAGTTATTGTTGTTGTCATCAACATTGTTTTACCGACTAGTAATGCTTATTTACCATGTTAGACACTTGATGTAGAGCTATAATGATGGCAGTGATGATAGTCCCAGGACTTAGTTGAAGAGAAGGAAATAGGTCACTTCCTGTCAGGTAAGAGAAGACTCATGGTGAGTAATAGGACAATATTCATGGTGTACATGCTGTGTTGGTCAGTTGTGATCCATGGTTACCTCCTGGCCTTTACACTAGGGACTCCTTGATCCCTCCTTCTCCCCAACACTGAATCCATTCAGAGAATGCTATTGCCAAACACCAGTCAGACTGAGATATTATTATGTGTGAATATAAGAGGGCATAAGTGAATTTAAGGCTTGCCCTAGGGAATTTATAGCTTTTTTTTTGTTGTTGTTTTTTGTTTTTTGGGGGGGTGGTCCAGTCGTGGGGCTGAACTCTAGGCCTGGGCACTGTCCCTCAGCTCTTCAGCTCAAGGCTAGCACTCTACCACTTGAGCCACAGCGCCACTTCCGGCTTTTTTTCTTTTTGCTTACGTGGTGCTGAGGAATCGAACCCAGGGCCTCAGGCATGCAAGGCAAACACTCTACCACTGAGCCACCTTCCCAGCCCAAGAGAGCATAAGTGAATTTAAGGCTTGCCCTAGGGAATTTATAGCTTTTCTGGAAGAAGTTCCTGACCTGGGTGAAGCCTTTCTCAAAAGCCCACATTCCATCACACATGGCCTTCCCAAGCCTTACAAGGAGGAATTGTTGAAGCCAGCAACCCTATCAGACCCACGGCTCCAGCCCTGCGCGCTCTTAGTGGGGCTGGGTGTCCTTTGACTGTTCTCCTTTACCCAACCACATCATTCACATATGTCCATCGGAAAGAGGCACTGTAAAGTGTTTGAAGTGGATGTGGTTTTCTTCAGGCAAATCAGAATTACTCAATTCAAATAAACACTTTTTCTATGGTGATCTTAAAGAAACAACATTGCCTAAATAAATAAAATGTTCAAACATTTTTAGTAGGATGAATAGATAGAAAAAAATTTCAGAGGAGCTAGTCTTAAGACTTTCCACAGATGATCCTTCCAGTGTCAAATTTCCCTTACTAGAGCTTCACATAAGGAAGCACTCTCTAGGCCCCTAATTCTATCTGAGATGAGCAGAAATGGAGTTCACAAACAAACACTATGCTGAGTGTTCACAACACATCACCTGATCCAAGTCTCACAGCAACTTTGGTGGCTTTAGGAGCTCCCATTATCTTACATTTTTAGGATGAGGAGAGCCTTAGCAAGATTAAAGAACATGCTCAAGGTTACAAAAATAGGAAGTGATGGAGTTGGAACTAAATCCAATGTGTTTTTGTATACTGTGCACTTGACCTCATGCGATATGTCTTAATGTGGCATCTAAGGTTGACATACGGTTCACCCGTCCACTCTTACCAAATGGGCGCCTTCTAGGAAGAATTTTCTTCTCATTAATTTTTATATCTCTAGAGCAGGGGATAATGCCTGATACAGAACAGGAAATCAATGCTTGTCAAATGAGTAAGACGATAAGTTAATAAAGGAAGGAAGAAGGAATAAAATTAAAAAGAAGCCAGAAAATTGAAATTAGTGTACAAAGCTACCATTTTTTTTGTGTTGAATTTTCTGTCCTTCCATTTCTTTTTGTAAGAACATGTGAGTATTTTATGATAAGCACCATTATTGCTTTAGATTTCTATGAAAGACATTCAGAAATAGGTATTTTTACCCAGGGATTTAAATGAACGATTGAAATTCCATAATCAGAATATGACACAACCAAACCAGCATATAATCATATGTTTCCTATAATGAGCTACTTGAAGAGTGCTAATGGATTACAATTTTGTAATCTAGGCATGAGAGGAAGATCTGCACTCTTGACAATATTCAACACAAGCACTTCAATTGGCTCTGGATAAAATACAAACTCCCTCTTGAGCATTGCCTAGATGTTCTTTCTCTCCTTATCTGTAAGCAGACAGTCTTAATTCTTACCTTCACATCCTCTGCCATCTTTCTCCAGCTTCCAGCCAGCTTGACATTTGCAGTAATAACTGCCAATTGTATTACAGCATTGCTCCTGACAGCCACCATTGCCCATAGCACATTCATTTATATCTGCAATTGAATAAAAAAAGGATGAGACTCCTGAACCCAAACACACAAAAAGAAACTCTACTGTCTGTCCTGAAATGAAGAATCACAGAGTGACAGCATTCTTTGACCTCAGATTAAATGAGATCAAATAAGTGTCTCCTTATAATCAGGGCCAATGCGTGCTAGGTTTCATGTCATGAAAGAGACAAGTCGTAATCTTTCCTACCCGAAATATTACTTTTCAACAGTTTGATACTCATATGGATTTTAGGAGACATATAGATTGGATCTGGAAATTTCCAAGTCATTATTATAAGATGAGCCTGACAACACAGAGAGAAAGCAGAATGAGAAGCGAGAAGTCACTACTTTACCCAGGAAATGTGATATGGTTGTCTTCTGAAAGAAGCCTATTTGGCAAAGGCTAGACAGTAGGAGGAAGGTAAAAGAGTAGCACATAGTTTCCTCCAGAGGTTAACATCCAGCTGGGGTACAGGACTAGACCAAAATGTGATTTGGCTGTGTTGGTGTATTGGATATGCCCAAAATGCTAAACCTGCTATTAGAAGTAGACCTCAACATTCTGTAGGCCTCCTCGCCAGCTGGACCAACCCAACCTCCGTGCAGGTGTGTCAGTGCCCTGTGAGAGGATGCATGGCCATGGTTCTGCTCAGGCTGAGGAGCTGGCATAACAGAACCTGCCTCATGAGAGGGCTGTAGCTGGAAGATGGAGGAAGTTTAGCACAGAGTGCAGGAAAATAGTGGGGTGGGACATGAAAGAATGAGAGAAAGGAAGAGGAACTCCGAGGAATTAGGAGAAGGGATTGGAGAGTGGATTAGTAAGGAACACCAGAAGTCTAGGCTTTCTCTAAATGGAGAAAACACAGTAGCAAGAGCAGCAGATACTGAAGGAACAAGGAGAGGAGAAAATAGGCAGAAAGCTATCATGTGTAATTACTGGACAGTAATGATTTTGTCTGTCTATGAGTATACAACCCCACAGAACACATCTGCTTGCTTTTAACTTTCCAGTGAAATATGTCATATATACTGATGGTGTAGCATTCTTAGGTATGCATGCTTTAATAATCTTTCAGAAAAAAAATGTACAAAAGCAATGCTTGTAAGATGCTGGAGATCCAACTTCTGGCCTTGGACCCATTAAGCAAGTGCTCTGTCATTGAACTACACCCCTAGGATGCCCATGATCTTAACACAGTGCCAGAACAGTGTCTCAATTGTACTCTGGCTGGCTTGTAACAGTACTACCCTAGTACTAGTACTGCCCAAGATCATTACAATCCAACAGGCGACATATGATATGTAATACCTTAATTATACAATATATATCTAAATCTATCTATCTATCGATCTATCTATCTATCTATCTATCTCTATAGATATAATTGCACTGGATTTTTGTATGCACATTTCTGTTTGGTTTCTTTCATTTACCACTCTTGATGATATGCATTTTGTTGTTGAACATAATTGTAGCTTCTCCATTCTTACATCAGTATAGTTATTATTGCACTCTACGAATACACCATGATACTAGTTTGTCCACTTCACAGATGATGAATAGTATTGTCCTTCTTTTCTTTCTTTTTTCTTTTTGTTTATTTCCTTAAGCATCGGTCATGGGGCTTGAACTGATGGTCTGGGTGCTGCCCCTGAGCTCTTTTGCTCAAGGCTAGTGCTCTATCACTTTGAGCTACAGCACCATTCCCAGTGTTCTGGTAGTTAATTGGAGATAAGAGTTGCACAGACTTTCCTTCAGTGGCTGGCTTCAAACCACGATCCTCAGATGTCAGCCTCTTGAGTAGATAGGATTACAGGTGTGAGCCACCTGCACTATCTTGGTCTTTCTTGATGTGAGGAATTCTCCTGCAGACATTCTCACACATGTCTTCATTGAGCTTATGCATGAATTTCTATTGGGTGAAACCATCTTAGACTGGAATTGCTGGGCCAAAAGTATGGCATGTCTTATTTTGTAGTTCTAGTCTAGTCTTCTAAAGAAAGATTATTCTAATTGACACCCTTACCAGCTGTGGATTAGGGAACAGATATTATTCATTCTTGCCAATATTTGGAATATTCTGTTTTTTTTTCCTTTTGATTTAGCTCTTCAGACAATCTTATAATAGATCTTGTTGTGCCTTTAATTTGTATTTTCCTAATTATTCATTAAGTTAGGCACATTTTTATCTCATTTGGGCATTTTGGATGACATTTATTGAAATGCTTACTCAAACATCCAGTCCATTTGTTCAATTCTTAAAATATTGGCTATTTTACTTGGGGACCTTCAAGTACAAGATCAAATGGAAATAGTGGCAATGATTATCTTTGTCTTTAAAACTCTGAAGGATAGTTTTATCATTTTACTGTACACATAAATGTATCCCAAAGGGTTGTGATATATCTGTATCTATGCTTCTATGCATCTAGAGGCATTTACTTCATTAGAAGAAGAAAGTTCCTTTCCATTCCTACTTTTCTACACATTGTTACTATCAATAGGTGGTAAGTTTTACTTGTTGCTTTTACTGGCTTCCTAAAGATAATTATACAGTTTTCTTATTAGTGTTTTAACATGATTAATAATAGTAGGGTTTTGCATCCCTGAAATGACACACTATTTTTAATGCGGATTGTATGATCATTTTCATGAGGGATTTGCATGTGCCTTTCCCATTTTGTAATATTCTTTCTGGATTTTGGAACCCAAGTTAGACTGTAAACAAAAAACAAGGTGGAAGATTTTCTTCTTTTCTTTCCTTCGTAGGAAGTAATCTGTTTAAGATGAATGTAATTCCTACTTAAGTGTTCCAACAAGTTCATCTAACACCCGGAATTGTGTATCTGTGTTTGTGTTCTGTTAGCTACACAGATACAGACTTACTAATTCACTTACCAAATATATGAACATTTTGCATTTCACTGTACTGAAGACATTATGTGCTTCGAGGTAATTTTCCATGTTGTGTAAATGCTCAAATATATTAAGTTATTCACGGCATTTTCATGCTATTTTTAAATGTCTCTCTATTTTGTAGTTAAGTTCTCTTCTCGAAATTAACTCTTATTCCTGAAATTCAAAATATGTGCCTTCTTTTTCTTCTTCATGCTGAATTGGCATATGTCAATTTTATTTATCATCTATCCATCTGTCTGGCTATCATCCATATCATCACATCATCATCATCTATTACCTACATGTTTTTGACTTTTCCAAGAAAAGAATTGCTATATTGAATTTTCAGTATAGTACATTTTCTACTTCATTTATTTGTGCTGTGATCTTTATATCACCCTCCTTCTACTTTCTACCAGATTGTTTCATTGTTCTCAAGTTCTCCAGGCAGAAATTTCGATCACTGTTGTTTAGCTTTTGTTCTTTGAAATTATTGCTTATTACCAATATATATGCAACTATCTACCTTAACATTTAGGTGGTTTAAAAACACAGTTCAGGACTGTCATTCACATGTCTGGGGTTTGAAGGGGTTATGTCCACTGGGGCCGTCAGCAGGCACTGGTCTGGTGGCCTCTGGAGCTGGGCTTGGAATGCAGACTTTCAAACATTCTGGGATTTGGGCTGAGTTGTTTGGGACATCCAAGAGACAATAGTCTCTGTCTCTGTCTTTCTCTCTTTTCTGTCTCTCCCTCCCTCTTTCCCTCTTTCTGTGTCTGTCTTTCTGTTTGGGGGTTTTGAGACATTTTATATAGTGGTTATTGCCCCTAAAGTGATTCAAAGAGAAGTTCCAAGACTTCTTATGATCTCGCCTTCAACTCCAGACAGTACCACTTCTTAAATATCCATTAATGAAATAAGTTGCAGGCAATTCACATTTGAGGGAGAAGAATTCCTCTAAGGCAGAAGTTGTATATATGTTCAGAAGAATAAAAAACTAGTGATAATCCACTCAAAGGCAGTATATTTCACGGCTATGTAGACTATTTTTATACAAATAAGTTTTATTTTTATTTACTTAAGGTATTTTATGTATTTTAATTATGATTGACGTAATTAATAATCTACATTGCAATTCATTATCTACATTGACAGTTCTTCGAGTTATTTTGAAATAAACTAGAAGAGAGTTCTAGAAATTTGAAGATTTTTCTAATATCTCATATTACAAAATGCTAAATAATATGAGGAAATAAGATCTAAAATAAACTGGAATATGATAAATTACTCACACATAGTGAAATAGATACTCAAACACAGTGAGACCAATAGAGGATACTCTTAGGAGAGAAACACAAAGGTGCCATGCCTAAATGTCCCTTCATATAAAATAATATACATATTGAAATGAATGCCAGGATATGTAAACAAGAGATCTTTCTTCTTTTTTCTCTTCTTTTTATTTTTTGATATTCTGTCTTCTTTACCTTATGTATGGTGTAGTCAAATGTACATCTTGAGAAGGGTTGGGGAGAAGGTACTGAGCTTGAGGGAAAAGGGTGAAAAAGTGCAGCAGTGGAGCTCACTGGACACTGATAAGAGTGAACTATCCAACTGGTGGGTGGAGATGGGAGGCAGGGACTGAGAGAGAGAGTGAGGGAACAGAATACACTATACAAGAGGAAATGTGCTCATTACCTGACTCATGTGACAGTAATCCCTCTGTATATCATCTCTATATTAACAATAAGGTAAAATTCATAATAATTTTTTTAAAGCTGAGTACTGGTGGCTCATTCCTGTCATCCTAGCTACTCAGGAAGCTGAGATCTGAGGATGGCAGTTCAAAGCCCCAAGGCCAGGAGACTATCTCCAATTAACCACCGAAAGACCAGAAGTAGCACTGTGGCTCAAAGTGGTAGAGAACAACCTTTGAGTTAAAAAGTCCAGGGACAGGGGCTGGGAAGGTGGCTCAGTGGTAGAGCGCTTGCCTTGCATGCCTGAGGCCCTGGGTTCGATTCCTCAGCACCACATAAGCAAAAAGAAAAGCCAGGAGTGTTGCTGTGGCTCAACTGGTAGAGCACTAGCCTCGAGCCTTGAGCTGAGGGACAGTGCCCAAGCCCAGAGTTCAGGCCCCGCGACCGAACCAAAAAAAAAAGTCCAGGGACAGTGCCCAGAGCCTGAGTTCAAGTCTCATGACAAAACAAAACAAAACAAAAAAAAGCTAAATGAGACTCTTCATAAGTTCAATTCCTTAAACTTTGTTAAAACTTGCTCTACATTTCAGTACTTGGCGGAATATGGATGAAAACTGTATATTATATATTTCAATTATTTATAAATGTGTGTGTTTAATTAGCTCATTAGACATGTCTTTTGTGTCTGTACAGCCTTAAGGGTTTTCTTCTATAGTCAGTGAGAAAGATATAATCCAATCTCTTTATCAGATTTGGCATTTGCCCTTTTATGATTGAAATTTTTGTTGTGTATAATTTGAAGGTCCATAAGGAGGTCATACAAATTTAGAGTGGCTACATCTTCCCAGAAGATCCGACCCTTTCTTATTATAAAATAGGTCTCAATAGACCAAGCAGCAGATCTTTCATTAAAGTTGACATTTTGCGATATTAGTATAGCTGTATCAATTTCCTATTGGTTAATGTTTGCATGAAATTTCATTTTTTGAAAATGTACTTTTAACTTTGTTATTCATATACCTAAGAAATTATAGATATATGTATTTATTATTTTAACTTAGTCTAGCTATTTTTTTTTGTAACTGAGGTAATACACTCTTGGCTTTGAATATCATTAATGACCTTTGAATTGAATTTGCTACTTCACTATTTTTCTAAAGTTTTATGGTTTTGGTTACTTTTATTCCCCATTATTACCTCCTTTTAAATGTATTATTCTACTGTTCTCTTCTCACTCTTTATTAGACTGACAGCTGAGCATTGTCTTATTATTCTTTTTGTGGTTACCCTAGATATTACAACATCTATTACTAATGTCTAATATAAATTAATACTTTAACCACTTCTAGACAATGTCAGAGACTTGCATTTTAACTACCTTAAGCTCAAACAATTTTTGTATTTCCGTCATCATTTATTTTTACCTTTAGATATTTAAACCTCATCAATTTTATTGTTATTTTATTTAACCAGTGGAAGCTTGGGACTTTCCACATATTTACCCTTCTTACTCCTTATTAAGGCTTCCTATAATAATTTAGTGTCTCTTTCCAGAACAATGTTCTCTCTGCCTGAAAACTAATTTTAGTATCTCTTTTTATAGGTATCAGCTGGTAAGATTTTTTTTTCATGTTTTTTTCCCTCAGGTAAACTTCTAAATAAAATGTGCATCTCAAAACAGTTTTAGATATAGAGGGGGGAAATTGCTAGCAATATGGAATTCCTGTATTGTCCATGAATTCTGTGTTTCATAATTACAATCATTTTATAGAAATATAGTTTTAGTTATAATTAATGAGTCAATAATGATACATTATTCAGATTTCCTTCATTTTTACATGCTGGGTCCCTTTCCTGTTCCAGATCCTCCCGAGGGTTCATATTCTATTTAATATCATGTTGTATCTCCTCTTGTCTGTGAGTTTCTCAGACTTTCCTTCTTATTGGTGACTCTGAGTTTTTTGAGGACTATGGGTCAATCACCTTTTGACTCTGAGTTTGATTATTTTTTCCTAATGCTTTTTTTGTCATGGACTAGGATTACATTTTTTAAATTTTATTATGAAAATACTGTACAGAGGGGTTACAATTACATGGGCAAGATAATGAGTACAGTTCTTATCAAGCATTGTAGCCTCCTCCTTTGTTTACCCTTCACATCCCTTCCCAGCCTCCCCTGCCCCCCACCCAATCCTCCCCCCCCCCACCAAAGTTGTAATGTTCGTTTTCGACATGACAACTTGTACTTCTCATTGTTGCACCTGTATCCTTATTTAAACGACTTGTTTTTCCCCTTCCCTTCCACAAATTATACCGACATCAAATACAGTTCAAGCAGGGTTTATACTGTGGGGGAGAGACATACAAAGCAACAAAGAAATAATCTTATAAATGTGTTAGAAACAAATGCATGAAAGAAAAAAACATTTAAATACATATCTTAGGGTTCATTTTCCTAACATCACCTTATCTGACCTTTTCTGCTTGACTCATACATATACTAGATATTGCAAATAAGGGAAACCATGGGACCTATGTTTCTTTGGGCTTGGCTTACTTCACTTAATTTTGAGAGGAAGACAGTAGAGGTATCATGTCCTCTTCGTCTCATGGTGACTTGGTCCCAATCTTGATCTCCTTGCTGCCATACTATTTGTCAGCTCCGTCATTTTAGAACAATGATGCCATTCTTTCCTTTTCCTTCTCCTCCTCTCCCCAGTCTCCATTTCAGATCTTTACACTTAGTCACATTTCCAGAGTAGGCAACTAAATCCCTCTTCTTACAAAGTGGAATATCTACATAGATTATGTGGAATTCTTCACGGGAGATTTGCCCCTTTTCCATTTGTCACACAGTAGGTCTAGAAGAGTACTTTTCACCAATGAAATAGAATTTTAGGCTTGTTGGCTTCTCTAGGCCTGTCAAAAGTCACTCTACTATTATTTAAATTTCCTTTTGAAAATCATGTGAGCAGCTTTCTCGGTCTTGGTTTTTGTTCCTTATATATCCTACTACGTTGTGCTTATATGTTTCACTTTGCTGTTTTCCTCTGGAGTTTGGAGCACACCTTGATGATTTTACAGTTGATGCTTTTCTTTTAGCTTTAGAGAATCTTCCCACTATAATCTGTTCTCATTTTCTCCACATTTTCCCATCTCCTTTGTCCATATGCAGAGTTTTGAGACTTTATTTTCTGTGAATCATTTGTTTTATCCTATTTTCTGTTTAGTTTAGATCTTGTTTCAGTTTAGCTATACTTTCCTTGAGTGTACCTAAATTCCACAATTACCAGTTTTTCTTTGTTTTCCTACACCATTAATCTCATCTACTACACGTGTTATTTTCCACTATTTTAAGTTGATTCTTTTTAAAAAAAATTCTACTTAGGTGATTTGCCATTGGGTCATCATTTAAAAAAATAATACACTCATTCTTCTTCATATTTCTTCATGATAATGCATTGAAGCCCGGACGAATCTCTTGCTTGCAAAGTGTTAAGACATTGTGGGTTTGTAGCTGGAGCTTGAAGTGCTGCCGGATCCTTCAGCAGGACCAGGATGCACCTCTGAGCCTCATGCATGGTGGATGCCTTCAGACTGCAACTTCTCAGCAGGGCAGCTCCTGCAGGTGGCCAGGGAAACCTCACAGAGCAAGGCTTGGCATACCAGCAGAGCAGCAGCAGGAAGAGGCCAGTGAACCTTGCTGCCACCCCCAACAGGCTGGCTCCTGCCCACATTCCTGTTCAGCAACCTCTCAGAAAATGTTCCTGTCATCCAGTGGGCCATGGTCCAAGGTGGGCAACCCTGGGGTGAGGACTAGGACCCTCCCTCCCTTCTCTTCCTTCCTTCCTTCCTTCCTTCCTTCCTTCCTTCCCTTCTTTTTCTCCCCTTCCTCCCTTTCTTCCTTCCCTCTTTCCTCCCTTTCTTCCTTCCCTCCTCCTTTCTTTTCTTTTCTTTCCTTTCTTCTCTTTCATCTCTCTGTTTGTGCCAGTGTATACTGGGGCTTGAACTAAGCACCCAGAGCTCCTGCTTAGGTATTTGCTCAGGGATGATGAGATGGAGATCTTTAACTTGAACTGTACCATTCCCCCACTATTTCTTATGAACCAGTAATAGATGGGGGAAAAAAAAACTCTCCTCTGATTTTCCTGGCTGCTTTGATTTTTTTTTTTAATGTCTTCGAATGAAGAATGCTATTTGCTTTCCTGGTTGTTCTCAGCAAAAGAATCGGCCTGTTCTATTTAGCTCATCATAGCCAAAAGGAGAGGAGTTGGTCACGTTATTTCTTGATCCTCCTTACTTTTCCTTATATCATTCCAAAGAACATCCAATTAACTGTCTTTATGTAATTTTTAAATTGTTTTTGCACCTGATTTGTTCAATAAGCTAGACATTCATTCCTAACAAAAATAAAGTCATCAACAGAAAGTAAGACTTATGATTAGGTACTGGAATGTGTGCTGAGGAATATCATAGAGAAAAACATCAAAGGGATATTAGGAGCATAAGTTTATTTGTAAGTTGCAAATTATGTTCCAACAATAGTTTTCTGAAAAAAGTGGAGATATATTGGAATATATATTGAGACCTGTGATACCACTCTTAAATGTTAATCCAAAAATACATTCCTCAGGAAATCAGGAATCTTTCTATGTATAATAGGTTGCATGCCTCATAATGAACTGATGATTTCATGTGGATTTATTCTTATTCCAAAAATGTATGCACATCAGAAAGAAAACTAAAAGTCTAGCACACATGCCTATGAGCACATACACAGCAATAAGCAAAAACTTTGTAATAACTTAAATATTCATCAACATCAGAATAATTAAATAAATTAAATGCACTACTTAGATTATTATTTTATATATTATATGATATTATGCACTACTTATAATAATTTGCAACAGTGGTTTTTGAAAAATTGCTGTTTCTAATTAGCCTTTATTTCTTAACTCCTATGTAAATCCAGTATTAACAGCTTATAAATGTCCCAAATTATGTCTCTTTACATCTATATTTCTTTACAGAATTACACTATTTGGCCTTTTATTTCCAGACAACTCAAAATCTGATAATACTGAGTTTATACAGGAGCTAAGATAAAAACTAATTAATTTTTTAGTAAAAATGATTGGCGTATGAGATGATTAGTGATTTTCAAAGGACATAAAGTCCCTTCTGCTGAAGAACAAACTTGGTATATCAAAACAACTGAAGATATTTCATAAATATATTTCATATTTTCAGAGTTAGAATAATTTCAGGAACAAAAAGCATAAATAGAAAGACCACAAGAAGGTCTCACATAAGCTTATTTTATTTTTTAATTTTCTTTGCATGTTGACATCTAACTTTTGACAAAAGTGCCCGAAATCTACATTGGAGAACAGATCACCTCACCATTAACTCTATAGAGAAAACAGTATCCACATGCAGAAGATTGAAACTAACCCTGGTCTCTGATCTTTCACAAAAACTAATGCAAGACAGATAAAAAGTTTTAACATTAAGATCTAAAACAAGAAAATGGGAAAATATGAAAGATACAAGCACTGGAAACTATTTTCTGAATACTACATAAATTGCTCAGGAAACAAGAGCAAGAATTGGCAAATAGAATTGCAGTCATAGTTACCACATGAAACAAAAACCCAGCAATTCACAGAGTAGAAGAAAAAAACATCATAAGCTTTCATTGGGTAAGGGCTTAAGATCTGAAATATACCTAGAACTCTACAAATTTAATAAATAGCCATATTAATGCAATAAAGACTTCTCAAAGTAGGTGGTAAATATATGAAGAAATGTTTAACATCTAGCACTGGTGACTAACACTTGTATGCTAGCTACTTGAGAAGTTAACATCTGAAGATCATGCTTCAAAGCCAGGTGGACAAAAAAAATCAAAAGAAAGAGATTTTATTCCCAATTTACCACCAAAATGCCAGACTGGAATTATTCTTCAAGTGGGAAAAGGTCATCCATGAGTGAAAAGACTGCAGGAAAACATAAGGGGCTGAATTCATGCCCTGATATTCACACAGAAAAAAATGTCCAATATCCTTAGCCATAAAGGAAATGGAAATCAAAACCACCCTATAAGATTCTGTCTTACCGCAATCAGAATGATTATCATTAAGAAAATAAACTACAAATTCAAGTAAAGAGGCAGGGAATAAGGAACATTTATATTCCATTGCTGAGTACGTGAATTAGCGCAATGGATATCGAAATCTGTATACATTCAAAAGACTAGAAGTAGAACTACCTAGGATACAGCCATGCTACATTGGGAATGTAGGTTATCACACAACAGACAAGCCTGTAATTCATTCTTTCATCATCAACACTGTTCACACTAACAAAGCAAATGAATTCATTTTTCGTTTTTTTTTTTTTAAATCTAATTATGCTTAGTTATTTTAACATTCTTTAACTGGATTCTTTGCAAGACCCATATTTTCTCTTACTTCAAAGTTCTGTTTTCAGGCAGTATTTAGGGGATTTCATCCTGTGATGTGTGTGTATATAGAGTCATTTATATATATATATATATATATATATATATATATGCCATGATGTATGACTATATATGTTATATGTATGATATGCTATTTGTCTGACATGATATACAGATAGATCTACCAATACATATATATTTACCTAAGATCTAGCTATTTGATTTCTCTCTCTATAATATATATTCACATATATAGTGTACTTTGCTATTGTTCCTCCCTCCCATGCCTTCCCCCTTTCCCCTCCTGCTGGTCCTCCCTCACTTGCCCCTCTTATATTCATGTCTCATTATATTGTTACTATTTGTATCATCATTTTAGGTCTAAATATGGCAGGGAAGCAAAAATGAGATACCTGACTTTTCAAGATTGGCTTATTTGGCTTAACGTGATGTTTTGCCAGCAACCCACATAATTCCAGTCTTCCTCATGGCTGAATAATAACGGATAGGTAATCTATAACCCATTTTCTTTTTCCATACATTTATTTCAATTTACTTTTTAAATTAGCACATATCCATGATATTATGGGGTTTTTCTAGTAATTCCATAGATATGTCTGTATATTTTGAACAAGTTCTCTCTTTCCATTACACCTCTAGACTCTTCCTTTTGTTTTTTTTTTTTGGTCGGTCATGGGGCTTGAACTCTGGGCCTGGGCACTGTCCCTCAGCTCTTCAGCTCAAGGCTAGCGCTCTGCCACAGTGCCACAGAGCCACAGTGCCATTTCCCAACCTATACTCTTTCTTTTCTCCCTTTTTACCCTTCCAAAATATTTAGTGAGCTTCACTATACTGTCTTCATGTACATGTTATATGTGTGCATATGTTGCACACACATTCATGCACACATACATACAAACAGAATTTCAGCCTTCTTCATCCCTAACTATCCTTTCTTTTCTCTCTTCCCATTCCCACCAAGCCCCCAACAGACATCTTTTTATATTTATGTCCCATCATCATCATCATCATCATCATCATCATCACCATGATCACCACCGTCCTCAACATTGTTTTAAGTACAGCTTTCACAAAAGAGTGAAAATCACCAAGTTTTGGTTTATCTAGTTTATCAGTCCTATCTACCTTCCTATGTGGCTGAGTACTCTTTTTTTTGGGGGGGGGGAAGGGTATATGTGTGTGTGTATGTGTGTGTGTGTGTGTGTGTGTGTGTGTGTGTGTGAATGTATGTTTTTTCATACAACCTACATACCATCTTTAAGAGCTTAAAATTCTTTTGTGACATGGCGAAGGCTGTATCCTCTAAGCAGCTGGATGTCCCATACTTGAGAAAGCCATGATGCATACAAACGCTCTGAACTCTGCAGGACTCTGCAAATGACAATAACAATATTCCAGAATATCTCTAGACGAAGGTATGCAAGATGCCTTGTATCCTCTGAAAATAACTCCACCCACTTTTATATGCTGAAGACTGGATAAACCAAAATATGTCACATTATCTGTACCATAAAGGTTCCATCTGAACTGAAGCAGAAAGTCTGCAAGAACATTAAATCTAGCAAGCATACATCCTCTCTGGGGAGTGCACAATTCCAAATGGAAGGGCTCTTCTAGCCTAGTTAGGTCCTGTGTTATCAGGGCACAAATGGACATAAAGAAAAACCTGCTTTGTGAAATGGTTGGCTCTGACTTCTTATTTCTTAACTTTGTTAACCCTATAGTAAGAGTAAGCAGGTACTCTACAAGGCCATCATGAGAATGCAATTAAATAATATGTTTTAATGGTCAGTCCAGTTTCTATCAGAGAATGAACTTTATAGTAGACTTTAGGATTATAAAATAATGTTTTTATCACCACATACTTGAACGTGCAAACCTGCTTCGTAGAAAGTGTGCAGATGTTTTCTCTTTAATTTTTATGTATTTATTATTTTTAAGTAGCTGTCAGTTTGAGTACAATACATGTCACTCCTACTCATGTAACCCTTCTCCATCTCTCCCCATCCCTCCCAATCCCACCCCTCAAGGAATTTAATTTTAGTGTGGATGGGATTACAGATTCAGAGTAATATATATCATATATCTTGTTCTTTAACACAGAAAACACAAAACAACCTGGATGTTTTTTAACCTCTGCACTCTTCTCATGTTATTCTACTACATTTCTCAGAGACTTAAAAAAAAATAAGCCAAATAATCCACTCAAAATATATACAACTACACCTGAGTTTGTTCACTCTTCAGCTACCTGGACATTAGTAAATAAAAGACCTATTCATGCATTTCCAACTGCATTAAAATTTTTTTCTTTCAGAGAGAAAATGAGGATGTGTGATACATGTTTGTTGGTATCATGTACGAAAAAAAATTACATGAAAGTATAAAATTGTTATCAACTGAAAATCAGTGTTCACAAAGGAAAAAATGGAAAGTCATTGGCTTTGAAGATGGTTCTAAAAACCAGGTCAATATGTAGGATTTTAAATTGCAGCTTTCTAAGACACTCACGGCATGATAGATTTCAGGCTGTTTCATGTGTCCAATGTCATTCAAGGTTGCAAATAAATTTGGTCTTTCAAAAGCAAGATGAATGACAAAATTCTTTGACATATAGCAAGTCTTCTAGCTTAGTCATGACAAAAGTTCAATGATATCTTCAAGGCTATCAATCCATCTGTAATGACACACTGAAGTTTCTTAAAGAATTAAATATGATGTTTGCAAGAGCAATGTTGTATTTCTGGTTGGAAGAAAAAACATAAACTAGAGCTGAAAATATGTAAAGAACTTTAAGATTATCTACATAAACAAGCTTACTAATTTCTACCCTTAAATTTTATAGATTTGAGTTCCTTAATATTTGATCATTTTCCTAAAAAAGCTCCTGTTTTAACTTGTGTGTTCCATTTAATTGACAGCAAATTTTGTATCAGTGATTGCTTATACTGCTTTGAAGAAATTAGCAAACAAAAGGGGCCACAATACAGAGTTAAAAAATAAACTTAGCCAGGTGCTGTTGACTCATACCTGTAATTCTAGCTATTCAGGAGGTTGAAATCTGAGGATCATATTTGAAAGCGAGCCCCAATAGGAGATTCTTATCTCCAATTAGCCACCGAAGAGCCTGGAGTGGTAGCTCAAGTGGTAGAATGCTAACCTTAAGGAAAAAAAACTCAGGTACAGTGCCAAGGCCCTGAGTCCAAGTCCCAGCACTGGTAAAAACAAAATTAAACAAAACAACAACAACAACAACAACAAAAGCAAAATGAGAAATGATTTAATTCCTATCATTCTCCAAACAAAATATGTTTGGCTCAATTTAGCAATGGGTATTTTCGCTTTTAAAAATTCTTTTATTTTTTGCTTACTTTGTGAAAATGACCCCCAAATTACCCAACAGTACATAGACATTTTGCATATCCTAGTCATTTTCAAATCAATAGGTTTCAGAAATGATGACCTAAGCTGTTCATGGCAATTAGCGTTTACAGCAATTCAGTCAATTTCTCCTTAGCTACCATGCTTAATGTAATTCTCCTTACGTTAAAGTAAGCCATGGCATTGATCTGCATGGCTGAAAAATTCATATAACTCCTAACATTCTTGATAATTAGAAGCTCACTGCTGAGACAGTACAGTTCTAGATGAAGGATATTAAACACAACCATTCTGAAATATTTAGACGATGCTAAAGGAATATGTGGTTTTAATTCTTGGATTTTTTTTTTGTTGGAATGATGTATACATAGTTCCATTTCCAGACCATTGGATCTCACTCTATTTCAAGTAATGAGGAAACAAACAGAGCCTCAGGACTACAATCTTCACCTGCAGGAGTATCTGCAGGTACAATGCAGTTCTTCGTATTATAGTTAAAAGACAGGAGGACTATACACAGCGAATACACAACACAGCATCAAACCTTAGTCATTCACATTCTTGATTTGATGCCTCCATCTTCTATGATTGAAGTGTAATGCACCTCACCATTGGGAGAGTCTTCTTATTCATTTGAAAAAGAGCATATTGATGCTTCATAGAAAGAGCGGGAAATATACACAGAATAATGCCTTTGGAAATGTCTTATTTTTTTTTTAAATCCAACTGAAGTTCACTCTTGGGTTTAAAATACAAATGCCTTTACTTATCCTTCATACTTCTCCTAGAAGAATTCTTAAGAATATTTAGCAGAAAATTGCTGGATATATAAAATATGAGAAAACATCTTCCAATAAACTGTGTCATCCTAAGTAAGTGACATCTGTTCACTAAAACAGAGAACCCATGTAACGTAGCCTGATTTAGAGATGTAGCTGTTGTCAAGATTTCTAGAAATAATGTGTATACCAGTAGTAAAGTAAGGCTCACTGGTAAAGCATGTATTATACCTCACAAAACTTGTGGCAAATGAATAAATTAAATAGCTCAAATTAATCACTTTTTTGCCTTTTGTTATGTTAATAATTAGGACATATTTAATTTATTTGTATTTTATAAAGCTGGTAGTTTTTGTTGTTATTGGTGCTGTTGTTGTTTTCTTTTGCCAGTCCTGAGCCTTAAACTCTGGGTCTGGGGACTATCCCTGAGCCTCTTTGTGCTCAAGGCTAGCACTCTACCAGTTGAGCCACAGTGCCTCTTCTAGCATTTTTCTGAGTAGTTTATTGGAGATAGGAGTCTCATGGACTTTCTTGCCCAGGCTGAGTAGCTACAATCACAGGTGTGAACCACTGGTGCCCACCTATAAAGTCATTTTTAACTTGGAATTTTCCTCTAAACTTAGTGATTGAGTGCTAACTAGAGTGTGGAAGTGAATCTGAGTCTCACATATCTACTTGGTGAATTCACTTAGCCTACTTTCCATTTTCCTCATCTGTGAAATGTGTGTATTAGCAATCATATATGTCCCATCAGCTGAATCATAATATAAATAAATAATTGCTATAAAATGAGCAGTTTCAAAATAAAACCTTCATAAATGTGACTTATGTTTACTTTGGTCATTAGATCCCAAGTTGAAATCACATATAAAATTTATTCTCCTCTTCTGGAGAATAAACCTGTTGTTGTATTTACAGAAAGCATTTCTAAAAGAAATGTCATTTATTTAAATTATCTGTGCAATTTACAAAAAAATCCAATCAAGTGGCTGCACAAAAGGCTGCTCCACTGGGGTTATATAAAAGGTTGCATTGAGCTAGTGTACCATCTCAACAAACTATGGGCTTTCCTTCATGAAAACAAAAGTCACTGGCACAATGGCACAAAACAGACAAAAGTCTGATAATAAAATAAGAAATAATTTATTATTTTATCTATAGTTTCCTTATGTTAACATACTACAAATGAGCTATGATAAGAAATAATAATTAGCATATATATGTGTGTGTATCTATATTATATATATATTGCTTTACGTGATCAACATTTGTATTAAATTTTTACATTTGGGCTTCTAAACTTCATATCCTGAACTTCACAAATGAGGGAGATAAAATATGCCTTATTGTTAATAATGACAGGATATAACCTTCCGAATTATGGTAGTCATGGTTGAGAAAGTTCTATCCCAGAGGAGTATTAAGAAATCACATGAGCCTCTGTAGCCTGAAGTGAAATGAGATGTCCTAAATCCATCTTTTAGATGAATTCTCAAACCTTCTTTCATTCATGGGTCATTACAGGACAATGGTAGAACAGCTGTCACATTAGTGGTAACAATGTTTGCTTTACATATTACATCGATCTGTCCTCCAGCCGAACAAGGAGATAACATTTAAATGTAGCTATTCATTTACTTATGAAGTACAGGCCCCTTCATGGCCTATAAATTTTTCTGGTCCAAAGTATGATAAGTGTGGCTAATTTCTCATTTGACAACTCAACTACTGACTCAAATTTTAGTAATAAAGAAATGGACGCTGTAAGAGATTAAGAGATTATTGCCATCTCCTTAGTAAATACTTAATAAATGTGTTCGACATGGCTTGGTTTGAGGGAATACAAGGACCAAACTCATTATCATCATCATCATCATCATCATCATCATCATTATTACTATTGTTATTTTATTTAGAAGATAAGACCTCATTTTCATTTGGTTTGGTTCTCATTGGTTTGGGAAATGCAGTTTAACAAGTTGCTATAAGTTAACCAAAGGCATGGTTGAAATAGAAGCTCAACAATAATAATAAAACAAACAAACAAACAAAATCCAATTTTCCTGGATCCAAAGTAACTTCAGTCTTTTTTAATCTACTGCTTTATTAAAAATTTTACTGTTTTCCCCTTATCTAAAGTTCCATATCATTTTAGGAATCATTAATCAGATGATACAACATGTGTGTGTGTGTGTGTGTGTGTGTGTGTGTGTGTGTGTGTGTGTGTGTGTATACCCAATTCATGGACAGGCAACTTTGACAATTGTGACAGTTGATGAGTTTGTGAGCTCATTAAGCACCTTTTGCTTCCCTCATTTAATTTTCAACCATAAAAGAAAAAGCTCAGTGCAAAACCCCTTCTTGACGTTCAGCATACTGATACATAGGGAATGAATTTTGTATACATCCATGTAATATATAGATTTTAATGAAACCTGCAGAAATATTCATTAATGCCCACAGTCGTAAGAGCACAGCCTTGGAGTCAGAGTTTAAATTCGGGGGTCAACCATTAATTAGCTGTGTGACTGCTTCTGTTAGTGCTTCTGTAGAACAAATCACCCTGAAATTCACTGGCTGGAAAACGCAAATATCGTATCTAAGAGTTTCTGTGGGTCAGGAATTTGGACTCTGCTTGTCTAGCCAACAACAACTTAATTCTTCTGTTCAGTCATACAATGGGCACAGCTAGAAATGAAGAGAACTAGAACTAGTTTGGCCAGCTATTCTTACTCTCTTTCACTCCCCTCCTCTGATATCCTCTACTTCTCTTCCCTTACCTTGTACTCCCCTTCTCTTCCTCCTCCTCCCCGTCCTCCTCCTCAGTCCTTTCTGTCTCCATCTCTCCAACTCCCTCCCACCCCCTCCCTCGCCCCTCTCTCCCTTTCATTCTGTCTTTTCCTATAATCTGTGGTTTCCCTGAGTGGCCCTTCATTGCTTCTCCCTTGCCCCTCTCAGAGCATGACAGCCCCGGGATATTGGTGTGGCATTGTGGCAGCTTAGAATTCCAATACAAATGTTCCAGTAGATCTTCGTTCTTTCCTGATCAGCCTTATTAGTTTCTCTGCACCAGGTCTGCCATTTTCTGTTGCTTTCATGCTTGTCCCAAATCATTCTAGACTCCAAAAAGAAATAGATTCCCCCTTTCAACATGGTAATGGCAAAGTGTAGGGGAAAAAGTTGGAAAGAAGATGATATCACACCCATCTTGGGCAACTCAAGTCCATTGCCTTGACCTTGAGACCTTTATAGGCTTTGCGGGCCATTAATACACTCAGGTGCTTTGAGCTGTAGTTTCAGCTCACATTATATATTCTCAAGCCTCTGCACAAGTATTCCCTCTGCTAGGAAGACATCCTGCTATTCTCTTTGATTTTTACTCTCTCTCTCTCCAAATTCACCATGGCTATGAAGTTTGCTTTTTTCCAATAGACATTTTCAGATTTTACAGTAATTATGCAATCATGTGCCCAGATTAGCTAGTGTACTAAAAACTTCTCAGGAGCCGGACTGAAAATGGTTGCTCATTAATACAGATTTGTTTATTGGGGATAATTTAGTCTATATATAGGCACAAATTGCAGAAATGAAAATGCAAATTAAGGCAATTGTGAAATCGAAGTAGTAAGTGGTGCACACACAGAAAGCAGTGTCTGGTTAGGTTTCAGTTGGGTGTGAAAGGTTACAATCACCTGAATCACTAGCAGGAAATGGAATTTCCAGAGAATAGAGTATGAGTTAGAAATCTCTGATGTCGACTTAACATCTAAAAAGCAATAGACTAGCTTTTTCCTTATTTTATTGACCATTTATATTATTGTTATTATTATTTTAACTAATACCACACTCTGAATCTAGGGCTTCATGCTTGCTCAGTGTGCTGGTGCTGCTGGGATGACCAATTTGAGCCTTGCCACTAGCCTTGCTTTTTGCTGGTTATTTTGGAGATGATGTCTCATGCACTTTTCTGGCTGGGCTGGCTTCCAAATGATGATTCTCTGGATCACAGCCTCTTGAGAAGCTAGGACTCTACGTGTAAGTCACGGATGTCAGCCTAGACAAGCTGAAATTTAACTGGTCTTCCTGCCACTATATCCACAATTAAAACTATTTGAGAGAAAATTGCATTTATAAATGAACAAAAGCTTTGAACCAGTAAATAATGTAAATCTATGACCTTCTATTCCTCGTAGGAGAGAAATCAATATTAACTCCAATCTACTGCAAATGAAATAGCTCTTCTTGACTATCATGACAAACGTGTAAAACCTTTGCCAACAAGATTTTCAACTGTTAACAACAGGAAGAGAAATCTTAGGTGAGTCCTGCAAAAACCATATGCAGAACTTGATTTTCTGCTCTAAGAATAATCATTTAAATTCAATAAAAAGATAATTGTAAGTACCAGTGGCTCATGCCTATCATCCTTGCTACTGAGGAATGTGGTTTAAAGCCAGTTTGAGCAGGAAAGTTCATGAGACTGTTCTCTCCAATTAACTACCAGAAGTGGAGCTAAGGCTCAAGTGGCAGAGCACCAGCCTTGAACAAAAAAGAAGCTAAGAGACAGCATCTGAGTTCAAACCCCAGGACTGGCACACGTGTGCGTACAAACACACACACACACACACATATACACACACACACAACACATCTCAGTACATTTTGTGAATAATATAACCTTAGAATTTTCACCCCTTTCAGGGCCTAAAGATGATTAAAATGAAATTTTGCTGTTGAACTCTAGAAATGTCATATCTCAGAAACAACAGATCTGAAGAAACTCTAATTAGCTGTGATGAATGTTGATTATAGAGCACAGATATAACAATGATTACAAAAGGAAAAAAAATAAAAGAGGTGATGTACGGGTCCTGCATATCAAGTGGGGTTATGTAATTAGAGAAATTTAATCACAGCAGGCAAAAATGATATATTTGCGTTTATTTTATTTTGTAGATTTGCAGGCTGCACTGTATCCCAATAACATGAAAAGGATAAAAGCATACCTATTGTAAATATGCTTTGTCTCTGAACCCTTTAATCCTGAAAAGCTTTTCTCCTTGGTCATTTCTAACCTCTTCCTCACACCGTCCAGAAAACACATTTTTTTTCCCTCAGTAGAATGTTCAATATTGTCTGCTTATTAGAGTGTATTTCAGAACGATGCTTGTTCATCAGGGTCAATTGAAATCCCACAATACACTCACACGTAGATGCTGTTTTTCTATAAATATTTGATTTTAATGATATGATTCCTTATTTGAGTTTCTGAAAGAAACTCAATAGCAGTGCCCTAATGAGAAAGCCAAAGCAACAGTAGTGGGCCACAGTGCTCAGAGAACAAGCCAGAGTTTTGCTGACTCAGAAATAAATCCCCAACTATAGGATGTCCCTCAGTCAGCTGAACTCCCAAAGGAGATTCAGTAGCTCTCAAGGGTCATAAGGTTTCTCTTGAACAAGAGTCTCGCTTGCAGCTTGCTGTCTTTTGATTTCCAGATGAAGAGACAGATCAGGAGAGGAGGTTGTTCAGGCAGGACACCACCAAACCCAAACAAAACAACACAACAATACTGTCAGCCATCACCTGCTCTCCTTCCCAGAGAGACACCCCTGTTCCCACAACGGGACTTCAAAAGCTGTTCCCTGGGCAATTCTATATTTGCAGCTGTTGTTCTATAATTAGGTGTTTGTGTTGGAATTAGGAATGTGAGAAATTTGTTCTGGTATTATGTTTGTACCAGGTATCATGGAAGAAGCTGAATTAATACAAAATTCATAATCATATATTATACATGGAATGTATACTGTAAAATACATGTTATATATTATATTATATGACCTAATTTATTTATAATTATGCATTATATATTCTATATAATTTATCATTATGACAGTGAGTCTTCACTTGCTTTGGTACCTTGACTTAAGACTAACAGAATACAGAAGCAGTGTGAATCATTAGAAGGTTACCATCCAGGAGGTACACATCAACACTTTGGGTGGCTCTTGAAACTATTTTTATATGATATTTCTTCTGTTAAATCCAAATGATACAAATGTAGTCGTCCACATTATAATCTCACCTAAGAGTCAGGAGTCCATCATCCTTCAATTCTAACTTGAAGCAAAATGTCTGATAGAAAATGCAATTTGAAGCTGGGTGCCGATGGCTCACACCTCTAATCCTAGCTACTCAGGAGGGTGAGATTTGAGAATCGAGGTTCAAAGCCAGCCTGGGCAAGGAAAGTCCATGAGACTCTTATCTCCAATTAACCACCAGAAAACTGGAAGTGGAGCTGTGGTTCAATTGGTAGAGTGCTAGCCTTGAGCTGAAGAGCTGAGAGACAGCGCCTAGGCCCAGAAAATGCAATTTGACACAGATGTGTTGTGCAATAGTAAGAAAAGTACCCATGGGCTGGGAAGGTGGCTCAGTGGTACAGTGCTTGCCTTGCATGCATGAAGTCTTGGGTTCAATTCCTCAGCACCATATAAGCAGAAAAAGCCGGAAATGACACTATGGGTCAGTTGGTGGAGCACTAGCTTTGAGCTGAAGAGCTGAGGAACAGTGCCCAGGCCCAGAGTTTAGGCCCCATGACTGACTAACAAAAAAAAGAAAAGAAAAGAAAAGTACCCACTTCACCTACCTACATGCATTCAAGATGTTCTACAAAAACCCAATTACTATGGGTGCACAAATCCACTAAAAAAACAAACAAAAAAATCCCTTTACTGCTATGCTAAGTTGTCAAGTCCATCTGAAACTTCCCAATCTAAATACTGGTATAATTTATACAAACCAAACAAAACTTTCTCTGGGCTGATTTAGACTATGGACTAGAAGTCTCTAAACTTCAGTATTTGAGCTACTGCTTCCATGATCAAGTGTAGAGTGAATATCAATGGCAAGCTATGTCCACAGGAGGAGACAGAATCAGAGAGCTGGACCAGGCTGATTATGCCACCAGAGAAAAGATTGCAAACTTCAGTGTTGACATAAATTTCTGTGCAGGAGAATAGCAATTTAAATATGTAAGAGTCCTCTCTGATAATTTATAATTACCCATTGTACTGTTATCCCCTGGATGTTTAAACATGAGGATGAAAATTAAATCCCTAGCTTAACCGTAATATCTCTCCAGCGTTCTCACCTTTAGCTAGGATCACCTTCAAGCTCTCTGGGTTACTGGAAATATGAAGTATGTTGCACTGTGACCACCCACTGTGCTTTCTCTGTTGCTTGGATTACAGGCAACTGCCACTGCTATCTGCCAATGGTTGACATGGAGCCTTGGGAACTTTTTGCTTATGCTTGCTTCAAATCATGATCCTCTGATCTCACCTCAAGTCAACAAACCTAGCAAGGGTAACTGCATATGCTACCTTGCAAAGTCTGAGCTAGAAAAGAAGGAAGAGAAGTTTTGCATCAATGTTCATCAAAGAAATGGGTCTATAGTTCTCTTTCTTTGATGAGGCCCTGCCTGGTTTTGGGATGAGGGTTATGATGGCTTCATAGAATGAGTTCGATAGAGAATTTTCTCTTTCAATTTCATTGAAGAGTTGGAGGAGTATTGGTGTGAGCTCTGCTTTGAAGGTCTTGTAGAATTCTGCTGTAAAACCATCTGGTCCTGGGCTTTCCTTAGATGGGAGGTCTCCTATTGCTGTTTCTATTTCAATGCTTGATATAGGGCCGTTAAGATGGTTTAACTCATCTTAGTTTAGTTTTGGCATGTTGATATTTGCTAGGAAATGGTCCATTTCTGCCAAGTTCTCAAACTTGTTAGCATAAAGGTTTGAGAAGTATTCCTTTATAATGTTCTGAATCTTGGTTGGTTCTGTGGTGATGTTTCCATTCTCATCTCTGAGTTTATTTATTTGGGTGTGTTCTCTTCTTTTTCTGATAAGAGTTGCTAAAGGTATGTCAATTTTGTTAATTTTTTCGAAGAACCAACTCTTTGCTTTGTGGATTCTATGGATTTTTTTGGATTCTAATTCATTTAATTCTGATTTAATTTTAATTATTTCTTTCTGTTTACTGGATTGGGGTTTATCCTGCTGCTCTTTTTTAAGGAGGCTTAGATGTCTCATTAAATTGTTGGTTTCAGATCTCTCCAATTCGTTGATGTAGGAACTCAGAGCTATAAACTTGCCTCTGAGTACTGCCTTTGCTGTGTCCCAGAGGAGCTGGTAATTTGTGTGTTCATTTTTGTTGAATATCATGAATATTTGAATTTCGTTTCTAGTCTCTTCCATGACCCACTCGTGATTCAACAGTGTGTTGTTCAGCCTCCATGTGTTACAGGACTTTCTTTGGTAGCTTCTGGTGTTGAGTTCTAATTTTATTCCCTTGTGGTCTGAGGGAATGCAAGGTACAACTTCAAGGTTTCTGAATTTGAAAAAGTTTGCCTTGTGACCTAAAATGTGGCCTATTTTGGAAAATGTTCCATGTGCTGCTGAGAAAAACGTGTATTCTGATGCTGCTGGGTGAAATATTCAGATGTCTGTTAAATCTAGTTGATCTATGCAGTTGTTTAGATCTTCAGTTTCTCTGTTGAGTTTTTGCCGAGTTGATCTATCTAGTGAGGATATTTCATGCAATTGTTTCTAACATATTTATAAGATGATTTCTTTGTTGCTTTGTATGTCCCTCCCCCACAGTATAACCCCTGCTTTCACTGTATTTGATGTTGGTATAATTTGTGGAGGAGAAGGGAAAAAACACATCGTTTAAACAGGGATACAGGTGGACCCTTTGCAACAAGTTGTTATTTCGAAAATGAACTTTACAACTTTGGCGGGGGGAAGGGAAAGGAAGGGGAAACAAAGGAGGAGGCAACAATGCTTGATAAGAAATGTACTCCTTATCTTGACCATGTAATTGTAACCCCTCTGTATGGTATTTTCACAATTAAAAAAAGTAGATTTCCAGCATTAAAAAAAAAAAAAGAAGGAAGAAAAGAATCTCCAGCTAGCTTGCTTTCTCTTCTACAGTGCCTGTATGATATGGCTGGAAGAATGAATGATAGTAAAAGCACTGCTTGGAGAAGGACTCTGGTTTTCCTTATATTAATCCTGGCACACTGTTCTGATCTGGACATCCCAAAAAGGAATACAAAACTCAGTAACATTGTGTGTCTGTGGCCACTGACCTAGGATGCAGAAAAAAAAATCGAGATGTCTTTAGATATTTAGTGCAATGACATTTTAAATGCAGGCACATTTTTGTGTTGCATATATATATATATAAATATTCTCCTAAGCATTTGCCATATTTGTCCTCCTGGCAAGCATCCATCAAATCTCTCTGCCTCTGATGTCCTTTTGTAATTGTCCCACACAACCTAAGATACAAATGCCACCACCCCTGGGATTGTAGGGCTAGGTTACAATGAAATGTGAAGTGACTGACATAAAGATCATAAAAACAATTTTTTTCAAAGTTCTGAAATGAGGAAGACACACAATGTCTCAGTGCTACAGGAATGGGATTGGCAAAAAGCTAACCTTGCATGGATGACCAAAAAAGGCAGAAGTTGGAATGATAAAATTTGTTAACAACCAACGAATTTCAGAGAAAGAGACGGTGGACATGAGCTAAAAGTTAATTTCCATTGACTCTCTTGCATGTTTCCAGGATCTTCAGGGAGGGGAAGTAATTTTGTAAATTCATCTTTCGTTAATGCATCAGTTTTGACGGTGACAGAGTACTGGTTTTTCAAGTATTACATTTCCCACAACTAAAACTGAGAAATTCATTAAATTCTAGAGGAACTAAACCCTATCCTGACTTATGTGAGACTTACCTACTGTGCTACCAAGGCACCTTATCCTGACTTTTAAAATAGAGAAAAATTTTAAGAAAGGTAAAGTGTGTGATCAAGGTAGAAAAAATAGATACTGCAGTTTAGTTCATCTTCTTTAAGAATGTAATCATCCTGACTTTGACATATATATCCAAGTTAAAAAATAATAATAAAATGGAAAGCAACCAAGAGAGATGTGATCTAGAGCAAACACTTGGGTGTTGATATACAACCTACACATAGACACAAAAACACTTGCACACATGCACACAGAGTCACACAGAGTATTAATCCAGCATGCTAAAGATTGGAGAAGACACTTGTTTTTTCCTGGAGCTTCTAAAATGAGAAGTGCCTCTCACCTCTAACTGCAGTCTCATCTCCCAAATGACAGAGCTGCGATTGATCTTGTCTAGGTGCCTGAAAGCTAAAATCCAAGTAATGACTGCTGGGGGTTGAAGAGATCTTTTTGGGTGAAGGAAAAGAAGCAAACTGAGATCGTCATTCAACAGCTCACAACTGTATAAACCCACTGGTCAACCTATACACCTTTGAAACTGTACATCTGAAGCATTTTAATTATAGACTAACTCTGGATATAAAATTCAGCTCCTGGAATGTATGTGAATTGGTTCTCTCCCCTTTATCCCTCTCCCCTTTATACCTCCTTCCTCCGATTGTTGATAGGTGAATTCCTTTCCTGCTGGGAACAGCTGTGGCTATAAAACTTGACTCATAAAAATAGTAATAAGCATTCTATTTTCCCTTTGTGATTGTTTCCTTCAGTTTCTTTGTATACAAGCTACGGACTTGCTACCTCCTGCCTTTGAAATAAAAACCCAAAGAACCCTTTGTTTACATTCCTATGGCCCTAATGAAACAGCTGTCACCAGAAAAGGTGAACACCTTCACACAAAGTTGTCATAAAAAAAATCAATCCATTTGCCGAATCCTAAAACAAAAGATGTACCTAGATATTTATTAGTCAATTCTCCAGGTATGGGAGTTACCAGGGTGGAAAATTAATGTTTTAGAATCTCTAAACCTGAGTAATTTGAATTCTGTCTCAGAGTCACCAACTTTCCTATTGACATGTCCTCCCTATGACTTTAAAAATTAGAAAGAATACTGCATTTCCTCTGGCCATTCTCCTGTTTTCTCTGTTGTGTAAGACCTAATTCCATAAACCTAATACCTCTGCAGAAAATTCCTATTCCTATTATCTTGGCGCTCACATCTGTCTCCACAATTTTCTGGAAAATGATTTCTTAAAGTCATTAAGAGTGTCTTCATCATAAAGTCCAGTGGCTTCTTCTCCAAACTAGGGAGAAAAAAAGTTCTTGATCTTATTCCAGGTTTTCCACTGGATACAAACGTGGTTTCATTTTCTCCATCTTTCCAATCTGTCCTGCTGGTTTCATGCTTGCTTCCCAAACAAATTGTCAACAAAATACCTAAGTATCTTCTTACTCTCTTGGGCTGACACTGTCCATGCACACCTCACTTTCTTTTTTTCTTTTTCTTTTTTTTTGGTCAGTCGTGGGGCTTGAACTCAGGGCCTGGGCACTATCTCAGAGATGTTTTTGCTCAAGGCTAGCACTGTACCACTTTGAGCCACAGCACCATTTCCTGTTGTCTTGTGGTTAATTGGAGATAAAATCTCACAGACTTTCCTGCCCAGGCTGGCTTCAAACCACAACGATCCTCAGATCTCAGCCTCTTGAGTAGCTAGGATTATAGGTGTGAGCCACCAACTGGGACCTGCCTCTACTTTTGCATCGAACTGAAACTCTTTTTGTTTTCTTTGGTCTTTCAAGGTACAATACAAGGTACATAATTGCTGATGGCTAGATTTCAGTAAGATTAACCTGGAAGCCTTAGCCCTATTCATTTTCCCCAAAGAATTAGAATATATAGAATATTTGAGTTGACTCTGGTGCAGGGTAATATATAAGGATCTAGCTTTAGTTTTCTAAAAGTGATTAACCAATTTTGCCAGCACCATTTACTGAAGAGGCTGTCTTTCTTCCATTCTATTTTTTTAGCTCCATTATTGAAGATTAGATAGCTATAGGTCTGTTGGTTCATTTCTGGGTTTTCAATTCTATTCCATTGGTCCTGAGGTCTGTTCTTGTGCTAGTACCAGTAGTGTTTTGATTATTATGTTTTTGTAGTAGGGTTTGAAATTTGGTATTGATATTCCTCCAGCACTGTTCTTTCTGTTAAGTATCATTTTTTGCTATTTGGGGCCTTTTATTGTTCCATATGCATTTTTGGATTGCCTCATATTTCCTTGAAGATTGAGGTTGGAATATTGACAGGTATCGCATTAAATTTGTAGATAGCCTTGGGAAGTATTGCCATTTTCACAATGTTGATCCTTCTAATCCAGGAGCATGTGAGGTCTTTCTACTGATACAGGTGGACCCATTGCAACAATGAAATGTGTGTGGGGGGGGGTGTATGGGAGGGCAGGGATGGTAAGAGGAAACAAAGGAGGAGGCAAATGTTTGATAAGAAATGTACTCATTACCTTGCTCATGTAATTGTAACCCCTCTGCACAGTATTTTCACAATAAAAATATTAATAATAAAAAATAGAATATAAAAAGGGAAGTAAGATTCCTTATTCAGTTTCAGTGGTATCCATTTTTAATCTCAAAATTCATGCTATCATACATTAGATCTTCATATTTATAAGATGAAATACATTTAAAGTAGAAACTTAAAGTAGAAACCAAGTTTCCTAAGAGGTTAGGGGCTCATAAACTCACACTCTGTGAAATTATTAACTGCTTTTTCTATCCTTCCCTTTTGGGGAAGATGGCAGTGATGGCATTCTTCAGAATAATCAGATCAAAGCTTAAAACCACTCACCCATAAGTCTCTGGTTACCATTTTTAACAAAGGAAAATAATAACTATTATAAACTCAATTTATTTGCTAATATTTCATTAATTTCATGTTAATATTTTATCCTTGACATCTAACCCACACAGAATACTATTACCAGTACTGTTTAGGTGTCAAAACTCTCTAAAACAACACAATAGAAGATCTCCCATAAAAATGGCTTTTTAGGCTTACAGACAATAGAAAGTAGGAAAGAGAAGATTACATCTTCATCAGCTAAACTCACAAAGCAAATGCGTAGGGAAATAGCATTATTCACAGTTAACTTGCCTAATTAGTCTTGGGAGCACCTCATTTTTAGTCTGTCCAAAGTACAAGAATTCTACACCCAGAGTAAAGATAATGTTCAAAATTCTAAATAGTAGATGTAGGAAAATCCTTCATTGAAAGAAATAAATCACTTCTGTGCTGAGGAAGCTCTGTTAGGGTATCATCTGAAAGATCTATGGGGCATTGAAGTGGAAATATATTCTAAATGGATAAATACAGGGAAACCTGTCTGCAGTGTTTTATAGTGAATACAGTCATCAAATATTCCAGAGCACCCTGATTTATTCTCAAGTAACAACCTTGAATCTTTAGATATTGTTTATGGTGGTCAAATGAAAACATAGACCGAATTTCAATCCAAGCTCTCTGCCTAGTAGACTTCCTTTTGAGAGAAAAACACTCTTAAGGCATCATTTACTTTCGCACACAACATATGCTCACCATGTGGCACCATTTTTGTTTAACACCAAAGTAGCAATTTGAGCTTAACAGCTTGGGAGCTCTGTTTATAATAATAATAGTGTGCGATGTCAAGTCCTCCACATGTCAGATGTCAAAGGTGTTCATGAACATAAATGCAAATTCCCCAAAATCTGTTCTACTGGGAAAATGATTCTTGTCAAGACCAAAGAAGCTAGGAGACATACAAATCCTTCATCTCTAGCTTCTCTGAAACTCAGGAATTATCTTTGCAGTTTACTGCAAACATCATCATCTGGTTCTAATCTGTGGACGTGGCCAGTGAATTAGTTTCCCTTAAGGAACATTTTGTTGTCTCTCAGGCTGGGGCTTTTCAATGAAGTGCCTATGATCAGATACAAATTGTTGAAAGTTTTATATTATAACTGTTCTCTCTCTCTCCTTTTCTTTTAAAATATGAGCTGCCTGTTTATTTTTGAGTACCTTCAAACCTTCTAGCATTTCAGAATAATGTTTAAAACATGGCATTATTAAGGAACTTTAAGATTACAGCTGTAAAAACAGACCTATGTCATTATAATCAGTGAGAAAGTCCCTTAATGGGGATTTTGGAATATAAAAGGAACCCATGCAGAGAACTGGCAGGGTAAGAACAAAAAAAAAAAAAAAGAAGAAGAAAAGGGAAAAAAAAAGAAAAAGGGAGGAAAATCTATCAAGCAAATGAAAGGAGTGTTTCTATTCTTGACAAACCTTTTACATATAACATCTAGTAAGGCACTTAGTCTTTTCTATTTTAAATGGTTATTAGCTTATCTAATATTCCTTAGCATATCTAATATTCCCACAATGAAGGCTCAAGTGCATTTGCCAAAACATCACCCATCATGTAACAGATATTCAATATTTGAGATTTAATAAATGGAGACTAAAAAAATAATAGTAGAAAACATATTTTTATCAGAATAAGATGTGGAAACGAGAATAGATTTGTGGAAGGAAAAATTATTCCAGATAAGCATTGCATTCATTGAAAACAAATGCTCAATGTACGACACTGAAATAAACACAAAATACCAGCAAGTTCTAGAACTCCTTTAGGGAAGTAACTTCTGTAGAGCTAGCTTGTATGTGTCCAAAAGTGTGAGGTTTTTCTTCAAACAACAAATGCCCTGAGCTTTATAGCAAAGAAAGCAGATGATGACAGCAATTGGTGTTATGGAATGATGTCTTAATAAGAGAAGTCTTCCTAAAAGAATAGCTTAGGTAACCGCAAGAGAGGAAGGAACAGATTCATATAGGAGCCAGTAGACTAGGGAAGAGAAAAGCAATGGACTAGGCACTGCTTCTCTCATTTTTTTCTCTATCCTGGCTTGCCAAACTTCCTGGGCCTAGGAGAGCCTGCGAGGAATCATCTCTCTCTCTTGAAGAAGAAGAAATTGAAATAATGCTTAATCTTCTAACTTACTCCATCGCCCCACCACCCAGGGGTAGGGGTGAGGGGTTCTATATTTATTCTGTCGCCTTTGAAACACAGTGCCCTTCTCATTTTTCTTTTTACTTCGCACTTCTTTGGATTCAACTCTCTCAATTGCATGTCAGCCTTTTGTCTTGCTGTTCTCTGGACCCTGCGTTTTTACCTCCACCCCTCTGCAGTCAGTGTTCAGCAGAGGTCACCAACGGCCTCCCAGGGTCACTTCACCTCTGTGGACACGTGACCTTCATTCCGCTGAGAATTGCTATGCCTTTCAAGATGGTCAATCCCTCTTGTAATCACTGACGTAAAGTTGGTAAAAGGCCAGTTATGAGCACTGAGGTAAATAACAGGCGTAGCACAGCTTTTTTGGGTTCTGTGCATGTGTGCTAGTATTCTAGTAGCATTGCTCTCAGGTGCTTTATGATTGGTTTTTCTGAGTGTACCCTTTTCAATACCTAGGTCCCTCTCCCCAAGCCTGGATTGCCCACATGCACTTGCTGAGAACTTACACACACATTTTTTACTCACAACACAGTCATTGTGTTGAGCCCAGAGCTCACCTAAGCCTTCCTATGCATACACTACCAGAGCACTGGAAATGTCTTCTCTGCCCTTAGAAAGATTATTCAAGTCATCTCAGTAGAAAAAGATAACGAGAAATAAGTCAGCACACAAATTCAATAATGTGTAATGTGTACGGGGCATCAGAGGCTGGCATTTACCAAATAACCAAATGAAATTCAGAAACGCATATATGCTTCTTTAAAGGAGATGGAAGTGAGGGAATGTAGGCAATCCTGTGAGGAAATAACTGTTTTTCAGGGAAGCTGAATTGTTCTTCTGAAGAATACAATACTTTTTGTTGTTTTGGTGGTGGTGATTGCAGGGCCTGGACTCAGGCTCTAGGTGCTGTTCCTGAACTTTTATCCTTAAGACTAGTTCCGGTTTTCTAGTGGTTAATTGGATAATAATAAGAGTTTCACTACTTTCCTGCTGGGGCTGACTTCAAACTGCGATCCTCAAATCTCAGCCTCCTGAGTAGCTAAGATTACAGGCTTGAGCCACCAGCATCCAGCAAGAAGAACAATTCTGGACCAGATTTGTCTAAGGATAGTGACACTATCAGTTTCCATTGGGATATCAGTTTCCAGGGGATAATCTTCCCCTGACGGAGGGAATCTAAAAGCAGAGAGGAATGGGGTCAAAGATTATTACATTACATTTTGTCCAAAGTGTTCGACATGTCACCATATTCTACCTGGAGGAATCCTTTTCCGAGTACCAGTAATATCTAACTCACTGATGAACATCCTCTTCAGCAGCTGGCTTGTGTTGCAGGGTGAGGGAAACTTGAACTCCATGATTATTTGACTCTTTTTTGGGGGGCAGAAGACTAGAGGACTAGAGATTTCCCATGTGCCAGCACCCTGTTTTATTCATCTCTATGCTCTTGGGACAGTACAGAGACACATACATGGAAGTCTATTGAAAAGGTTTGACTGCAAAGTGAGATTACATTTACTTCTCCTCTCACTATCCTGTGCAGGCTATTAAACTTAATCCTGACATAAGAGAACATTGTTAAATTTAGAAATCAGACAAACCCCTTCAAAAATATTTTAATAATCACAGGCTCTCTCTTGTAAAAGAATGAGTTTTTTTTAATATGAAAAGGATTGGGAACTTCTGAAAATTTCACAGCAAGATAAGTGTAAGATTATTTTTAAAAGGAGCTTGGAAGGTGGCTCAGTGGTAGAGCGCTTGCCTTGCATGCATGAGGCCCTGGGTTCGATTCCTCAGCACCACATAAGCAAAAAGAAAAAAAAGCCAGAAAGTGGCGCAGTGGCTCAAGTGGTAGAGTGCTAGCCTTGAGCTGAAGAGCTGAGGGACAGTGCCCAGGCCCAGAGTTCAGGCCCCATGACTGGACCCCCCCCCAAAAAAAAAAAGATTATTTAAAAAAACACACACATACAATAAAGCAGTAGGGCTGATAGAACTAGAACCATCCGATCTATGGTTCTATGATGGTAAAAGTGGCACAGAAACAAATTTGTCTTGGGAGCTGTCACAGCAATAAATGTCACAGTCTGGTGGCCGTGGATGGAAGAACGATAAGACCTAGCATAGGGAATGGGAGATGTGTGATGTCCTTTATCTTGGGCCTCCAAGTCTTTTCACGCTTCACAAGCTACACTGGCAGGACTCAAGATCACATTTTGCTGTAATATCTGTTTACTTATATCGTGTCTCCATTCTGAAAGACAGATGATCTCTATGAAATCAAATCTTCAGCATAATGTGTTAGGATAGAAATAAGGATCATCACATAATCGAGGGGGTGAAGTATTATGATGGTCCCTCGTCTGTCTTTGAACTCATGGCTGCCAACAGGCTATATATCTCAGGGGAATTTGGGAAGAGTCAATAATCAGATTGCCAGAAATTTTTGTTGTCAAAACACAACAAGTGCAAAAAATGACCATAATTTGATTGGGAAGGATTGAAAAGTAGCATAAAGTGGAGGAAAGCAAGTATCACAAGAGGCTTCAGTAGAAGGCCAGTAGGATTCATAAGTGGGATTATTTAACTTGAAAATAGACAATATAACCAAGAACTAGGGGAAAAATCCCAGTGGAACTGAATATTTGGAATATTGCAGAATTATCAATAATAAGGATGTGGGTGTCATTTTCAAATCAAGAACATGGCTTTCTTGCAAAGAAAGAATGAACACGTCTTAAAGATTTCATTCATTCAGTTTATTAATTAAAAAGAAAACCAATTTACACACACATAGAGGAGGTAAGCAGGAATGCATAAATTACTTTGGTAATAAGTGTCAAACTGGTAATTATTGTAAAAAATAAATGATTTACGCCATTTTTCCCCAACAGTGAAGAAAGCAAATGTATTGTTATGGGACAAACTGTCTTGTGCATTGCTGTGGAGAGGAATAATTGGCATGACTATCACTGTTCTCCAACTTAACACTGAGGCTTTCTGTGCCATATAATAGCTTCATTAATAGAAAACAATGAAAGATGCACACATATAGAAATCGCTAATCCTTACTTGGAACCCTCAATCCTGCTCAGCACTCTGCCGAAAACACAGATACCCTGTCATTTCTTTCTGCTCATTTCCAATCTTGGTCTTTTTTTTTTCTGATAATAAATTTAGGAGTAAGGTGGTTTTTTTTTCTTTTGTTTTTCATTTCAGACATGTTAAATATTCAATGTGAGAGAAACCCTTAGAAGAGAAAGCTGAACACATGCAGAAACATGAGTTTGCATCAGAGAAACAAGTTGTTCACTTCCACCGATTTCTGCCTTGTCCCTCACCAGTGAATTCACAAAGGTGAGACAGGACAATGGACTGAGGAAGACTCCTCCCCTTTCCTCCTCCTCGCCTGTAAACAGTGGCTTTCTTGAGATTCCTTGACTATATCTTGGTTTTGGCTCTTGGATCCCCTGTGTTTTTATTTCCTGCCTGCTGGCTGCCCCTCAGCATTTCCCACTTGTTCTTAGCCAAAAGGCCGAGAAGCGATCCCTCAGCATTTCTCTTTGGCGAAGCTGTTAGACCCAGATTTCAGATGTCACCTGATAGTTCTGGTAAGAAATGACTGCACAAGTCTAGACCCACAAATGATGCACCAACTCCCATCTTAGTGACCTGGCTGTGGCTGCAGTGAACTCTGCTCATAAAAGAGGGGAGCCAAAGAAATAGGTTTGAGTCATATGCCCAGAGATCAAAATGTCCTTCACTAATGAAATGTCACCATCCCTAATTTTCCCTCTGGCCCATCCATTGTGGGCACATCCTTGTCATGGTGTCTCCTTTGCTTTCCTATTTGGGTTCTGGTTATTTGTCATATGATTTGCACATGGCTCTGATAAACTCTAAATACAATAAAGTGTTCCTTCCTTACCTACTTCTTTCTTTCTTTCTTTTCTTCCTTCCTATTGTATTCATTTCTTGCTTTGCTCAAAGTTACCAAATACCTTGTATATGTTAGGCAGAATGCTGGGTGCTGGGATATATGCAGATAAATAGAACATATTTTTGTCATCTAAAATTTGAGCTACTAAGGGCTACAGAGCAATGAAGAGGTAACCTTTTCTAGTGTCTTTCAGGTCTGCACAGAGAGACTGCTCAGAAGCCCTGGACATAAAGGAGCTATCTGTGAAATCAAACTAGAAGAGCTGAGGAGCGGAGCTGGAGCTCACAAGCCCTCTGTGGGTGAACTCTGCCATCATCCTTTGGGTTTTCACAAAGTCATCATGGAAATTCTTTAAGTCAGAAATATGACCCAAGCTGTACCTTTTCTTTCCGCAAAGAAATGAAGGCAGTGAATGAACTGACCTGTAAACTACTTTTTAGCTTTTAAATTATCTGCTATTATCTGATAGCAACTTAAATTTCACATTCAAAGAAAAATATTAATCACTTTGATTTCTCAGCAATCTAAGTCTCTTCTTTATTTCATCATTTCAAAGGACTTTTAACAAGACTACATTAATTCTAATTTTGAAGAATTATTTGATCAAAGATGTGTTAAGCAATATAATCAAACAGACAAGAAAATTAATATTAGAGACAAAAAGCACAGACAAATCTTCATATTTGATACATTAATTGAAGGAATTTAAGTTTCTTTTCAGTGAAGATAATTGATGTGGTACAATTAATGTGAAGAAATACACAGCTTATAGTAAAGATATTGGATACTGTGATAAGGGAAGTTGTCTATAAGTAATTTAAATTTTTGTGTTGAGTAGAGAATAATCTAGGGATTGGAGGCATGACTAACTTGGGAAAGCATTAGCCAATGAGCAAAAGTGTCAGGTACCAAGTTCAAGTCCCTGTCTTGGACCTACAAATAAATACATAAACAAATAAAGAGAATAGTCCATTTGTTTAAGTCTTGTAGTCTATTTGTTTAAGGATAATTCCTTCCTGGAAGGTATTTCTTTCCTCCAGAGTCCTAATGTAAACAGATTGATAACCAAATTGACCTCTAGAGAAACAGAAAATTGCTATGCTGGAAGCATCTCTGATTTCATGGGAAGCTTTTTTAAGAGAAAGCCACACAAGTGTGCATCTCAGCATTCCTTCCTAAACGAAGAATTGACTAGAGGTAGATGGATAGACAGACAGACAGACAGACGACAGACAGACAGACAGATAGATGATATATAAGTGATAGACACATGTTTTATTTTGTTTTATGTCATATAACACACACACATATATATCTTTTATATATTTATATACATATATATCTGCATATATAAAGTGCAGCATTTGGTGGTTGTACACTTAGAAACATGTCAAAAGTTTTTCAGCAGAAGAAATAAATTTCTTTTTCAACTGGCTGTTACACAAACTAAATAAGTAAAAGTCAACCATAAAGTAATCAACAAGACAAAAAACTGTTCTTTAAGAAAAGGTAAAAGGGGGAGACTTGAAAGAGAAAAATACCAACAAGTTCCATGTTCATTTTGAACAACACCCTTCTGCCTCTTCTGCTATGGGTATCTTTTAATCCTTACACAATTACTAATTGTTTGTATGGATGTATGGATGTTATCACAGATGTAACAGCATCTCATCGTAATGTTCTCACATTTTCAGAATTTTATTTTCAAATCATGTCCAGGTTATATAGAGTTGGGTGGATGTCATTCCATCCCTTAGAACACACAAAGAGTTGGTTGGTGGCTTTGAAAAAAAAATAGACTTATAATAGGAGGATGCATTTTCTAAATTTACCAAGGTCATTAATGCACCGAACATAAATGGTCTGCCATTTATCAAATGCCCTGGAGAACTCAGGAGATAATTGAAATGATAGATGAAGAGATGAAACTCTGGGCTAATGGGCTGTATATCAATGAATCAATGTCACATTTATATAAGCTTTGGAAAATGATTCCTACTCTTATTTTTAAAGTTTTAAGCCCAGGAAGGTAGGTGACAATAGGAAGATTCAAAGCTGATTAAAAACAAACAACCCATTGATCCATCAGAAGCAATTCTCCTATCATTTTCTCACAATATCTTTGCATTTTCCAAGCATGGATTTTTAGCAGAACTTAACATTATGTATGCTTTTTTGTGTTTTGTAAGCTTTCTTCTCTATTTTTTGAAATCATCAGTTCATGAATTATCTCCTGTAGGTATCAATTTTCTTCCTCTTGACAAAGTTACAAGGACTTTATATCATGAAAAATCAAACAAAGTAAACAAAACCTCACAAAAACCTGGCATGCTACAAAAACTTTTTTATCATTATGCTCATGCAGTTGTGCAAAGGAGTTGACATCTAATAAAGCAGTTTATGAATACAATGTGTCTTGATCAATGTCATGTCTATCAGCATTCTCACACATCCTTCCCTACCCACTCTTTCTTTCCCACTCTATCTTTCTCCTTTTGTAGGATACACACTGAATTCTCACTACATTCTCCTCCTCTTCTTCTCTTCAAGTCCATGAATGAACAATTTATTCTATCTAAGGGTAAGTTATTTTGGATTAAAATGGTTATACAGAGTCCACTTGAAGATCATTTCTCCAAAGAGAAGACTATTTCAGATTAAGTCAAACAGAAGGACTTTAGGGACAACCAATGATACTTCAGAAACCAACATTCTCTGCCTCCCCTCCCAATTAATGGAGAATTGACTCAGAAGTCCAAACACTAGATAAGTGGGAGGAGGATGCTTTAAGGAGAACATGTGTTCAAATCATCTATGACTCTCAGGAATGACAAGTAGGTCTTCAGGGCCATGTGGGGCATTTGAATCATTGAATAACTGTCTGTGTCCCCTTTAGGTGATATAGAGCCATAGACACAAGAAACCAGCCTTGGAGGAAGCTGCACTGGAAGAAGGGGCATTAACATCTGGGCAGTGGCTATCTGAAGACAGAGGAAATGGCCTTCCTGATGAATTCAGGAATCAACTACCTTCTAAAGTTACCTGGGCAACCAAGGTCAACCTAAAAGACAGTGTCTTGGGATGTGAAGGGAAGGAAAGGCAGGAAGTGCCTCTGAGACATCCCTCTCTTCAGATTGAATATATCTGAATTCTAAGCTCTGAATTTTAGCTAGGAGCCCAAAATCCTAGACACACAAATAAAGTCCCTGAAAGGACCTTTGATTCTAATACGCATGTCTATGGTTTGATGTATTTTTCCAACACTGGTTGGAAAACTGTTTTTACTGGGATCTTAGAAGTACTTTTCAGTCCTAGACTGCCTGTGTCTCTCACCAGCACCCTTGATCTAGATCTCCAGTCCAGAAAATGAACCATGAATGGCTGGGTCATAGAAAACTTCCAGGCAGCTCTAGCATCTTATCTTAAATTGTGGATTTGAGATACTGTACAAGATGCTAAATGCTTTTCATGCCACTTTTGTGAGAAGTTCCACCTACAAAAACGAAGCACCTTCTATTCTCTTCATTTTTCCTTCCTGTCTTCACCACACTGGCTCTTCTATTTACATCAGGTCCCCATATACTTTGTCAAGAAGTCAACTGTTCCCTGCTCATCTATCATGCTAACCAAAAGAATATTACCGTTGTTATTTGACACTGCATTCAAGCTTCAATGGCTGTTGTCAGTTCCAGTGGTCCTTTCTGGAATGGACACAGCATGAGATAAAGTGAATTTGAGATGTCACTCTAAAGTAGTTAAGGCGATTGTCCCTTCTCACTTGTGGGGTTGCCCTGATCACATTTTAGTCATGTTTTGTATTGTTCCTAGGAAAAATTACTTTCTGACAAACAAATAGATCCCCTCTAGGTCCCCAATAAAGTAGAGTGTACCTTAATCACAAACAAGAGCAATTTTTCCATGGAAAAGTTAGTGTTTCTAGAGAACTCAAAAGCTTAATTAGTATGTATTTACATATAAATATACATATATACACACACACACACACACACACACACATATGTATATATATATATATATATATATATATATATATATCTTTTGTAGTGTTAACCTGTTTTTCTCTAAAAGCAAGATACAGAATTTTGCCTGGCAAAATATAATATATTCTGAATGTCCCTTGAACCATCAAACCTAAGAGGACAAAAGTATCAAAACTACATTTACTATACAGTTTTTAAAATAAGGATAGTATTTTCAAAGAAGGACAAGAGAATTCTATTCTGTGACTTGGGATTGGGAAGGTCAGTTGATGGCTTCTTTCTTAACACAGAGACTATGGGATAGGGAGCAAGAAGAGAGACTGGCAGCAAATGAATTGTGGCACTGGGCCTGTAATCCTAGCTACTCAGGAGGCTGAGAGCTGAGAATTACTATTCAAAGCCAGCCTGGAAAAGAAACTCCATGAGACACTTACCATCAATTAACCATCAGAAAGCCAGAAGTGGAGCTGTGGTTTGAGTGGTAGAGTCCTAGCTTTGACCACAAAGGCCCACGGACAAAGCCCAGGCCCTGAGTTCTAGTCCCAGGAGCTTCATGCGTGCGCGCGCGCGCGCACACACACACACACACACACACACACACACACACACACACACACACACACACACACACACACACGGCAAGGTAGCCATTCAGCCAAGGGTTGTATTTATGAGGATTTGCCTTTTCTTATTCAGAATTTAGAACTTAATATCTTAATGTTTTGAAGTTCTTCGTAAGATGCTAAAAATTTTGTGAAATATTGGTACTAAATTCTGTCAGTGGCGCAGGCAAAGAAAGAAAAGGGGTTCATATTTGCTACCAGTTTTATTTTCCTTTCTGAATGCAAACCCAGCATTCTAAAGAATTTTATGCTGTTAAGCCATAAAAATCACTGAGCCTCTGTAGAGTAATTTCACTTAATGCCAATTGTCTATTTATAGTAAGGAATCAGAGAGCATCAAGAAAGAAGCTAAGCAGATAGCTGTGTAATCTGTGTTTATATAGACATGTACTCTATTCCCAGGAAGATAATCAGCTAATCTTCACAATCTTGTGTCGGATATCTGTGAAGCATTTTTTCTCTCTGATTTATACAGTAAAGAAAATAATAATTAGGTAGATAATACTGTAAGGATAATGTTTTACCAATATAGATGAGCATTTTCTCTGCCATGAATAACTCATTTTTTAACTTAATAGCTATCCATGCACTATCTGGGTTATGAGTTACCTGAGTTATGGCCATCCTGCTATCAATTTTAGTAATTATAAGGAAGTGTCATAATTTATGTAGAGAATTCCTTATGAAAGAGAGTGATCGCTTGTTTTAGCTATTAAAAGTAATCTTCTCTAGGCTGGGTGCTGTAATCCTACCTGTAATCCTTACTGCTGTAATCCTAGCTACTCAAGAGGTTGAGATATGAGGATTATAGTTGGAAGCTAGTCTAGGCCGGGAAGCCTGAGATACTTATCTATAATTAACCAGCAGAAAGCTGGAAGTGGAGCTGTGGCTCAGAGCGGTAGTGCTAGCCTTGAGCAAAAGAGCTCAGGGACAGTGCCAGTCTCTGAGTTCAAGCCTCAGGAACTGACGAGTACACACACACAAACACACACATACATACATACATACACACTTCTTACTTCCTCCCTCCATCCTCCCCTGGGCTCAAACTTAGGTCCTTGCACTGTTTCAGCTTGCTTTCTTGCTCTGCTGATGATCTTCCCTCTTGAGCCACACCTACAGCCTGGCTTTCTGTGAATTTTTCTGTCTGGATTGACTGACCTCGAACCATGATCCTCCAGATCTCAGCCTCCTAAGTAGTCAGGATTACAGAAGTGAGGCACTAACACCCAGAAATAATGCTACTAGTAGCAACACCCTTCTGCCCATCTATTTATTCTAAACATACGTGCTTATAATTGACTACTTAATCTTTCTGAAAATAACCATACATGACTGAAGCTAACCTGCCACTTGGTCTAAGAGTTCTGCCTGAGCAGAAATAATAGAGGCATATTCTTCCATCACACTGAAGTAGTCATTAAGACGTTCTTCCATGGAGCCCTGAATTAGAAATAAATACTACAATGATCTTCATTTTTTTTTAAAAAAGTGTTTCAATGTTTATCATTCATAACACTTCATATCTTCAGTGATGTATTTGCTGTGAAATTTGAATCCTAGATAGAATGTCATCAATAGTAAGGGAAGAGAAAATTATTTCACTAAATTGTGTAGAAAAAAATGGTCAACTAGATCAAGACAAATTCATTGAGAATATCACCTCATACCACTTACAAAAGCAGATTTGTATGCATGAGAGTTGAATGTGGTTCAAAACTATTTAGGAAGTAAAAGAGGATTGTCCATTAAGTACCTGAAGTTAGGAAGTTTAGTAACTAGTCATAAGAGAAAAATCCCAAAGAAGGTCACCTATGATGCCGTGGACATAGAATTGGCTTTTTGAACTTTTTCACAATACAAAAGCATAGAAAAAGTGAAAGAATGATCTCTGACTAGCTGAAAATGTAGGAAATCAACAGAGTATCATCATCCTTATAAAATGGAATGCCTTTACTAACAAGAAAATCACTAAATTGGTAAATAAGGAAAATGTATAAATGGCAATTTCCAACCTTAACAGACTTCTGAGATATATCATCCTCAGGCAAACAAAAGTAAATCCATGCAATACTGTCTTCACTTTGTAAAATACAACTGTTTTAAGGTATAAGTAAAGGTACAATGAAATCATGTTTGCTTTTTCCTGATATTGCTGATTCACAGATAAATAAAGACCGAAACTCGTGGAAAGCATTATGTCAACAAGAAGCAAAACTCTAAGAACTAGCTGTGCCTGGCATAGATTGGAAACCTACAGAACAAATGACAACTAATACCTTGGAACTTTACATACATTAATGATGCGATGTCACAAACAGTGAAACCACATACCCAGGTGTGCGTCTAGATACAGTCATACTGTGTGAAATCTGTTGTCAGTCATCTCCTATAGTATGCTAACAATGTTCCACAAAAATTATTCTGCTGACTGAGTGGAGGAGGAGAGAGAAAACAAAACACAGAAATCCCTTCATTACCTCATGTTAAGTGAGGCAAGCCGAGTTCAGAGAGACAAATAGTGCAATGTTCTCTCTCATATGCAGGAACTAGATCTCAAATATACTGGGACACACAATAAATTATACAGGACTCTAGGCCTTCACACACAGTGAGACCAAAGGAGGTCACACTCAGGGGAGGAACACAAAGGCCCAATGCCTATAGGCATCTGATCATACAGAATAATATTTATCGAAATGAACTCCAGGAAATGAAAACAAGAGGTTGTTTTCTTAGTTGATACTTTTTGTTTTCTTTTCTTTGTGCTTTATTTTGTTTGTCTATATGTCTTTGAGACTACAAAGGGAGGCACAGAAATAGAGGGACAAAAAAGGTGAATCAATGCAGCAATAGTACTCATTTGACACCATGTTGAAATAAACTTTTGGATGGGATGGGAATGAAAATCTAGAGAGAGCAAGGGAAAGGATGACATTGTCCAAAAGGAAGGGTACTCTTTGCCTGGCTTATGTAACTTTAACCCTTCTCTTTCACAAAGACTTTTCAAAAATATAATATATAAAGACAGAAATCCTGGGGGGAGGAGGATTAGGTAGGGGGTCGGGAGGAGGATGGGAAGGGGAAACAAAGGAGGAGGCTACAATGCTTGATAAGAAATGCACTCATTATCTTGCCCATGTAATTGTAACCCTTCTGTACAGTATTTTCACACACACACACAAAAAACAGAAATCCTTTCACCAAAAGAAGAAAGAGTGTATAAGAAAATGCCCCCAAAGGCTAAATCATTTGTATTAAGATGGTAGAATTGTGGGTGATTATTTTAATATCTTTTGTTTTTTATATTTATTATTTATTTAAATAGAATTTTAAGTTAAAATTATAATCTCTTGGGTATATATGTATATGTGACATATATAATCTAATATGATCATATGTTTAACCACAACACAGATATAATTTCTCCGATATATATGTATATATGGTATGTACACATGTAAACATATTTAACTCTGTTCAATCATAAGTGAAATGTTTCTATTTAAAACCATAGTTCATTCTAACTCCAAGAGTGTTCCTCATTTTAGACAAGTTTGCTTTATAAAGATTTCTTCTGCTTCTTTTGTGAATGAATCCCACATCTTACTTAGCAGGGAGGAAAAAGAACAAAAAACCTTTCTGGTAAGAATTCATGGGAAAGAGAATGCTTGAGAGGCAGGTAGCATTTCCAAGTGCCCACATTGTGCTTGTGTTAGTTCAACTTCTGCACGACAATGAGGTGCATTGCTTAAGCGTACAGGCTTAAGTACAGTCACATCAAAGCCCAGAGATGAGGATGGATCAATGTCTGGTGTCAGCCACATGATGCGCTGGAGTTTGTGCAGAGTATTTGGTGGAAATCTAAATGAGGATGCTCTGTGGATTTTGAGCAATGCACGAGAATCGACTTGAGCAGAGACATGGCTGGAGCTCAAAGCTGGCGCTTGGTGGATTGCCCTGCCTTCCCTCCTGTACCTTGAAGACATAATTGATTGCTACTTTATTCTCCCAGTGCCCTTCTCTCTGCCTTACAACAGCTGGTTCTTTCTGAACCCCTATGTCAGTAAGTTCCCCCTTTCACATCACAAGCATATTTAACAAAGGTCTTCTGGAAATGATGGAACTTGAGAAGGACAGAGGGTGTATGCTCATGGATGTATTGAGAGTAGCTTCAGATGCATGTCTTGAGGTAGGATCTGATATTCTATGCATGTATGGGAGTAAACATTATTATGGAAGGAAAGTTTGCATGGGCATGGGGCAGGGTCAACAGAGATGAATGTACCTATCACTGAACTTAACCAAGGCCATTTTGTGAGACGATGGAAGAAAAAGAATTTACTCCTTAACAAATCACAACTATGAATGCAGATGCCAATAGGTTAGTAACACGTAGCATGATGGGACCAGATTATCACACACATTTGTGGCAAAGTAAAAGTAAAACAACACACACACACACACACACATACACACACACACACACACACACACACACACACACACACACAAACAAGCAAGAACAACAGAAAGAAAATCAAAAATTAAAATCCAGCCCAGCACAAGGGACTCACACCTGTAATCCTAGTTACTCAGGAGGCTGAGATTTGAGTTTCAGAGATTTGAAACCAGCCTGAGCAGAAATGTCCATGAGATGTCTCCAATAAATTACTCAGAAAAAGCTGTAAGTGGTGCTGTGGCTGAGGTGGTAGAGCACTAGCCTTGAGCACCAAGAGGTTCAGGGACGGCTCCCAGGCCATGAGTTCAAGCCCCAAGAACATCAAAAAATGAAAATAAATAAAAAGAAAAAATAAAAACCAGGGACACTCGGAACGGAGGCAAAGTTTTCCAGGTATCTTACCATAATCTGCTTCTTCACATAAGGTCATAATCTCAGCTATGAAGATGGAGAAGATGAATCCGTCTGTTATGCTCTATTTTTTAGAATAATAAAGACTGAATATAATTTTCTTCTGCATGTCAAAAATCAGAGACCACAGACATGCCCACATACTCTCGACTGTACTGATAAGAAACTCCTTACGTCCATTTAAATGAACCTAGGCTCCCTTTTTAATACCTCTGTAGGATTATTCTTCTAATTATTTCTTATCCTTTAGTTTTAGCTTAGCAAGTGTAAGTGCTCAGGGTAGGGGCACGGGGCCTGGCTTTCTTTCTTCCCATGACACCTCTTGCAAGACCAAAGGATGAGGATAGCTGGAGCTCATGTTAAAATTCTGAAATTGCAATTGGTATGGAAGGAAACGTTGGGGATTATTTTCACGATGCTAAGTTGTGTTCTAGAGAGATCTGCAGAAGCTGCCAGAGCCAGGATGGCTTGACATCCATTCTTAAGCTCTGTCTGCTTTATTCTTCTACAAAAGCCCGAAGCTTTCCCGCAGCGAGCCGCGGCCCTGTGATACAGTGTGATACAGTGCCAGCGATGGAATGTAAATAGAGAGCTGCAAGGAGATTTCTGGGGACATCTGTAAATGCAGGCTTTGACCTGGCTTGTTTCCTGCTTCATCTCCTGTCACTGTAGTGACAGTACATTAAGATGCAAAAAACTACTTTGAAGTCATAGGTGGGGAGTATGGAAAGAAAGCTGAGGAGGGAGAAGGAGAGTATATTTGAAGACATTCATCAACCACTTGTCCCTCCTATTTTTCCTTAACCACTCATAAGAAGAGACAAATACATAACTAGTTGCTGGGCTTCTCTTAGTGATTTGTAATGGAACATACCCTATACCACACCTGAGTATCCAGACACTGGATTTCTCCAGTGGTGTTGAATTTGTTCTGCCTTTAGAAGATATTCCCCAAGAAGATTTTAGAATGACAAAAACCATTTTTTTTTTCAGAATTACCAAAGAGAGTTTCACATAAGCACAGGGAAGAGATATAGCCCAGGTCTATTAGTAAGCTCTAGTTCAATTTCCAATTAAAGACTGAGGAATGTCAACATATGCAAATCTTCTCAGGGCTCTAAGCTAAGAGCACTTTGGATTACCACAAAATGATTGGTTCCTGTTTTATCATTTCAAAAGTGAAAGCAATGAAGTAAACTTTCTTACATCAGATTACATGTGGATATATTTGGGAAATTTCTGGTGCACATCTTTGGTGCATTGTGCGTGTGTGTGTGTGTGTGTGTGTGTGTGTTTAGTGCTGGTATGAGATTTGAACTCAGGGCTTTGTGCTCTGGCTTGGGTTTCATGCTCAGGGATGTTGTTTTACCAAGTGAGCTATGTCACCAGTCTGGCATTTTATAGTTTAAACTGAGATAGAGCCTCATAGACTTTTCTACTCTGGAGGATTTGAACCACAGATCTGAGTGATTAGAATTACAGATTGAGCCATCACTGTTGGGCTTCTGATGCATTTTCAAATGACAATTCCCATACATACATACATACATACAGCTAGCAGTGGATATGCTTTATAATATGGATAAAAAGGTGGTCAGGAAGAGTCAGAAACCCCAGAGACACACGCTTAGCAGTCAGGTGCATGAGGAATTTCAGCAAGTGTGCATAGAACTTTAGAATAGGATTAATCACTAACAACCTGGTGCAGATTTGAAATCAAAAGCATTCCATCTGCAGGAAATTTATTACTGACACTTTTCATCTTTGGTTTCAATAATAAGTCATTAATATTTCATGTGAAATAACTTTAGACAGTAAAGAGTTCGTTTCTGCTTTTTTAAAGAGCTCATGCCAATGAAATAAAACAGAAAAGATCATTTCCGTTTCTTTTCATTTTACATTTTGTTATGTGACCAGCCAAGAAAAGTATAAAAGTTCACCTACTTAGACTTAATAAGTGCCTAAAACTTGATACTAAACTTCCCTAGTCTCTCAGGGAAGGGCTTGGTGGGAGACTCCTGAAGCTAATGGGAAAAGTCTCTTAATTCTCAGCAATCTGCTTTGTGTGCAAAGATGGGGGCTTGTTTATCCCAAGTAATACCTGACCCATTCAACAACCAAAGTCTGAATGCAAAAGGAGGCTAGAGGCTTTGATCCCATTCTGAAATAAAGCAAAAAAAAAAAAAAAAACCCCACTTTTGGACTAGTAGTATAAATATCAACTAGCAATATTGTTATTAAAAGTTAGGTCAAGGAACAAGGGAAATAATCATGCAGAAACCTATCAGCTTAAAATTTCATAATTGCTATTTGCATTTTAGTACTTTCTATGAGAAAATTTCCTTTAGTGTGCCATTGATGAGATCATTTTGTATATTAATTTAATATTCTCCTCAGGTTATATCCTCCTTATAAAAATTTTAATATTGTCACAGTCTTTTTTGTTTTGTTTTGTGATGGTTGAGGCCTGAGAACTGTCTATGAGTTTTTATGCTCAAGGCTAGCACTCTACCACCTAAGCCACCACTTCTGAATCTGGATTCTGGCTTTTCCTGCAGTTTTTATAACCAACATTTGATCTGATAATAGCGTAATTCACATGTAAAATAATATTATGAGCCAGGCACCAGTGGCTCTCACCTATAATTCTAGCTACTCAGGAGACTGAAGTCTAAATATTGTTGTTCAAAGCAGCCCAGGCAGGAAAGTCCAAAAGAGACTCCTATTTCCAATTAACCACCAAATAGATAGAAGTAGAGAAGTAGGGAAGTAGGGCTGTGGTTCAAATGGTAGAGAACTAGCCTTGGGCAATAAAAGCTCAGGGACAGCAGCTAGTGCCTGAATTCAAGCCCCAAGACTGTCACACAAAACAAAAAAGGAGAAGGAAAAAGAGGGGAAAGAGGAGGAAGAGGAGGAGGAGAAAGAGGAAGAGGAAGTTATGTGATAACTTCTCCTTGGTCATATAACTTGTTTCTAATACTACAATGTATTCTTTAAAATGTTTCTTTAAAAACATCATGTATTATGTTCTTTATATTGTATTTTTCCCCCTAGGATATTTTTTCCCTGGGTCAAAAGAAATGAATACTTTAGGGGTTCTTTCTATGTACTGCCAACTTGTTTTCTAAAATGATTGTATAATTTACACTGCCACAAGAACTAGGTGGGAAATATTTACTAAGGATTTATAGTAGCAGAAAGGCTATGGCATTTTTTTACCCAAATAGGTGGGTAAAATTATTATTTCTATAATAACCTTTCTTGTCCATGGGGTATTTTTAGCATTTCTCATCTATTGTTTTCTAAAGAAGGTATTGGTGACCAAATATCAGGAAAGCCCATTTTCACTGTGTTAAAGTACTTGGGTTACTATAGAAAAATAGAAACATATTTCTTATAATTCTAGAACCAAAGAGCTGCATAACCCTGGAGTTATGGATTTGGTGTCTATGAACAAACCTTTGTCTCCTGACTCATAAAAGGTGTTTTCTGGTTGTGTCTTCACAAGCGACAAAGCAGCCGTCATAAGAGCACTAACCACACTCGTGACTATACAACCAGTCACCTGCAGGAAGCCCTCTTAATATTATTACCTTGGGGGGACAAGGGGTTCACTATCATTTTTGTGGAGGGGCCTCACAAACCCTCAGGTCACAAAACTTACTAGCTAACCTGTCTCTTAGGAGTAGCTTTACACCACACCAGTCTCCATCTTTCTGTGATAGTATGTTGTAAATACAACTATTTGAATTTGCAGAACCACATTTCTCAAAGGTACCTACCACTGAACATCTCATGTTTCTCTAGCTCTAGGTCTGATCCTGGAAGTACATTTTTTAAAATGCCTTAAGCAAAAGACAAGGCACACGTGGTACCTTATAAATACATTAGAAACAATAGCAAGGAAGAAAAAACCTCTTGTGTCCCTATCTTGGGGTTCATTTCACTTAACATCATCTTATCTGACCTTTTCTGTTTGTCTCCAACATATACTAGTTATTGCAAAGAAGGGAAACCATAGGACCTATGTTTCTTTGGGCCTGGCTTACTTCACTTAATATAATTTTTTCCAAGCCTTTCCATTTCCTAACAAATAGGACAACGTCATTCTTTCTGATGGAGGCATAGAATTCCATTGTGTATACATACCACATTTTCTTGATCCATTCATCTATGGAGGGGCATCTGGGTTGGTTCCATATCTTAGCTATGGTACCACATGATTTTTTTTTTTGTTTTGCATGTCTGTCCCCCACAGTATAACCCCTGTTTTCACTGTATTTGATGTTGGTATAATTTGGGGAGGGGAAGGGAAAAAACAAATTGTTTAAATACTAATACAGGTGGACCCATTGCAATAATGAGACGTACAAGATACTATGTCGAAAACGAACTTTACAATTTAGGTGGGGCGGGGTGGGGGGGGATGTAGTTGAGATGGGAGGAGGGAAGGGATAGTAGGGGAACAACAAAGGAGGAGGCAACAATGCTTGATAAGAAATGTACTCATTACCTTGCTCATGTAATTGTAACCCCTTTGTACAGTATTTTCACAATAAAAAACATATTTAAAAAAAAAGACAAGGCACAGAATCTAGGCAACTACTCAGGAGGTACACCTAAGGAATCCCATTTCCCCAAATATGACTCTTTTCTAGAAAATTCCTGCTGGAAAATGATGGTAGGACTAATCTAACAAAAAATTATAAAGGAGCTTGAACACTAAAAGACTTGAAGTAGCTCAATTCCAGTACATAAATCCCCAAGATATCAGGTTTCCTACAGAACCTGAGGAAGGCTCAAAAGGAAAGTGGCTGTGTCTTAGCTAGCCGAGTGCTTTCTCATACACACACACAAAAACGCTTCCTTTATTCCTTCTTTGTCTCTCTGGCTTGTTTACACCACTTCTGATTTATGTGATTCTTCTTTGGCAATGAGCTAACCCCATTTCACAAGGAAGAAAATAGAGAACAGCAACAAAAGTAACCCAACTGAGCTCAGAGAAAATAAAACAGATCAAGTGAATAAATTAAATGACTGGTAGCACCCATAATGGTTGATAACTGCTGGTATATATCCAAGTGCTAGAAATAAATTAGATATGTATAGGTATACTTGTATATATACATATATATGTATATATATATATATGTATATAGTTTATTTATGCTTGCTTTGCTATGGATATAAGATGTTTCCAAAGGTTCATGTGTTAAAGTCCTGGTCCCATTAGATGGTAGTACAGAGAGGTAATTAGGAGTTCATAGCTGAAAGGTTATTAGGATATGGTACCTCATTTGACATTTTATCCAAGGTCCCTTTCTTGTTCTCTTCTTCTTTGCCACCAGGGGGCGGTCAACCTGTCTATATCCACCTGGCCCTTCTGCCACAATTTTCCATTTCATCACAGAGCCAGAAACAATGGAGTTAGCCAACGATAGGCTGAAACTTCTGAACCTGTGAGCGGAAACATATCCTTCCACCTTTCAAGCTGTCTGTCTCAGATTTTTTTTTTCCACAGCAATGAAAAGCTAGCTGACACGATGCTATTATACAAGCATGATGGATTTCATTTGGGAGCCTAAAGACACAATATAGGACTAATTTGGATTGAGGCTCAATCTAATTAAAAGCTATGCCAAAGAACGACTGAATTATGTTTTACACAAATTACGTTTTATACAGAAACACAGCAAAATGAAGTGGCTTTCTGAACTGGAAGAATCCAAGAATTTTAAGACTGAACCTGGGGTCACTGGACAAGACTCAATACTGTCAAGCCAGTGGGTGCTGCTACTTTGTTAGACTTGACTTCTATCCACAGGAGTAATTCCACTGATGTCACTGCAGAGATATTCTTAAGACGGCAAGGCTGGATCACGGATATATAACTAGATCTTTAATGAAATCAGTCCTATAGGATTAGAGGGTTATTTCCCAATTTCCCATTGCCAGACTAAAGATGAGAAGGGACTGCCACACAATATCAAAGGAAAAGATGACATAATGAGCAACCAGGGAAGAACAACCAGAGAAATGGCAATGTTTTATTAAGAAAACTTTACGCTTTGCTATTTGATTATGGGATCTTGGCATTTATGATACAAAAGGTGAAGGAATTTTTCAGTCTGTATTACATAATTTCTCTTTATGAGTACTTCTTCCTTGTTTAAACTATACAAGAATGAAAGAACCAAAACCATATTGTTTAACAGTTGAAATCATTAAATATTTGTTATAGTTTTAAGCCTCCATCCTTCTACATGCATACTGGTGTAAAATTTAAAAGGACAAGTAAAACATATAGCTCCAAGAATATTGCTATTTCTGGAAGTCAACTTTTGAAAAGTTAGCTCTATCTAACCACACCAGAAATCAGGGATATGTGTTCTGTTTTCTTAAAATGCATCTTATTACTTGAGATGTTGTATTTCTCTAGTGCCATACCAGGAAGTAGCATGATAATCTGGGTCCTAAATCTACTATTTATTCTCTTTTTGAAAGTACAATGCAGCTGCAGATTGCTGGACACTGAAACAGCAGCAGCGAATTGTATCATCCATCCAGAGCTAAGTTCTGTAGGTCGAGACTTGAGGCCAAGAGTGCAGGAGTGAGGATAGTAATTGCAGCCTTCTGAACTTATTTCCTTCCTTCCTTCCTTATTTATTTTGGTGCTGGTCCTAGAGCTAGAACTCAGGTCCTGGGCACTGTGTCGTGAGCTTTTGTGCTGAAGCCTAGCATTCCACCACTCGCTCCTCACCTCTTGATCCACCTCCAGCTTTTTGGTGGTTAATAGGAGATAAGAGCCTCAGCGCTTCCCTGCAGGGCTGGCTTTGAACTGCGATCCTCAGATCTCAGCCACCTGAGCATTATAGGCCTGAGACACTGGTGTCCGGCCTCTTTATTCCTTTTTAACCAGTAAATGCATTTCTTTAAATCTATCTGTAATTAGATCCTATTTTATTGTAGTTAAGCCATAGGCTGGGAAATTTTAGTAGGCTGTGTGTAATCTTTGAAATTATCCACATAAGTCATCTGGTAACACCTGTCCATATAGGATATCCCAATATATTGATTATTAAAAGTAGATTTCATATACATGACTATGGGACAGACAACTGAAGAGTGAAAGTAAACCAGATAATCAGGATTTAAACAAGGGGGTGCTGTTATTGAACAGAACATGAGGGAATGGGAAATGAGGAAACCCTCTGATGTGAAAAGACTACAATGAGGAGCCTCAGGCCTCACATTAAAAGATAACAAATTCATGGGGATGCTCACTGCTGCCCTTGAACTGGCAGCAAACCACCCGCACAGCTGTGACTCAATAGACAAAGATCACCTTATGTTGTAAAAAGAGCTGACAACTGTTAAGACTATGGCTCATGAAGATGTGGGAGCATTGGCTTTGCTGCCCTGGTCACCCCAAGGCTCACCACCAGAAGGCTGTGGCATTAGTAGAGTAGCTTGCACAAGGAATTGGAGAGCTGAGAAACTTCCACAAAATAGGAGCCTCACTATTGTGAGCTTCCCTTTAGGGAGACCCTATGTATGGGGTTCACCAGTTAGCAGGGAGTAAAACAGGACAGTCTGTCAATAACTTTAAGCAGAAGCCATAATCTAACTCCCACAGCCTCTCCACCAACGTGGGTAAACCATGTAAGAATTTCCTGCCACACAAATGTGATCCTCCACCTGCAATTCCTATTCATCTCATCTGTGTGTAGTAGCCCCAAATCTGCCATCTCTTAGCACTCCTACCTTGTCTCCTAAATTCTCTATGTCAGACCAATTACTTCAGAGTGGATTAAAAAAAAACAACAAGTCATCTTTATAGCAATTCCCTTAAGCCTACAGTCAAACCCGAAATAGAGAAAGGAACAAAAGACGAATGCATTAGAAAAGATTGCACTGAAGCTGGGTGCTGGTGGCTCACTCCTGTAATCCTAGCTACTCAGGAATCTGAGATCTGAGGATTGTGGTTCAAAGCCAACCTGAGCAGGAAACTCCATGAGACTCCTATCTCCAATAGACCATTCAGAAAACTGGAAGTGGCACTGTTGCTCAAGAGATAGAGCGCTCGCCTTGAGCTCAAGAGCTGAGGGACAGCACCCAGGCCCAGAGTTCAAGCCCCAGGACCAAAACAAAACCAAAAAACAAAAATATTGCACTGAAAAAGAGTCTTGGATTTTACTGAGATATCATAACAAGGGTTTCACTAAAGGCTGACCACGTGTCACTGTGTTCAATGATTGAAGTAACACATTGCATCCTCCCAACAGCTCTTTGAACCAAGCACACTTCCAGTGAGATTTTACAGATGCACAAAGGGTTAAGTAATTTCCTGAGGTCATACAACCAGCACAAAGTAAACCAGGTGGCTCAGCTCCTGGAGATAAACACCATGCTCTTCAAACTTTTGCAATTTAGAAGCCATAAAGGGAGACACAAAATGTGATTTAAGGAGATGTTTGGAAAAACAAAGCCATTTCATATCACCACCCCACTGAGTTCAATTGTTCAATAAACAGATCCTATATCCAGAAGAGATGCATAATAAATGTGTTTTGAAATGACTTAATTCTGAAGAGATATGCCTAGATTATACCATGTTCAGATTCTCTTAATACACAGAACATTACTAGACTTGCCCTTTGTGTTGCACTCCCTGAAGATACTTTACAGAAAACGCACAGCAAATAATTGGAAGGAAACACATAGTTCCTCTTTTACTGAAAGGCTGGTTTTTTTTTTTCCTTAAAAGAAGTTACTCATTATACCTAATGGTTCTATGAATAATAAACCAGTGTTTGTTACTCATTGAAACTGGACTTCTTGACTTGGAAAGGATTGGTCCCCTTTTCTAAGTATGGAAGTATGTTTAAATTGGGGCAGAGAAAAGGGATAGAAGGGTGACAATGATCAAAATCCATTGTACTCATAAACGGACATGCTGAACGGAAACTCCGTTCTACTTAAAGACAGTAACAAACAATTTAAAGCTATCATTTCCAAACATCTCCCATTCTTAAAATTATTTGAAATGTCAGACACTGATGGCTGATGTTTGTATTCTTAACTACTCAGGAGGCGGAGATCTGAAAAATCATGGTTTAAAGCCAGCCTGAGCAGACAACTCTGAGAGACTCTTATCTCTAATTAACCACCAACAAAAACTGGTAATGGCTCACATGGGCGAGTGCCAGCTTTGAGCAAAATAGCTAAGGGACAGTACCTGGACACTGAGTTCAAACCCAAGTACTGTTACACAAACACACACACACACACACACACACACACACACACACACACACACACTTCATTGAAATGACTGCATTTCCAACACATTGAATACATTTAAAGGGAGAAGGGAGAAGTATCCCAAAGATTGTAATTTATTTTCCAGGGGTGAGCAATAGTTAAGATTATAGAAAAAGTACTGACTTTAGAAGGAATATTTTCATCCATCTGCACATAGTCTCTCTATTGAAGTTAGCTAAGCTGAATGGTGTTTTAATTGCTTGATCTTTCCTTTAATAACTATTTCTGAGCCACAGTTTGTGAGTTATAGTCAGTCTCTTATTGTGGATGCTTTTTTTCTTCTTCTTCTCCATAATCTAAAAATAAGCACATAGAATTCCTAACGCTTCTCTGTCTCACTAAATTTGCGTCCCCTCCTATTAACGGGGGAGCCTGTTCTTCCTTTTGCTTAGCTCTTGTTTCAGATGTGTTATAAAGGTTTTTTTTTTCCCCATCTCCTCACTGACCTCCTCTAATTGGAACTCATTTTGTGTCTTGGCCTTCCTGACCGCCCTGCAGGTGTCTGCTGTTGGCTTACTCTCTTGTCCTTGCTGATCTGTCCTTGTTCTCTTCAGTAGATAATTGCTTTTTGCATTTCTGATCTTAAAAACAGACTCTGTACAGATGGTGGCCGACTGCTATGGATTCCTTATCTTTCTTTTCATCAGTGTGGTTATCGCTTGCGCTCTGCTTTTAATACTGTCTTCCTTTTTAACTTTGAAAGGCATTCCCAGAACTCGCTCACACCACTTTTCCTCTGAGAGTCCCCTCCAATACTCGAAGCTGAAGCAGGTGTCTGTTTTATCCCCTGCTGAGTTCTGTTTCTCTCCATCTCTCTCCTTAGTATTCTATCATTTTTCCTCCATCACTGACTGACAAAGTAACTGAATACTGTAATTACTGAACTTGCCACATGTTGAATTGCTGGTGAGCATGTCACCACCTCCTTCATCTCCGGCCATTGCTATCACTTCAGACAAATACTATTCCCATTGTGAGGAGTCTAAGAAAAGAAACCCAGACCTTTATAATCCAGAACATTCTTTTCCTCAGTGGCTTACAATCTAAAACCTGTTATTTTCTTGCACTAAAGATACTTTCAAAAAAAATTTAAAAGATTCTTTCAAAAGAAAGACTCTTTGCTTTATTCTAGTTTGAGTAATTATTTTGTTGTTATTTACATATTTATAAGGAGCTTTAGGCCCACACATGAGTGTGCACACACACACACACACACACACACACACACATGCATGCCCACAGTCTCCTCCCCCACAACACACACACTCTTTCAGAGTAATAAAGTGAAGCAAAACAAAGCATGGTCTTTGCCTCAAGATCTTACAATCTATTTTCCTCTTCCCAGTATTTTTCAGAACTGTCCTAAATGAGTATTTTAGGAGAAAGCTTGAATACACAATAGTAATTGCAGTATCTGCAGAACCCAGACAACTCCGAAATAAATTTATTTTATCCCAGACACAGCTATCGGGGTTGTGATATGTAAATAGGTTCCTGCAGTTCACACCTGAATGAATGGATTATGGCCTGCAGAAAACCCGCTTGCTTTGAGAGATTTAATTAAGACAGAAATGCAAGCATTTTCTTGGGGCAAACAGGATTACAGTATTACACAGATAATATAGAAAATTTTATGAACATGTCCTATCACCAAGCTTAACGTTGGTTTCCTGGATTTTTTTTTCTTCTCTATGTCTCGATGACTTTTGAATGTAGCACAAAGCAAAAATGGTGACAGCGCTGAAATCCTTTGCAGAAGGGGAATGGCAACATACCAGTCAAACTGAACAAACAGGTCAAATCCTGGGATTACCTACCCAAGGCTTATTACCAGAAACTTTCACTGAGGTTTCCCAATGCAAAGAAAACCTTCAAAGATGATTGATAGGCATGAAAAATGAGAGAATAAACCCCCTGAGGGGAGGGAACTTTTCCTATTTCAGTAGAAATTGTGCTTTGGCTCTGGGTGATGCCTCACAGTCTCCCCTTGCCTGTAAGCCTCGGGTCAAGGTGACCCACCCTTAGCCTACATGGCTTACCACGCCTGTGTCTTCTTAGTCTTCCTTGAATTCCCTAGTGCAAAGCTGGTGGTACCCTGAGGTAATGCAGCTACAGCTCTGTCTTTAGCACATTTCTGCAAATGCTTTGACAATGTCTGTGATCCTTGGGTTCCCAGGGCATTGCATGGAGCCAGACACCAAATCGGATTTTCAATAAATGCTGGTTGATTGGATAAATGAATTAAGGGATAGATAGATGGGAATTAATTGGACTGAACTAATCATAAATGGTAATTTTATGTTCTAAGCTTAATCACTGCTCAACTCTTAACTCTCTCAGGACATCTATTCCTGTTCCTCATTTCTTTTCTCCCTAAATACGTAGGCCTCAATTGAATGACTGTGAAGGGTGCTCACTGGTGAGAAATCCTAGTTTGGCTTCTCAAAATAGAAGTTTGAAAAGTCTTTCTTGTCTGCATCATGAAAGTTTTAACTGAACGCTGCCAGCCACTTCTTTCTGAGGTAATATATATTTAAAAAAAATATCAATGGAAAACTTTCCTAGTTGAGTCTATTTTCTAGGTCGATCATTATTTGAGTAATTATTCAGATAGTTTTATTTTCTTTTTATATGATCCTGTCTTCTATCAAAGGAGAATTTTCTATTGAAAGATAAAAAAGGGAACTGTTGGGTAAGGAGGGATTAAAAAGTGGTGGACGTAGAAGGTGGCAGATAATGTGTTCCATCATGGTGCTTCTTGTTCCCATAATGCCTCAGGTTCTGGTTCACATGCTTCTTCTTCCCATAATGCCATAGGTGCCCATTCAACCAAAGAAACGATGCAGGGCAACACATGTGCAAACCATCAAGGTCAGCGCAGAGCCACAGGCCGACCTATGGAGGAGACCTTCCTCCAAGAGAATCCATGGGAATCCTCTGCAGGCCTCCCTCTGCTTGGAGAGTCTCTCTGCTTTCCTTTGGTGGCTTTCTTGTTCACTTCCAAATAAACTTACTCTGTTTATCTTAAATACTTTCCTACCTTTTAATTCTTTAATGAGAAAAAAAAATATGTTTTCCTAGAAGGCAATCACTAACGCTCTGAGAAAACCGAAAGCATTGCAGAGGTGAAAGGAAGAATCATTCCATTGCATTTTATAGCGAGAATATTATATTTACAATACATATATTATAACATTTTTTGATCTGCCCTCACATCAGGTATTGCAACTTATAAAGGAAATATAAGAGAACAAGAAGAGATGAAGAATCAAGTTCATGGATCTAACAAATTCATCCATCCTGGATGGCTACAGGATGCTCTTTAGGTTTCCCAGTCACTGGCAGAATCCATCTTCCTGTCCCTGCACAATGGTGTTTGATGCTCCAAAGTCAAGAGAATGATTACTGCAGCTGCTCAAAGCACTTCACAAAAGGCATAAACAAAAGGCATACATATGTCGAAGGTTTTCCTCTCATATTATAGGGAGCTTAAAATAAAACTTCTCTTAGGAATCAACCAGCAGCTTTTGCTTTAAAACTGCCTCATTTCCATATTAACATAAACATTTCCATAAGACATTTGATCATGCAACCATCTCTAGCCAACTCCCTACTGCCCTACTCTAAGTCTGGCATAGAAGGGAAAACTAAGTTCCTATGCAATAAATAAATAAATGTTGAGAAATTGTCATGGTAAAATACAGAATAGAGTGCTAGAGGCATCTAGAATCTTCTCATTGGTCTCTTAATGTTTTCCTGTCAATATAAGGGTGGCAGAGAAGGAGGGGAAATTGGGGCTTGTCAGAAAGAACAAAATGGAACTCAGAATCCAAAAACAACTATTAAAAACAATTAAAAACAATATTAAAAAGTAACATTTTGTTACAGTAAAAATCACTTATACAGTGCCTTTCTTTAAAAGGATAATCACAGTGAAATTACAAAGTTGTGATATGACAGAGATAGATGATAAAAGAAAGACACATTTTCCATTTTCCCTCCTTAGGGCATATGTATGAATTTCCTTGTTCAAAGTCAATAGTATTAAAAGAGCTGTGAGTCAGTTTTGCTTGCAAAATTCTTATTTGCAAGTGGAAGTAATTATAGTAATATCAAGCCATTTATTGGCTCATCCTCTAGATATAACTGAATTGTAGTTTAATTTAAAATGTGCATATTCATTATTCACACCAGCTATAATTAATTTCTCCTTATATACAGGAGACATTATCCTTCTATACATTAAGGAATTAAAACCTACATATGTGATCTTGGTGTTTGGCAAAAAATACCCAGAGTTTTCAAAACAAGCTCTAACAAAGTTTCAGATTATAACACAAGACCAAGATGCTGAGAGTTTACCTTGCTTTTAATCATATATGCGTAATCATATATTCATTTTCACCAAATAACATAAAATATGATCCATAACTCTACCCCTCCAGTTTCGTATGGGAAACTTAGCTGAAACAAAAATTAGTTACTAAACTGACTAAATTTAGGAATTCAGTACATTTAATTTCTTTACTAAATTTCTAAAATTTCAAAAAGCCCAGGATTTTAGAGGTCTGCTCTGACTTTAAACACAAACATATGTGAGGCATGAAAAATAAAAACAAAGCTGAAAATAGTTTGCAATGTTAGTGTTAGGAAAGTACTCACAAATTCAGTGATGATCCCTCAACTTTTCCCATCAAGTTCTGCATGGAATCCCACCCAAGTCATTGGTTGTTGGAATTACTTCCAACTATTCCAACTATATAGGGCAAGAAAGGGTTTAAGGAAGATAATCACCATTATTGGCATAATAGGCAAGGAGATGAGTCAATACGGACAATGCCTAGAAAAATCCAGAGATCATTTTGGAATCAGATCCATCTTCTCATGTGTTCTGGTGTTCTAGATTGTACCCCTGTGGTCCTTCCTTCATGTAATTCCTTCCCTGACCTGGGCAGGGAAGCATGTGGTGTGCTTTTGGTGGAGATCAGACAGAGTTGGCATAGGTCTGAGAAGGAGTGAGTAGCAGAGGGCCAAAACATTTTATAGGAGAGAAAGAAGGAAGTACTAATATTTATAAGTGAAGTGACTAAACCTCCTTCAACATTGTCAGAAAGATAGAGAATATGATACTCAGAACATAAGAACAAGAAATGACGTCTGAAACTTTGTACATTGGAGCCATACAACAGAGGAACCAAAGGAAGATTCCTGGGCTTTTAATGATATATGTCTTGTGATTCACACGCAGAAGTGGGAATAATGCCCTCTGGCCTGCATCCTGGGCTCCACTTTTGTTGGCCCTCAGATGCAGGTTCTGTCAGACATTCATTAACATTTTGGGCTGTTTGAAGGGCATCTCAAGGTCATTGACCTGGGCCCTGCCTTATCCGTTAAAAATGGGAGATTAGCACTTGCCTAGTGTTGAAGCAGTAAGTGTAACACATACCATCATGTTTAAATGAAGCTGTCTTGTGTCTCTAATGCAATCAGGGGAATCAGAGATGAAGGCTCAGTTGGATGGTACTAAAAGAAAGCAAAGTCAAGAGAACAATTACTGCAGCTATTTGAAGCACTTCATAAAAGGTATAAATAAAAGGTATATATATGCCTAAGATTTTCTCCTAATATTATAGGGAATGAAAAAAACAAACTTATCTCTTAGGAATCAAGGAGACACTTTTGCTTTAAAACTGCCTCATTTCCATATCAGTAATTACTGTCTTTCTAATAATAATAATAAGAGGATAAACCATCTGAGCATGTTTTTGTTGTGTTTATTTCTTCTCTCTTTAAATGTCATCTTCAAGCTCCTCTCTGGTGACTAAATGATTTAACTCTGCTTATGGCAAAGGCTTGATGTACCTTTTATTTAAACTGAGAATTCAGTGCTTAAAAGGAGACCTAAGCAAAACATTTTACGGACTATTCCTGAGAGAACTCGGAATTAAATTGTTAAATGTTCTACTATAATGAAATTTTGTGTAATCAGCAGGGAAGTAGCTGTTGGCCATTTATCAGTTTTCCTCGCTGCATTTTTTATGCATGGAAAGCATAATTAGAAGCCTCCACAGGTGGAAAGTCTAACATAATAACGGTACATTTTATCAGAATGGTGCTTTTTAACTTGGAAATTTTGGAGCATTTTAGAGTGATGGCCTATTAACAATAATAGCGATCACATCTTTGTACATTTTATTATGGAATTTTATGTCGTAGAGAGAAGGCACTCACAGAATTGACTTGCTTAGATGATGGACTCATGATCTCAATAACTTCTAAATATGGGTATCTAAGCTAGACAAACATTTAGATTTTATGTATTACTTGGTACCTAGGGATGGAAGTGTATGAAAGGGAACTGTTAGGAATAATCAGAGCTCCTGTTTTTCAATATGTATTTCAGTTTCACAAAATACTTATACAAGTAGTCCTCGTGTTGATAATCACAAAAGCTCTCTCCTCATTTTTAAGGGGGGGGGCAAATCAGACCAGAAAGCCAGTTGCCTCAACTGAGGTTTTCCTATGTGGTGATTGGCCTTCAAACCTCTTGCATCCAGGGATTCCTCCCTCATGTATAGTTATACATGAACGTTCAACACAGAATTCTGGGTGGTTGGAAAATTGTTGTAGATTTGTCCCTTTTCTCATTTGCAGAATGCGTAATTCCACATTAGCTAATTGACTCTACAAACTTGTCCAGTTGTACTCTAATTAGGAGGAAAGAGTATATTTACGCACAATTTTTGCTTCATGAGAGAAAATAATTAGGACTTTTGTATAAAGTCTTATCATTTTACAGAATGCTGACATTTCTGAAGGAGATGCTGAGCCTCTCTCCTCTCCTTGTTTCAGGCTTCCTTTCTTTTTGTTAGCTGTTATTCATGAGGCAGAGAAAGAATAACTTGTTTCTGTTTGTTTTTGTGGGGGAGCACCGTAGTTGCATCTTAAATATTTAAAATGGCTTATGAAAAAAATTAAAGACTGTGCATTTTACTTTTTTTTTTTTTGAGTCCGGTCGTGGGGCATGAACTCTGGGACTGGACATTGTCCCTTAGCTCTTCAGCTCAAGGCTAGCGCTCTACCACTTGGGCCACAGCACCACTTCCGGCTTTTTTTTTCTTCTGCTTATGTGGTGCTGAGGAATCGAACCCAGGGCCTCATGCATGCAAGGCAAGCACTCTACCTCTGAGCCACCTTCCCAGCCCAAGACTGCATTTTAAAATGAAACAATAAAATAGAACATAAATGAGAACATTAAAATATATTAAGAAAAATTAATCAAGCTTGAAATATATAAGTAAAAAGGTCAGGTATAATATCATATGTATGTAATCAGGAAAATAAACATAGTTTAACACACTGTGAATAAAGAGTCTTAAAGCCAAAGAAGTTGCATTTTAATAGTATATTTATGCCTATCACAGAAATAAATTATTTCTATCCAGTAGAAAAAAAAATCCTAAAGGGCTATGGTCAACTGTACTTTAGCACAATTTTCAGTTTTATATCTTACCTAGAGAGCTCATCTTAATATTTCAATTAAATTACTAGTAAATACTCAAGAGTCTCAAATACTAGCCTGAATTGAACATTCTATTGGATCCCTCATTGATGAATAAACTGAATTATATCTTAGACCTGTACTTCACTTCACTGCTGTATAATGTATTATTCTGATTATGCCATGGAAGCCTGACTCAAAGAACAGGATAGATTCAGTATAGTAATGGTCGCATGAAGTTATGGTGCCTTAATTGCCCCATGATCTGTAAAACCAGGAAATCTGTCAGCTAAAGAACCAGGAAAGTTGATTGTGTAGGTCAGATCAAGTTTTTAGCTTCACTCTGTTGAGGGAAGAATAGGATTAGAAATAGGGGTCAGTCCCAGAATTCAGAGGCATAATAAGAGTGTTGATTTGCAAAGGCAGTAGAAGAGATATTCTACGTCTGGAGATAGGCAGGTGGGCCTATCCACTAGTTTTCCCCATTTGGCTCTAACAGGAAACCTCCAAGTGCTGAAGGAATGACTTCTGACTGCATTGGTAAGAGCAGAAATTGAATGTCCTGAGGAATCTACTGAATCAAATGCCAGTCTCTCTCAGAAGTAAGCTATCTCTCTCTTTTTCTGTCTGTCTGTCTCTCTCTGTCATACACACACACACACACACACATACACACACATACACACGCATATTGAGCTTTATTTTTTCACAAGGCATCCTTGATTCCAGTCAACTTGAAACACAACTAATCAAGATAGATGATGAGAATCATCTTCGCAACTTTTAACACTTACATTTTGATAAGCCTGCATTCCAAGGGTATATCATTTTTATAAAACTTCGGTTTCAAAGTCAAAGCTTGAAGAAGATAACATCATCCCGAGAACTGTATTTCTTATTGCTGATACTCTTCAAAGGAGTTTGAAAGTCAGAGTTAGAAAATGTATTCAATGACCTCTTGAAATCACCTCTATTTCTCCAATTCAAATGATCCCGTTTTATTGCTCTCTTTATTTTTAAGTTTAAGCTTCAAACACCCAACATTTCTCATGTTTCTTTAAGGATTACCTGCAAGAAGTAGAAATCCTAGGAGTAATTTTTAAACTAACCAAAGTGTCAGAGGACTGATAGCAAATCTCTTGCAGGTGGACAGTCCCCTGGGGTGTGAATTGGTGGTTAGGCCCACAGAGCAGCCTGTCAATTTCTGAAAGAAAGCTCGGCTTTGGGGCCAGCTGATTTGCAGGGAGAGTCTCGGAAAATGTCAGAAAAAGGGTAAAAGCACAAATATTACAAACCTGAAATAAATACAGTGTTGGCACAAAGGCGTTTATTGACTTAGCACAAAATACAACGTGGCATTTTACAATAACAGCAAGACAACTACATGGGAATTCAATTCATAAATAACTAGGATCCAGTAATAAGGATTGTGAAACCAGGGATAACCAGGTTACATTAGAGTTACCACGAGAGACCAGTCTCAGAATTTTCTCATTCAGACTTGGTTTCTCTCTGCCTATTGACCTCCTTTTCACCTTGTCATCTACATAAAACCCTCTTTGTGGCTTCTCAACTGGGAACTCCATTTCTCTCTTTTTTTGCTTCTTTACCGATACAAGGGAGATCCAAAAGGTTGGAGAAATTTTGATCAGAAGTCACATGGCTTTTTCAACTAGAATTTATTCTGAAGATCTGCAGTGATAGAAATTTGCTTTTCTAAAGGAGAAAAAAAAACTAATACACTGAATATGACTAGTACTGTGGTAAAAGCTTTAAACTTTCTCTTGTGTAGGTAACACAATAGTGTTGCTTTTATATTTAGATGCCATTGTAATTGGAATCTCCTGTGGTTGTGTGAGATGTCTTTGGTCACATTTTTTTTTCATTGAGTAGCCTAGAATGTCTACACCTGTAACTGGGCAAGTTCTAAACCTGAAATTTAGTAGGAAATTAGCTTGTCAGATATAACTAGGAAAATTCTTCAATAGCATGAGTTGTTAGTTATTTGAAAATAACAAAACACAAGAGTGTCAAGGAAGAAAGTTTAAGTTATTGGATAAGAAGCCACTCAGATGATAGAAGAATGCATTACTGTTCTGTGTATAACAGAGGACATAGCATTCAACATATCTATCTGTTCCTGTTGCCTTTGTTTGCCCAGGAGCTAGCTGTCATGTGTCAAATGGGATTCCTCTTCTCCATTTCCTCAATCAGACATACAATACTAAAATTCCATAATAAGGCTAACCATAATGAAAAAGGGTGATATAACAGAGTGACGTGCTCTGTAGATTATGTGCAATATGCTGAAAACCAGAAAACCCTTGAACCCATTGTGTTTTGACAATCACTATGTACACATCAACAACATGCCTTAATTAATTTAATTGTTATTTGCAATATTAGCCTTGAAGATGATAAAGGATATCCATGGGAAAGTTATTCTGTGTCCATACTGCATGAAAGATTAGCAAAATTCCTGGTCTCTTGAGATGCATTAACAATTACATTGGTAGCTGGGGATGATGGCTCTGACCTGTGATTCTAGCTGCCTGGGAGGTGGGGGTTAAGGGATTCTGAGCAGTGAGCTGTGAGCAGTCGGCAGGACAAAAAGTTCAACAGACTTCATTTTAACCTATGGCTGGGAGCCTCAGCATGTACCTGCTCTCCCAGCTATCAGGAAAGCATAATAGCTAGATGCAAAGGTATTAACCCCACATACAGGTCAAGTGTAAACAAGCAGATCATAGCTAATCTGGCCCAGGTATAACATGAGACCCAATATAAAAAATAACCAATGCAGCTGGGCACCGGTAGCTCACACCCATAATCCTCACTACGCAGGAGGCTGAGATCTGAGGATAGTGGTGTAAGCCAGCCTGGGCAGGAAAGTCCCAGTTATCTCCAGTTAACCACAGAAAACTGGAAGTGGAGCTGTGGCTCAAGGTGGTAAATCTCTAGCCTTGAACAAAAAGAAGCTCAGGGGCAGTGCCCAAGCCCTGGGTTAAAGCTCCAGCACCAGCACCAAAACAAAGTTACAACAACAGTACAATACAAGGGGCTGAGAATATGTCTTAGTCAGTAGAGTGCCTGCCTAGCAGGTGGGAAGCCCTGAGTTTATCCTGCAAATCCACAACTTGTCTCAGTAACATTTCACTGTTATTGCACAAGACATTGTATTTGTACCACTATTTGAAAATAATTTTTACAAGCATGCGCTGAATCATTTTTAAGGAAATCACCTGACAAATAAACCTATGGCAAAAATGGAGTCTCTGGAACCCTGTGAGTTACTGTCATTTTCACAAGTCAACACCATGGAGAGATTGTGAGAACTATCTGAAGGTTAGGTGCACAGGATTTTACATAGTACCTTTCATTATAAAAACATGAAAATTACACATTATATACTATTTATTACCTAATGGCTTGGAGAAGAGTCATGGACAGTTAGTTCTCTGACAAGCAACTTCTTAAGTACAGAAACAACCGATAGAGTGGAATTAACGTTCTCAGATGGCAAGCAATGGCTTAGAACTTTATAACCTACAGAAACAACCAATTTTCCACTTCTCTGAATACAGATATTCTATTAGGTCAGCAAAGCGTGACTTCTGCAGATGCGCCACCAGTCTGTCCCCATCAGATGGGACCTGCCACCTATTGATTTATGTACGGCAGACATGTTAATATAGAAATGCAGATATTTCATCGTACAGGGAAATAAGGAACTTGGCAGAGTGGTTCTTTCTGGTTCCTGGGTTTGCTGTGGATTAACATAGTTTTTAGAACAGTGAATAGCTTTACTTTATGATATGTAATCTTGACATGATGCCATTTGAAAGAGAGAAAACATGTCTCTTAATATACATCTGTAGATAATTGCCCGATCTGGGTCAATAAAATAAATAAATAAAGTGTCACTAAAAATATTGATAATGAAATCTTGGAGAAATTAATGTTGCTTAGAACATTAAATATTCCTATAAAAACAGTAGTGCTTCTAAGAATAAATTCGACATCTTGAGCTGTGACTATTAGAAATAACTTTTTTTTTCTTTCCTATGAGAAGCACAAACATTCCCTTTCAGAATATTGTAAAAGAAACAAGAACCAAAAACATCATTTCTTTACAGGACTGGATATTCCTTTTCTGTTTTTTTTTTTTTTTGTTGTTGTTGTTTTTTGCCAATGGCCATTTGAATATTTTAACATCATTTTGAAGGCCAGACAAAATTATCAGTACAGTCAGAAAGTTGCAGGCAGCTGATGAGAGATGGGGAGAAGCTTGTGTGTGGTGTATGAAGTGGTTTTGTGGGTCTTCTGCAGCGTGCTGGTGGACTCTCTCCATAGCTGCTTTAAAGGTATCTCATAACAATATTCAGACAGTTCCTTAGGCTTGTCTGCAGAGAGGCTTCATAACAGAGTCTATGAAATGGCTGCTGCAGCTTTTACCTATTTTATGGAAGTCAAAAGGAAAATTCTCAAAAGTGGACTAAGGTTCCTGTGACTGTTCTGCTTAGAAATACTAAAACCAACAACCCAGCTGGTTTCATTCCAAAGTCAACAAGCTTCTCCCCAGGAAAGATTTTTGCATATATTAATCTGAATTACTTAAGTTGTGAAACATTTGATGTCTAGGCTAGTTCAGGGACAGACAATGAGATATAAACTTGCTCATTTTGAGACATTTAAAACCCTACCTCAAAAGAGGAATATGGCAGCTTCTGTAGCAGAAAAGAACTGAAAATATCACACCAAGCTTTATTAACCCCGTGAGGCAAAGAGTTCCTACAATTACACAAAAATGTGCCAGCAGCCAGATGTACCCAAAAGAAAACCTGAATTTAATGACAATCATTTCCCCCTCTTTATTCATCTCTGAAGGCAGAAGAAAGGTCTTCCTGGTCTCCTTGTTCCCTTCTCGCCAAAACAGAAAGGATATCAATTATTTTTGCCGGACAGCCTGTCACTGCCCCTGGTAAGTAAATACGTTTCTAGGATGCTTCTTCTGAAAGGAAGTAAAATATATGTCACTTTCCTAATCAGCTGTCAGGACTCTTTTATTCTAACATGTTTTCAGAAAGGAAGATAGAATTGCTTTTTAGAAGAGCGATAGAGACTTTGAGTATTTTTGGAGAAAATTACTTAAGCAATTGAGACAAGTATTTTTCCTCTTCCCAAAGAAGAGTGAAAGGAAACGAAAAGACTTAAAAGGACTCTAATTTTACTCTAAGCAGTGATAAAAATTGTTAAGTAGTAAATCATTACACATCTATTATCTGGTGAAGAAATAAAAGAGCACCAAGAGATCTCCACCCTTGTAGATTTCAGGGCTCGGTAGGATGGCCAGTAGCTGTAGGGACTGGGTCTAAGTGAAGTGGCATTTACAGGAGGTAGGCTCTTTTAATAAGGGTCTTTTATGTTGTGCAAGTCTGAAGCATGAACAGATAAAAACACACATCCTCTTTGAGTCTTGTTGTTCCCCAGCCCTTAATTTGTTTTTTGGCTTTATGTTTACATGCTTAAGAATGAAATTGGGGGAAAAATGCTCCTGAAAGAATGCTGAGAATCAGAAAGCTCCCAAGAAACAAGATTAAAAAAAATAATTAAATTACTAGTTTTCTTAACATGCAGCCAAGTGAAAGTTGTTAAGGAAAACATTAACAACAATGTGTTGAGTACCTACCACATTGGATACTTTTTTTTATATATTTAACAACTTCTTTTCCTTAATTTTGGGGCTTTTATTTTTTGGTTCATACCTAAAAGCATGGAGCAAATGCAAAGTAGATATGAAGAAAAAAAGTTAATATAAAATGATAAGTAATTTGTCATAGCCTGGTTGCCATTCAAACTTGTTTGTTATAAAACAAAACTCAGTTGATGATGATATTGGTTTCTTTCCATTCTCCTGTAACTTAAAATATTTTCATAGGGCATTGAATTTTTACAGAGTGATGACTTGATTATCCTTGGGAAAATACAGAATATTTATTCTCTCTCTAATCCAAATCTTTCCATGGCTGTGAAGGGGCTGATTAGCAGCTAGAATTCAAACCTCTCAGGAAACAAATGCAATTATTTTAGCTTGACATATTTATTCCAAAAGATTGAAAGAACGCTTTTCTTTGCTATAGCAAGTTGGACTTAACCAGTTTTATCACTGATTCTGCTCAACTCTTTGAAAGTCATAGCTGTCAAAAATCCTCTTAAAATTGTCAATCTTGAGACAAGATGAAAATATCAAGATTAGTACAAAGAAAAAGTTAAACTATGTTTTGAAATTAAAGCTGAAACCATGCTTATTCTAGAGTCATTTTGTCAATATATTTAAAGAATGCTATATTCTTGCCTATGTATTTTTGGTGGAATCCAACAAGAAAAGAAAAATGCTAAGAAGGTAGGCTATTTTTTTCAGAAGGGTAAAACACCATCTTTCATGAGCCAAAGAAGTAATATCACAAACATATACATAAATAGCCTTATGCATGAATCTCATCACAGAGGTCCACATTTTAAAAAAATAGAGCAAAATACTGTGAGGAGCAGTACTGTGGTAAAAATAAATGTATGGTTTTTAAAAAACTAAATACTTTGTCTTTATTGAAAAATTTCCCTGATTGGCTTCTTAACTATAATAAATTGCATGAGATTGTCAGGTAAAGGGACTGACAATTTTATTGCAGATTAAGAAATTCTGTCACTTTGAAAGCCAGAGGCTTACACACTTGTAATCTTAGCTACTCAGGAAGCTAAGATCAGAGGATTCTTGTTGAAAGCCAGCCCAAGAAGGAAAGTCCAGGAGACTTTAAACTCCAATTTAACATTAAAAAGACGGAAGTGGAAGTGTAGTCGAATAGTAGATGTTAGAATGTAAGTTTTTAGAAAATAAAAGAAAAAATAAAAGCTAAGGCAAAGTGCTCTAGCCCTGAGTTCAAGCCCCAATACACACACACACACACTCACACACACACACTCTTTCATTCTCTTTTTCTCTCTCATTCTCTCACACACACTCTCTTTCATTCTTTCTCTCTCATTCTCTCTCTCTCTCTCTCTCTCTCTCTCTCTCTCTCTCTCACACACACACACACACACACACACATACACACACACACAAACACACCAAAGAAGTTCTATAGCTTTTTTTTCTTAGGAAACTAATAACAACTTGTTTAGTTTAATGTACTGATCCAAAGCACAGCTGATAAATTGGCTATCAACAGTAAGTAGTATTAGATTTCATGTCTCCAATTACATTACAGTGCTGGCAGCTCAGAAAGTTTGGTTGTGTGGGTCTTCCCCGAAGATAACAATGCCTTCTAATCAAGTCTGCTAGCTGAACACAAAACACAGTAAGCATTACACAAGTCAGCACAACAGCTCCAGCCACTGACCTGGCACATTCCAAGAGATTAAACAAGAGGAAGAGACAGAGACTGAGAAAGGGAAGGAGGGAGGGAGAAAGAGAACATAGCAATGCTGCCAGTATGAGCTGAATTTACAAAATAATCAATTGTGATGTATCTTAATAAATTAGTGAACTTACACACACAAAAAAATTGATCACATACTTCTTTATTTTATTTTATTCAGCAGGTTCAGTGGGGAGGCCAGTTTGGAGATTCATTAGTATTTTCAAAGCCTACACCAAGTAGCACTAATGGCAAATTGATGATTCTGTGTAATGGAGACAGCCTGTAATTATATTTTAATCAGTAAATAACATTTAACAGCATTTTCTAACCCAATGAAAGATCTTCACTTGGATGAGGAAGTCTTCTCAGACAAGCTCACTGAAAGAGAGCACTTAGCAACAGCAAATCAAACGCAGCTCTTCAATGAAGTTGTTAGGGACCCGACCTTAGCGGCTGCTGCCATACCCGGCGCTTGTTAAAAATCGATTCATTCCAGTGATCAAAGCTGGAAAATCATTCCCCAGTCTGCTTCATATCAATAGACAATTTTGTGCAGTGCCTCACATACACAAAACTCACGTCTAGCAGCAGTGAAGAGCATCAGAAATCTGGCTTTCAAAACAATATTTAAAATGGATTTCTGTCAGATGATAAAGAATGAGGTTAAGTAGGACACAATGTCAAATAAAGAAGCTGAGCCTTTTACAAAACAAAGTCAATCCATGAAGCTCCCTTTCCCTCGTTTCAATATGCAAGGAAAACAAAGGAAAGAAAAATTTATGGGAGTATACACACACACATGCACACACACAACCATACATTTAATGTCAAGGAATCAACATGACATATTGGTTTAAATGTGTCATTTTCTTTGTGTGAAAGAAACAAATTACAGTTCGTTGAAGTTGACCAGACAGCCAATAAACAAATTAGCTCCCACAACGCAGTTAAGATGGAAAGATGGAGCTATTAGCTATCCAAGTTGATGGTTTTAATTCTGTAAGTTAATATATATGTGTATATTATAAATATTATACATTTTGTCTATATATGCAGAAAAGATTCCCTAGTTAACAATTATAAAGGCTTCAGCTAAAATTAAAACATACATAGTAGTTCTTTCAATAAGAATTGAGCAATCAGTTATAATTAGAGCTGAACTAAATGAATTGGAAAATAGCTGATTTAAAGAGGTCATACACAGTCTGAGTTTTAATGTGAAATTAATACCAGCAGGACTTGTGGCTGGTTACAATTCCTTATTAAAAATGAACGAAAGCACTACCTGGAAGTCAATGCTTCCTGTTTCCTGGCTTCGTGATCCTGATCCCTGGAAAGCAAGTAGAGGGGATTTGGTGACAAGGCGTCCTTTCCAATGACAGGACAAGCGACATTATAGGAAAGGGTAATGGTCAGAGAAGAAGTGGGAAAATTCCAAGTCTGGCAGCATTGGAATGCTTCAAGTGATTATCTTTGCCTCCCTAGAGATCCTGTCTACAGGTAGACACATTCTAAAGCCCCATGATTACCGAGCCTAGGTATTGATAATCATCTGTTTGGGAAGAACCCAAGGGAGCCTAGCCTTTGAAAAACACAGATTTCCTTTATACCAAGAAGCATGTGAGCCCTAGGCTCCTATAGTTGTTTTCTTTGCATTTAAAGTTCACCATTCACATAGACCGCATCATACCTTAGATGCTCCAGTTGGAGTAATGCTACTTCACTGCCTCTTGGTCACTGAATTTCCTCGCATGGGAACAAACCCTACCCATAACCAACCCTCCTTTCTTTTTTTTTATGGTGTTATGGACTTTATAGATAAATTCTTTTGTTGTTGAAGTTATTTGTTTGTTTGTTTTTTTTATTGTGAAAATAATGTATAGAGGGGTTACAATTATATGAGCAAGATAATGAGTACATTTCTTATCAAGCATGCCTCCTCCTTTGTTTCCCATCCCTTCCCATCTCTACCCCCCACCACCCTGTCTGCTCCCCCGCAGGCCCAGAAACACAACAAATCAAAGAAAGGTTGGACAAATGGGATTGCATGAAATTGCAGAGCTTCTGCATGGCAAAGGATATAGCTAGCAAGATCAACAGAAAGCCCATAGATTGGGAGAAGATCTTCACTAGCCATACAATGGACAAAGGTCTCATATCTAAAATATACCTGGAACTCAAAAAATGAAATCCCCCAACAACAAATCCTCAAAGAAACAACTGCCCAACCAATAAGTGGGCTAACAACTTACAAAGAAACTTCTCTGAAGAGGAAGAAGGATGGCCAATAGACACATGAAGAAATGCTCAACCTCCCTAGCCATAAAAGAAATGCAAATCAAAACAACATTGAGATACCACCTTACCCCATTAGAATGGCAAAAATCAAGAACTCTAATAACAACAGATGCTGGAGTGGATGTGGACAAAAGGGAATCTTACTGCATTATTGGTGGAAGTGTAAACTTGTTCAACAGTCCTTTCTTGAGCTCATCCATCTTCCTTCCTTCCTTCCTTCCTTCCTTCCTTCCTTCCTTCCTTCCTTCCTTCCTTCCTTCCTTCCTTCCTTCCTTCCTTCCTTCCTTCCTTCCTTCCTTCCTTCTTATCTTCCTTCCTTTTATTGGTTGTGGGGCTTGAACTTAAGGCCTGGGCACAGTATGTGAGCTTTTTTACTCAAGGCTAGTACTCTACCACTTTGAGCCACAGGTCTACTTCTGGTTTTCTGGTCACTATTTGAAGATAAGAGTCTCATGGATTTTCCTGCCCTGGCTGGCTTCAAATCTTAATCCTCAGATCTCAGCCTCCTGAATAGCTAGGATTCCAGGCCTGAGCTACCAGCACCTGACTTCATTTCTCTTCATATACACAAACCTGATTCTCAGAATTGTGCCATACATAAATCGTAGCATAGAAAAACCTTGTTAATAAATATTTTAAAAATTAGGATTTGTTTCAAAAGTATATAATTTACTGTTATATAATAAAACCAGATTATATGCTACATGAATTGGGCCATGTTTTCAAATTATGATACCTTCTCTTTAGCATTTATTGTGTTGTATTGCTATTCTGTTTGTTTGCTTTTCTACAACTCCTCACAAGCAAATGGAAGACAGAGCTGTATTTGTACCTATCATCAGCTAGAAAGGGTAGAGTTCATATGTCCTAGGCACTCAGAAAATAGCTGTTGAATTAATGGCATTCTTGTCTGAACCAGATGTGCATGGTACATAAAAGGAGTCTTTCTCATTTGTGCACTGTAGGTTCATATTAATTCCATTTTCTTCTCTTGAGACTCCAGTCCCAGGTATTTATAAGTCTCTCCTCACTCAGTTCCTTTGGAATATCCCAATTACATTATCTGCCTTTCATTCCCACTGACAAATATAGGTGGGCATTTACTTTCTATTATTGCCATTTTGTATACTCCTATATGTATGTATCTTCTTTGTGTGCAGAAATCAAACTTAAATCATTGGGAAAGTATAATAATGATAAGGAAACCTACACCAAAAAGAAATACACAAACAGGAAAAAAAAGACTATGAGAAAGGCCAAATCTGAATGGGAGCTCTCATTACCAACTAGGAAGTTCTTTAGAGTAGATGGAGAAAATGTCCAAGAGAAATAATGCTAAAATTCAGGAATGCTCATGGAAGCAGAAATGGCCAGAACAATCCAAGCTGCGTGATGCACACTGAAAAAGATTGGGAACTTATAGAATCAGAGAGAACGGAGGACTTAGGAGATGGATGAGGCTAAACCCAGGGAAGAATCTGAATAGTCGTTACTGAAACATCAAGTATTAAAACATTATAAGCAAACTATTGAAGTTTGGCTGGACAGAAGAGCAAACAAAAAACATACAGATATATATGAGTTGAAGATAGTACAGTATAGGAGCTTAAGGATCACCTGGAACATTCCCCCGGTTGTATACTTGAACTGTAGAAATTAACACACCACACAAACATGGGTGCTATAAAAGAAATGCAAATCAAAACAACATGGAGATACCACCTCACTCCAGTTAGAATGGCTATAATCAAGAACTCTTATAACAACAGATGCTGGGGGGAATGTGGACAGAAGGGAACCTTACTGCATTGTTGGTGGGAGTGTAAACTTGTTCAACCACTTTGGAAAGCAGTATGGAGGTGCCTCAAAAGACTCCACATAGAGCTCCCCTACGTCCCAGCAATCCCATTTTTGGGCATTTACCCAAATGATCACAAACAAGACCATACAAAAGCTACCAGCACGACTATGTTTATTGCAGCATTATTTACCATAGCTAAGATAGGGAACCAACCCAGATGCCCCTCAGTAGATGAATGGATCAAGAAAATGTGGTATATATACACAATGGAATTCTATGCCTCCATCAGAAAGAATGACATTGCCCCATTTGTTAGGAAATGGAAAGACTTGGAAAAAATTATATTAAGTGAAGTAAGCCAGACCCAAGGAAACATAGGTCCCATGGTTTCCCTTATTTGCAATAACTAGTATATGTCTGAGTCAAGCAGAAAAGGTCAGATAAGTTGATGTTAGGGGAATAACTCCAAGATAAGTATTCAATTTTTTTTTTCTTTCATGGAATTGTTTCTAACATAGTTATAAGACGATTTCTATGTTGTTTTGTATGTCCCTCCCCCACAGTATAAACCCTACTTTCACTGTATCGTTTAACTAGGGATACAGGTGTATCCATTACAATAATGAGATGTACAAGTTGTTATGTCAAAAAAACGAACTTTACAACTTTGGTGGGGTGGGAGGGAGGATCGAGTGGGGGGAGGTGGGGAGAGTATGGGAAGGGATGGGAAGGGGAAACAAAGAGGAGGCAACAATGCTTGAGAAGAAATGTACTGGTTATCTTGCCCATGTAATTGTAACCCCTCTGTACAGTATTTTCACAATTAAAAAAAAAAAACAATGGGTGGTGGGACAGGAGGGCCTTGCTCTGACCTCCATTCTGGAACTTTCCTGCTCCCCCTCAACCCCGCAAGCTACCCAGTGATCAGTCAAGAATGTTAATGTCTAAGAGGACGATTTTGATAGCTTCCCTGCAATAGGAACCATTTACGGAACATGATCACGAAGCTTGCCTACTTCTCAGAAGAGCTTTTGAAAAAGCTGTGGTTCATAAAACCATTCTCAAAAACTAATCTCAAAAAATATTCTCTGAAACTTTAAAGAAGAAAAAAGACAACTACTTGCAGGATTAAGTGATGTTATTCAACAAACACATCCTTTTCTAGATGCTAGCAGGATGTACTGGACAGGGAGTACTCCATGGATTATGAGGACAAGGTGGTAGCCTCTCTAGGTTTCAGTGTCCTTAAATAAGCAAAAAGAATTTATAAAGATTAATAGTGAACACCCACAGAAAACAGGAGAACTTCATTAATATGAAGAATGAGCCTAAATATTAGTTTCTGTTTTAAATGAATGTGTATGACTTTATACTACTCTAGGGCTCATGAAATTAAGTATATTGTATGCATTAAGACTTGTTATCAGTTTTCTTAGAGAAAAAATTTTAAGGAAGAATTTGATCTCATTTTATTAGAAAGAGATATTGAATGGAAGCAAAAATCAACAAAAACAGCAAAACTCTACAACTCTTAAATGTTCCATGTTCTTTAGGGCAACTCACTCCCTTGAAAAAGAAATATTTTTAGACTTTTGATGACCTACCTATTGTCATAGAAACAATAAAGAGTAAACTAAAGCTTATTAATCTTCAAATTAATGATCTCTTGGATTCTTCACTATTGCAAAGAAAGAGAAAGAGTGGGGGGAAGAGAGAATGGGAGTCAGGGAGGGAGAGAGGGGAAGAGAGCAAGAGAGAAGGAGAGGGCAGGCAATGCAGGGCAAGGTAAGGCAGGGCAGGAAGGCTCAGTAGGAGAGGAGAAGGGGCGGGTAGGAAGGGGAAAGGTAAGGGAGGAGGAAGGGAGGGGGAAGGAAAGGGGGGAAGGAAGGGGAAGGAGGAAGGGAAGGAGAAGGGGAGGGGAAGGGGAAGGGGAGGGGAAGGGGAAGGCTTCCACCAAAAATTTTCCCAATAAAAAATTTCTGCTTGCATAGAACAAGAAAGAGAACAACATTTTCTAAGTGCCTACCAAGTATGAATGAGCTGGAAGAAAAGTTTCCTCCTATGTATGGGCATTGCACTACTATTGCTAAAATTCTTACTAGAAATGTAACAACACAGATTTCTAAAGGAAATTTTTTTTGGGGGGGGGGGGTCCGGTTGTGGGGCCTGAACTCTGGGCCTGGGCGCTGTCCCTCAGCTCTTCAGCTCAAGTGGTAGGGCGCCACAATGCCACCTCCGGCTATTTTCTTTTTGATAATGGGGTGCTGAGGAATCGAACCCAGGGCCTCATGCATGCAAGGCAAGCATTCTACCACTGAGCCACCTTCCCAGCCCCTGTAAGGAAACTTTTACTGTTGCTAAACCCCCTCTCATGCCACTAAAATGATCATCAAGAAGGTGAACACAGTAATCTGAGAAAAATGCCAGCAATAGACAAAAAAGACACAATTGGTACATTAAATGGAGTATTCTCTTTAACAATAACTTAGTGTTCAGGCCTAAGAAGCTCTTTGTGCTGATCTTTTGTCTATAGTTGTAACAACTATTTCTGCTACTTTTTTCAGGACTAGGAATTTGATTCAGAGCCTGGCTCCTGCTAGGCAAGTGTTCTTCCACTTGTGCCCACCTGGAACCCTTTTACTTCAGTTTTGTTTGAGATAAAGTCTGACAGTTCTTGCCAGGCTGTCCTTGGAGTGAGGTCCACCTACATAAGCCTCCTGCATCGCTAAGAATACACGTGTGCACTCCTGCACTTGGTTTATTGTGCGAGTGCTTATGTCAAGAAGCATATGCTGAATTAAATAACATCGTTTTAAAGAGAAAAATACCACCAGGCTGTCCCAGGTAAAAGGCTGAACCTAATCCACAAAAGTGCCAGTGGTTGATGCTGTATCATCACAGCAGACTATGAAAAAAAATTCCCTGTATTTTTAGCTTTTCACTAAACAGAAGGAATAAGAAAAGATTTCTCTTCATTTTCTGCCCTCAGTTTTATCTACTGAAGAAACAAAAAGGATAAGAGAAGATGTTATCAACTCCATATTTGCTTTTAGAGAATGTCTTTTTTTTGTGTGCTGTCTTGGGATTTAAACTCAGGGCTTGGGCACTGTCCCTGAGCTTCTTTTTGCTCAAAAAAGGCTAGCGCTCTACCACTTGAGCCACAGAACCACTCCATTTCGGAATAGTTTATTGGAGATAAGAGTCTCATGGACTTATTTTCCCGGCTGGCTTTGAATCCTGATCCTCAGATCTCACCCTCCTGAGTAGCTAGGATTACAGGAGTGACCCGCCAGCACCCAGCTGAGAATGTCATTTCCCCTTGACTTTCCAGCTATGGAGGCAAACATGGAGAGGCTCTTCTTTCCCAGCCCGCATAGTTGTGCACCAACCTCCTGTGTGTCTGTGCCAGCATTCACAAGTGTCACATTCACAAGTGTCAGTCAGGAAAGTACACGGTAGCTGATAAAAATGGTAGGAAATGGAATGAAGCCTTCATTAAAATGGTCACAGTGACAGATATTACGTTTGCTGTCGCTTCACCATTTATTTTTAGAAGGTTTAAAAAAAATCATAAGAAAGCAAAGAATGAAAGACTTAGGCAAAAAAAAAAAAATTAAAAAGTAAAGTCAAAGTAAAGAGAGCTCTAACCTAACTCCCAAATGTACTCAGAAATGATCAAATTCTTATATCATATGGGAAGTCTCAGTGCACTGCTGAGAAAAAGAAGGCAATGTAATCACATTGGGATTTTCCATACCCAGGCACTAACAGGCCTGTGCATGGTTTATGTAATTCTCCAGCATATGGTTTCTCACCTGTGCATTATTGAGGGTCAGAGCAGCATAATACTTCCTTTGGATGTGAGGAGGCCAGGATGGCTGTCCAGTGCTCTTAGGATATTTAGCACCAGCGTGGGGCTGTTTACACCGAGGCTGGTAGCATCTTCTTGATTGCCAAGTCCAAAACTGTCTCTGAACTTTGCAAATATTCCCTATGTGGAGAAATCACTGGAGTTGTTAGGAGGCTTTGCTCCTGGAAGAAGTGCCATTGTTCTGTATGTCACTTAATCCTGGCAAGGGTCCAGATTCCAACAAGTTACCTGTAATTTGAAGACTTTAGTTCCAGTAGATTTCTCTCAGGTAAAAAAAAAAAAAAAAAAAAAAAAAATATCTCAGAGGTTTTAACTATTACGATGTTCACTTGGATATTAATTGGCCTTTTTTTCTATCCTCACATTCATTTCATTATCTTTTGCAAATAGTTATCTAAATCTCTTCACTCTATATTTTGCCAAACCAATGCATCGTCCTGAGGCTTTTCATTAATGAGTTGAATAATGATACATCATCATGTAGTGTACACATCATTCTTAAAACATTTTTAAAACTATACTTTGGCAGCATTTTTTTTTTTTGAGTCCGGTCGTGGGGCCTGAACTCTGGGCCTGGGCGCTGTCCCTCAGCAATTCAGCTCAAGGCTAGTGCTCTACCGCTTGAGTCACAATGCTACTTCTGGCTTTTTTCTTTTTGCTTATGTGGTGCTAAGGAATCAAACCCAGGGCCTCAGGCATGCAAGGCAAGCGCTCTACCACTGAGCCACCTTCCCAGCCCCTTGGCAGCATTTTATTAACCTCTAATAACCCATTATCGGAACTCACAGCTACTTATTTGACCCTGACTGCTTCATCATTGACATCATATTTTCCATTATGAATGTGAAAAATTGCATGCTTGCAAAGGAAGTGAAAATCTATCTAAATTCCATTTAATTGAGCTTTAGCATATAACATTATTTTTGTTGTATAATTCTTTTTCTTTGGTAAAAGTCAGCAAGCAAATAGCAATTCAAATGAACTTTGGTTCAGGGAAGAAAACAAATTAGAACAAGTACACAACTATTAAACATTTGGAAAAACAAACGCTGTTCCTTAAGCACTAGCAGTAGGCAACACCAATGACCAAATCTATGCAAAATGCATGTGTGCGGGTATAAATCTAAGGGAATAGGGCTAATTTCTTTGTTAAGCTGTCAAAAAGCAGCCACAGAGAGAGATAGGTCAATAGAGCTGTCAGGTTTAGTAGTGAAAACTGGTAGTAAAGAAAATAATTGTTCTATGCATCCACCATTCTGCCACTACTCTATGATCTCCTTTATAAGGAAAAGTATAGAAAACTAGCCTCAACAGACAAAAATTCTAATTGGCAATTTAGAGTTTTCTGTTATTTGTCCAGGCATTTATTTACTATTTGTTTGAAATTCCTACCACAAGGACCTGACTTTCCATTTTCCTTGTAATACAGGTACGTTTAAAATCAAATAAAATACAGAAATAATTGTTTAAGTAATAAAAGGATATGATTCAAATTGTAAGTGTATTAGGTGAACAACTAAAATTTGGGGAGGACTCTAGTAAATAAGGTAATTTAAAATAGAACTTGCTTATAATTACTCTAAAACTATTGTTTTTAGTGAATTGTTAAGAATGATCTCCTGCAGAACACAATTCTAAATGGGAGGGAAAGAGAACGAGAGACAGGAAATTTTCATTTAAATACTGGACTTATTATTATTTGCTTATGGATTGTTGAATGGTTGGATTTTGGAATTATGATTGAGTTGACCCACTAAACTCTAACTTTATCATTTTGAAAACAGAATAAGTGATTTTTTTTTCTGGATCCTTTTGAGATTAACTATAATAATGCTCACTGCCCTACCCTCACTTCAAATAATAGAGTTTGTCACTGATGTATTTTCAATTATTTTGAGAAAAGAAACCTCCTCAAATCATTTTTGGTAACTTAGAGTAGTTACTCAATGATGTCCAAAGAGTTACCCTAAAATGTGGTGTGATTTTCCTTGCTAAATTGGCCAGTCTTTAGCCTTGAGTAGAATTCTGGTTAAGTGGTTTAATTGCAAATTGTTATACATACAAATACATATTTTTAAGTTGAAAAGTTCTTTTGGCTTACTCAGTTTCATAGACAGTTTATCACTACATTAGGATGTTACGGTCTGAATGCCTATGTGTCCCTTCTTCCATAAATTTTGTGTTGAAATTCCAATACTCCCTCCACCAAAAATATGGTGATGAATTAAATCTGCTCTAAAACATAAAAACTGTAAGCTACTGTTTGAAAACCTATCAGATTCATAAAAGGTGTAACAAATGAACTTGGTAAAATTTTATTCTCTTAAAATTGTGTTAAGGAGTGGGTAGCATGCTGGAAGAGGTGATAGCAATCAAGATGCATTTTCCTCATACATTTTACATGTTGGTACAATTATTTAAAGATAATAGTGATATGAAATTAAATAAAACAGAAAGACATGATTGAAATACTCTAGAACTGTGCTTTTCAAAACATCAACCACTAACCACGTGTATCCATGCAAACTTAACATTCACTTCTTCAATAGCATCACCAAAATATTGATTGCTGGCAAATGGCTAAAAGTTAGCAGAGGTAGGAGTTCATTTCCACCATTACCAAAAAATCTGCTGAATCACAACAAAGATATCAGTTCAAAGGAAATTGCACTTCTCTAACTCATTTCCCAGCAAAGTCTGTGCAAAAATTTCCTTCCTTGTCAGGGTCTAACAAAATGAGATGCTGTCTTTTATTAACTTTACATATTTTAATTGGATTACCTTAAGATGAACAAAGGAACAGCATTTATAAATAGGAAAGGTATCAGAAATATAAAAGCCAAGTGAGGGAATATAGAATAAACTGTCTTGGAAAATGACTTTTCTGATTCTCTAAGTGAGACCATCAAAATCAATGACCAGGAGATATATGTAATGTACATGTAACAGAACATGCAGTTCTAGCTTTATTGTTTTATGCCATGCCTTCAGAATTCTGGTTGAGAAAATGAAAAGCAATTGTGAAATAGTTCCTCTGGCCTAAAGGTTTTTCTTTACCACAGTGTCCCACTTTTCCCCAGTGAAATAAAATTACAGAGAAAGAAAGTAGGACAAAGAAACAAAAATTAACAAATGACAGTCCAAAACATATAGTCCATATGAGTTATCAGGAAAGATATAACACATGCAATTAAGTATTTATCAATATATATTTTATGTAACTATATTCATCTTAGCAGATGGATTCATTTGAAAGAAATCCAATTTCCTATACACAAAAAAGTGTGCTTCTGATGGATCAGATCTTTAACTAGAAGTTTTTGCTTGTCTTCTTTCCTTCCCCCCTCCCTTTCCTGCCTCACATTCCTTCCTTCCTTCCTTCCTTCCTTCCTTCCTTCCTTCCTTCCTTCCTTTTTTCCTTCCTTCCTTTCCTTCCTTCTTTTCCTTCCTTTCCTTCCTTCTTTTCCTTCGTTCCTTCCTTCCTTTCTTCCTTCCTTCTCTTACTGAAAAGCTGGGTATTGGAAAATATGAATGGAAAAGAGCTGGCAGATGCCTAAGATTAAATAATGTCCCACCACAAATACCCTACTTTTGTCCTGTGTCTCTTTCGGTGTCTGGTAACATGAAGTAGTCAGTCAAAGAGTCAAGACTCCTGGTCAAACTGACCACCACAGCTGGAGAAGGGAGAGGTAAAGAGGTGTACCTTTAAGAAGAAAGAAGCAGCAGATTCACACTTGTCTTTAAAATTAACAGAGGCATCCTGTCAGTCTCTGTCCATCTGGTTCAAGTCATTTTAGAACGTTTGAAAGAACTCTTATTGAAGCATGGGTTTTATTCCTGTTTCTCATGGATTTTGATGTGTAATAAAACAAAGTTGCCCGATGCTTTAGTTTTCGGCAAAGCGTGGACAATAGGAATGGTATTCCTTCAAAGCGCAGGCATTCTTGCAGCCTCTGAAACCAAGTATGGGTCGCCTTCCTGTTCTGCACCAGGTCTCACCCACGCTTGATTTCATGGGACACAAGAGCAGTTCTGGTAGCTGTAACGGAATTCAACGTTCAGGAGAGCCAGCAGAGAAAGTAAAAGGTTAAAGAAATAAAGACAAAACTACAAGCATTAGATAAATAACACTTTGGGCTGGGAAGGTGGCTCAGTGGTAGAGTGCTTGCCTTGCATGCATGAGGCCCTGGGTTCAATTCCTCAGCACCACATAAGCAAAAAGAAAAAAGCCGGAAGTGGCGCTGTGGCTCAAGTGGTAGAGCGCTAGCCTTGAGTTGAAGAGCTGAAGGACAGCGCCCAGGCCCAGAGTTCAGGCCCCATGATCGGACCCAAAAATAAATAAATAAATAAATAAATAAGTAACACTTTGCCAAAGAACCAGTTAAAAAATAGAAAACTCAACTACCTAGTCATATCGAAGGTAGTTTTCACCAATCATTCTGGATCTAAATGTCTAACTTCTTCCATTGTCAAATGACAGAGAAGTTACTTCTGTAGAATTCGTGTGTGTGTGTGTGTATGTGTGTGTGTGTGTGTGTCTGTCTGTCTGTCTGTCTGTATAAGCTTTTGAAAGAAAATGATATACAAATACACTCTAAATTGTATTGCCTAATCATAAGCCTACTAACTTTCTTCATACCAAAATGTCATCTGATCAATCTGGTTGTAAAAAAACGTAGAGCTTTCAAAAGCAAACAAACCAAAAAAAAAAACCCAGCATACTATAGGATTTTAAGAAATTTTAAAGACTTGAATAATGACTATTAACTTGAAATGTTTAAAGTGAGTACTAGTCTTTCAATGTAAAAACAGATGAGAAGTAAGACAAAAAGCACATCGATATTTGCAAAAAAAAAAAAAAAAAAACAACTAAACTAAAAACCAATTGTAGTTCATATAAAATTACCAAATCAAACTAAGATCCGGCCAGACATGGTAAAACATTCATGTAATCCCAGCAACTCAGAAAGTAGAGATAAGAGGATTGGGGTTCAAGGCAAGCCTGAGAAAATGCTAAGATGATCATATCTTCAAAGAAAGCTTCTGGATCACATGCCTGTGATTCCACCTACTTGAGGAGGTGGACTACGATGGAGGAAGAGGGAGAGGGAGAGAGAAAGGGGGGCGGGGGAGGTTGAGAGGGTGAGAAGGAGATAAGGGGAGAGAAGAGGATTTCAATCAAAGGTCAGACCAAAGAAAACTGTTAAACCCTATCTGAAAAAGGAACAGTAAGTGACAGGACTAGGATATGACTCAAATGGTAGATCTCTTGGCAGTACACTCCCTCGGGTTCCAACACCAGTATCAATATGACAAACAACAACAAAGTCATGATTTAATAGCAACAAAAAATAATAGATATAAAATTCGGTCCAATCTTCATCGTTTGGAGATAGAAAAAGCAGAAGTCACAGTCTTCTTTATAATCTAAGTTTAACAATGATGGTTGAAATCAGTGGCAGGTACTGGAAAAACCTTTCCAAGCTTGGTGCCTCTATTTACCCACCAAAATGAATGAATAATGATGGAACTAACAGTCAGGTTCTATTCCTCCCTGGCCTGTGGGCTCCGTCAGATCCGACTCACTGCTAGCCTTCTCCTCAATGCCAAGCACCCTTGCACAAATAGTTAAACCTGATCTTCGCATTTTGCACCTTTACTTTGATAGCTAATGTTCTCTAAGTACCTTGCATTTTAACTTTAAATAAACAAATAAAAATTTTAAAAAAGCATGCCAAAATTTATACAGGCCATAGAAATATTGTAAAGCCTATAAATCTTTTTCTTTTTTGCATTGGCTTTTTTTTTTTAGTCAAATCAAAGCTTTAACTGTATTTGGTATTAATTTGAAATCTGTTTTATTTATTTTTTGAATGCAAACTTCAGGTTAAATTATAGTGAGACAGCAATTATTCCCAATTCTACGTGTGTAGGCTTATACGTAAACACTGCAATTCAGTGTTCATATTGATTTCTGTGTACTATGATTACCTCGAGGACCTCTAGTCGTTATTTGCTTTTACTTCATACTAAGTTTTCATGTAAAAGTTGCTTCTCCCGTATTCACCCACAAAATTTCCTCCTTGAAATCAATTAGGAAAAGACATTTGCAAAGATCATTTATGAATACATCTCATAAAATAGAATGTTCTTCCTCAATTTTGTCCGCTTATTATCCATAGCATGGTACAACAGTTTGCTCAAAAGCAAAATTAGATTCCAGGATTACTCCTTGGTAAATAAAACAACTGAGAAAATACCTTAACTTGCAGGGAGCTGCTGCATCCTATGGCCTTCTTGCTATTCTTCTAAATACACCTCAGTTTTATCAGTTCCTGCATTTTGCTTTGGATCTCTAACCTGAGTTCCAAGACAGTGTGATATAACCCTTGCTTTTTTTTTTTTAACTTTTAAAGAGCAGGTGGACACTGTACAGAAAGAGAGAGCTTTAATATAATCTCCTGCTCTGTCCCTATAAAACACTCCACAGGGATCTGTCAGAATGTTTAAAGCAATCAGTCAGATAATCTCCATTAAACCCAGCATTCACCTCACCTCAAAAGATGGAATTCTTAAACGAGAACAACAACAAAGAAAGCCTTTTGTGGCAGATCACTTTAGAGTTAAGAGTCAAGATCAAAGGAGAACTTGCATTTAATTTTCTATTTTAATTCTAAATCATGGCATAGAGAATTTTTCTTGGGTGAAATTTTTCATCTTAATACAGGTTTTGTGTCCTCCAGGAAAACTTAGGTTGACATGAGGTCTCAAATGGAGAGATGGTTACATTCACTGTTTCACTGTTCCAGGTACTCGGAATAGAGTGATTTTGTAACTGTAACTTCAAAGATGTCATGCTATCTTAGGTGCCCACATTGTTTGTTTATTTGTTTGATTGTTTGTTTTTCTACTGTTTGAGCCACACTCCCAGTCCATTTTCTTTTAGTTTGTTTTTAATGAGGTCACAATTTTGCTTGGGCTGACCTCGGACAGTGACCTTCCTATTTCCCCAGTAGATGGGATTACAGTTGTGTACTATCACCTCTGGCATAGATTGATTGTTTGCTTTTGAGTTTGAGGTAATGTCTCACCACCTTTTTTCTGAGCCAGTCTGGAACTGTAAGCCTCCCTTTTCTTTACCTCCTGAGTAGTAGGGATTATAGAGGAAACCTATAGTGATTGGCCTTTAGTAATTGTGTTTTAAGGAGAAAAGAGAAACATTACTTAGGTGGTGATTTCATCCAGTCTAAGACATGAATCTCCGTTAAGGTCTGGTCTAGGTTATACTTTCATTCACCCTCAAGTCTTACCAAAATGCTGAAAGAAGAATACAGGATGACCCATTGTAAAAATGAGATGTAGAAGTCACTATGTTAACTACAAACTTTACAACTTTGTGGGGGGAGGGAGGAGTTGGGCAGGTGGAGAGGGAAGGGATGGAAGAGAAAAACAAAGGAGGGGGGCATATCAAGGCTCGATAGGAAATGAACTCATTACCTTATCCATGTAACTGTACCTTCTCTGTACAGTGTCTTTACAATAAAAAATATAGTTAAGAAAAAGAACTTGGGAAATTAATCAAGGACTTTGAAAAAGACATTGATTGAAGAAAAATGGTCAAATCTTAATAAAACCAGTTGTTTTATGGTGTTTCAACATTTGAAAATTAATAGCCTTGCAAATAAAAATGGCAGCCTAGCAATCTCTGTTATAAAAAAAGATGAGAGTTCTAGGTGTCATCATGACATTGTACTTTAAAATTTTTTATATTTATTTTTGCATTAGCTCCTTTGAAGATCAACAAATAAATACATCCACGATTTTGTTTCTTTACAAGAAAATCTGATACAAACACTTTGTTCACTGTGGAAAATATTAGCAAAAACAAAGCTTTGCTATAGGCAAAATGGCAGTGGCATCAACATGCAAACTCCATTTCCACCATCCCAGATCTCTCCAGAGCCTTACACGTTCCCTGACCATGGCAGACAGTAGTTCTGTCTTATCCAAAGAACTAGAGAATTGGAGAACTGGACAAATGCTTTGCCTATGATCAGATGTATTGTCCATTGCCTGTGTATAATATCTTTCAGAAAGATTACAAGAAGATAACATAGCCTCTTGCTGCTCTGCAAAGCCTCACTGACTTTCAAACAATATGTTTTTTCTTTTCTTTTCTTTTTATGGTTCTGGGGGATCAAACCCAGGATATTCAGGATATTGCACTTGATAGGCAAGCTACATCACAGCCAAAATCTTTGGGGGGGGGGCTTGAATTCAGCGCCTAGGCACTATCCTTTCTGCCTAAGGATAGTGTTCTACTATTTTGAGTCATAGTGTTGCTTCTCAATTCCAGTAACAGGTGGCTTAATCCTAATGCTACTGTGATCCACAGATTACCAATCTCTAGTTATTGTCCTCATGTTGAAAGAAATTAAAATTTCATTTGGTTTGCTCCAATTGTTTTTACCATTATTTAAACCCAGTCATCTCCCTCTCAGAGAGGTATAATTATTCTTATTGGTTTAAAACATGTGTCATTGATTCTATTTTTTCTCTCTCTACAAATGTATTAAAAAATTAGAAGCCCCCTTCAAAAAACTAGGACAATTGTTTTTCTCTTATCCAATCCAATCCAAGAGTTAACACTTTTTGTACCTAGAGGCACGGACTCCAGCTCTGGCTGGAAGCCCTGTCCAAATTGTTTACCTTATATTCTCAAATCATATTATTTAAAATCATTTTTCCAAATATTAATTCCATGAGTGAGTGGTCCTGCATTCTGGTTATGCATTAAGCTTCTCCTGGGAAGTATTAAATGAAGTATCTAGCAACCTTGATTCAACTGGGGCAGCTGGAACTTGAACATTAATGCGTTTATAAGCTTTCTGAGTGAACTAATAATGTGCAGCCAGGTTGAGGACCACTGCCCTAAATCCATGTCCTTCATTTCCCATCTGTTTTCATCACTGTTTCACCAAATGATTGACCAATCACCAATCCCTTCATTAACACCCAGAAGGGGAGCTCAAAATAAACCTGGGTGGGGCTGGGAAGGTAGCTCAGTGGTAGAGTGCTTGCCTTGCATGCAGGAAGCCCTAGGTTTGATTCCTCACTACCACATAAGCAGAAAAAGCCAGAGTAGCACTGTGGCTCAAATGGTAGAGCACTTGCCTTGAGCTGAAGAGCTGAGGGACAGCGCCCAGGCCCAGAGTTCAGGCCCCATGACTGACAAAAAAAATCAAATCAAACCAAAAAAAACCCAAAACGCTGTTTTTTAATATCCTGTTATCAAATAATTTTCAAAATATCACAGTATAGCCTCTATCCAAACAGAATAGTATTTTTTTTTCTGTTCCAATACTATAGTTGCAATAAAGTGGTGAAAATCAAAACAAGGAGAAGCAAATATTCATGATACACAGCCTCAGATATTGAAGTCATGTCTTTTTCTCGAGCTTCTTCAATTCTCCTGCCCCAAACATGCTTATTATTCCTCCCCATTAGACATCAGTGATTTGATGGTAAAGGAGGAATACATAGAGACCCACTTTGTCTGGGAAAAGATAAAATGAAGGAACTCATGTAGAAATGTGGTAGGCGATTACAGTAGTATATCTTTCCTGTACCACATTACCCTTTAGCCACATTATTTGCAATGTAACTTTAACGCCCTGCCCATTAGAAGTGGAGTCAGCTTCTTTATCTATTGTAAGTGGGATGCCTTTGTGATTAATTTCAAGAGAATGTGATGGGAAATGCCATTGTGTGTCTTCTCAGGCTGGGCTTTCAAGACCTACTGTTTCTACTTTTATCTTCCTGTGAAGTCTCCACTATCATTTGAAGAAATCTAGCCCAGCCTTTTGGAAAAAGAGATGTGAGGCAGAAAAGAACTGAGTGCCACAGCCAACAGCCAGATTTAACTGCCACACATGTCAGTGAGTTTATTTTGGACCACCAGCCATAGCAGTGTTGTTACATGTTCATAGATGCGGGAGTGTGACAGGAAAGCCTCAAAATTAAGACCTGCAAAATAACTCATCAGATGAGCTCAATCAAATGTGTAGAATGATAAAGAAAGGTCTGGTATTTTAAAATGTAAGTGTTGTGTGTTTTATTATGTTTCAAGGGCGAATTCGTTCAAAAGTTTAGGTAATACTCCAAAGAATTTTATGACAATTATGCTTGCTTTGATATAGGAATGTTGTATACAATTTTTTAAGTCACAACTTCATAAAGTGTTTTGCAGTTCAACCTTTCCACATTAAACTTTGTAAAACCATTACATTTTTTTTCCCCTTGAATACTCATAGAAGAAAAGATGCATGCCATGGTCATTTCTAAAAGAGTCAGGAAGCAAATTAGAGTGAAGTTTCTCTATAATTACTATGCTATATAATTCATTTCATTTCCCCCTTGAGAACACAGTACAAAAAGGAAAATTCCAGGAGGGATTAAAAGAAAATTGTTCTCTTGCTGAACCTTAAGAATATTTCTAAGCTTGACTACTTTCGATGACTTTTTCAAATCATTTCACTGAATATTCTACCTAATGAAAGAAATCTCTTCAGAAGTCTTTGTACAACATTAATAGCAGTTGAACACTTTATAATCTATCTATCCTCCATCAACATAGATTTTGGTTACAGATGGAAAGAAATATGGCTTTATTGTTCTATATTTGATATTGTACTTTTTGCAGTGACTTGGTATTAGTTTTGTTTATTAGTTTTGTGTTACTGTTGTAGCACAAAGTATACTAAATCTATTATTTTATAGTTCTGAAAGTCAAAGATCTAGAAATTACTTCACGGTGTTAAATTTAGAGTATCAGAAGGACCACAACAGCCCTTAAAATACTAGAAGACAATCCATTTGCTTGTCTTTTCCAGTTTCTAGAGTAACATTCCTTACCACCTTTGGTTCACTTGCCATTCTTCCATCTTTTAAGATAGAAGTATCTTGTCTTCCAACTTCTCTGTTCCTTTGACCTATTTCTCTTTCTTCTGTAGTCTTATCTCCCTCCATCATTCTCTTTAAAGGATACCTGGGGATTTATCACAAACTCACCCAGGAATCAGGGCACTATACTTACCTCCTAGTATTTAATTTAATCACATCTATGAAGAGCTTTAATTATAGATGATAACATATTTGCAGAATCTGGGATTATAGTTAGGATGTGGATATAAAATACATTTTTCAAGATATATTTTTATATATATACATATACATACATATGGCCATGTATGACCCTGGGTTCCTTATTAAGGTCAAGATTTCAAGTAATTTCTGTATTGATCTAGCTCAATGTAGGACCAAAGAAAGAGAAAAGGTAAACCTCAGTTTATTCATCCTACATGTAAAGGCTCAACTTTCTGCTGAAATCAAGCAACAATTAAATCATCCATTAAATTTAGCATAAGTCAAAATTGGACTGGTTAAAAAAATTGTAAAACTGGTCAATGAGATGGAACTGTTCATTTATCCAGCAATTTATTCTATTTAAGAATATTTGTGCTATCATTTGTTTGCCAAGTTCAAAAAAAAAAAACCTTCAACTAGACTGGTTGCTTCAGGGAGTGATGTGTAAATATTGCCTTTTGTTTAAATTTGAACATACACATAATTTAGTGGCTTCCTCATCGTTAACTATTATTTTTAATGTATTCTTACCTCACACAGTTTCATTTTATTAGCAGCATAAAAACAAACTTGCACCATAATTCTTTTGCTGAAATGTGGCCGACTGAAGACATCATCAAGTTATAAGCACAGATTAAGAAGTCATCCATTATTTAAAAATGTATTAAGAAATCCTTAATACATTTTATCTGCAAAAGAATGTAATATATTTCAATGGACAATTCATGAGCAGAGTGAATGATTCAAGAGTGTATGTATAATTAATCAGGTTGCATAAATGGAATATAGTGTTTACATGTATGGGATCTCATTGACTCAGAAAATTAGGTAATAGTGTAAAGAGAATATTTCATAAGTTAAATCAGATAAACAAAACAAAGCATTAAATGAAAATTCTCATGAGAATGATAGGGAATCTATGTCTATTAAAGTATGTTACTTTAGAATAGATAAGACAAACTGAAGAACATAATCTAAGGGATAAATGCAAAAGCAACACTATGCAAATTATTTTTTAATTTCATAAGAACTCAAGCTGTTCCGTTTTCAGGTTATAGAGATAAATGGTAAAGGGTTTTTAGTAGTCATAAGTTTTGGAAAGTAATGTCCAAAGCACAAATATTGTTGACCAAAGGTCAGAATTGGTAAATAAATCAACAGCAATTAACTATAAAATACATTTTTCATTTTAAAAAGCATATACTGACCATTTTTTTCTCAGTAAAGGAAAAAGAAACCTTCATAATTTATATTCCATTCCCTCCTTAAATCTCCCTAAACTCCCAATAAAGATATTCATTCTAAACAGAAGTGTACATAGGACTTGGAACATCAGGAGATAAGGGATAGCAGCCAACATTTGTAAGGAAGAAAACAGATGGAAGAGAGAAGATTAGATTAGCCAAATGGAGAAACCACTGCTTGGGCAGAGGAAGTGGGTTTACCAAGAGGATTGAGCCAAGTTCATGTGGAAAGCATTTGCTAGGCTTAGAAGTTGGTTACTAGGGAACACTGAAATCCAGGGAAGAGGGTGGCTATGAATTCCCTATAAGAAAAGTTAAATTCTCAGATGCAATGGGTCATTGCCATGCCTAATTACTCTTTCCTCACATGAAATTTAACTTCTGAAGAGCTTCAAGGACACCACCCCAAGTAGAGGGGAAGTAGTATACTGAAAACAGAAGTTAATGTCTGTCTACGAAGAATAGGAGCAGGGAATTCTTTTCTGGTGACATAAATTCCTCCACAAAAGACTTCCTACAGATTCAGATCCAAGCTCTGGGTGCCCCTCCCTATAAGCAAACATCAAACATAGAAACAAATAAAACTATCAGTCCCTCTGCATTTAATTAAATATAATTCTCTCTCTCTCTTTTCTTCTGTCTCTCTCTCTCACATACACACACACACACCTTATAACTTTTTTGTGCACTTTGTTTTCAAATATAGATGAAAAGACAAGGATTAGAAATGAGGAAGACTTCTAATATAAACAAGACTAACATAAATATTGGAACAATAAATATACAACCTTAAAAGAAATGGTATAGTTAAAGAGGAATAAACTAAATGAATGTGTGTATGATTTTATATATGTGTACTTGTCAGATACAAAAGATACTGCACCTATGTAATTTTATCAGAAAAGTAAGCAGAAACATTCAAATTAATAAAACTCTTAAGTATTATTGTATCAGGTATAATGGCATACTCCTTAATTTCAGCATTCAGACATTGGAACAGAAGGACTATGAGTTCCAAGTCAGCTTGCATTATGCAGTGAGATAGTATTCTAAAGAAGGGAGAGAGAGAGAGAGAGAGAGAGAGAGAGAGAGCCAGAGAGAGGAGAGAGAGAAGTAAAATCTCCTAGGACTTAAAATAATGGCTTCCTCCGAACAAAACAGATATGGGCTGAAGAAATCTCTTAGCGTATAAGATATAGCAAATGGGTAAAAAATGGGAGACCAATTATATACAAATAATAAAGACTCAATACAGAAGAATCAACATGGATTAGGAATGGTTCCAGAAAAAGAAAACAAATTGCCAGGCATGGGTAGCTCACTCCTATAATCCTAGCTACTCAGGAGGCTGAGGTCTGAGAATCATGGTTTGAAATCAACCTGGGCAGAAAAGTGAGACTCTTACCTCCAATTAACCACTCAAAAACCTGTAGTGAGGCTAGGAAGGTGGTTTAGTGGTAGAGTGCTTGCTTTGCATGCATGAGACCCTGGGTTTGACTCCTCAGTACCACATAAGCAGAAAAAGCCAGAAGTGGCGCTGTGGCTCAAGTGGTAGAGCTCTAGTCTTGAGCTGAGGAGCTGAGGGACAGTGTCCAGGCCCAGAGTTCAGGCCCCATGACGGGCAAAAAAAATCCCAAAACCAAAAACCAAACCAAACCAAACCAAAAAACCTGTAGTGGAGTGGTGGCTCAAAGTGGTAGATCACTAGCTAGAGCAAAAACACTGAGACAGCTCCCAGACCTTGAATTCAGGTCCCACAACCAATAAAAACAAATTACAAGCAATAAACTGAAGAAACAGAAGACATGTTTCCTGGATTAAAAATATTAGCTAACTGTTCATTATGAATGCATGAAAAGAGACCCACACCAAGATACAATACTGTTCAATCGCAAAATACAAGTTAAAAGAACATTTAAAAATCTTAAAATAACCAGTCTCGATAGTTTGAGAAGGTTGAAGTTTATAAGACTATTCAAACTGGTACTTAGTACTGTCTTCAATTTTTTGAAAGCAAATTTTTCAACCTACAATTCAGACATAACCAATCATATGTGTGGTATAATGAAGCATTTTGGGAGATGGTCATGATTTCAAGGAATTTACTCCTCTCTCAATCTTTCTCCTTAGAAGCTAGCATAGGGTGTTCACTATAAGAATAACTAGAGCTTGAAAATATGGTACACCCAATATTAGAGTCACTGAGGCAATACCTAGATCAATAATTGAGAGATGTTTTGCTCAAGAATGCTGTTACAGACATAAGAGAAACCAGACTCAGTGGGGGCTGTTGGGCCCTTTAGATGTAGTGCATTTAAACAAAATTGAACTCTAAGATTCCTTTATGGGTTTGGTTGTAGAACTACATCTATAATTCTCCTTCAAAGACTGCAATGAATTAATGATAGTTGCAGGAGAAAATAAATGGAAACACGAAGCAATTCCTTGCTCTATAGAAAGAGTTAGAAAAGAAATGCAACTATATTACAATAAATGGCTTATCTATGGTCAATATTGGTCAATAAAGGCTGAATAATTTACTAAAAGGAAGTGACATAGACTGTACAAGAATGGGGGAGAGCGACTGTGCGTGCCCATGGCTACAGAGAGATTGTATTCTGTGAGAGAATGGTCATAAGGACAATAAAAGTACCACAAAAGGAGCAATACAATCTCCTTGTTTAGAAAGATAAAAACATATATAAGAAGCAGCAGCCTAGAGCAGTCATTGTACTTATCAGCTCATGGCAAGTTAGGGATTCCATTGGAGAGAGGGAGATGAGAAACAGAATTATTAGGTAGATAGAGATAAAAAGTGATGGATTTAACATGTAGCAAATAATCTGTGTCTCATCATAGCGCTTCTTGTTCCTATAATGCCCAGGGTACCTGCTCAACCAGATGGCTCATCCACAAGCCATTGCCCAATCAGCACCAAGGCCAAGAAAGGAGCTGTGGAAGATTCCTGAACTATAATAACCTCCCACCAAGGAGACTCCATTGTACTCCCTTTGAGCCTTTCTCCACATGAAGAGTCTTACTATTTTCCTTTCATGGCTTTCCTTTTGCTTTCACATAAACTATTTACCCTTTTTTTTTTTTTTAAATGAGGTTAGGCCCAATCTATGGAATCAGAGTGGGGATAGTAGGAAGGAGGGAAGGTTACCTTTCCAAGAAAAAAACAAAGATAATTGACCTTTGATAGTCTTTCTGTGACTTTTAAAACTATGAACACCTATCTATATATCTCATCAAATACAAATATGCGTCCATGAAGCACAAAGCTAGTATAGAAAAAAAATCTTCTGAATCATTAATGGCTAACTCTTTTCAATGCTGTGTTTAAGGGAGCAATCCAAACATGTTTTGACATGGCATAGCAAATGTCACTTGAATCATTTGATTTCTAGCATTTCTATGACTCCAACTGCAATTTGCTGTGACTTCAAGATGGCTGCAAGATAATTCGGAAGCTTTCAGCATAAATTGGTCCTCTTAAACACAGTGCATAAACATTTTGCAGCTTCCAGCTGACCAAATGGCAATCAAAATGAAACACAAACAGGATGTTAATATTGCCTTCTTGCTCACTGAGCATGGAAGAAAACAGCAAATACAATCACCACTCTCACCCTTAGGGGAAGCAGTTTTTCACAGACATGATTACATGTTGTCAATGCATTAATTCAAACGAAGAAAAAAATGCTCATATCTGTCATGTTAGGGCATTGGGCCAGGTAAACAGGAAGTACAAAGATACATAGAAGACAATCACAGCATGCAAGGAGTTTAGAATCAAGAAATTAGAACACTAGAGGTTTTCTTAACTGACATCCATTCATTGGCGTATCAATCTAATCTTTCTATATACTTTATCAACCTTTAAACACACTGGCTTTGGCACTGGTAGGTCACACCTATAATCCTAGCTAGCTGAGGATTGGAGCCAGCTTGGGCAGGAAAGTCTGTGAGACTCAACTCTAATTAACTAGAAAAAATCCAGAAGTAGACATGTGGTTCAGATGGTAGAATGCCTGCCTTGAGTAAAAAACAACAAGCAAGAGCACGAAGTCCTGAGTTCAAGACCCAGTAATGGCACAAAGAAAAAAAAAGACTGATGTCTCACTGTTAAGTTGGACACTAAAGCTGATGACTACTCTTTCATTGTATACTATGCAAAAATTGAACTATGTAACATGAGGTTAGGGATGGAGAGGGAAATGGGGAAGGACAATGAAAGGGGTGATGTTTCCCAAGATGCAGTGTACTCATACTTGATTTATGAAATAAAATCTCTTTGTGCCACTGCTTAATAAGAAAAAAAAGATTTTTCAAAGACAACCTTGTAAACATCTTTACATTTTCTTATTTTTTTCAAGGAAATAAAAACTGATTCTAGAAAGGATGCACAATGGATTTTGTTTATACAAATAATAAAACAAAATATATTCAAGAGGCCTGCATCCAAAGATAAAGTGTCTATTCTTTATCAATGGATGGGATATTGAAAGTGTATTTCTAAATCTTAAGTTAAAAAGACATGCTTGTGGTTTTGAATTCATGTGATTGAATCTGGATTCCCTATTGTAATAGTCACATCTATAAACTGGCCAGCTGGTATGTAGTCTTTATGATACTGAATAGGAGGGCTTCCTCTATTTGGAATAGTTTTTGGAATTGCAGTAGAGAAAGGATGGGTAAGGTGTTCCAGTTAGTTCATCTACCGACTACCCTAGACTAGGTCAGAAAAATTAATAGTACACAATTCCCAGCTGGCTGGCTATATAAATGGCTGAACAATTGGACTCAATTTTAGGGATTTCACATAGGATCTCAACTTTTGACAACTATGGTCTTTTGGGCTACTGAGGTTGAACTCAGGGCCGCACACTGGTTCGCTGATTCAATAACGCTGAACTCTCACCTTTAATACTGTGTTTTCAATGGTTAATTATTTTATGGCTGAGTCTTACTCGATTGTCTTTATAAATCACATCTATTTGTCCTTTCTTCCATTTTCCCGGTCATCAGAAATATGCAAATCAAAAATATAATGAGATACTACCTCATCTCAGTAAGAATGGCCCTTATTGAAAAGAGTAAAGGTAAGTGGTGGCAGGATGGAGAAGAAAAGGAAACCCTGTACACTGATAGTAGGAATGCAAATTAGCAGAGGAAAAAAAATACAGAAATCTCTCCAAAGATGAAAAACAGAATCTCCTTATGATCCAGCAATCCCACTTCAAGGTATCTCTCCAAAGGAAATGAAATCAGCATGTCAAAGACATATCTGCCCACCCACAGCCCTTGCATGTTAATTCACTCACAATAGCCAGGATATGAACTGTGTTCACATGGATGCTTCCTCCCGTATCTGAAAATCTACCCACACCATTTGTCATTTCTTCTCTTCCTTGAAATCCAGTGCCCTTTCTGCTCCTCCAGTGGGTCCGGGTTTCCACTGTTTTCCTTAAAGGTCTACTAGTAGAGCTAACCTGAAATATTACAAGTTCTCACTGTGCGTGTCACATAAAACTATCCTTTCTACACATTCTTTAGCTTGATGAGTTATGAAAAATATACATAATATACATAAATTCTGCACATATTAATTTCTCTGTGTTGCATTAGAATATAATACTTTATTTGTTACATGTTAGAGAATTTTACATTTATGTCCCATAACCTAAGTTAGCTGGATTAATAAAAACTATATCTTTTTAAATATTTTTAATACAGGAAATTAAAATCATAAAGTCTCCAATGATAGGAAGTATTAAAAATTATCTATTAATATGGCTTATAGGTGGCTCTTTTTTATGTTCTCTCAGCAAAGTCATTCATTGATTTCAACATTCCAATAAAGGATGATACTTTCTGATGCAGCTCCATTCTAATTTTAGAAAAACTGTAACAGAGTTACTGCAAAAGAAGAAATGTGTCTCTTATGCTTCCCCCCCCCCCCCTCCACTCCTGCTTAGAGGCCACTTGGGTCTTCAGCCAAAATTGAAAACTACAAGTTCTGGTCAGTAATGAGTGTTATTGCTGTAGTCAACCATCCCTATTCCACTCCTGGTCTTTTGCATGGCCCCAGACAGGTACAGAAAAGAAGCAGTGGAGCTTCTCTAGCTGCGCTGTCTAAGGCTGAAGCTTTGCTGCTGTCTTTAGAAATAGCAAAGATTCTTTCTTGGAGCTTTCAGATACCCATGAACTATTATTAGCCCCACATAATGACATAAACATCTCAGCAAATTCTTCCCTTATAATATGTTACTATTTCCCTGTGATTGTATTCATCAGAATTTATCTTTCGCTCAAAAGAGAATCTCTAATTACAAAACTTGATTTTGAGAAGAAACAAGCAAAATATCATGGAAACAAGATGTTGGGTACCAGTGCATGTCATAAATAATGAAGCAGCTGGTTTTCACAGCAAGAGATGACAAAAACAAGCGAAGTCACAAATCTAATATTCTCTTTTATTATTTTTGGGTTGGTGCTGGGGCTTGAGCTCAATCAAGGATGTACCACTTGAGCCATATCTCCATTTCTATCTTTTTGCTGGTTAACTGGAGATAAGAATCTCAGTGATTTGTCTGCCAGTGCTGGTTTAGAACCACAGTTCTCAGATCTCACCCTCCTGAGTAGCTATGATAACAGGCCTGGCCTCCTGGTTGCCTACAATTTGAATATTCATTGTGATCAGATAGGATGGTTACCTGGGCAAATGATTATTAATAAACTGAAAGAGGAGTTAATATGAAGCAACATTTCTATTGGTTTATAGTGGAATTTCACTTGTACAAGAACTCACTACACTTACATTTAAATGCTAAGTTCCTGGGTTAAGAACTAAATTTAAATAGTAAGAATTTAGCAAAGATGAGAATCCCGTTTTAGTAGAATCAGAGTACTTTAAATAAAGGCAAGCAAAGGTTTATACCATAGAAAAGAAAAATCTGTTTTTTTTCACCTTACCATTTTCTACTAAAATATTACTGAAGTATGATATAATCAACAATATGAATGTTCATTATATTATTTCTATTATCATATTATTTCTATTAATTTCTCTCAAAAAACCAACCTTTCCACATGTCTATCTTACATGTATGACTGAGTTTGTTATATATCGTTTTCATTTAAGTTCTTTAGCTATGGAAAGTCACAAGTGAATTAGTTTATTGAAGGTTCAAGGTAAGGCAGCAGGTTTTGCAGATTTTGTAAGAGGTTTTGTCAGGATTATGTTGCCTCTGGCTCTTTGCTTTGTTTGGTTTTGCTGATTTGGCTTCATTTCCAATTCTTACTTCTTCAGACTGCACCTTGACCTGTCCTGGGAGGATCAATGTAGGAAAAGGCACAGCCTAGCAAATGCTGGGTGTCACCACCTCCCATTGCACAAACTGTCCAAGCAAAACATAAATAGGTTGGAAATTTGATGGGAAAAAAACCCTTAAATGTCCTTTCATCCATAAAATAAGAAAAAATGGTATTCAGCCAGAAATATTCTAAAGTAACTACACCAGTATAGAGGCATACGCACACACACACACACACACGCGCACACACACACACACACACACACACACACACACACACTATCTCTCATTCTAAGAAATGTGATGAGATTTCTCACCTGTTGTGCAAATGTGTTAGTGGCCCAGAGAGTAAACATGATATTTGTAAGTGAGGAAACAGGTCTAGAACCAATCAACATATGTTAATATCTCACTAAGGTATTGATTAAACTTTAGTATACCTGTATTTTTCTACTGGAACATTTTCTTTGCCGTGTATTAGTTGTACAAAGTCAGGGATTTCTTTATGATATTTCATACATGTGCATAATATACTTTGATTATACTCATTCTATTTCTTTTCCTAGCCACATTCCCTTCCCTTTCAATTTCCCTAGTAGTCCCCCTTTGCTTTGCTTTGCTACCTAAACTTTTCCTTCAGAGGACTGGATTATTCCACCATGATGAGAATGTGCTGCTGGAGTTGAACATAAAGCTTCAACGTGATGAGAAATTTCACACTGTTTTTTTGAAAGCCCAAGAAAACTACTTCTGCCAAAAAAATACTTAGATTATTTTATAAAGTCATATTTTTGTTTATGCAAATTATTTTCTTAAGTGCAGATATGACATTTTCAACTTTACTGTTGAAGTCATGATTCAACAACTCCTTTTAGGTGGCTTTTAAGATAAATGAATATGCAAATATAGTTCTGTTCCTACATAAGACACAGGGAGAAGAGACTACTTATAATTTATATACATATATATTTGTATGGGTATACAACACACACATACACCACAGTGCTTATATTATGTAGCACAACAAAGAAAGCAAAGTGTACATTTGTTTATTGGCACATGGATCTCAAACTATGAGATGCAAGAAATAAAAATCCACACTAAAGAAAGAAGAAGTACAATTCTGTCTACAGAAGTGCTTTACATTCATACAGAACTAAATATGAATTCTATTTCTGTCTCTTTCTAGTGTGTAAAACTCACAGAAATCATCTAACCTCTCTAAGGCTAACTTTTCCCATCATGAACTAGATATACGTGTGTTTGTGTGTGTGTGTGTGTGTGTGTGTGCATGTAACATTTAGTCATTGTGAGGGTTATATAATATCCCTTCTCATTAAACTTTTATTCAATTAATATACATTATAATATACCACAGACAGTGATCTAGGCATCAGGATTACAGAACAAAAATCAAATGAAAACGAAGACAAAATCAATCCACTAAGGAAGTGAAATTCGTTCTGAGACACTGAAAGATAATATCATCCAAGCAGAGATCTTTCTAGGGAGAATTGAGCATGTACAAAGACTGTTTCAGAAGTTTGAGAAGGCAGAAATAGGGAGCCAATATGACTGGCAAACAGTAAGTGGTGAGGAAGGCAATTTGTTAGAAGTCGGCAGGGATTATCCAACAATCTTCTGCTCTTGGTTAACTAGTATCTTTATTTTACTGACACATGATAAAATAATTCCTTTCAGGTGTGAATAATAGCACTATTTTAAAAATAGCACTTAGAGTTATCTACTTTATTTGGTCCCTCATTGTTTCCTCTTTATTTCTCCAATGGTAAGGCTATTGAGCCCTTGGCATTAATTTGACTTTATAGGCAAAATCTTGAAATCTTTTGTGGAATGGCTAGAGAAAAGAACAGCAAGACAAGTGACCCTTCCTTGTTGGGACCACAGATTCCAACTGTGGTTGTCAGCATTCCATTAAAATGTCCAGCTTAGACCAGTCACTCCTTATAGGTATCAGCCCCAGGTGCTCTTGGGGCACCTGCACCATGGTTGGATAAGGGTCATTCCATCCCAAGAAAGAAAGCCATAGATGTCCTGCTTCAGAGAAGCAGAGTGTGGATGAAGAAATCTAAAAGCCTGAATAATTTCCTAAAAGGAAAGTGATCATTGAAATGACAGTGGTACTCTAAACTGACAAACTTAAAACTTTGTTGTGTAATTTTATGTTTACTTGGATAAGAACTCTTTGGCTCTTGGAAACAAAAATGAATAATAATAAAAGTAATCATATGAATAAAATAGTATTGTATTCATAAATTTGCTGATAATTCCTTTCTAATGCACATATACAACTGAGTTATTTCAATTTGTGTGCATATTATATAACAAAATGAATATGTCATACATATGTGATTAAATTAATCCTGTGTTGAAAATTCAAAACCAAAAAGGCAAAGCTTATTAAATCACCACAAGCAGATAATTTGCACTGGGAATTTTCAATCAAACTCAATTTTCAGCTACTTATTTATAACAAAAAGGGTTCAAAATCACTTAGGTTTAAAAATAACAAACAAAAGTAACTAATGATTTAATTGTAAAGTCTTCAGGGATATGAAATTAATATATGAAAAGAGGTATAATATTTCTTAAGGAATAAAATATTATTTCAGTTGTTTTCCTAACCAATCCAGTTGGTATTATAATTGTTTCATTTATTATTTTAGTTTTCATAGCTCTTCCCTCTGAAGTAATCCTTTACTGGCAGAAGAAAGATAACCTAATAGATTTTTCTATCTTTAATTTTGTAGGCTCTGTGAATTTTTAATGCTTGTGCTTTAAAGAATTCTTCTTATTTAAATAAGATATTTGATAAAAAAAAAAAGTATTCTAGATAATCTTTTCACTAAATCTTTAACAGCAAAGCCTTTAAAAAAAAGTTATTACCATATGCTCTTTTATGCCTAAAGCAAAGATCTAGTATGGAATTGAGAATCATAATGAGGTCAATCTCAATTCCATCAATGTTATGTTCTATTAAAATCAAATCCAATCACATTTCTCATTTCAGCTCAGTACAGCTTGGCTTTGAGGTATGTTCAGAAATGCACTTAAATTAGAAGAGAAACATTAACATTTTATCATATGAATATCACTAATGGCTCAGAAGATTAGCAGTAACCCATTCTGGAGACTTCTGAAACATACACTCTCAATAACATTCCCCTATACCTCATTGCAATGGTGGAAGTTGCTGTTGTTCAAATGACATAGCTCAGAACTCCAGGTTAGAAAAGAAAGAAGAGAAGGAAAACAAACACAGCCTCACTGTTGATGAAATCCTTTAGCCAGAAATCCACTAATGCCCATTTGACATTTAAGCTGGAAAGAACTCTTCATTTACATCATCCCTAATTAAGTGAAAATAAATGGTCCCTTCTCAGGTGAATATTGGATAATCTTCGGTAAATTATCTATGAGTTTAATTAATTTTCTTTTTCTTTTTTTTTTGGTGGGAAGGATTTTCGTGGGAGAATGTTGGGTGTTTGTTTGTTTGTTTTCTCAGTGATTTCCTAGCAGAGAATTTACAAATTCCTTACAAATTCTCATACGCTTTCTACACTGAGCTCACAGGATTAGAATATCTAGTTAGAATAGTCTTTCAGTTTGAAGTCTGAAAGGTATTGATCTTACCATACTCAGTTTCCAAGTTAATCTTACCCTATAACAGGACATTAATGAGAGCTGGAGCAAACGAGAGTCCTTAGTTTATAGCAGAAGTGTATTCTAACTAATACTTTGTTTCCACTGAATGAATTCAATCTCTTAAATGCCTATGTTATAACCAGCATGACTCTAGAAATGCCAGATATAGAACTATGCCTCATGGAGACTTACGTACATATGTGTATTTGTATACACACAAATTCTAAAATGTTAAAGCTCATGAGGAATATATCATTTTCCATTTGTAGGAGCTAAAGCCTGGAGAGTTTGAAGAGCCTTTCTCTATTCCATAAAGCTAGCTCCTATTCTTTTGGGATTAGAATCTGAAAGTCTGACGCTCAGCCATCACTCTAACTAGGAAGCCAAGTGGAATCTTTGCTGCTTGGTGGATATCATGATGTGAGGGATGTTAAAAGATAAATATGGTGCACTGAAATGTAAGGATTTAAACAGCAATTCATGCATGCATTGGGCAGCTCCAAGGAGGAACAGCACTGGGCTCTGTGACAGGAGGGGAAGCGTTTTATAGGACAACACAAAAGCAGAACAAAGAAACAGATAGGGTTAAGATGTGAACAAGAGTCTTCTTTTTCCTATCATGGTGGGCAGTTCAGAAAAAATAAAACGAATGCTTATTTGACCACTCCTGCCTAGCAGCTATCCACTTTATGTGGTACCTTCTCTCTCCCTGAGCACTGATACTACCTCAATCTGTAGCCTCAATCTTGACATCACAAGATCACTAAGGGATATAGAGAATGAACATTCTTCGCTGGAGCCATTAATAAGCACTGTGGTTACCAGAAATGCACCTGAATGTCCAGACTGGACCAATCATCCATTGTAGGTACCAGTTTCAAGAGCATATCAGACTGGCGGCACTGTTTTTGGATAAAGATTCCCTCCATCCAAAGAAACAAGGTTACACACATACTATTTTATTTCATTTTAAATCCTGAGTCAATTTGGAACCCAAGGGTATCAGAGACCTCTCAGTGTAAATGACCTTCCATTTAATTAATTTTAATATATCAATTAATTTTAATATATCCATGCTATGAGAAGTCAAAATGTGGAATACCTCTTCTTAAAGTCCTGACCTCTCACTCCGTAAGATCAGCAGATGTAATTATTCCAAAACACAGGGCAGCAGGCAACTCACTTGTGTGTGTGAATTCCTTCATAAGCTTGAGGAAGTCCACACCATCCTTAGACTTCCACCCTCCCGAGATCTGTGAGCTAGAGCCCAGCACCAAAAAGGACCATTGTGACCATCAGTTCTAAGACGTGTTGTATTAATGGGTCTCCCAAGTGAACCATTGTAGCTGATGCCCTCCCCTTTGCCAAGGAGTTCTATATCTGCAGATCATCTGGCAAGAACCCAAGGTGGAAAGAGAAGGTAGTAGGAAGAGGAATGGGAGAAAATATGATTTGGGGATCTCTAAATTTGGAAGAAATTTTGAGTGCTGATCCCTAGATTTCTGTATGCTGAGCAATTTTTGTTGTTGTTGTTGTTGTGGTGGGGCCTGAACTCTGGGCCTGAACACTGTCCCTCAGCTCTTCAGCTCAAGGCTAGCACTCTACCACTTCAGCCAGAGCACCACTTACAGCTTTTTCTGCTTCTTCTGTGGTGCTGAGGAATCGAAACCAGAGCCTCATGCATGCAAGGCAAGCACTCTACTACTGAGCCACCTTCCCAGCCCTCATGTTGAGCAATTTTTTAAAAGTACTTACAATTTGTCCTTTGCTATAGGTGTTTTTCTGTTATATATGAAGAAACACAACTAACTGTCCCCCATACAATTAAAATTTACTCTGATGATCACAATGAAAACCATCATTTAAAGGGCAAAAGTAGTATTTTTTAAAAATTATTTTACTAGTAAACATGTAATATACTAAATCTTTCCAACCAGGAGTTCTTGTTTTAAATTCAAACATTAAGTGAGTTTTTATTTATATGTGAGTTTATTTTTAAATGCTTAGTTTTTAAGTATGAAAAATGGTTTAAATGGACTTAAATGATTAGTTTTTACAGTTTAGGATAATTAGAATAAGAACTGAGATTCTCATTTAGTTAAATGATGAAAGAGTCAGTAAGAGACTTAATTTACTGACATTCATCCATAAAGTCTTAGAACAAAATATATGGAAAGAAAGTTGTAGAGACAGAGACAGACATACTCATACATGTGCAGCACATGCAAGAGACAGAGACAGACAGAGGCACAGAAACAGAGATAGACAGAGTGAGACACAGAGACAGACTGTGATAGACAACAGAGAAAGAGAAAAGAAGTGTGGCTCACAGACTCTGATTATGCTTAGGGAAAAAAGTGTCTTACACTCAATTTATAAGCACAGACAAAAGGTCTTCTGAACCTAGTACAAGGGACAATAATTTAATAATTCATTTTGAACCCATTGAACGTTGGGGTGACTGAAAGAGCCTTTATTGAAACAGAGCACGGCTCATTTGAAAATCATGTTCTTAAGATAGCGGATAAAGAACTCGAAACATTTACAATGGGCAAGGAACTGGTAGATGGAAATTGGTACACATTGTAAAACTGTTCACTAATTTTAATGCCTGACAATTGTACCAATGTGATATAGATTTGGTGTGCTACTTGATTGTTTCATGTCAATGTTTCATGTTACTGTTCCCGGCTTCCTTATACAGTTCCCTTCTTTCTTTCCTTCCGTTCTTTTTTCTTTCTCCCTTTATCCTTGCTTCCCTCTCTCCTTCCCTCCCTCCCTCCCTTTCTTCCTTCTTTTCTTTTTCTCTCTTTCTCTCACTCTTTCTCTCCTTCCTTATATGAGTGCCCAGCGGTTTACTCCTTATCTCTCTGCCCCTATCCTATTTTTTCTCACTAAATTTCAAGAATACAAACTCTAAGTCAGCTATTTCAGAGTTATTCATAACCTAATCACTATGACAAACATCACTGCACATATTTTCTGCTTTGTAATTATCATTATTTTACCATTATTTTAATTATTATTGCCTTTGTTAAAGCATTCTGAAATCTAAACATTCTACGAAATTTTCTCTGATGAATTAATTTAAAGAATGACTATTATCCTATGCCAATTAAGAAACTTTAAACATTTAACCCTTTCCTTGATTATTTTTATACTTAAATATAAACCTTGCTATTTTTATAATTCTATTTCTTCAATTTCACATAGAGCCAGCATGTATCTTAAGATCTCAAAATACTTTTATTGAGTTATTTAGGGGAGATATTATTAACCTAATCATATTGACAGTTTTTATGTCAACAGCATAGCTTTTACGATATATATTTACTGGTAGATTAGTGAGGCCACAAATTCAATGCTTTGTATTGTTTCTTTCTGGTCCCTACCATCTATCATTTTTCAAAGATCTCATAGGACTCAGTGCTACCAAAGAAACCTTTAATGATATACTTTTAAGAAACTTTAATGATATACTTTTAAGTGAGGTGGGGTATACCTGTAATCCCAGCTACTCAGGAGGTTAGACGGTAGGCACAAGTCAGAGACCAGTCTGGACAGAAAGTATAAGACCCTTCTGGAAAAAATAACTGAAGCAAAGAAAGCTGTGTGGCTCAAGTGGCAGAGTACTTGTCTAGCAAATGTGAGACTCTAAATTCAAGTGGAAGGAAGGAAGGAAGGAAGGAAGGAAGGAAGGAAGGAAGGAAGGAAGGAAGGAAGGAAGGAAGGAAGGAAGGAAGGAAGGAAGGAAGGAAGGAAGGAGGGAGGGAGGGAGGGAGGGAGGATGGAGAGAGGAAGGAAGGAGAGAGGAAGGAAGAGAGGAAGGAAGCAAGGAAGCAAGGAAGGAAGGAAGGAAGCAAGCAAGGAAGGAAGGAAGGAAGGAAAGAGGGAGGGAGGGAGGGAGGGAGGGAGGATGGAGAGAGGAAAGAAGGAGAGAGGAAGGAAGAGAGGAAGGAAAGAAGAATGGGAAAGAGGATGGAGGGAAGGAGAGAGGGAAGGAGGGGGAGAGAAAGAAAGGAAGGAAAGAAAGAAGGGAAATAAATAAGGAAGCTGGGACTGGTGACTCATGCCAGACTCACAGGAATCTGAGATCTGAGGATCAAGGTTAGAAGTTAGCTCAGGTAGCAAACTTTTACCTTCAATTAACCAGCAAGAAGTGAAGTTGTGGCTCCAACCTTGAACAAAAAGCTAAGGACAGTGTCAGACCAAGAGAACAAGCCCCAGTATCAACACACACACACACACACACACACACACACACACACACTCATAAGATTAACATATAAAGCATCATGATCAGTTGCTAAGGTTTACTCAAGACCATACAAGCCACCGATAGGAAGTAACATGAATGAAAGTCATATACTTGGAAGCATACAAAATGCATCCTTTCAGCTGGGTGCTGGTGGCTCACGACTATAATCCTAGCTACTCAGGAGGCTGAGATCTGAGTATTACAGTTCAAAGCCAGTCCAGGCAATAAAGTACATGAGACTCTTATATCCAATTAGCCACCAGAAAACCAAAGATGGCCCTGTGGTTCAAAGTGATAGAAAGCCACCCTTGAGCAAAAAGAGCTCAGGGACAGCACCCAGGCCCTGAGTTCAAGTCCCACAACCAACAACAACAACAACAACAACAACAAAATGAACATATCCTTTCAGATTGACTTCAATTTTCTATACACCTTTACATGGCTTGACAACCCATTCCTTTTTGGTGCTGCATAGTCAGGATACATGCATTAGGTGTATCTACTGTGCACTACCAATCATACGGCAGTTTGGAGACACAATGATCAGTTGTCAGAGGTGGGGTGGGGGGGGCAGTGAGGAATGAAGAAATACCACAGAATTTTTCAATCATTGAAACTACTCTGCAAAACACTGCCAGGCACCGTAATGGTGGCTGCCTGTCACACATCTGTACATGCCCACTGAAGATACAACACCAAGAATGAACTGTAATGTCAATGGTGCCCTGTGAGCGATGGTTCTTTGGTTCTCATGTATGGACCACATGAGTGGGAGATCTCGGTACTGGAGGAGATAGTTTGGGAAAGCTTGGTAAGGTCTCTCCAATGTTCACATGAATTTAAAGTGTTCTGAAAGTGAAGTCTATCAAACACATGTATCTGTGGACATGGGGAAATAGAGAGGGAAAAGGAATAAATGGTATCCAGAAAATAGGTTAGAGACTTTCATATGCCTATGCCCAATGACATAGCAACACACACACACACACATGCACGCGTGTGTGTACGAGTGTGACATACAACATACATTAATGACCTTTTCTTATGTTTCTGTCTCTTACACTAATTCTATGACATAGTGTGTTTGGGATAAAAGAACAGAACCTTCCAATACAAGAAGTCGATCTATGACTAAGTAATACTCCTGACTTCAAAGAGCCACAAGACTTTGCAAAATTCATTGATTTCTTTTATTGATGTAAATTGCAAGTGACTCCAGATTGGGTCAGGTAATTCTCAAATGGTCCTTCTGGGCTCTGCAATGCGCCATGGCCCAGTCCACCCCACTGTAAGGCATTGCTGACATCTTAAATCTGAAGCACAGAGCTCCATGTGCCTTCTTTACATACCTCCCCTAAGTAATTGTACTCAAGTCTTCAGAAGTTTTTGCTACTTTAAACAGCAGGTATGCACTAATAGCTTAGCCTTTTTTTAAAAAAATAATTTTTGAGAATAAAAACCATTTGGGGAACGTGAGAAGAAAGGTAGCCTTCAAGGTGTAGACCTCAAAGTAGGAAATGAAGACATGAAAGCTGCAGTGGTATGCTTTAGATACGTGAGAATAGAGGATAATGGTGTCAGCTCTTGCTCACCCTCCTGTGATCAGAGGTCTATGTGCAGTTAATGGGGATATGTTCCACAGGCCGCCTTTGAGAGGCCGTGCAGATTGGGAACCGAATCACAGAACTGAAAAGTTCCACTGAATGTCGCCCCCAGGCTCTTCACCACTCACAGGTTCATGGACAAAGGAGGAAAGAGAAAGAACAGAGTCAGCAGGCAGGCCAAGAAGCAAGCAATCCTGAAAAGCTAGCCAAGTGGCACTGGCCAACACAGAAAAAATAGAATGTCCACGTCATTAGGTTCCAATCCTGTCAACCTTGCTCCCTAGCCAGCCATAGGACTGGGAGAAATTTCCGGAGTCTTTCTGAATCTGACTCTTTTCTTTGGAATAGATGTGATGAGGATCATTTTCACACTGCCCTGACTGTGATTATGTGATTATCACATTGTCCTGATTATGATGGAGATAGTGTGTGAGACATCAGAGCCAGCCCCAAAGTCTGAAACAGGACAGTGATCAGTCCTGTGCAATGATAAAGGCCATGAAGAGGACATCTACTTGTGATCACTACTATCGGTTGGAATACATATAGTCCAGCGTAATACACTGTTCCTTATCTTACAGCATTCTCACCCTGCTTCTGACCTTTACCATCAAAATGTATCTCCTTATTCAGGGGAATTTGGAGTGTTAGTGCCATAAAACAGATATCCCGAGCCTATCAGTCTCGGATCATTTCTTCCAATCTTCATATGCACCAGAAAAAAGGTAGGTGGTTGGTTATGTGGAAACATGGGGCAGATGTTCCCTAACAAAGGATTCATGCTTTTCTACCTATTCCTGACTCTGTATTCTGGAATGACAATAGACAGATAAAGAAGTTAGATGTGGCTGCAGGCTCTTATAAATGTTCCCACACCAGGCTTACAGTTATGGCACGAGCTGTAACAGAAGCATATAAAAAATTCTGTGAGAACACAGGAGGAGGGGATTAATTAAACCAAGGGAAGACAGAAGGAGAAGCTTCATGGAACGTTCCAGTTATAAAATAACATCTGAGTTGGACCTGAAAGGGAGAGTACAACAAGTTCTCTGCAAGGATCTTACCAGACAGCTTGTCTCAGATTTATGCACGCAAACTACCTCTAAGAAGTAATGGGGACCCAGTCAGATTCCACTCAAATGGATGTGGATTATTCCACTTAGGAGCAAAATAAAGGACAAGAAAGTTGGAGCAAGTGACTTATACTTAGTGTTTCTTTTGTTCCAAGAGTGACTTTTAATCAAAGCAAGGCTAGAAAAATGTGAGCATAGAAAGCAATTTGGGGCACTAATACCAACTCAGGTGGTGGTCTGGTCACATTTACTGTTCAGTGATGGAATTGTTGGGTGGTTAAATGAATTGATGATGGCAAATTGCTTTGAAAATACACAGGGCTGAATAAATGCCATGAATTACTATTGTTCAATATACTCAGGAGACAAACTTGTCTCCAAACAGAAAGGTCTTTGAAAGATGGACTATATTTAAAGACATTTAGGGGCTTTCTTTTTCATGCTAAAGATGAAATTTCTAGCTAGATTTATTCTAAAGCTATCATAATGCCTAAGGATAATCTTTTTAAAATGCCATTATAACAGAATAAATCTGAAATTGCTCATAAATGCCACTTACAGGAAACTCGAAGAAAAAAATGCATTAAACTAAAACAGTTATACCATCTCACTTAAAAATGTATTATAAGACAAAGAAAGCTTCCCAGGGGAATGCTAGCTATGATAGCTGAGAGAAAATCAAAAGAAACAAATTAAAGCTATCTATCCCATAAAAACATACAGGGAGGGTTCCTTCCAAAGATAAATGGTGTGTAGAAACTACTAGAAGTGTTGTGCTTTGGGTTCATATAATCTACTATGCTTTACATCACATCACTTTTGGCAACATTCAAACTTGTTTTCCAAACCCAGGCAACGATTACAAAGAATTCAAGGAAGATGAAATTTGTCATACAAAATAGAAATAATACCAATGGTATTTTATATTGCCACCATACATGCCACATTATATGGTAAATTTAATTATCTAATTTTACACCCCAAACATTGTCAGGTAGTGGACAGAATAGGTGCCATCCAAATTTATTGTATTATCCTGAAGTAGTTCTACAAAGGAGTTTTAATTCATCATTTCGACTTTTGTGTACAAAGCCTCTCGATAAGTGTTGCCCTTCCATGTTTGCCATCCACCTGTACCCTCAATTTTCCTGGCTCCATTTGTACATATGTAAACTAAACAGGTTTTGCCTTTGAAAAAGAAATTTACAGTAATCAGTTGAAGCCACAAAAAAATTTATATGACTTGAGAGTTTGGATTCCCCAAATTAGTAGGTTTCAAAAGCTAGATGAAAACAAGGTTTATAACTTTCTAGACTCGGGATATTATAGTCAACACTGAGAACATCTTGTAAAGTCTTTTTATAGTATTATGAAGTAATTGAACAGAAAGGTTTTGAATTATCAGTAAAATTTAAAGAAGGGGAAAAAAAACAACAAAAGAGAATATGTCTAAAGTAACACCTTGTGTTAAATCTTGTCAAACCATTGATTTGCAGAAAGCTCTTCTATGTTTTAGAGATTATGCTTATTACCAACATCTAGATAAAACTTGATGAGTACAATTTACTATGGATTATCCAGTTCTTTCCAACAAATTCATTCCATATAGTTACTATTTGGACCTTAAAGCGGGCTGTAGACACATATGTCTAATTATCCCCAATCGCTAAATAAAGATTGCCTCACAGAATGTTAGGAGTTTCTGAAACGAAGATATTTTCTGAAACAAAGGCCAGCAAACCCATATGCACACACACACATACATGCATGCATACACGTGCAAGTGTGCACACCTACAAACACACGAACACACACTCTTCAAATCTAAGATCAGAATGCAGAAGACAATAGAGTCTTTAAGGTGTGAATTTTTGTGATATGTGATCCTGGGAATATTATGTGGTATTTTACACATAGTAGGTCATCAATAAGAAACCTGAATTTGAGCTGATAGAGTGGGAAAAAAAGACAGATTTCTCTTTCTTCTTTCTCTCTTTCTTCCCTTTTTAAAATCACTATTGGAAGTTTAAACTCAGGGCCTCATGATTATGAGGGTGTGTGTGCTGAAATGCACATCCAGATCTGTTTCTCACTCATTATCTTTTGCAAGGCCTTGCTTCTCTCTAGGGCCCATATGAAAACTCCGATCCCTGTACTTTCTCAGCCTTCTGTTAGCGGTGGGATCATAGATGTGCACCTCTGCTCTGTTTCTTTTCTGTGGAGTCGGTCTTGCAGCTGCTCTAGCAGCACAATGCTCTCAACATTAACCTCCTACATAGTTTGGGATGAGAGGCACACTTAGCTATGGGTTGGGTGTCTCCTAAACTTTCCTCCAGGCCTGCCTCAAACCAAAGATCCTCCCTTTCTCAGCCTCCTAAGTAGCTGTATTACAGTTGTAAGCTCCCAGCTCCCAGCGACAGAGAAACATTTCTAAAGCAGGTGCCAAATCAAAAAGGTTAAAGATATGATCACTGGTAGATATCAAAACAAAGGATAACAAAACCAGCTTGCATGTTTTCCCCCATTTGTAGAAGGCTAGACTGTGCCTGTAAATCTATAAGTAAACACAGTGGGTGGCATACAAGAGGTTATAAATGAGTTAACTGAAGTGTAATTGACTCTATGGAGAGCACAAATAGCATAATTATTTACAAAGACTAAGCCAAAGCCCAACAAAATAAATATATGGAAATGGGTACTTGCAAGAGTGAAGGAGCAAAGGGTAGAAAAAGAAGGGAGGAAGGGAGTAGAATGCAAGCAAAAATGCTTTGCATATGCCCCAGAATTGAGAAATAGAAGGGAAGGGAGGCTGAAGGGCCATGAAGACGTAGGGATGACACAGATCAAGATGCACTGTATACACAACTGCTTTGTTAAATGGCAAAGACATTCAATATATAACCTAAAATTAAGAAAAAGCAAAGATGGGAAGGATAGGTTGGGAGGGGTGGCTGAGAATGTGGAAAGGGGTGACAATGATCGAGATGTACTGTATTCAGAAACTGCTCTGTTGAATGGCAACTCCTTTGTACAACTAGTTAAAGATAATAATAATATACCAAAAAAGTGATGTGAACAGATTTAAAACAAAGTGAAATGGAACCTGCTAATTAGTAATATGGAGGCAGATTGTTTAAAACACTGAGAAACGGTGAGTGGATGTGCAGTGCGAAATTTCACACACCAAGAGAACCTTAAGACACCCAATCTGTCATAACATTAATAAATTAACAAATATAAGAATTTATGAAGGGAACCATCCTTTTTTCAACCCAAAGATTTAATCAGTGGAGGAAGGCGAGGGATTTATTTTCTCACAGAAAGTTTCAGTACTGACTCAAATTTTATCATGTATAAGAGTTTCTTTTTTAATTTTAAGATTTCTTGTTTAATTTTTTGGCCTCTATTTTCCTTTCCTCTTTATTTTAAGCTTGCTCATGAAAGCAGATTTTTAAAAGATTTTTGAGATCTTAGTGTCCCAACTGGACGATTTCATTTAACACCTGCATTTAGTTTCACCAAATTGGGAAATAATAAATGGGAGTGAAGTCTGTCATAAAAATGCCAAAATTGAATCCATAATTAGTTTCTTTCAGAAAAGAACTCACATGATAGAGTATAAGAAATGGTAACAACTTCAATTCCTTACTGTGCCAAGTTTAAGCCAGTTTCTTAGGAATTTAAACAACTAGAACTTAGCTTGTGAAACTATCCTCACTTCTCACATCTTTTGCAAGCTTATAATAAATACAATGATAAAAATATGCAGTCATAAATAATTTGCAAGAAGGATGTCCAGAACTCTTGGAAGGCTACTGCATTCATGGGTACAGTTTATTACAGTGAAAGGATATAGGTTGAAATCAGTCAAGGGAAAAGCAGAGAGTAGAACTTTGGACATACCAAACAAGCAAATAAAATGTTTATGTAGTGTTTTCTCTATCAAGCCTAGATCTGTTATTCTTTTTTTTTTTTTTCTTTTTTTTGGGTCCGGTCATCGGGCCTGAACTCTGGGCCTGGGCACTGTCTCTCAGCTCTTCAGCTCAAGGCTAGCGCTCTATCACTTGAGCCACAGCGCCACTTCCGGCTTTTTTCTTTTTGCTTATGTGGTGCTGAGCAATCGAACCCAGGGCCTCTGGCATGCAAGGCAAGCGCTCGACCACTGAGCCACCTTCCCAGCCCCTAGATCTGTTATTCTTAAGGGAATCTAGCCATGGGTCTCTGTGTCCAGAGATTTCATTGGAGCTCCATTATATACTATGATTTCTTGATTGTCTAGTGGGTTTCAATCTCCATGGTTGCTTGATCCAGTATGACTTCTGTCCACATCTTAAGTTATGTCTCATTCTTAGAATTTGTTCAATTTTTAAACAAACTTTACACAAAAAAGATGCACCGAGGTATAATATAAAACAATCAGACTTTAAAATGCATAGACTATCTTTAATCCATTATTTCCTGGTTCATGTTAGTTTCGTAATAAATAATTCATATTAAATACTAATTAATAAACACAAATTTCATGATAACAAAAGCTACTTATACACTTAGTGCAATATTCTTAAATTCCAAAGGAGGGGGACAATCAACATGACTGAGTAGGAAATCATGGTTTCAGCATAGGTAAGGTTTGAGTGCTTTCCCCCTCTAAAACTTATATTGAGTGTGTGTGTGTGTGTGTGTGTGTGTGTGTGTGTGTGTGTGTGTGTGTGTGTGTTTGTGTGTGTGTGCGCGCGCGCACGCACCAGTCCTAGGCCTGGACACTCTCCCTTAGTTTTTGTTTTGGTTTTTTGCTCGAAGCTAATACTCTACCACTTGAGCTTCACTTCTGGCATTTTTTAAAAAGTAGTTTATTGGAGATAGGAGTCTCACAGACTTTGCTGCCCAGGCTGGCTTCCAACTGCGATCCTCAGATCTCAGCCTCCTGAGTAGCTATGATTACAGGCGTGAACCACCAGCGCCCATCTTAGAACCCGTGTTGAAATTGAACTGCACTGTAACAGTAGTAAGAGATGAGACTTTTAAGAGATATCAAAGCATGAAAACTCTCCCCTCATATGTGCAATCGATACCATTAGAAAAGCGTGAGTTTCAGCTGGGAACTGGTGGCTCATGCTTTAATCCAAGCTACTTTTGAGCCTGAGAATGGGATAAGGGATCATTTTTGAGCCTTCATGAAACTACTTCTCACCCAATAGCTGGGTACAAGGACACATGTCTGCCATCGTCAACTGCCTGGGAAGCTAAGATTGGCAAGTTTGGAAGACTGTGGCTCTAGGCCAGCCCAGGCAGAAAAGCCCGTAAGACCTCTAAAGAGAAGCAAGCAAGCTGGATACAGAGGCACCTGGCAGTCATCTCAACCACGATGGGAAAACTAAAATAGGCAGATGGTGGTCAAGCATGAACCTCGACAAGGAGCGAGACCCTGTCTCAAAAATAACCAGCAGAAAAGCATAGCTGGAGGCAGTAGATTGCGTAGAAAGCCACAACACCTGAGTTCAAATGCCAGCACCTCAAGCAAATTGTTGTTGTTTTTAATGTACTATGTGATTTTTTTTGTTTGCTTTGTATGTTCTTCCCCCTATGGTATATCCCCTCTTGTCACTACTTGATTTTGGTACCCTGAATCTTGTGTATACATTTGTCTAATTTGGGGAGAGGAACGGAAATAACAAAATGCTGAAACAAGGACACAGGATGACCCACTGCAACAATGATAGGACAGTATATTGGAAATGAACTTTACAACTTTGAGGGGGGGAGTGAGGAGTTGGGGGAAGGAAGGGTTAGTGGGAGAACAACAGAGGAGGGGGTAACAATGCTGGACAAGACATGTACTCATTACCTTACTCATGTAACTGTAATCCCTCTGTACAACATCTTTACAATCAAATAAAATTTTAAAAAATAAGTTTGACCCATTTTTGCTCTTTCTTGACCTTCTTTATTTCTGACCAATAGCCTTCATGAGGTATCAGTACCTCAACTCTGAACTCATTAGTCTCTAGAACTATGTAGAAATGTGTTTGCGTACTTTATAAACTACCCAATCTTGGGTAGTTTATGACTGTAGTACACATAGACTAAAACAAGCATCTAGCATATCTCCTTTTGGATATTCTGAGGAGACTAACTTTGACTATATTGTCCTATAGACTATAATACTCTATTTATTAGCACTGTGGGAACTGGTACTTCTTACGAATGAAGAGGTGGATCTTACCTGTCTGAAAGAGGTAATAGAAAATATGCCAGTCATTTTGATTTCAATATTTAGCTGGGAGGAATAAGAAGGAAATAAATTGCTTTGAACCCCTGACTGAAGGGATCCCAAGAGCATTTTAATTAGGACAAGCAATTTTGCATTATCATTTATTCCTTTAATCTACACAAAAGTCTAGTTGGTGCTACACAGATACGAAAAGCTTAAACCTACTAGAGAATCTTTAAGTGGAGAAGTGCCATAGGATTATGTAGCAATAAATGCATGCTCAAGTAGCAGAGGCATGGGACTTGATTGAGCAAAGAAATGTGAGAAACAGCAATGGTTGAGAATGAAGGGCAAATGATAGACTTGTGATGATGATTGCACCTTGAGTTACAGGAAATCTGAAGCAACAGACATAGGAGAAAGCTACATAGGTAAGACTTCCTTAAAATCTTTATCTATCACTGTATTTTCCCCTCTTTTGATTTTATTTCTTTTCTGTGGTACTGAGGATTTGAACACCGAGCTTCATGCACACTAGGCAAGTGCTCTACCACTAAGCCACATTCTCAGCGCCATCAGTGGTCTTGATTCAAGAGAAAAACTAGTCCACGAAGACAGGCATTCCTATCCGAACATGAGTATAAGACTCCTAAGATGGAGTCTTGAATTGTGAATCAAATAACACTCTACCTGGAAGATTAACAACAGACAGAACTCAGGGGCTGCCCTGGTTTCTGCTGTTCCTAAGACTAGGGTTGTTTCTATTCCTCAAGTTTCTTTGAACCACCCCTAGGCCTTCCCTCAGATCTCAGCAGTTTTCATACTGTCTGCCACATAGCTAGACTAGACTTGTTTTCTCCTATCTTCAGAGTCCTGACAGAAACAGGCTCTAGATACAAGGATTATAACACAAAGCAACTAGACTGATGTCCTTTGGTCAAGAACCTGTCAAGACTTTTTAGAAGTAAGACAAGAATCCAAAAGTTGTATGAAGATATCATTTCTGTCCCTCATAAATATGTGGGAGATAGAAATCCCAAGTAGAGTATGTTTTCAGAACTTCAGATAGCCATTCTAAGAAAAATACCCAGTTTTCTGTGCAACAGCCATTCTGGGATGGAAAGAATGAAAGAGAAGTTTAGATATTTTATTGGAGCAAGAGCAAAATGGAATTGATGTACAACTCTAAATGACTGGTCATTAGAGTATAAGTAAGTCGATTTCAGCACATCAATGAAGAGTAATAAAATACCACCACAAACAACATGAAAGAAGGGGAATAACAAACTAGTCTTCATTAATATATCTAGTGCCTATTTAGGAATACAGTTGGCAAGTATTCCAAGATTCATTAAAATTAGTTTACATAAAATTAGCTTACGTGAAAGTCCTACCTCTGTTCATAATCCCTTACACTTTGTCCAACAGGCACTTGCACATTCTTCAGAAAACAGATGAGTTTCAGGCAGGATGTGAAGAATATAGGACAGATGCACAGGAATGAGGAGGTAGAAATGAGAGCCTACAAGAGAAGAGCAGAAGGGATGAGTTTGCCAAGTGTGAGGAAGAAAGAAGGACAGGAGATCTAGGAAAGACTGAGACAGTATCTTCCAGAGATTTCAGGAGTCATATTTGCTACTGATATAAAATGCCCAGTAAGAAAACATGGCAAAATAAAACAATGCTTATGTGCACATCTTCAAAGTCAAGACCATTAATTTCTCTAACAGGTTGTTTTTGTTGCTGTTGTTGCTGCTGCTGTTTGCTTCAAAGTTTCCTTTAGACATAATTTTTTGTACTTACTTGACTGTGTACTGGGGCATCAATCTACAAGCGACTGAGAAAATCTTACTTAGCAAAATTCCTCTATCATTAGAAGACACGCATTGATAAGTAGGTGACGGCATAACAAACATCACCCAACAGGCAGCTCACTCTTTGCAAAGTTATAGGGGAATGGATATTGTTAATAATTCTGATAGAACAAACTCAGCACAAAGAAACATATAATCACTTTACTGATAAGCCTCTTGGGGAAGGAAGGGGAATACAATTCAATAATAATGTTCTTCCAAGTCTAATAGTAATTAGAGCAGGTATTTCTTTATTTGAGCATTTTTCTAATATGGGGCTAGAGCTACCTTGATGAGAAAATTTCTGAGAGAAAGGATCTTATCTCTTCTAGTTTCATTGGTCAGAATATCAAATCTATCCATCTATGATTATAGCTACATCTAACTCCTTCCATCTATCTATCTATCTATCTATCTATCTATCTATCTATCTATCTATCTATCTATCTATCTATCTATCTGTGTCTGTCTGTCTACCTATCAATCTATCACCTATTTGAATACTAAGAAGAATCTCAAAAAGAATGACTGTCTTCTTTTCTCTAAATTTCCCATCTGTGTGTCTAAGCATCCCCCCCCCCCCCCTCCACAAACACAATCTTTCTCCATGAAACCTCTCCCCTTGGTCAGTAGGTTTATCCTGTCTTCCTTTCCATAGAATTCCTAAGTGCTAAGACTTTTGAAGAAACACCCATGTGCATATTTACAGCTCTATTAGCCAGGAAGATCCTCTTCTTTCACATTCACCAAAGAGACTTGTAGCTAGACGCTTGGTTGAGTCGTGGGCAGAGATGGATTGGGAGTGGGATTCTAATCAACCAGTATGATTCCACTTAGCTCTTACCAGGTAATTTCCAAACCACAACAGCAATTACTCTTTCTCCATTTAGCCAGAGACAAAGAAAAGATGTGTAGGAATCTGTAATTCATCCCATATTCAGAAGCCCCCAAGACCCAATCTGACAGGAAATCAGTGAGGAGAAAGCTTGGCTCCATTCGTGAGCAAGAAAGTGATCACCATGCATTAAAGAGTTCACGATGTGATGAGATTAGTTTGTTTTTCTTCTCTCCTGTGAGTAAAGAAGAAAATGAGTCAGAAGGGGAGGGTGCTGGAGGGTTATATTAGTGATCACCTGAGAGGCAAACAAACAAGTTCACTCCAATCAGAAGAATGCACAACGCAAGAAGACCTTCTGTGTCATGAGCCTTCAATCTCCCTAGCTAATAGCTCTGCAGAAAATCGCAGTCAGAAGTGGCAGAGGTCAGGGGGCTGGCTGGTGCCCTCCCTCCCGCAGTGACAGCTTCAGGCAATTTGACCATCCAGCTGTTCTGTTTTTCAAAACTAAAGTAATTGGAATTGAACTACAGAGCTTTGCTAAAACCCTAGCAATTAAAAGTGCGATTTCCCAAACTGCTCTGTAATGGGAGTGCCCATCAATCAAACTGGGAGAAATAACACGTTTTGTTTTTCTCACCAGATGTGAGATTTCATATCTCCATAACCCTCTGGATTTACCACTTATGAACTGTCAGCCTGGCCTCAAGCTCAGAGAATTTGGAGAATTAATGTACTACATCTCTGCTATGCAAGGATGGTTTACCATTGTAAAACATCTCCTTTGTGTTAGATATATTGTACCAAAATGATTTTCTGTAAGATGTGACTGAAGAAACACTCTAAATGAAACAAAATTCCATATGTGTTAATGCTATGTATTATTATTATTATTATCATTATTATTATTACCAGCACAGCAGATTACAGGAATAACAGAATAACTGGCTTATCCCTGGCAGGGAAGAATAATACCAGGGTGAAGACTCATTGACTTTCAGGCTTTATACATTAGGCTATCCTCTACAATTTCCTGGACAGAGACTAAAAATGCTCTCAATTTCTAATTTTGTATTTCGCTACAAGTTCCACTGCTCATCTTGGACGAGGCAGAGAATTCCAAGAATTCTGCATAAGTTAATTTTGTCACCATGCTTATCAGGTACGCCTGGTTTTATTTTAGCAATCGCTGAGATTTCAAACATATGAGCCATAGCCAGGAAGAAGTTGCCTCTGAAAAAAAAATCTATGCAGATTCTTATAGTGCCAGAGCCTGAAATTTTGCAAGTTTTGAAACGTATTCTTGCTTCTACTCACAAGAAAGTGTTATTATTATTATTATATGTTGTGTGTGTGTGTGTGTGTGTGTGTGTGTGTGTGTGTGTTCTAGTACTGGGACTTGAACTCAGCGTTTGGGCACTATCCCTTATGTCCCTTAGATATTTTTTTTTTTTTTTGTCATTCGTGGCCTGGCTGCTGTCTGTGAGCTTTTCAGCTCACAGCCAGCGCTCTACCACTTGAGCCACTGCACCACTTTCCGTTTTCTGGTGGTTTATTGGAGACTAAGAGTCTTATGGCCTTTCCTGCTGGGGCTGGCTTTGGACCGCTATCCTCAGATCTCAGCAGCCTGAGTAGCTAGGATTACAAGCATGAGCCACCAGCTCCTGGCTCCCTTAGCTATTTTACTCCAGGCCGGCACTCTAACAGTTGAGCTATACCTCCACTTACTGCTGTTTGCTAGTTTGTTGGAAATAAAGAGTCTCTTAGATTTATCTACCCACCCTCGCTTTGAACCAGAGTCCTCAGATCCCAGCTTGCTGAGAAGCTGGGATTACAGGTGTAAGCCCTAGGCACCCAGAAAAGGAAGAAATATTGAATCAGTGAAGTCAGTCCACAGACTTCTGATGAACTGAACTCATTAACAAATTAACCTTCTCTTGACTGTCATCCAAGCTCTGCCCAGTGGGAAGTTCAAGGAGCCAAAGAAACAGAGGGATGAAACCAGAAGAGACTGTAGGAAACTGAGACAGTGCTTGTGGTGGTATTTAGAGATGGGTCTCCAGAGGAGATTATGATTGAGACAATTATATAACAAGAGAAATTCATTGTCAGAAACTGGGGTCATCCAAATCATCAGAGTTGGTTATTTCAGAAAAAAAAAATGTTCCATCAATACCATTTCCTAGTTTCATAAATACATGCAATATTCAACAAAACTGGAGTTTCCATTGATTTGAAAGCTCCACATTACTGCATACAGTTAATATTATATATTTGGTTGGGCATACATGCTATTGTTAATAGCCTTTCCTTCATTCTGAGCTGATACCATTTATTTATCTTCATTTGTATTAGATTTAGCAAAAGCATACTTCAGTATTGGGGCAAAAAAGGACAGTAGAAGCCATAGAGAGAATATCTGGCTAGTAAAATACTTGAACCATTGCTGTAGGGTATTATATCAGAGATGAAACTCACAAAGCAGTAGTTCTGCATTAAGAAAAAAATTCAAAATCAGACCACCAATGAAATACAATTGTGATGACTAGCGTCAGTCCTACTGATTCTATGACTTGGTTAGTACGGTGGAGGAATCCTCTGCCTCCTACTGGTTCCATGTCCCCCACACTTTTCTGTCCAACACAAGGTTAAGACCATTGCAGTTCACTGCCATGGAAAGCAGTGAAAAGCCCATTCATTCAGAATTTGAATTTTACACTTACGACTTATGCATTCCTGGAGTTATGAAAGAAACGTGCTCTTTCTAAAAGAAGAATTTTGGAAGTATTTCACAAGAATTAAAAGACTATTAACAGGCTTTGGTAGACTAATTCTAATATGGGGACTTTATTTCAAAGAAAAGCCACCACACAAATCTTCCAACTCCAGTCCCACCCCTCTCCCATAAGAAATTATTTACAATACAAATAAAAGACAGAGGAACTCTGAATCTCTAACAGCATATGAATACCAGGGAAATGCGGGTAGAGACAGAGGAAAACTTCCCAGAGACCCATAAGTAATTAAAGTAACCTATGTGCCTAGTTCGGTGAAAATGTACAGAAAATGGAAATGAGAAAAGACTAGTCTTATTAGTTTGTATTATATCAACCCACATTAGAGGTGACTATGAATAATGTGAAGTCCAACACATATTTAGTATATTTCACATGAAATTATGTACAGTCATAATAATAATCTCTAAAAGAGCTATGGATGTAGCTTATTATGTTCTTGTGAAGATTTGAACCATAACATCAGGAGAAGTTGACTGTGTGATCCTTAGACACGTATTTCACAGATTATAACCACCTGTCATAACCACCTGTCAGGGGTCTTTCCTCTTTTCAGACTAAGGATCAAGAACTTCCAAGAATCAAATGAAATCTCTCATGAGTTCACTGAAAATTTCTTTCTCTGTGTTCTTAAAACTGGAAAGGACAGAACAATTAAGCTACATTCATTTGAAACTTTTATGTCAAAGCCAAAAGTCAAATTCTAGTATTCTATATTCCTACAAATTAGCAAGGCAGGGGTTTATGATGTGATTAAAGAAAGATTTCAGTGCAGAAGTCTTAACTCCAACCACTTAACCATTCTGATTCTTTCAAATTCTGCCTGTTAACAAGAGCAATAATGATTTTTGCCATATTAGGAAAGATTTAAGTATAAATAAACTAATCAAAGCGAGGCACATAGTTTACTGTCTAGTCCATAACAAATTATTATCATAAATTATTTAGAATTCTAATGAATTCATGTAAGTTTTATTCCGACATTTTTATGGGCATTCTGATGTTGGGTTTTGTTCTGTAATATTCTTTTTCTCTCTGGGCTTAAAAAGTGTTCTGGAGTTTGTTTCTTTTGGTTGGTTGGTTTTTCTGCTTTTCAACATGTGAGTTTCATTACAAGATACTAAAGTTTCCTACACAGGGTTGGAGTCCTAAGAAGAGATGCAAAAACTCCATAATAATATTTGTGGTCATGATGTAAAAGACTACTGTGACATTTAGTAATTCATATTAAAGAAATTATCAACTCGGCTAGACTTCCTGACTCATGCTTGCAATCTCAGCTATTTGAAAGGCTAAGATTAGGAGGATTATAGTTCCAGGACAGTTTGGGCAAAAAAAGAATCAGTCAGCTTTGGATGGTGGGTATGATCCAGGGCACACTGAAGGAAGGTCCTAGGACGGTTATGGTCTAATGGGAGCCTGCCTAAACAAACAAATAAATGGAAAGAAAGGAAGAAAAGGCCCAAGAATGTGGGAATGTGGCTCAAGTGCCTAGCTCATGTATCATTCTGAGTTCAAATCCCCAGCACCACTAAAAAATAAACCGTAACATAAAATTTGGCTCCACAATTAGCCAAAAGAGAATCTGGACCTAGAAACTATGTTACATGTAGTTTTGTTTTTTCAACAGGGGGTCATTGATACCGCATTAACAAATCAGTACAATTGAACCTTCATTTCACCTACCTATAAGCTGGTAACTGAGAAGCATAATGTGATTCTATGCTGAAGATGTAAGTGCAGAATTTTCATTAAATTCTACTTGCTTCTCTACTATTTGCCATTCAAATCCTTTTTTCTTTTTAATGAAAACAAGAGCCTGCGCTTTTAGTAAGTAACAAATATTGCTTTCCCACAGCTCTTAGAAATTATTTCGTGTGGTAATTGTTTTCCATTTTGAGAAAAAAAAAAAAAACTGCATCCTTCTAAAGATTCCAATGGAAGTTAGCTTAAGGTAGGAAGAACACAGATGTGCTATTTCACAGGACCAAAAAAATAAGAATAAACTAAAAAGCAAGGTGATCCAACACTCTTAGAGGTATACAGACCCTAAATATTCAAGAGATTTCTTTAACACTGGAAGGCACATTCACTTAGAATTTAAGTTATTAATAATCAAAGCAAAATTGAGCCTTCACTTTTTTTTTTTTTTTAGCTATCACTCATTTGGGGGGGAGTTGTTTGTTTTACTAAATTATCCTCTATGGAGATAGTAGGAGAAATTCTTATAAGGTTAATGTGGGTTTTCTTATATCTGAGAGCTGGGACTAGGGTTAATTAAGTATGTTCTTGTTCGACCTAACCATATACTTAAACTTGAGAAAAAGTAACATCAAACTCTTGGTTACTAAGAGTAACAATCATGACAAAATGTTTGAAACTATTTGAAACCAGATATATTTCTTGATTCTTAAACTACCAATATATTTGTTTTGCATTAAAAAAAAAACAAAAAACACATTTCTTTTGGTCAAATTAAAAAAAAAAAAATAGGGAGGATGAGTGCCCTCTAGTGGAGAGACCCACACCACTGCATTCAAGTTATCTTTGCTTGTATTTTCATTCTATTCTCTCTTCTTTATTTCCAGACAAAGCCTAAGAAAGTATCAAGATTTTTTTTTTCCAGGCTGACTGGACTTTTCCCTCTGTCTTTACACATATTGCTCATTTCTTAGCAGAAAGGAAACACTTTATGTTTCCAGTGGAGAGAGTGCACAGTAGCGAAGTTGGGTCAACACGAAGGAATAGCTCAGGGGGTGGAAAATCAATATCGTTGTCTGGCCAATGTAAGAAATAAGTATTAATCATAAGGATACACAGGCATTTTATAACCTGCTGCACAATTGTCAGAGGAGCAATGTTCATTTGGAAAAGGGCAGGTGCTACAGCTGATCAATTTATTTATGGATGTGACACGCTGGGCCCCTCAAGAATGCCATCTGTCCACAGTAAAGAAACTGAGGCAATTTCCCAGATTCTCATTTCTAAAGTGCATAATCAATCACATCATACAGATGCATCCAAAAATCCCATTCATTTCCTTTATATTTCATATATTTAACATCCACATTTCAGAGCTTATTTCTAGTATATTTGTAAAAGTGACGTGCTAAGTCATGTAGGAATGAATCATTGCTTGTTTGTACTCAATAATACTAATGGTCATAGTAAATAGGAAGTTTTGTATATAGCATAACAGGTGCTCTCGAAATAATAAGAACTTTCTTAATAACCTTGACAGACATATTATCATGAGATAGTTAACATCTAGGAAGTAGGATCTCAGTGTAGCTAAGCAAGTAACAACTAGAAGTTGAGATTTTATTCAATCATCATGATGTTCCTAGATGCCAGATTCACTCTCAGGTCTGAATTTCTTTTTTAATGATTATTTTTGCCAGTCCTGGGCCTTGAACTCAGGGCCTGAGTGCTATCCCTGAGTCTCTATGCTCAAGGCTAGCACTCTATAGCTTGGGTCAGGGCACCACTTTCAGCTTTTTCTCAGTAGTTTATTGCAGATAAGAGTCTCACAGACTTTCCAGTCTTGGCTGGCTTTGAACCGCCATATTCAGATCTCAGCCTCCCAAATAGCTAGGATTACAGGCATGAGCCACTGGTGTCCAGCTAGTCTGAAAATTTTGAGACTTTGAAAGTAACTTCAGTCACCACCATAACCACCTTGACAATAAAAGCCTTCCCAGATATGGCTTTATGTCCCATTTTAATTATTTTGGCGATACGCCATTTATCCAACAGCTCAGCTGAGACTGGAATTGTGGAATTCTCTGTATGATCCACTGAAAGACAGTTTTATAAGCATAGAATTCGATCCAGTTTTCTTCCAAGGAGAACAAAAAATCACCCTCCATTATAGCAAACTTCTACCTTGATGCTTGTTTTCTTCAGTTGACTTTATCTTTTCAGCATTGGATAAATGCTAACTATAAACTATGACATGAGTCAATATTACTTCAAAGCAAAATTTTCCAAATTACAAGTTCAACTAGTGAGTTCTGGTGTTTTGTTTTAATTAGGTGTTTCTCCTTGAATGCAAAAAACACCTACTAAATTTTAAATAATATAAATTGAAACTATATTCTGTAAATTCTAGTTATTTCACTGTTTTGAGGAATGCAAGTGAAAACTTTTTTGTGATGCCTTTGTTTCTGTTTTTTAATGGTTTTTTTTAATTGTAAAATACTGTACAGAGAGGTTACAGTTACATGAGCAAGGTAATAAGTACATTTCTTATCAAGCATTGTTACCTCCTCCTTTGGTTTTCCCCTACCATCCCTTCCCTCCCATCTCCACAACTACACTCCCCCACCCCACCCCCACTCCACCTAAATTGTAAAGTTTGTTTCTTTTTTGGGGGGGAGGGTCCGGTTGTGGGGGCCTGAATTCTGGGCCTGGGCACTGTCCCTCAGCTCTTCAGCTCAAGGCTAGCGCTCTACCACTTGAGCCACAGCACCACTTCCGGCTTTTTTCTTTTTTCTTATGTGGTACTGAGGAATCGAACCCAGGGCCTCATGCATGCAAGGCAGGCACTCTACCACTGAGCCACCTTCCCAGCCCTGTAAAGTTTGTTTCTGTTTTTGTTTTTAATTTTGTTGGTTTTTTTAGTCCCAGTTATTTTCCTTAAGTATTTTATTTAAAAATATATCACAATGTAAGCAATTAGTAGTGGAAAAGATAAACATCTTAAATATTATATCAATAGTGCTTTTTTTTTGTTTGTTTTGTATTTTGGTCCTGGAGCTTGAACTCTAGAGTGGGTATTGTCCTTAAACTTCTTTTGCTGAAGAACAGCACTCTACCACTTGAGCCACCGCCCCATTTCTGGCTTCTTCAGAGTAGTTTATTGAAGAGCAGAGTCTCACAGACTTCCCTGCTCAGTCTGGCTTCAAACAGGGATCCTCAGATCTCAGCCTTTTGAGTAGCTAGGATTACAGGTGTAAGCCGCCGGCATCCAGCCTTGTATTTTCTTTATATCTACAGAAGGATGTCATCTAAAATATTAGGTTCTATGAAACTTGCAAACAAAAGCAAATACTGAATTTCTGCTCTTTGGAATTTTTTTTTCCATTTGTGTCCAAGCATGGCTGTAAATAAAGACAAATTTCACAACCCATTTCCTTTACTCACATTACTTTTCTAGTTTTGAATTTCTAACCCTTCAGGTTTTTATTTTATTTTATTTTTGAAGGTACTAGGGTTTAAAGTCAGGGCCTTGTGCTCCCTGGATAGGTGCTATAGCATGGTGCCACACCTCCAGCCCTTTTTGCTCTGGTATTTTGAGGTAGAGTCTCTTGTTTTGGCCTGGGCCTTTGCTTGGACCACAGTCCTCCTGTTTCATATTTATTAGTGGCTGAGATGACAGCTACATGCCATCCATCACACCCATCTCTCTCCAGCTTCTCAAACTTTTTGCCTGGACGGTTCTGGAACAATCATCCTCCTGATCTCTGACTCCCATAAGATGACAGATGCAACTCCATAACCAAGTTTGGTTAAGAAAGAAGTCTTATCAATTTTTGCTGGGCTGGTTTGAACTGTGATCCTCCCTCTTCATTCTGAATAGTTAGGATTACAAAAGTAAGTGAGTGTGCCTGGTAGCTTCTAACCCTTTACATAGGGGATCTTTTTAATTGTGTGTCTCTTTTGATAGTGACTTTTAAAATTTTAGAGCAATAGAGTTCACAGAATCACAGACCACTATAGGTATGCAGAATGATTTCAAGAACTCTAGAAATTCTTTTGTGTGAGTATGCAGTACAAGTGGAACACATAACAGACCATGCATTCTCATACATAGGGAGAAATAAGAATATTGTTCCTCAGCTGCTTATTTCCATTTCTGGTGAAGGGAATGCAAATTAATTTTTCAGTTTATGAGTCTCATTTTTATTACTCTGCATCTTCTTAGTTAACTACAATATTTATCCAATGGTGACAGATGAGCTCAGGTTGGCAAACATTTGCCTAGAGGTGACAGAAAGGTTATTATCTTATTGTCACTTCGCGTAAGTAGATTCACAGAGCTGCCCAGCAAAATTTACTTAAAAGGAAAGCTAATTAGAGAGAATGCCACGTACCCTTCTCTAGCAGTGGCCTTCTCCTTTCTCACTACTTTTCCATTTCTTCTTTATTTAAGATGACACCAAAGTCTACTCGCTCAAATATCACATTCTAACAAATCAACGCAATAGTCATTATAAATAAAAAAAACCCATTGAGGAATGGTTCCAATATTTTCCCCCCCCTTTGGCCTCCACATGATGCTCCAAACGAAACTTTGGAAACTTTTCTTCAAAGATATCGTGAAAAACTTGGCTATTCCACACAACCTCCTTCTTCACCCTGAAAATCTTCATCCTGGAAACCAAGGGCTTTTCGTTTTGTCCATTATTTGGAAGTGATGGGCGAGAGGAGGCTGGAGGTAGTTGTGCCTTTGCTGTTCGGGCATCCAGGCCCAGAGACTCTGGCGCCTTCCTGCAAACACGTGGAACTTCAAAAAGAATCATTTCAACGTAAAAGTTCAGTTGGTTGCTCTGTAGCAAAATAAATTATTTCAGCTGCTGCAGTTTTGAAGTTACTCTATCAGAATTTTAAATCCTTTCCCGAACATCCCCTAAGGGCGAGTGAGCTGAACCAAACCTCCTTTCTGTTTTATGATTTCCAGGCTGACAGGAGTTCACAGCAAGAATAACTTCCGGAAATCAATCAAGCCCTGTCCGTCTGCTCTTTTATTCTACATCCTTCCTTTTTCCTTGTGATAATATTCTCTTTTTCACATTTAAACCACGGCATCAATGCAAATCATTCATTGAGAAGAACTCCATATAAAATGCCAACTTTGTCAAAGGCAGGAAAATTAACAGAAATCAAGGAGGAAAAAGATGAAAGAGAATAATGTAGAGTCAGTGGAAATATCCCGTTGTATTAAAGAGAAGAAAATACAATTTACTGAAGGAAAGAGGGGACCTGTGCCCTTACTCTACATACCAGCAGGTAGAAGACCTTTAAGTATTGTGTATGCCTTTTTATTTTTTTCCACAAAAGAAAGACCTGGTATGAAAATGGAAAAGACTAAAGAAGTTCATAAATCTTATGATTTTCCTAGGTGTTTCATAAAAATCCCTTGATCCAACACTGGCAAAGTGTTAAAAGTGAAGTGGTTATTTCTTGAAACCAAATGTTGATCACACTATACATTGCCATTAGTGGGTTGAGAGGTTAATTAATCAGCATTGGTTCATGGAACAGAATAGAAACAAAAAAATCATTGATAAAATATTAGAAGGAAACTATAAATAGCAGAGCCATAGCTGACTTTTTTTTCTTTTTCCAGTTAAGAATGCTGTGTGCTAGCTAGCAATATAAATGTATTACTTCCCGTGTGCCAGATAGAATGTTTGAAAACTGCACCAGTACATTTTATATCACCATAAAAATATATAGTTCTAGTGACAAAACAATTCTTACAAGTTGTCCCTCTAGGCTCAGAGGATCACGGTTTGAAAGGTGTTTGGAAGCCCTTCTCTAGAAATATAATTACCAAGCTTGCATAGATTGTATTACTTAGTCTACATAAAATGTGCAAAAGCCAGCAGGGGCATTTTTGGAAACAGATTAGTCAAGAATCGTAACTCTTCACTTTTATTTCATGTCATATATCTCCAGTTATTAAAAATATAAATCAGGGTTGTCCACAGATTTAATTAAGATCATGCTTGATATAAAAAAGGATGACATAGTATCGTTGGAAAGTCACATGCGCATTTCGAGATGCTGTACTTTCTGAGCACTAGTTAGCAGTTTCCATGATATCCAGCACACCGTTAACTATAGGCCAAAGAAGCCAGCAAACAACCACCACACTGCTCATGTTTCTCATTATATATGGATTTTTTTAAATAACTCTAACTTTCACCAAAGATTTGCTTTAATAAGAAGAATTCTGATAACAGGGTGTGCAATTAAATTTATAACGGCTGCATTTATTGAGTGGCTACTATAGGACTCAGCCCTATAACTATACCTCACTTGATTTTTTTTTTCCAGAACAATCCAATAAGAATGTTTCCTTCTCTATATCTTATGAGAAAATCAGAGGTCAGAAAGACTTCATATGAGTGGGAATCATCCAAGATTCAAATCCCAAAGCCAATACTGAGAGGCACTCATTGCCTCTCAGAATGATGAGGAATAACTCCAAAGATTTTTCTTCTCAGACATATTAATGGTCTAAGTTCTTGTACCTGGTAGGGTAAGGTAGGGAGAAGGGGAGGGAGATTATGTGCTTTGGATAACAACTCATAGAACCCATAAATACGGAACTTTTAATTGCCTGGACTATTTAAATATGGAATTTGGTAAATGGCACCTATATGTAGAGACAAAAAATTTAAATGTATATTCAAAGATACTTTGCAATAGAAAATAAGAAAAATCAAGAAGGCAGAGAATGATCAAAGAGACAGGTAAGGATGGTCATGTGGTTTCCTGGACCATGTGGAGATGACTGCAGTCCACTCCTGAGAGACCACACCTCATCCAGCACCGAAGTGTCTGAAACCAGCACCAGTGAGCTGTTCTTATGACTAAAAACTTATCTCCAGTGTTAATAAGCAGTGGTGAAAGTAGTCATGTATACAGGAAACGATGAAGGCTGAGAGGGGAGATCAAGCTGGATTCCCAGTCTGCCCTGTACTGTCCTCAAGAGAAACAAGAAGGTCTAATCACTTAAAAATATTAGTATCTTGCTGGGTGCCCGTGATTCATGCCTGTAATCCTACCTACTCAGGAGACTGAGATCTGAGGACCACAGTGCAAAGCCACCCCAGGCAGGAAAAGTCTTGAAACTTTTATCACCAATAAACCACCAGAAAATGGGAAGTGGTGCTGTGGCTCAAGTGGTAGAGCGCTAGCTGAAGAGCTGAAGAGCTGAGGGACAGTGCCCAGGCCCAGAGTTCAAGCCTCATGTCAAACAACATATATATATATATATATATATCTTAGTCACATCTATAAAAACGTATTTGCTTCTAATATCTAGTGTAAATAGTATCCAATTAGGATCTGGGCCTTGGTGGCTTTGGCCTGTAATACTAGCTACTGAAGAGGCTGAGATCTGAGGATCCAGCTTTGAAGCCAGCACTGGCAGGGAAAACCCATAAGACTTTTATCTCCAATTAACCAACAAAAGCTGGAAGCAGAGGGAGTGGCTCAAACACTAGAGCACCAATCATGACTGAAAAAGCCAGGTGAGAGTGTGCCGCTCTGAGGTTCAAGCCCTAGTACTGTCACAACACACACACACACACACACACACACACACACAAACACATGTATATGTATATACACATATATATATACACACATATATATATGTGTGTATATATATATATATATATATATAATTCAATTATACCCTTCTAAACAATGCTTTAGACTCCTTCTTATTTTTATCTTGCTGTCATTAACTGGTCCATCCAAATACCTCCTGTTATGTTTCTCTGAATATCTTTCCTTAAAACAGGATTCTTTCATTACTTCAAAGTGAAATAACTTTACAACAAATGGCAAACCACACATAAAAATTGGAGATATTTTCCTAAAATAACTAGGGAACCAGTCAAATAAAAAAAATAACAAATTACTCATCTGTAACACTGCCTGAAGTCAGGAGATTCTACTCAGCAGCTTGAGAAAGAAAAGCTTCCTGTCATTAGAGGAAAGTTCAAGAAATGATACAAAAGAATGACATGCAAAAATTCATTCAGAACAGATTAGCAATCTGAATAAGACAGGAACCACACCACTCTTAGAAGAAATGTAGGGCTGACTTTTGTGACACTGAGCTAGACATTCGTTCTTTATACTCAATACCAAAAGTATAAGCCACTGTGTGATAAACTGTATCTTACCAAATTACAATTTTTACTTTATTTTATTTATTATTTTTTGTCGGTCTGGTGCCTGAACTCAGGGCCTGGGAGCTGTTCCTCAGCTCTTCAGTTCAAGGCTAGTGCTCTACCACTTGAGCCAGTGCCACTTCCGGCTTTTTCTGCTTATGTGGTGCTGAGGAATCGAACTCAGGGCCTCATACATGTGAGGCAAGCACTCTACCACTGAGCCACCTTCCCAGCCCAATTACAACTTTTAATGCATTGAAGGACAAATAAAACTACTTTAGTAGAACTAAGTTTAAATAAAGGCCTATGCTGAGATCTACTGAGGTTGCCTATTTGTTTGGCATAATATTTTGTGGTCTCTAGGATGACAGTAAAAAGGCAAAAAGAAAACACAGGCAATATATGAGATGCAAGTTACTTCCAGCTTTGTGCAATCACTATATAAATGCAACTAATTTTATTTTTGCTCTTCTTTTAGCATCTTGGAGTTACTTATGGTGATCATTCAGGATGGATATAATGGATGTGACCATGATTTCTGTGTTTGTAGTGTGGCAAAGGAAAATAAATGAAAATTCTCCTCATTCTTTCCTCCTAGGAGTGGAAGAGAACATTAACTCACGAGAGGAGATGAGAATAATAATATAGAGATCATGGTTGGGTGGAAAGTGTAAAGTCACTAAGTCAGAAAATCTGAAGTCCAGAGTCAGCTCTACCACTGGCTTCATGGTGAGACCTTAGTTAGGTGACATTGAACTTGCCGCTCCTCACATGCAGAACTGGTTAAGTACAAAACGATGTTCTCACACATTTGCTAGGAATAGTTAATTAGATACACTCTATGAAACATTGAATTCAATAATTTCTAGTACAACAGAAAGAACACAAATATGTTAAACTGGTTTTTAACAGGTATGCGTGATCATTGAGAAGAAGAAAAAAATCTGCCTTCATGTTTTATCCTACTGATTGTTTATGCAAATTTTGTTAGCAGAGGACAGGGTTTTCCAATGGCTCTGTTCCCTCTTATCATCAGTTGGAGTTCCTGGAACAAAGTAGGCACTCAGTAATTTGCTGATCTAATAACAAATCCCTATGCAATCTGTGTACTAATTTCCCTTTGGACTTTTCCTAAACCTACATACTTCAGATACAAAACGTACCATAGTACCATTTATTTTTATTTCTGACCCATATGCAGAATAAAACATGTATTGTCTCATTTAAACAATTAGCAGACTTTTTTGTTGGTTGTGGGACCTGAACTCTGGCCCTGGGCACTGTCCCTCAGCTCTTCAACTCAAGTGGAGAGCCTTACTACTTGAGCCACAGCGCCACTTCCAGCTTTTTTCTGCTTATGTGGTGCTGAGGAATCGAACCCAGGGCCTCATGTATGTGAGGCAAGCACTCTACCACTGAGTCAACTTCCCAGCCCAGGAAGCACATTTTAAGCCAAGAGGAATTCAATGCCATGCACTAATCAGTACTGATTGGACACAAGTTACCATAACAAAAAAGAGGGGCTGAGGCATTTCCTAATGATGCTTCCTGATTTATGTATTTTGGGTTGCCAAATCTGCAAGCAGGGGGCTGGGAAGGTGGCTTAGTGGTAGAGCGCTTGCCTTGCATGCATGAGGCCCTGGGTTTGATTCCTCAGCACCACATAAGCAAAAAGAAAAAATCCGGAAGTGGTGCTGTGGCTCAAGTGGTAGAACGCTAGCCTTGAGCTGAAGAGCTGAGGGACAGTGCCCAGGCCCAGAGTTCAGGCCCCACAACCGGACCCCCCAAAAAAAACTGCAGTCAGGGAAATAACAAGACATATTCATATCTTGAATCTCTAAATCTATACCGCATCCCTCAGAAAATATGCAGAGCTTTTTCTGACAGCTTATTGGCCTCACACAAGAGAGGTGCAACCAGGGTCACCAAAATTTTAAAAGGCTTTCTCAGGGATTTCTGTGACAGAATTATTATAGTAGACAGTTTTCCTGAGTAAGAGCCATCTCTATTGAAAAGTGATATTTGAAAATGCATTAAGAAACATCCTCATGTACCAACCAATAATATTTCGAGAGATTTTAATGCTAACACCTTTCAAAATTGAATCAAATTGTCATTATACTTCCAGTTTTTATAATTTTTTATTGAGATTAAGTGATTACATAAATTTCACAGTATTGTGGGATAGTTCTACTCAGTTAAAGTCACAAACAAATTTTAACCTTCACAAGGCCAATTGTCATTATCATGGTCTATAAAGTTTGCGAGTTCTTTGAGCTTTGATAATACAACTAATTCTTCCACATCCAATAATATGTACATTTCTTTCCTTTTGCTTAGTGTCAGCTGTTCCCTCTTTCCCTCTCATTCCCTCCCTCCCATTGCTGTCCTTGAGTTGCTTGAGTTGCTTAGTTCGTTTTCATCCATGTCCAGTGCAACTGATGGGCCCCTCTGTTGAACATTTTCACGTTTTCTTGTCCTCTTCCTAGCTTCCCTCAGATGTGCATACACACACACACACACACACACACACACACACACACACACACACACACACACACACACACCATTTATGTGGTGAATAGCATGGAGTCATTTAGAAATGATATGGCAAACTGAGTGGAGGTCCTCTGTTTCTTGAGTCCTGTACACTTTGTCATATCGTCTTACATTTTGAATTTAGCATCCACATATCAGGGAGACCATGTGCTATTCATTTCTCTGATCTTGGCTTACCTCCGTTTTATATAGGTGATACTATACAAAGACACTATCTAAAGCACTATAGAGGAATGACAGGGAAAACAGTACCACTGGATTGGAAGTCAATATTTTGACTTGACCTTCCATGGTCTTTCCTCTGTATCTGAACTGTGTACACTGTGAGGAAAAGCAGACCAAGTTACCATGTCATGGCCACTGATGGAATTTTCGAATCGTCAGGAAAAATTGGGATTCTTGTGTGAGCATCAGGATAATTATATTAGTCAATGAGAGAGAGTCGTGCAATACAGGTGCTGACAGCCAGCTAGAGAGGGAAGACTTGGGGTATAAACTTGACTTAGTGACATAAATGGGTGATGGTGAGTAACTACAGGTTATTTTGAGTAAAGTAAAATATGATGACTCAAAAATCATCCCTGGCCTACTTAGTACAGAGTCATTCAGTTCCCAAGATATGGAAATGTCCAACTTATTAAGAGAAAAGAAAGCATTTAGACAAGAGCAAGAGCCAAGTGCTGGTGGCTCAAACCTGTAATCCTAGCTACTCAGGAGGCTGAGATCTGAGGACTGAAGTTCCAAACTAGCCTGAGCAGTAAAGTCCATGAGACTCTTTTCTCCAATTAACCACCAAAAACTGGCAGTGGTGCTGTGGCTCAATGTGGTAGAGCAGTGGCCTTGAGCAGAAAGAGCTCAGGGACAGCAACCAGGCCCTGAGTTCAAGCTTGACCCCTCCCCCCAAAAAAGAGGGAAGAACAAGTAATTTAAAATTAAGTGCTGTAAGAAATAGTACAGTAGACCTCTCTTGTTGGAAGGAAGATGTATAAGAGAACTACAAAGTTAAGCCAGAAATTAAATTAGGAGGCATCTGTCCATGTATGCAAAAGGTATAGACAAGCATACTTCATGAATATACAGTTATGGCAGAGAAAGAAGAGGAAAGACAGGAAGACACTGACACAAAAATAAAAGGGAATCTAGCCATAAATCTAATCATTGCTGCTGCGCACGGCTACCTGGAGGATGAGGCAGGAGTTCAAGGCCAGTCTAAGCAACACAGTTAAACCTAACCCTCACTACCTGGAGGATGAGGCAGGAGTTCAAGGCCAGTCTAAGCAACACAGTTAAACCTAACCCTCATAAATAGAGGCCATGCTGATTACCAGAACCCAGGAGCCCTCTAGGAGCTTCAAGAGTTGACCCATCAATAGAAAAGAAGAGGAATATGTGTGCTACTGCTATTGATTGTAAATTTAACTATCAAATTTGGGGATGGGAAGGTAAGAGTGCCCAAAGAGCGGGCACAATCAACTTCCATAAAAGTGTCTTTGAAACTCAGAAACAGCATAGAGTTTGCTCAGCCCTTGGAGGCCTGTTCCTAGCTTCCAAGGACTTGTTGGCTGTCAGTTCTCTAAAGGTCCCCTCGTAGGTCCCATTTAGCTCTTTGTCTCCAGCTATGTTGAGCTTTCTCTGGCCTCTCAAAGATGCTCTCAATGGAACAGTAGAAATCTGTGTCTACAGAAAGAATTGGGCCTGACTGGAGTTTATATGTGGACTCCTGCACTTGTTGTGTGACCTACAGCACCTTTATGAGCCTCAGACCCTCTTGCTAAGAAGACAGAAACACACAGCTTCTGATGGTCATGGTACAAAATGATATTGTTACCAATGGTGTGACACTGTCTTCTCTTGCAGAGAATATCTTCATCTTAGGCTGAATATTATAAGATTACATAGGGGCCAGAGGCTAAGGAATGCCAACCATCTGGTACCAACTCAAAGGATTTGCATGGAAATACCCAGAGACAGAGTCCAATCAAGTCTCATAGAAGCATTGCTTGCATGATGTCTGCTTCCTCCTGTTTCTTCCTCCCTCCTGCTCCTCCTCCTCCTCTTGCTCCTCCTCCTCCTGCTCCTCCTCCTTCTCCTCCTCCTGCTCCGCCTCCTCCTCCTCCTTCTCCTCCTCTTCTTCCTCCTCCTCCTCCTCTTTCTCCTTCTTCACTTTTTCCTTCCCTTTCCCCTTCTCTTCCATCTCCTCCTTCTCTTCTCCTCCCCTTTCCCTTTCCCTTCTCTTTCTCCTTCCCCTTCACCTCCTCCTCCTCCTTCCCATTCTCCCTCTTCCTCTTTCCTCTTTCTCCTCCTTTCTTGTACATGTCTTGGAGCTTGAACTCAGGGCCTGGGCACAGTCCCTGAGCTTCTTTTCCTCAAGGTTAGCTCTCTACTACTCACAGTTAACTGAAGATAAGAGTCTCACAGACTTTCTTGCCCAGGCTGAGTTTGAACTGTGATCCTCAGATCTCAGTCTACGAATAACTAGGATTACAGATGTGAGCCACTGGCTCCTGTTTCTCCTTGAGATAATTCATTGCCTCATGCATGAAGATCATACTCCCAGCCTGAAACCAATAGGGACTAATCTTCATACTTGTCTTCATACTCCAGCATATGTACGAGGAACTGTCAGACTGGAGCTTCCTAGACACCTCATGTTTAGAAACTCTTTCTGAGGCTCTGGACCTCATATTTGAGTCTTTGTATTTTTCTTAACTTTTTAAATGATTACAGGTTTTGAATTGCATTTGTTTCAGGCTTCCTCAAAGCTGAATTTCTAAAACTTTGTTCACTTCCCTTGAAATCAACCATCAGCAAAGAAACCTCAAATGCTTACCTGGTATTTTTTTTTTACTTCAATCTGCTGCTTAAACTCAGCCTTGATCCAGATCCTACCTCACCCTCTCCTGAATACATGAGGAGCTGACTTTACCTTGAATTCCTATTAGAAACCATGGAATCCTTTGTCTTTTGAAATTCACTCCTTTAGTTCTTTTATATTTAGCCTGCCCAACAGCTAGCTAAGCTGGATAAACTATATCAGCCATGAGCTGAGAAGTCAGAACATATCTGTAGACTGTACACACACACACACACACACACACACACACACACACACAGCAGTAGCAGCCTGGAATCAATTGGAGGACACACTTTCAGGCCTCTTCCCACAACTCAGATAAATAAGGAACCTTCTTTCAAAACTGAAGGATTGAGTCTTGCCTTCTTCCCCAGGGTCAAGCAAAGCAGCAGGTGTGTGCTCACCTGCTTGTCCACATGCATATCATTCCCACCTTGGCCCCCAGGAGACAATCACCCCCTACACCCTAGGTGGAGCATTCAACTGTGGGCCTGGCCCAGGACATCGCCCTTGATCCAAGGAGACCATAGCCTATTTTTATTCTCTGCTTCCTTGTTAAGCCCTATGTAAGCCCACCCCAAAATCCAGTCCCTTGCACAACCTCTAATCCTGTGGGAAGGTCAGTGTCCCTTGCTGTTCCTCAATAAACAGTCCTAGCCTGTTAAGGATTGAGTCCGGCCTATTCCTTTTCTGTTCTCCTCCATTTTCTTAGATGATAGAGCTTATGAGTAGAGTTGGTATGTAATTTAGTGGCTGTGATTTACATTGAAAACTAGCATTTCATTCTTTATGCCCCATCTATGAAAGTAATTGTGTAAACCAAAGTTCCCTTAAGTGTTTATGTCAAGGTCCTTCAAATGAACATCTTTTAACTCTAATGCTATTTTTCCCTATTTAATATGTAAGCTGCCTTGGATACAGAGCTAAAACTACTGCATTCTTTGTTGTAATCACAAAGGCTTAGTGACACCTACAATGTCTTAACCTCAATTAGTATCCTAAAGTGTTATATACAATTAAGAATAACTATATTTCTATTTGATCTCCTTGTTGCATTTTAATTGGAAATAAGGGTTTTTGTGGCAAAGATCACAGCTCAAAGCCAACCTGGGCAGAAAACTCCCTCTGAGACCCCATCTTCCTACTAACTAGCAAAAAGCCAGGCTAAAAGCATGGTTCAAGAGACCCTCATCTCTACACAACAAGCAGAATTCTGGAAATAGTGCTATGGCTCAAAGTGATAGAGTAAAAGAAGTGCTCAGGAACAGTACCCAGGCCTTGAGTTCAAACCCTGTGACTGACAAAAGAGATGCCAACTGGGAAAAGCCATTTCAGCAAACAAGGACCTAGACTCACAGGACAAATGTTAGTCCTGTAGTAAGAGGGGATAGTGTCATATTCAAAATGGAGTCACCCTTTCAAAATTAACTAGAGTCAGGAGATCAAAAGAACATAGTTAATGCCCATCTAATTAATTAATGCCCATTAATGCCCACCTCATGTCCATTCCTATCTACCGTCTAACTGTACAGGAACATACATTCTTGCCTTTGTTACCTGCTTTTTCTATATCCTATCCACACTATATAATCCAGACATCTATAGTCCAGTTACATGAAATTTCTCCTTCCCTGCAATGGGACAGAGTTGGGCTTATGCTCCAACTGGAACTGTTCTGGTTTGTGGCCAGGGTGTGTGTGTTTGCCTGTGTCATTATATCAACTGGTCCTACTACCTTGTCAGCCTTTTGTGTGATCTACCTTTTTCAAGTTTCTCTTTAACAGGATTACAGCCCTCGCTCAGGACCTGGGAGCAAGTCAAGGCCATCCTATTACGGCAGGCAACCAGAGGTTTCTCTTAACACCACCCTGCCCTGCCCAGCACAGACCTGGACCCTGAAGACCCCAGCTTCAGTGATTTCCTGTATACCCCCATGTCAGCAGGAAGTAGCCAGAAAGACAACTGCTGACCCCTTCCCCCACCTGCTTTGGCCCAACTTCTTTATGCGTCCAAAAGATCCTATATGAAGATCTGCCTCTCCCCTCTCGGCACACTCTTTTTATGTATCTAAAGATAGAATAGGGAGGATTCAGCCCTGCCTTCTTCCCCAGAGTCAAGCAAAGCAGCAGGTGTGTGCTCTTGTGCTCGTTCACACTCAGGTCATTCCTACCTTGGCCCCCAGGAGACAATCACCCCCCCCACACACACACCCCAGTTGGAGCATTCCACTGTGGGCCTGGCCACGAGGATATCACCTTGATCCAAGACCATAGCCCCATTTTATTCTCAGCTTCCTCGTTAAGCCCTCATAAGCCCACCCCAAAACCCAGTCCCTTGTACAACCTTCAATCCCGAGAGAAGGTCAGTGTCCCTCTCTGTTCCTCCATAAATAGTCCTAGCCTGTTGAGAATCGAGTCTGGCCTATTCCTTTTCCATTCTCCTCCATTTTCCCAACAAAAATAATGCTACTCAGTGCACTCCAATCCAGGTCTTACTTTTCTTATTTCCTCTAATAAAAACAATCATACTTCCTTACCTTAGAAGTAATTTCCTTTCACTGTCTACCTACAATCAAAACCAACCCTACTCTCAATCGTCTATCCTCTAGGACGCTTAATTATCCTGCTGCTGTTCATGCTCCGCAAAGAAACTTCTACCTCAAATTTATTAGGTGAACTGTCCACTTATCTCATAAATGACTCTCCTCGCTGGTCTCAGAGAATTTGAAGTTTATCTCTGTAGATAGTATTATGGTTTTTAGTATGATCTTCCTAGAAGGAGAAAAAAAAAAACCTCATCACCTAAATTTATTCCGTTCTATGAAAGGCTGACAGTTCAATTCTCTGTGGAGAGATGTAGGGTCAAGCAGCACTAGCAGAAGTAGCAGATTTCAACCTAAGGTAATTTGGTGAGGAGGAGGGAAGCAGTGTAGCAAATCATTCCTGCATCTTTCCTGAGGACGGGCATGTTCCTCTGCTGGTTCTTTGAACTGTGGACTGTTCTTATTAGTGTCCTTAGGGATGCAGATAGCCATCCACTTGGGAAGCAAAATTAATAAGTAGAACTTAGGGAACCCAAGAAAGGGATCCAAAGCTGGGAAGATTTCAGAGTAACAAAGAGGCTAAAAAAAAGTAATGACAGTAGATTTGATTATTTTAGTAACAACAGAATTCAGAAAGCAAAGGAATAGCTCAGATTAGATGCTGGTTGAACAAAATATGTGCATAAATATTTTCATAGGTTTTTTTTCTTGGAAGAGAAATGTATTTCGATAATATTCAGAAGCAAGGAGTAATTTGAAAAGTATAAAACATTAAAGACTGATTTGTAAGTCTATATTTATTATCTCTAGGTAGTTGTACAAAGAAGTATAAATCCAACCTATCAATTTATGAGCATAATGCATCTTGATCAATGTAAAGACAGGCTTTTAAGGGAATTCCTCAAATATCACATTTTACTAATTTAGTGGATTCTATTAATTCACCATCTTGTGTCTAAGCTATACAGTAAATACTCCTGTTATTTTGTACTGGCATTTAATCAGAGAGCAAGACATAATTTAGATATAATCCTTGAAATATAAAGTGAAAAGAGTTATCCATTTAAATTAATACTCTCTCAAACCTGTGAATTTTTCCCCTCTCAGGTATATTTCGTTGAATCCTTATTTTAGTCCAGCATTCTCTTGTTTAATTTGTGATCTTCATTGACTTCTGTTTAGTTAATAGGATTGCTTTTTCTTTGCCTATGAAAGACTTTGTATATCTGGGGAACCACTAAATGTCACCAAAATGTCTGATGTCCCCTGCCTAACAAGAATGTGGAAGCATTGTTAGGAAATGACATTCCAAGTTTCGCTGAGTCTTCCTGAAATTTGCTGAGTTATTTAATTTGCAAACAAATGTCTTCATCTATGTTGAAAAGCCTAATTGACAGAGTTGAAGCAATAGCTCAGTAAAAATAGGACTCTCTTTCTCTCTCTCTCTTGCTTTTTTTTTCTACAGAATTCTTTTTGTAGTGTTTTACTGTTTATCACCAGGTGACAAAATTATACACTTACGTGGGGAAGTAGTTTAAATATGGTGCCAGCTGTGGCATATGACTGCCTAGGGCAGTTGGAAATGTTTCCACTGATACCTCTGAGAGAGAAAATCATCACTCAATCTCACCATAAAAGCTACATAGAGACAAAAATCAATCACTCTAAAAGAGCAAAGAAAAATATCATGCATCATAAATATACTCTGGCAGCTCTACATTAATAATAGGCCTGTATTTATTTATTTTTTTTTAGATTTTTAAAGTAGCAAGTCCTCGAAGAACATGTACAGAATATATGAATGTGTCACAAAGGTTAAGTGCTAGCCAATAACAAAACATGCCAATATGTGAGAATAAAATAATAAGACAAAATTGAATTTCACATTTTTTTAAACCTTCTTGCAGATTAGAACAGCAGATTTGCAGGCACAGAAAGTTTGTGCTTAACTGCAATCATTATAGCACTTTGCATGTGACTTTGCATCTTAATAAGATCACTGAAGACTTTGAAATGGCTTGCAAACTGGCTTTGGTCCACAAATCTTTAAAATTTATAGCCATATTTGTTCAACACTGTGTACCTGGTACCATTTCAAATTTCTAGGTGTTTCTCCTCCAGAGGATACAGATTTCAATTCCTGCAAAGTTAGACTGAATTAGAGCTAAACTTCCATCTCTACCACCTTGTAAATCATACTTCAGCTCTCAAAAAATATTTTTAAAGTGGGATGAAAATATACAGTCATTCTAAGTCTGTGTGTCTTCAGTTTCAAATTTCAAACACCCAATCTTTCATTTTCTTTGTTGCATTGGATAAGAGACTATGTTAAGTCTTCAAGCTCTTTTCTGTAATCTAAGAATGTTAAAAATGCAAATAAACAGAACTAAGAAATACTCCTAATCATTTGGGTAAATGCCCAAAAGTGGGATTGCTGGGTCACAGGGGAGCTATATGTGGAATCTTTTGAGGAACCTCCATACTACTTTCCAAAGTGGTTGAACAAGTTTACACTCACACCAACAATACAGTAGGGTTCCCTTCTGTCCACATCCCCTCCAGCATCTGTTGTTATTAGAGTTCTTGATTATAGCCAGTCTAACCAGCGTGAGGTGGTATATCAATGTTATTTTGATTTGTATTTCTTTTATGGCTAGAGAAGTTGGCCATACTAAGGATACTAGTACAACTATGTTTATGGCAGCATTATTTACCATAGCTAAGATATGGAACCAACCCAGATGCCCTTCAGTAGATGAATGGATCAAGAAAATGTGATATATATACATATATATATATATATGTGATATATATATATATATATACACACAATGGAATTCTATGTATATACATATATATATATATATATATATATATATATATATATATATATAATGGAATTCTATGCCTCCATCAGAAAGAATGACATTGCCTCATTTGTTAGGAAATGGAAAGACTTGGAAAAAATCATATTAAGTGAAGTAAGCCAGGCCCAAAGACACATAGGTCCCATGGTTTCCCTTATTTGCAAAAACTATCATATGTATAGGACAAGCAGAAAAGGCTAAAAGCCATGTACATATGACCATATAAGATGATGTTAAGCAAAATGAACCCTAAGATAGGGACACAAATATCTTTTTTCTTTCTTGCTATTGTTTCTAACATATTTATAATGTCCCATGTGATTTTTTATTGTTGCTTTGTATGTTCCTCCCCCATGGTATAACCGCTGTTTTCACTGTATTTGATGTCAGTGCCCTGCATCTTGTATATACACTTCTCTAATTCGGGGAGGGGAAGGGAATAAACAAAATGCTTAAATAGGGATACAGGTTGACATATTGTAACAATGAGATGTACAACTTTGGCAAGGTTGGGGGGAGTAGTTGTGGAGGTGGGAAGAGATGGTAGGGAGAAAACAAAGGAGGAGGCAACAATGCTCCATAGGAAATGTACTCATTACCTTACTCATGTAACTGTAATCCCTCTGCACAACATTTTTACAATAAAAAAAAGTACAAAAAAAGAACTACTCCTAATCATGAGAAATGAAATCCCATTGCATAAAATAACACCATCATTAGATGACCATTACCAAGTCAGAAGGGCAATATGCACATAAAAACAGACATATAAGCCAGGCATTGAGGACTAAGGGCTGTAATCCTAGCTACTCAGGAGGCTGAGATCTGTAGTTCTGGGTTGGAACCAGCCTGGGTAGAAAAGTCTGTGAGACTCTCTCTCCAATTTACTAGCTAAAAGCTGGAAGTAGGGTTGAGTGAATTCAAACCCTAGTATCCCCTGCCTCCCCACACACACACTCGGGAAAAATCCCAACAAATAAATCAATAAGTACCATACACACACACACACACACACACACACACACACACACACACACACACACATACACACACATGCACACCTATATATACACTTACTTTGTGGATAGAAGAAAATGGGGATGATTCCCCACCTCGTTGTTCAAAACCTAGATCTATTTTTATTGCTATCCATTATTAAGTAAACAAGCCACAGCAAGCAAGAAAAGTGGACAGAGCACTATTTTCAGCCAGAGTTCACTGTCCTTCCTACTTAGAGTTATCCAGAAAGGTGAATCATCCGTACTGGACGAACTATGAAATTAGAATGATGGGTTTTCACAGTGATAGAAGATGTGGTGGAACAGGCCTTTTATCAAGCAGGATAAAATCTGCTCTCAAAAACACTTCCATGAGCAGGATTTTTTTTTCTCCCTTGTGACCTTCACACAATTAACATTCTGCACAGCTGAAAGAAGGAGAATGAGTTGAAGATGCAGCGACACAAGGTCATCCCTAGGTGGTTTTACTGCCCTAAAAATAGATATTTTACAAGCTACCCAACATGGGCTCTCACAAGGGGCGGTCACTTGTTATTTATGGGGAAGAAAAGGGCACATTGAAAACTCTCTTCTCTGAAGAATTTTTTTTCTTACTTTCACACACACAAAAAATGAACCCTAATATTCAAAATCATCTCACTAAATTTAAAAACTTCCCTTCAGAGAAAGGCTTACTAGACTTAAGTAGCCCTGCCCGTAATTTTCAAGGATCAAAAACATTACTCCTTCTGAGGAATAGGAAAATGGGTCAGTCAGATTGCTGGGGCTACTATGTTTAGCCAGTTCCACCCTCAGCACGAGGTGCTCTCATAGCCTGCCTGCTGTTACTCCATAATTCCGCTATCCTTCTTTACATGACCAACTAGGGATCACCTGAAATTGTGTCCCTTGATTCCTTCCCTGGAGGATGTGTACCATTTATGGTTTGGATGCTCCTCTTATTCATGTTTCCAACATACCTTTCTTCCTCATAGTTTATAGAGAGGGAGTGGTTGTACAGGAGAGGGCTGGTCTTCCTCTTCTCCTCACCAAATCCATTAGTCTCACCTGTGTTCTTCACCTTCCTTCTGGGATACACACAGCCTACCCCAATCCCATGGAGACCTCTGCCTAGTTCTAGCAGGGGCCAACTGCACCCTTTGGGATAGTCCTGCTTCAACGATGCCCACTCTCCTCCTTTCTGCTCCTATTTTCCTCCTATTGTATGATCAGGTGCTCTGGTATCTTCTCTTGGAAATTTAAAGTCTCCTCTCATCATTACTTATTGACCATTTCCCTTTTCTGCTCCAGTTTCTCAGTGTAGGTTATCATGATTGGTCTTTCCTGGTTTATGTATTTCATTGCCTCCTATTCATTACTTGTAATTCAGTTCCTGTTTCCTTCCTTCTATACCTGCTCTTTCTAAACCAGCTCACAGCTTCCATCATCCCATAACCGTCCATAGTCAGCCATCATCTCTTCAGGGGAACTTTGTACTACATGTTCCTGTGAGAGCATGCCGTTCTGGTTTTCCTCACAGCATAGTACTTAGTGATGAGTTCGCCTTATACACCAGTATCATCAGGGGTGGAAGTTACAGCTGTCTGCACGTGGCCTTTGCCAACTCTTCTTCTGCCACCGTTACAGATCAGGCTGTTCCCAAGGTTGGTACTGAGACTTGTTCTTTCCTCTTTTCTTCTCCCCACTGAGATGTCATCCAGCCCCACAGCGTGAATTTTTGTCCTCATTTTCCCAATTCTTTCACTGTCCTATGAGTTCCAGACTCAGCCCAATGGCCTCAGTGGTATAAAAGAACATTTAGTTTTTCTGCAGTACCATTCTTTCTATAGACTGTCATTTCTTACTGCTCTTTCCTAATATCTACACTTCCAGTTAAGTTAGAAAATGAGGGGAGAACTTTTCTTTCGCCTCCAGATTCTATCCATTTGACCTGACCTCCAAAATGAGCTTCAAATGATTGCTCTCCATCCCACTATTACCTGTATCTCTGGTCAGTGGCCATGTTTTCTTAAATACTTTGCTACTGTTTCACCCATCTACCCACCTCCATGCCATTCAGGGTGATATTTGGCAACAGAAATTAAATTTTTAACTTTATTTTATTGTAAAGGAGATGTACAAGGGGTTACAGTTACATAAGTAAGGTAATGAGTACATTTTTTTGTCAAATAGAGTTATCCCCTCCTGCATTTTCTCCCATTTTTCCTCTCCTCTCCTCCAAGCTGTAAAGTTCATTTTTGACATAGTGTCATACAAGTATTGTTGTTGCATTGGTTCATCTTTTGTCCTTGTCTCACCATTTTGTTATTTCCTTTCCCTTTCCTTCCCCAAATCAGATAAATGTATATATAAGACATAGAGTACAAAAATCCAAAACAGTGATACAAGGGATGAACCAAAGGAAAAAAATTGAAAGGAAAAAAGTTCACACAGTACATCAAAATAACAACAACAACAAATATCCTCTTGTTTCCATATCTTGGAATTTGTTTCAATTAGCATCATTTTATGTGGTCATATATACACAGATATTGAGCTATTGTGATCCTCTGCTAGGACTATCCTAGACATATATTAATTTATTACAAAAGAGGGAGACCATGGAGCCTATGTTTCTTTGGGTCTGGCTTATTTCACTTAATATGATTTTTTCCAACTCTTTCCTTTCCTTATGAATGGGTCAATGCCATTCTTTCTGATAGAAGCATAGAATTCCATTGAGTATATATGCCACATTTTCTTTATCCATTTATCTACTGAGGGACATCTGGGTGATTCCATATCTTGGCTACAGTCAATAATCTCACGATGACCATGGTTGTGCTGGTAGCTTTAATGTGGCCTTGATTGTGATCATTTGGGTAAATGCCCAGGAGTGGGACTCCTGGATCATAAAGAAGCTCTATGTTTAGTCTTTTGAGGAAGCTCCATACTGCTTTCCAGAGTGACTGAACAAGTTTACATTCCCACCAACAGTGTAGTAACACTCACTTTCTGCTACATCCCTGCCAACATTTGTTATTTGTTTTCTTGATAATGACCATTCTACCTGGGGTGAGGTGGAATCTCAAAGTTGGATCTCTATCTATCTATCTATCTATCTATCTATCTATCTATCTATCTATCTATGCACCAGAATCAACTCAAATGGATCAAAGACCTCAAGGTAAGGGCAGATACCCTGAGAATATTACAGGAAGGGATAAGGCATATACTAGGGCTCCTTGGCACAGGTTAAAATGTCCTAAATAAAGATCCAGAAACACACAAACAAAGGCTGAATAAATGGAATTGAATTAAACTACAGAGCTTTTTCATGGCAAAGGACATAGCTAGTAAGATAAATAGAAAGCCCACAGATTGAGAGATGATCCTCACAAGCTATAAAACAGACAAGGCCCTCATATCAAAAATATACCTAGAGCTCAAAAAATTAAAACCCAAGAATAGCTAGCAGACACATGAAGAAATGTTCAACATCTCTGGCCATAAAAGAAATTAAATTTTTGTCAACTGGCTGCTTACAATTTTTATCAACATTGCAGTGCTCTGTGAATATCCTTGAATATCCATTTCTATCGTCTCTAAGACTTTCCATCATTCTCCCATCATCTCTCCCAACCCCACTCATTTCCTCAAGTTACCCAATTCCTTTTTTCACACATGTACTTTGAGTATTATGACTGTATTTGCTAGTGAATTGGGGATGAAAAAAATCTCACAATTTGTCTGCCCAAGCTGTCTCTGAGCCTTGATCCTCTGATATCAGCCTTCTGAGTAGTTAATGTTATAGCTATGGCAACTGTCTCCTATTGTCTCTCTTGAGAGCTAGCCCTCATCCAGTAATAGTAAGGTGTGTAAGGTGTGTGTGTGTGTGTGTGTGTGTGTGTGTGTGTGTGTGTGTGTGTGTATACAGAGTGTATGGAAGCTAAACTAGGCCTTGTTGCTTCCAGGCAGAGGACTAGCTGAGTTCTCCACATCTTGGTGGGAATGAGTATCTTTGTGTTGCAACTATGTCACACTTCAGCCTCAGTTATTTCTCCTCTCAATGCTTACTAGAACAACCTGAAAATAAGGACAGTTCTAGGCTGGGGATGCAATTCAGTGGGACAGCTCTTGACTTGTGTGCACAAGAACTTGGGATGGACTCCCAGCTCTGAGAAACAAAAATAAATAATAGAAAAGGCATTTTCTTCAGGTTGAGCTAATATTTATGATAGCAAGTCAAAGGTACATATAAACATCAACTTCTGGAGAGTCAATGTCAGAATCTATATCCCAGGAATCCAGTTTAGAATGACATCAGTCCCAAAGGTTCCTCTTTAATTCTGAAACCCAAGAAAAAATATCCCCTCATCTCCATACCCTTCCACATTGTTATTCCCTCAAATTCCCTCCAGTTCCTCCCCTTCTTAACTGTGACCCTACCTTGCAGTTGTGTAGGATAAAACTCACACCAGGGCAGGAAATATCTCTATGACAGCCATGAGACACATGTTGTTTACACTTTTAAATTGGACCCATTTTCTGGGTTCCACTAGTCTTCCATTTAAAGATTGCTGAGAGATTGCAAGGATTGTTGCAAGGACTGGGCAAACATCATCTTAACTTGAGCACATGTGAGAACACCATAAAGCCAGGTTATTTTTGCAATCACCAAATAAGAATTCCAGACTGGGGATGAGATTCAGAGGAACCACACTTGACTGTCATGGACAGAGAACTCTGGATAAACTCCTAGCTCTGAAAAGGGAAAAGAAAAGAAAAGGAAGAAAATGAAAAGAAAGGGAAAAGAAAGAAAAGAAAGGAAAAGAAAAGGTGTTTTCTTCCCATTGAGCCAAAACTTAAGAGTTAAAGGTACATATAAACACAAATCAACTTCAGTCTGACCTTTCAGAATACAAGACAAATATCTTAGGAAGATGGTAAGATAGTTGGTATTTTAGTTTCTTAGAAAGATAGAATGAGATTAAAATACAAAGAAATCTCAAAGAAAAATAGTGTGTGTCCTTTTAGATTCCAGTCACAAAGGTAATGTTCTTGCTGAGCAAAGAGATTTTCACTTTGACCTTGATCCAAGCTTTACAACTAGCTGAACGCTATTGATGGATTGCATTTCAAAAGTTTTCCAGGGTAATTAGTATTGCCATTTCAGGAGTCTTTTTAAAGAACAATATCATATTATGATAAGAACTTGATTTTACACTTCTTTAGAAAATTTCCCAGATAAAAGACATTTGGGCCCACTTTTTATAATTACCCCATAATCTTTGGAACTCTGAATAGCATATTCTATTCAGCTGTCTCAAATGCTTTATTCTCATTAAGTTTAATCAACTGAAATATTTAGACCTTGACCCTGAACATAAAATACAATTCCAATAGCTGTAACTGAAGTGTGGATGTCGATGTATAAGAGACTTAGTAGCTTTTCTATAAAATCATACATGTCTTGGAAAAGAAAAAAGAGATGAGGGATTTTTTTTCCTTTCCTGCGGTAAGTTAAAATAACAAAGAAAATCCAAACAACCAAAATATAAACTAATAAAAACTAGAAAACATCAATGTTTAAAGTTCAGAAATAAATTTCATAAAGAATTAAATTCAAAATGAGTGAAAGTTGAGTAACCCATAAGCTTTTTGTTTAAAAAAGTTTATGGCAAAGTAGCCTTTCAATTCCATGCCTTTCCTTGTAAACAATCCATTTCAAAGATTCCTAGAGGACCTGTGCTCTCAATTCAGAAATTGTCCTCAATTGTCAAGAAAATATCTATTTAAAAGTTAGTTTCCATAAAACCTTACTAGTTATTTTTCTGTGAAAAGTAACACGTATTAAAGTGTCTTGCAACTTCCGAAAAAGATAGAATTAAAAGAATTGAAACATACAATTTTTAAAAAGCTCTGGAGTAATAATTTAATGTTACATTGATTTTTGTATTTCACTGCTGATAACAGATATCTGTAAAACAGTGACAATGTTTATATTCATGCCAAACACAAAGAAGAAAAATTACTGGTTTAAATATTTTGTAGTTCAGTAAATTAGTAAGTCTTTTCCAGTCATCTTAGATGCAATTATTTATATGGATCAAGTATGTATATTGTAGATTTTATATATAAGTAAATCTGGAATAATATTTGCTAAAATAGTAGCAATGATTATTTGCATGGATTTAAACTTCCTACTGTATCTCTGAAGGATTTAGAGTTTTATAATAAACAGGTATTATTTTTGCAGAAAAAGTCATAAAGGAGTGTCTTCTTTATTGAAATAGATAATATCAATTGTTTTTACATTCACTGGCCCAACAATTGGAATAAATTTATCAATTAATATTTGCTGTCATGTGAGCTTTTTTTTTTCAGAAGCAGAGGGTTGTGCATGTGTGTGTGTGTGTGTTTGCATGTGTGATTTCACAGTCACTGAGCTTAGTTAGTTTTATTAAGTTCTCATTTTCACCAAGGATACATTCATGGGAAGAAAAGCCTGCCAACTGAAGGGAAAATCCTGAAAGATGCGGCTGCCAAAGTCAAAGAGCATATGTGAAGTGTAGAAGCTCTCCCCAAGCTGAGAGGGGCCCAACCTGTGCTCCTTGTCAAGGTTATATCACAGCAGAAGAACTTGAGATGTAAAGAACTTGAGTTTCCTATTTCTTCTGGAACAAATTCAGAGAGACCCTGCCAAATCTCTGCTATAGCAGTAGAAGCAGCACAAATATAACATAAAAAAATGAGAGGCATGGCGGGTACTTACTACTGTATATGAGGACAACAGCATGGGTTTCAAACCTTAGAAACATGCACGTTCCCCTAAAGGTATATTTTGCAACAATTAAACGAACAAGATATTAACACATGTAATTCTCAGCATGTCAAATCCATTTATATATCTCCTTTATTTTTGAATTTGGGAAAATCTCTAATGTTTTCTCTATTTCCTTTTGATATTAACTCCTATACGATGAAATATCACTAAAAGAAACAATTCAGTACTATTCATGAGAGCCAAAGGTATAGAATCAGCCCAGATGCCCCTGAATGGAGGAATGGATTAAGAAAATATGGTTTATGTACACAGTGGAATTTGACTCATCCATTTGTAAAGACATGGAAAATTCTGGAAAAAATATGCTAAGTAAGTGAAGTAAATCAGGCACAGAGAGACAAAAGATACATGTTTTCCCTTGTATGTGGAAGCTAGAGTTAGATTACAAACCTGTAGTTAATATGTTATGTAGTATGCAAGTATATGCAACTATATTAACTAAATTATAGTAGATTCAAGGGAGATCTGTTTTTTCCCTTCCCCTCCACAAATTATACCAACCTCAAATACAGTGAAAGCAGGGGTTATACTGTGGGGGAGGGACATACAAAGCAACAAAGAAATCATCTTATAAATGTGTTAGAATAGGGATACAGGTGGATCCATTGCAACAATAAGATGTACAAGTCCTTACGTGGAAAAACGAACTTTACAAGTTTGGTGGGGGGGGTGGGAGGATTGGGTAGGGAGGGAGACGGGGCGGGGGTGAGGATGGGAAGGGATGGGAAGGGGAAACAAAGGAGGAGGCTACAATGCTTGATAAGAAATATACTCATTATCTTGCCCATGTAATTGTAACCCCTCTGTACAGTATTTTCACAATAAAAAAGGGAGATCTGAAATAGTGCAATTCCTTAGAAAGCCAAAATCAAAGTTCATCACAATGAAGCACCAGGAAAAGAGTACTCAAAAGGAGTGTGGAAAAGGCTAGACTAATGAAGTAAAGAAGAGGATGGGGGTGCAGTAAAAAATCCTACAAAATTAAGAAGAACAAGGGAAGGGGTGGGTAGGAGAGGGTTAAGTGAGAATGTTAAAAGAGGTGACATTAATCAAGATGCACTGTACTCATAAATTGTTCTGTTAAATGACAACTCATTTGTACAACTACTTAAAGATAATAATAAAAAGAAGAAAAAAATCCTTCTGTCAGCAGGAGTGGAACTATTATAGTGAAAAAAAGAGTAAAAATAAGAAAATTTGTGAAGAATGTTCTCATTCATTCCATAGCTATTCATTTCATTCCAGATGTATTCTAGGCATTACTATTAATGATAGGCAGAAGAAAACAGGACTTCAGATGTCCAGTGCAAAATAAGATTTATAGAAGGGGAAGCCATCGTGAGTGAGTGATAGTTTACCACCTGGGAAAATGGATCAACTTGAAAGTTTACTATGTACAAAAGCAAATAACAACTCTTATAATATGAGGAATTGCAAATCTGGCAGATGGCTAATATAGTAGAGGGCCTGTCAGTAAGTCTGAGGCCCTGAGTTCAAACCACAGTGCTGCCCAAACTAACTAAATAAAAGCACTTGTACATATTTAGGTTGAACCATGGGAAAATGCTATCTTGTTGCTTAACAAAGACAAAATACCTGGTATTTCTGAAGGCTGAACATCATAGTTGGAATAGAGAATGCACGTGAAGGAAACAGGCACAGGAAGGAGCTAGAGGCATGGGGTAAAACCAGCTACTTTTGGTGTATTTAATTATTTGCACTTAGTCCTGTGTCTACATTAGTGCTTCTCATTCATTAAGAGCATTAGCAATCACTAGGAGATGTGAGAAATACAGATTTAGATTCATAGGTGTGAGGAGGCACTCAAGATTCTGCTTTCCTACCAAGCCTCGGGAGGATGCCTATTGTGTGAGGAAGCTCTAGGGCAGTGCCCTACAGGTTTTCTTTTAAGAACTGCTGATGGGAACATAAATTAATGCAACCACTATGGAAGGCAGTTTGGAGATTTCTCAAAAAACAAAAAATAAATATAGACGTACCCCAGGATCCAGCAATACCACTCCTGAGTATTTACAGAAAGGATTACAAGTAAAAATTTGCACACCCATGTTCATTGCTGTACTTTTTACCATAGTTAATTTATCGAAACAACCTAGATATCCTACAACAGATGAAATGGGTCAAAAAAATTATACATATATATGTATATATACGCACACAATGGAATTTTACTCATTCATCAGAAAGACTATCATGTCATTTACAGGGAAATGAATGAGTCTGGAAAAAAATTATGTTAAGAACAGCTAGGCTCCAAAAGACAAGGAATACATGTTTTCTCTCATATGTGAAAGTCAGATCTGAATTATAAACATTTATGTAAACATATACAGTTGTATATGTTTATAAACACAGTAACTAAAGTATGAGGAATGTAGTAGTGTCATTCAGAAAGCTGAAATAGAGTTGTTGGGAGAGGAAGGCCTAAAAGGAAGGGAGGGGAGACAAATGAGGAAAGAGTGGTGAATGCATATTCAATGTACATCTGTGAAAATGGAACCAGGTAAATTGCAGTTGGGTAAATGGAGTTGGTAGAGATGGAGAACAATGGAAGGAGGTGCACTGGTCAAGTTGCATTGTACTCCCAAACTAACTTCCTGAATTGAAACTCTTCTGTATAATTACTTAAAGATCATTAAAATAAATTTCTTGTATAAATCACCTAGGAAATTTACTAGTTCCATGGATCTTGAGCAGGTCCAAGAGCCTGCCACTGCTAAGTTCTCCTAGATGTGCAGAAGTGAAGGATCTAGGTGGTACACTGACCGTGGAGGGGTATTGTGAAAAGCCAGATGAATACTCAGATGAAAGAAAGCTAAAGAGTGCTAACTGGTTTTTAGTGCTTGAAAAATACCAACAATAACTTAGAAGCATACAAGGAAGCATCCCACTTAAAACTGCTTAATAGCTAAGAGAGTAATGATTCTAGACTGGATCAGTAACTGGACTGTTCTTACCTACAGTTAATTTTATGCTTCTTCCTTATGGTTGAATCATTGTCTCTGAAATGAATATAACCAACTTAACATTTCGAGACTAGCATAGTGATCGATGCCAAATATCCCACTACTAATTATAGCTCATAGTTGCTGGAAAGAAAATATGAGGTGAGTGTAAATTTACCTATAATAAAACAAAGGTTCGATGCATTGGTAGGCTACATATTTGTAACTGCTGAGTACATTCTGACAAAGACAAATGCTCCTTCGAGTCACATGAATTATCTATACATTTTGTGTTCTATGTGCTCATTTCAGGTTCCTAAATGAGTTTAGGTTGCTCAAGACGTATTTTAAATATGGCGGATGAGAAAACCTTATGCTCCTGCTTACTAAATTTGAGGAAATATGCATAACACCAAAACAATAATATATTGTACTTCTAAACACAAAAATCTAAACTTCTTCCCCCTGGAAACATTACTGGTGCTCGAAGAAGCTGGAGCCAGGCAGGTGTAGATAAACACCTGTTACCATATAAATATTTGACTAGACTGAATCAGATTGAACAAAGGAGTAATTAATGAGTACCTTAATTAAAGAGGTAGTAACCAAGATGTCGTGCTAAGGTGAGGCTTGATAAAAGTTGGACTTTTCAGTGTTTTGTCTTTTTGAATATATATAGATGTAAAATTATGGAGTTATATAGACTGTCTATCCAAATTCTAGATTTTATATGGGAAAAAGTAGACCACTGAAGTGGGGCTAGGAAGGAAAATAGAGTAGCATAATGAGACCTTAATCACTTTTTTAAAAAAATATTCATTCAGTAATGAACTCTTAGTATTATTTTTGTTTTAGATAAAGCCAAGCTTCTGAGTTAGAAACAAACCACAGTGTGGGTGACTTCCTTTGCTTTGCTTTTCTTCGTGGGGCTGGAACTCTGGGCCTGGACACTGTCACTGAGCTCTTCAGCTCAAGGCTAGGGCTCTACCATTTGAGCCACAGCACCACTTCCAGTTTCCTGGTGGTTAATTGGAGATAAGAGTCTCACGGACTTTCCTGCCAGGGCTGGCTCTGAACTTCAATCTTTATATATTATATATACTATATAAAATATAACATATTATATACTATATATGTTATATATAGTATATATATTATATGATATACCATATCATAATATATCATTATGTTATTATATATCATACTATATATTGTATTATATATTATATAAAATGTTATTATTATATATTATCTTGTAGTTCTGATGATAAAAGTATGAAAGATAGCTAATGGAATGTGCTCATGGATTTCCCACTGGCAAGGGGCTGTCTTGGACCCCATTCTCCCACTTCCTCCTACAAGACAAGCTAGCCCTGCCACCATGTTTGAGAGGGTAGCAGCTGGGTCTGGCTTCTCCCGTGGAGGCTCGGGTGTGAGCCCAGGAAGCCTGGTCAGGCAGGTGCCAACACTCACATGGCTGCCAGACCTACAATGGACTGCTGTCAACTCTTGCCCCCAATCTAGGTATCTTGTACCACCCACGCGGTCCCACCAGGAGCCACTCACTCACCAACTGTGCCAGAAGGAGGCTGACTTTTCTCGTCTCTAATGGAAGCTTAGGAGTTTTAAAAAGTTTTGTTTTGTTTCTGGCACTACAAATTACGTGGGTGACTCTGAGCAAGGTTGTTTTTGAAAGAATGATGCTTTCACCAAGTCTTTGTGAGAAGTTCCTGTGGCACAAACTCAGGCAAAGTCTATATAAAGCAGCATTTTGTTTCAATTACATATGTGTGATGTGTTAGATAATAGCATAAAATTGGACTAATCACTCAATCACATTTCTCAACAGAGGTGACAAAACAAAACTGATGTGCATTAATTTGGATGGCAGGCAAGAGATGAGAAAATACCAAGCAGACAGGAAGGAGACGAGCCAAGAAATAACTTCTGTTTGGAAATCCCGAAATTCTTTAAAAATGAGAGTCTGACCTCTGTGATCAGACTGAATAAAAAGAGATAATCCCAGGCAAAGAATAGGTGGATACCCAGGAATAGTGGATTTTAAAAGTCTAAAAAGCATCTGCATATCAAAACAAAAGAACCTTGTGACTTAAAAATCGGTCACTGTCATCAATTTGATCTGTGATTCTGATTACTAGGAGACCCTACATACAGCAGATAACTCAATTCCCTGAAGATTCTCAAGATAGGAATTTTATCAAAGGTCAGCAAGGCTTTTGACCTCATGACCAAGATGAGATTGAACTTGGAGTGTTAAGTATTTGAAGTTGGTTATATGATTGACTCCAAGGTGAAATTCCATAGTGCAAAACTCTATCTTTGGAAACATTTCAAAAGTTTTGTGACTTAATGTGGTTGATGACAAGACAGTTTTTATTTCCCAGGCCAATGTTCAGTTTAAGGTTTCAGCGTACCAAAATATTTCATTAACATCCCATCACAGAAGTCGAGGATAGGCTGATATCTTTTTTTTTTTTTTTTTTTTTTTTGCCATTTCTCTTGATGAGTTCCCACTTTTTAACTGGTTGCCATTTGTGGTATTAATTTGGAAAGGAAAATATAGCAAGAAAAAAGTTAAGAAACATAAGTTGACTGTTTCTCAGTATCACAGCCAATAAACTGTCTCTACAACAGACTGGCAGACATTTTCAAGTGCTACTAAAACAGAAGGCAGGGAGTTCGAGAAGCCCGGCAAAGGAGGCTGAGACTCGAGAGGAAAAACCATTGATTGCTTTTCTCCCTCTCTCCCTCCTCCATGTGAATGGCAAGCAAGGAAAGATAAATGCCTTCTGGGATACATTCCCCAATGTGGAACAGAGAACTCACAGTCCCTAAGCAAAGATGTGGCTGCCCTTGCCTTTGATTAATTAGGTTATAAATCCCGAGAGGATAACCCAGGTTTCAAGGACTCCTAGGGACTACAGGAGACAATACAGTAAAAGCCCGGAGAATTAAAGATCATAAAATCAAAAGGAGATCTAAAAGAGAAACAAGGTCCTTTCCTCGTCTTCATATCAAACATGAAATCAGAAGGACTGAAACGAAGGGTTTTTTTTTAATCTTTAAAAAATTTTTAATTAAAAATAAATTTTATTGTCAAGGTGGTGTACAGAGGGGTTACAATTCCATAAGTAAAGGAATAAGTACATTTCTTGTGGAACTTGTTACCCCTTCTCTCATTTTTCTCCCTTTTTCCCTCCACCCCCCTCCTGAAAAGAAGTGTTAACATCATCTTCTTTAGCCTTTTTTGAACCTGTATAATTGCTCTTCCTAAAAACTGGGTCCAGAAAAGCCAAAGTGTCCCAAATTGCTTGGCTTTAGGAAAGCACTATATTTTGAAGAATGTAAGCTACTGTTAGGCGGGAGACACACTAGGATTTTATCTGCCATTCAGAAAAATAACTGTCAGCTACCTTCATAAGACATATCAACAGTCAGACACAGTACAATTTCAGAGACGTTGAAAACGTGAAAGATACGTATTTCAAAATTGATGAAATACCATGTTAATGTTTCAAAACCACACTTCTTCCCTGAACGTGTGGATAGACGCTAATTTACATTGCTGAGAATTTAATGTGATGGATTAAGCTGTACGGAAACGGGGATCATAACATTTCAATCAGGCTTGCATGTCGTAGTTATTGTTTTCATGAAGCTACCAAGATGGCATAAGGAAGTGACTCCCCTTTTCCCAAGAGGTGAATAGGGTCAATCTGTGTACTGCAGCCTAGCAACCATCTTGGGTGAGTTTTTTCTAGAAACCCAGTGGGCACATAGAACTTTCCAGAAGAGTGGCTGGCAGAGTTGCAGTGTCACAAAACCGTCACCACAAGGGCTTTTGATCACCTCTTGGTACTCCTACCCCTTTGAAAACTTCACCCAGCTGAGTCCCTCTCAGGGACTCTGAGATGCTCAGAGCCAAAGGAAGTATGATTTTGAGACATGATTTAATATTGATCCTTTCTTTTCTTGGGTCTGCATTTTTCTCTGTGTGCTCTTTATAGGAAAATCCCGTTTTCACTTGTACATAGGGCAAAGGGGAGGGGGGGGGGAACAGAGCAAGGAGGGAGCTGGAAATGACTCTGCTTTTATTAAAGTTAACCAAAATCTCGACAAGCCTTCGAGTGAAATCAGCAAAGAGCACCTGTGTTACAGGTGCTAGGGAGTCGGTGCTATTTTCCCGTGAGAGGCAGCAGACGGGCTCAATGCCTTTGAAATGTACTTGTAAGGAGAGTGATTGGTATCAGCTTCGAGGATGGAGTGACCAATATAGAAATAATGAGACAGAGAAGCCTGAAGGCAGAAACACCACGAAGGGTCTGATGAGCGTGTGCATGGCTGAAGATCAATATGTTCAGAAGATGATGGAATGGGTTTCAATGAGGGGAAAAAATGATTGAGCTAGCTCAAGTGCATGCAGGAAGACCTGGAAGGACTGACACTCTGACACCTGCCAATGCTGACATGAAGGACAAAGTGGACTCCCCATTATAGGTTGTCTGCTATTCAGTGCAAGGCAAAGATAAAGCTAGATGTTAGTATGAATGAGCAAATGTGGCTTTATTTTCAGAGCCGCCAACCATGTCTTCAGATTTTCAAACATAGGACCTAAAATTAATTTATGCCCAGGCTGGCTTTAAACCATAATCCTTCAGTCTCTGCCTCCCAAGTACCTGGTAGTTTTAGAGGAATATCTCACCACACCAAGCAAACCTTTCTCTTTTTTTTAAACTCTGCTAAAAATGATTTCTAATTGGTATGGCAAATTTGTACAAGACCAGGTGCCTAGAATATAACCGTGCTTTGGAAACAATGATTGAGCACACTATGTCTTTTTCTTTCAATTTTGTTATTGGTATTATAAAGCTGATGTATAGAGGGGTTTCCTTTTCATAAGTCGGGTAATGAGTACATTTCTTTGGGGGCAGTGCCATCTCTTTCTTCCTTCTCTCTCATTTTTTTGTAAAGTTGGTTTTCAACATCAATATCTTTTAATCCAAATACCCATATTGGATCTGAACTATGCTCATTTTACCAGCACCATTGTGCTTTATTGTTATTATCTCAGGTCTTTGTATTACCATGAGAGACTGAATGCTGGTCCTTTTCCTTTGAAATTTTAAGAAGAGTGAGCATTGTTATAACTATGACTGTAGACTTTCCTTTCCATCTAAAGCTTTTATGAGCTAGTGAACTATCAGTATAGATTAGTCATAGGCCCTAATCATTTTATCAGATGGCTACATTCCTTCTCTACATTTTCCACAAACCACAGCTGCTACTAATCTTTAAAAAAAAAAATCCCTGCTAAAGCAAATTACAAGCTTTCAGGAACCTTCTGTCCTTTATCTTACCTTCCATATATACACATAGAAAATCCAGATGTTTAGAGTAGGCACATAATAACATTTGAGGTGGCTTTTGAAAGTAACTGTTATTAATAAGTCATCAAATGTTCCAAGATAAAATTCAAATGCCACTTTAAAAATACCATATGATTGCAATGTAAATTAAAGCATGCAACGGCAGTCTTTATATGTCTCTTGATGTTGGAGGGATCAATTTTAATATTCTACTTCAAATTATTCAGGGAAGACCTATTTTCATTAAATGAGGCTTTACTTACTACCAAAGTGGAAAAATATTGGCCTCTCCCTGAAAGGATAAGAGCTATTATTTCACTAGGCACCTGCCACTTATATCTGAAATCCTAGCTACTCAGGAGGCTGAGATCTGTAGGATCGCAGTTCAGAGCTAGCTTGCATAGAAAAGTCTGTGAGTCTTCAACTTCAGTCCATCCAAGAGCTGGACTGGAAGCATGGCTCTAGTGGTAGAGCACCAGCTGAGCAAGCAAGCTGAGTGAGCATAAAGCTCTGAGTTCAAACCTGGTACCACAGTTTCAAAAAATATCCATAACCCTTGACCCCACAGGACTTAACTCTATAGAATCATACAAGTAAGCACACTCACAGATTAATACAGGAAAAATAGGTGCTGTGATAGAGTGCATGTATGATCTGTATTATTATCAGAGATAAATCAACTTTAAAAAGGCAAAGTTTTGCTTGGTGTGGTGATGCATTTCTTTATCATCCCAGGTACTTGTGAGGCAGAGATCGAAGGATTATGATTCAAGACCATCCCTATCTGAAAGAGTACTCTGAGTGTAAGGGTGCACATCTGTAATCCTAGGGTCGTGGCTCAAGTTTATTAGTACAGAGCATCTTGATCGAAGTTACCCCTTCCATCATCCTCCCCCATCTCTCTCAATCCTGATGTGAATCTTTTCTCTGCAAGGTCTTTCTGATATCTTTAAATCCACCTCGAACAGCAGGTATAAATATCCTATTACCACACTCTTGGAAAACTAAACAGTCATATTTCTGGCCTTCCTGTTTTCTTCTCTCTCTGGTGATAATTGTTAAAATGCCATCATTTTGCCATCAATATAGCCACCTACTTCTAGCACAACAACTTAAATTTTAAAAAGAGTTATTGAAGCTGGGCTCTGGTGTCTCATCCTTGTAATCCTAGCTACTCACCAGACTGAGACTAAAGACAGAGGTTCAAAGCCAAACTGGCCACAAAGTTGTGAGAGTCTTACCTCCAACCACACACCAAAATGCTGGAAGTGGAGCTGTTGTTCAAGTGGAAGAGCAGTTGCCTTGAGCAAAAGAATCTCAGGGACAGCACCCTGGCCCTGAATTCAAAAATCCAAGACAGGTGCATGTACACACACACACACACACACACACACACACACACACACACACACACAATTGCTTCTCAAACAAAAGCCAAACTGTGAAGAAAGCCTTAGAAACTCTATGTTAATTCATCCACTTTATCAGATAAACTCTCCTCAACGTGGTCCTTCATAGTCTAGCAAGATCAGTGTCTCAGTGTTCTTACCCTGCTATTGATAGGTTTATTCTACCTTTAATAGCTCTTAATTTCCTCTTTATTAGTTTAGGTTCATCATAATTTTTAGGCCTAGTCTTGCTTTGTCCTGTGGTGAACTTTCCCTAAGCCTTTACACAATGCCTTTGTGCTGTGGCATTCAAGCACTGCTCTTACAGATGTTCTTAAACATTTACTTTCCAAATTAGGTTGATAAACCAAGAATGAGCCTGCCACAATATGCTAAAGACCCAGGCATGCAGCAGACCATTGTGTGTAAACAGCAGCCTGTAGGCCAAGGTAGCCTACCAAAACACCATGTCTCTCATAAGGTTACAAAAGTTTAATAACTCACCCAAATAATTTGTTTAAATACCCAGAGACTTCACATAAAATATAAGACTCCAGTACCCCCTTAAAAATAAAAATATATTTGTAATAGGTGCATCAAGCTTTTGGCTTGATTCATAAAATCTGTGAACATGGGTATGTGTGTCAATACAACTGAGGTAAAGTATACCCATAGAGCTAAGGTACACCCATAGTGTCTGTGTGTGTCACAGGGGGAGGGGAAAAGTGGAGGGGGGTGTCTTGGCAGAGATAAGCATATATATTTATTTGCAGACTGATCTAAGAAGATTGACCTAGCTATCCTCAACGTGAATGAGCATCACTCAATCCTTGAGGGGCTCAGATAAAACACAAACGTGGAGAAATATTGCATTGGTTCTCTTTGCTTCCATCCAGGCATCCGTCATCTCCTACTCTTGGGTACTGGGGCTCCTATTTCTTGGGCTTTCAGAGTCAGATGAGGTTTAATAGCACAAGCCTCCTGGCATGCAGGTATTCAGAACTGGACTGAAATATGCCACCAGCTTTTTTGGCTCTGCAGAGTGTAAGCAGCACATGATAAGGTGCCATAAGGTGTGGTCTCAAGTGAGACCACACACACCACACACACACACACACACACACACACACACACATGCACGCACACATGCACGCACGCACAAGCACTTCCCTCTGGAGAGCCTTCACTAATACATATGGCAAGGAAGAATCAAGGCTGTATATGGAATTAGGGCTGCTAATGAACTTCGGTTGAAACACAGATGTCACCATAATCATCCAGGTGGGGCCTGTAATATCCCAAGGATCTTCTAGCTGTGGACAAGATGAAGCAGAAGAAACAATGTCAGGGTAACACAGGGCAAAAAAGACTTGATCCGCCATTGTTGAAGTTGAGGAGGAACAGGCAACAAAGGCAGAAGAATGTGGTAGCTTTTGCAAGATGGACAAAACAAGGAAACATACCCTCCCCCCCCCCCCCCCCGGAGATTCCAGAAGGAATTCTGCCAGCGTTTTAGCTTTAGCAACTTGAGACAGCTTTCAGTGTCTCACCTATAAGACAACAAGTACATAAATGGGTGCATTTTAGCCCCAAGACTGTGGCAATCTGATACAGCTAGCTTAGGAGATCTCTGTTCTGAGTGGCAGCTGCCACTTTTCCTACAGTTGACTTTATGGCATTTAAAACAGTCCTTCCATGACTAGATGACCAAAGTAAACATTAACTCAGTTAGATCTACTATTAAGTGGTTATTTTCCAAACAAAAACACAATGGGAAATGTGTTTATAGTTGCATAAACATTGTAGAATAACATTATCTTCAAAATCCAGCTCATACATTTCAGTTTAAGTTAAGGCTGGGTCATGTTACACAGTAGTATTTCTGAGTAGAAATTTTTTAATGGACTATGGTAGGATTTTATCAGGGCTCAATAGTTTTATGAATGCACAGGCAAGAGTGATATACTACAGCAACTTTCAGAGAGAATTTACTAGGCATCCTAAACTTGAAACCAAAAGAAAAGTTGAGCATCAACACAGTTATCCATAAACAATTGAGCTCATTAAGCATGTGTTCTTCATTCTGTTATTTAAGAGCATCTGAGAGCTGGTATTCTGCAAAAAGAGCAACTCCATATGTCCAATGCTCTCATTCTCTATGTGCTGTGCAAGTCTGCAATGATATTAATTACACAGCGCTCTTCTCCCCAGACCAAACGCTGATGTTTAAAGCTTGTTTTTATTATTTTTATGTTTACAATTATAGAAAACTGCATTGTTTTTATTGGGAAAGCCTTGGAGAACAATATTGTCCTGCCTAGTAAAATGATCATTCCATAATCATCGTGGTTTAGGGAAAAAAGGAAAAGCACATTTAGGCTGTACTAATTTAAAAACAAAATCAATAAGATTCTGTCTCTGTATGTTGAGTGAAACCTTTTGGGTTTTTGTGTCCTCAAAAGATACCCTGGTAAATGTGTGTTAGTGGACCAAAATGCACTCTGAATCCAACACTGAGCTTAATGGCTCAGCCATAACTGAGCTGATGGAGAAGACCCTGGCCTTCATTGCCACTGGGACAATGTGATGGTGATGGTGTTTTCTTTAAATAGTTGTATACAGGAACTTCAACTCAAGGTTTCAGTTTATGAGTACACTGCATTTTAATCAGTATCACCTATTTCATGATTCATCTCATCTGGTTTCATGGCCCCATAAGTGGATTGAATGTTATGACTGTATGCACCCACCTTAAATCTTCCAAACTGTTGAAAGGTGAATTACACTTCAGGGAGGAGGCTATGCCCGATGCCTCACAGAATGAAATTTCTGAGGTATTGATTATGGAAGTCAAATAGATGTCATGATGATGAGATTCCAACCTAATCTCCTTATTCAGTATTTCAGAGTTTAATTGCCACAGACTTGTTATTCTACTTCTGAATCTGTCTTAGGATGGCTGCCAATCAAGTTAACCTACTGAATATGAAGTTGCCAGGCTGCAAATTTGACTTGTTCTCTAGCTAAAAGAATCTTTGCACTTGTGAACCTATCAAAGTCAAAAATGAACCCAAACAAATGATCGAAATTTGAAAACTCACTGTTCCATGGTCCTTGGTATTAAAGTGAATAAATTAGCCCAGGACCTGTTTAGGAGTTCCGTGAAAGAGTAACTGCTTGAATTTTTCTCCCTGCTGTGAATGCACTCTCTAAAATGGCTACTTTTGAAGACATTAGCCTTTTCAGTAATTAAATTTGTATCACCAAGGGAGACTCCAAATTCAAGTACAGAGCTAATATTCATACAAGTATTGCTATTTGGCAAACATTTTTCTAGGCACTTTAAATATCCTTTTCATTTAACAAGTTGAATAGGCATTTATCCTTATTTTCTCTAATTTATAGATAAGAAAACCAAGGTCCAAAAAGGTCTTGCAACTAAACAAGGAAAATAGTCATTCTGACCTCCTGGTCCTTCCATTACCACCAGCCCACCCCACCCCTACCCTACATGATCTACCAATAATGTCAGATAATTCTAGTATCTGGGAACTTTTTGATTTCTCCCACAAGCTAAAGTCAGGCTTGATTCTATGAAATAGTACAATTTTTTAAATCCAACCACCAAAAGATATAGATATAGATACCACATATAACTGTTAACCTGTATTATATATACTGTATATTTTGGTAGTGTTTATTATTTCAAGTGAAGAAATATTTTAAAAACAAATTCAACCCAAAATATATAGTCTGATGTTATATCTTCCTTTTTCATTTAAATAGTTGGAGAAAAAATTTCCATACAATTATAATATTATTTTTCATTCTCGTCATTCCATCCAGTCCCACAAGCATAGTTCAATTAATCTATTGTCAAAGATGGAGTTGCCAACGTTTTATCATTATAAAAGGGGGACTGCTAGATACAAGTGTAGCCCTTCACACACACACACAAAAGACTGTCTCCCAAAAGCATCATAAAATTTGTTACCATATCTAACACCCTGAAAAATACTGACTGTTGCATTTATGTAAAGTATTTGTCAATGTGGCCATCCAAATGGCAGTTTGTTTATTTAATCCTCACACACGCTTCTCCCACTGACCTTTCCTGCCAGCCCTCACCTGTACCTTAGAGCAACCAATGTGATTTGTGATGAATCATTACCAAAATACGTTTTATGAGCCCTCCCCAGTCCTCAAAATGGAGTGATAATGGGCCTAGCAGACATGCTGACTCAATGAGGTGGACAGATTAAAAGAAAGAGAAGCACTTAGAGACACAGATATTTAAGGGGAAAAGACACACATATGGCTAAGTGCACATCATGCAGCCATCTAGCTCTCCTTTCTCTCACTGTATGGGGCTTTTACTGAATTCACAAAGAGGGCACGGGTTCATAAATAGACTCTCACAGTACTTTCTGAGCACTTAGTTCAATTATCATGAATTAAGTTTAAAAACAGCATTAACTTTTCAGCATATACAATGTACCCAAGGGGGGGTGTGGAAACAACCAACATACTTAGAAGTTCACTCTCTCTTACTAAACTTTATTTTTCCCACTTTTTGCTTGAGAGCAGTAAGTAGTCTGGAAGAAAAGATTTCCAGTTCCATTCATGGGGGTGTTACTTAGTCTTCAAGATCTATGCCCCAGATTATTTCTCCGTTAAGCTGGCTGGTTGATTAGCTAGTGAGACTTGTTGAAGGAAGAAAGCCTCGCATTTACAGAGTGAAATGTAGCTAGATACAATTGCCTAAGATGGAAATCAGTCCCTTAGTTATTCTACCTTGATGCTCTCAGTCTTCAGGTATACAAGTTTGAATCTTAATGTCTTACTTGAGCATGATTAGTTTATCACCCATAATTATTTATATTTTAAGTTTCCAGAGCAAGAGTAAAAATAAGCATTTCTTTTGAAAGCCCACTTCTTGTCATCAATCACTTCAGAATAACTCTAATTATGTTAAGGCAGCACTGAAATCATAGAGAAATCCTATCAACATCCGTGCAGATGTGATTTTGAAAGTATATATTTCTGTATTTCCCACTACTTCATCTACACTTTGTAGTACCATCCAGGTATCGCAGTTGCATGCCTCGCTTACCAATGGGAAAGAATGTGCTTCTCTCTTCTTAGGTGAGAGGCACACAGATGCTCATCAAAGAACCATAGCGAAAGGAACTAAGTCACTCCTTAAACCAGGTATGAGGACAGATTATGTTATTCAATTTACTGTTCACAATGATTATGTGGTGAAAGTACTAATCTCACTTGAAAGATGAAGAAAAAGGAAATCATTCTTCCAACATATAGATGGTTAACAAGTGCCAAGATGGTACCCAAAACATCTCTTCACTTTAACATCAAACATCAGATCTATTTTATAAAACAAAATACGCTCTTCTCAATGCCTAAAATACATGTCCTGTAGACAGGATTAGCTCCTCAAGTTGATGGCAAATTAATTCTTAACAATTTTTTTGTTTTATTTGTTTTCTTTAGTTTCGGTGTCTCATTCTGGCTAGGCAGATACTCTACCAATTTGGCTACTCTCCAAGCCCATAATAAGAATGTTTCTAATATCACTCTTTCTAATATTATGAGCCAGCCAAATATTTATTTTAATACTATCTCAAGATCATTTCAAAATCTTTGTATGAATGATCATTTACTTACTATCTGATAAGTAGCCTAATATTTTCTTTTTGAGATTTAGAAAATGCCAGAGTCAGTCTATGAGTTCATTTGTAACGTATTTGAAACATCTTTTTTTAGGTGCTAATACATCTTTAGATGCAAATATCATTTCAAGTGATTCATATTAAATTTGTTTTTTGCAGGTGACAATTTTGAACTGAGCCCATACATTTTTACAGCCATATCTATAGTATCTAAACACACTATTTTTAATGAAAGCTCTCATCGGAAAAAATTATCTTCCTTAATCTTCTTCTCTTTAAATTGAAAATCATGGTGTTTCATTCAAAAATATCATAAAAAAGGTAGTGTCCCTTTATGCAAGTGTACACAAATGTATTAACCAAACTATGGTATTTGCAGGGGAGAACTCAAATGGTATAGAAAAACTAACTCATTGTCCACCAAAATAAATACCCAGAAACTGGTACTAGAAAGGTGTAGGGGGTCATGGGGAGGAAGGGTAAATGAATGAAGAGAGGAAGTGGAAGAATGCAATTATTATATTTAATGCATATGGGGAAGGGCTGGGTTGGGAGGGATGGGGAGAATGATGAAAATGGGTTGAATGGCACCCCCTTTGTAGAATCACTTAAAGAACATAAAAATATAGTTTAAGAAACACTAACGTTAAAACTAATATCAATTCAAAATGGATCAAAGACTTCAATGTAAGACTTGTCACCATGAAACTACTACAGTAAGAAGTAGAAGAAACATTAGCTATCTTGTCACAGACAGGAAATTCTGATTAAAGATCCAGAGACATAGCAAATTAAAGAACGAATTTTAAGTGGGACTGCAGCAAACTAAAAAGTTTCTGAATTGCAAAGGACGTATTATTAAGCTAACAAGGCAGCCTAGAGAACGGGAGATTTTTTTGCCAGCTATACAAATATCTACAATAAACAAAGAGCTGAAGAAACTAAACCCTCAAAACAACTCAATTAATAAATGGGCAAATGAGCTAAACAGCTACTTCTTAGAAGAAATAGTAAAAATGGCCAGTAGAAACATGTGCAAATGCCCAACACCATCTCTGGCTGTAAAGGAAGTGCAAATCAAAACAACATGGAGATTTCACCTCACCCCAGTTAGAATGGCCATCATAAAGGATACAAACAACAGCAGATGCTACTTGGATGTGAGCAAGAGGTAAACCTAACACACTGCTAAGGAGTAAACGTGATCAACCACTCTGGAAATCACTTTGGAGAGTCCTCAAGAAATTAAACATACAACTAACTTATGATCCATCAATTCCACTCCTGGGCATTTACTCAAAAGATTATAGACCAAGATATTGTAAAGCCATCAGCATAACCATGTTTACTGTAGCACTATTCACCATAGGTCAGGTATGGAATCAGACCAGATGCCCCTCAATGGACGAATGGATCAAGAAAATAATGAAATTTCACTCACCATTAGAAAGAATGATATTGCATAATTTGCAAAGAAATAGAAGGAGCTGGGGAAAAAATCTGATTAAGTGAAGTAAGTGAAATCCAGAGAGATAATGGCTGAATGTATTCTCTTGTATGTGGAAGCTACAATTAATATATAAATGAATAGGTAAATGCTTCAGGGTAGTATGCCAAGGTATACAAAAGTTTTAACCAAAATATAGTAGCTTCAGGGGAGAACTCAAACTATGTAATTCTTTCGAAAGGCTAATTCACAGTCCAACAAAATAAATACCAGGAAACAGGTACTTGAAAGGTGGGATATATGGCCAAGGGGAGAGGGTAGACAAATGAAGAGAGGAAGGGTATAAAATGCAATAATAAAATTCAATACTTAGAAAATTGGAGGAAGGAGAGGATTGGGAGGAAAACAGAAGAGAATAATGAAAGGGATGACATGGATTAATGTGCATTTTGTTTATAAACTGTTGAATGGCAACTCCTTTGTACAACTACTTAAAGATAATGAAAATTATCACAAAGACAAAGAAAGCAAAACCTGATCCCTATTCGAAGTGCAGCCAACAACTGATGGATGACAGGTGCAGAATTTTAAACAAACGAGAGTATAAATTAATCAGTATATGTAATTCACTAGAGTTTGTGACCAGTTTAGCGGAAACAAATTAATTTGTCAGCTACCTTTATTTTATTCATTTTGACAATTTCTCACATGTTAATCAAGACACAGATTGCCCAAACAAGTTGCTTTTAAGATATTTTGCCTGTCTCTCTCAGCTACTTAGTTTCTGGAAATGAGGCAAAGTTAGAAACTCTTGGTTTATTAACATAAAATATTTCAAAAGCACATCTTCATAAAATAGATTCTTTTTTAAAAAAATATTCTAATGATCATTTGTAAAGCCCTCTCAAAATAGAGCAACGGAAACCTTCGCCCCTACTCTTGAGTCAAGAAGAGCATGCATTTATTTCATGTGCTACTATGTGAGTCCTTGACTTCAGTAATATAAACATAGCCACAGATCTTGACACAGCAACAAAAATGTCACTGGCAAAGTTGTCTATAATTAATTTTGATAGTAATCAGCAAGGCAGAAGTCTGGAAAGTCAGAAATATGTATGTATTCTAATGAATTCAGTGATTACAGTAGCATCCTGGGAACCTTTTTAAAGGACATTTTAATTTTACTAAACTCCTTTAGTGTATATTCAAAGTTTCCTCTTTTGTGAATAGAGACAGAGCGTACAGTCTTTTCACTGCATATCTCCACTTGCACATCAATCGTGTGCATTTGCAGCCTCATGAACGGTCTTTATAGCAGTCTAAACTTAAGTCTTATCATTCACCATAATGGGTTTGTCCACTTTCCACCATGGCACACTAAATTGTTTTTTAATTCCTTTACAATTAGAGATATTTTTTCCTTTGCCACAGCACAACAGTTCAGTTCAGGAAACTCTCCAGGTACAAGCAGTTCAATTTTGGGTTAAAAGTTTGTGCTTGTGATTTACGCACATCCTACCCTCCTCAATTAGATTTCCTCCATGGAGGTGAATGGCTTAGTTCCCACAGTGAGACAGGAGAAAAACAGGATGCAGATGATAAGGATCATCTCCTTTTGTGTGCAAATATGTCAAATGCTTCATATCATCAAGTACCATCCATCCTCTCCCATCTCTTCTCCCCAGACAAAATTTGTACAACATTCACCCCGCATTCAGCACACAGGACTGAGGCTAGATGGTCTCATATGGAAAGTAGTACATTCTTAGACTCACCATGCTTACAGGTGCTCTAAAAACTGTGGCTTGAGCGTAATTGAATTCTTTTTCTCATAAAAAATTAAGGCAAAGAAGGAGGAGGAAGCAAAGGAGGAAGAAGGGCAGGAAAGGAGGAGAGGAAGAGGAAAAGGGAGGGAGGAAGGGGAAAGAATATGAAGAAGAAGAAGAAAGAAGAGGAAGAGGAGGAGGAGGAGAAAAGTAACTCATCAGAGTCATTGGAGTGGAAACCTTTGGGGATGAGGACCATGTACGAAGCTTTGGTACCATAGAGAAACTGGAGGAGCTTTGGAAGGTTCCTGGGTGGCACATCTAGTGTGCTTTTCTCAGTTACCTTTCCTTATTGCCATCAGAAATTAACCCAGAGTAGTTTAAAACAGTTAACAAAAATGACTCTCATCTATGAAAATGTAAACTAACTGAGGCCCTGGACCCAAATCATTGAGGGCTTATTTTTGACTGGCGGACAGAGGTTTTGCACTTAGCTGTACACTGGTGCAATCTTTCCTCCTCTTCTTCACTATGTATATTTTCTTTACAATCTTAGTGGAACTGATCTTACTCATTTCCCCATTAATTAATGGGTCAAGTAAAATCTTTGCTTATTTGATATTTGCCTGGGTCATAATTATAGAAAAATATTAACATTGAATAATAATGTTTTTGATTTTTTTTGCAAGTTCATTCAATGAAGTGCTTCCCTAAGCTGTTGAAATGGTCTTAAGAGACTTCATCCAGTTTTTAAATAATCGTAGTCACATTATTTGACCTGAGGCTCATAGGTAGCAGATTATATAATTTAATGTTCACAAACAATAGAATATAATGAAATATAATGATACAGACTTTAAAAATATATCATCCAAGCTATCAGTGGGACTCTGGGAATCAGTGTTTGTAAATCCTAACAAGAGTTAAGAGGAAAAGGTTCCATTCCTGTTCATGGCAAGAGGATGCTGTGCAGATTGATCTCTCCAGTCACTAAATAAACCCATACATGTTTTCAGTTGCCTCCTCTAAACGATGAAGGTGTTGTTCGTAGAAACTAATAAAAGTGAGGAAATTTAGATTCATCAGTGTCAACACCAAAGGCCTAGCAGTAAAATCCTGTACATTGAGAAAGACTCTGCAAGGTGAGGGGCTAATACCTTTTCCATGATCTTCTCCTGTCTGGCAAACTAATAATCACCAGTCGCCCAAACCAGTCTTCATTCATACTCTGTACTGCTGCTTGAAGGGTACGCTCTGGTGCAATTACCAGGGTCTACAGGAGGTGTCAGAGGTTGCGTGTGTCTGTGTGTGATGTGTGTGTACATTTGAGCAAAGATGTATTCATGTGCATGTGTGTGTGCATAGGAATGTGTGTACGTCTTTTGTGTGTGTGTATATGATTTGAGGTACAGGTGTACTTTGTGTGATTATATCTACATGTATGCACATGTGTGTGTATGTGTTCATATACACAGATGTGCAGATCTACACATCTACGCTTGTATTTTTGTTTGTGTACATGTGTGTATCAAAATAGTCATGAAGTGCTTTTCATTCAAATATATGGCCATGTTGGAAATAAACCCATCACTGGGAACTGCTTTAAATGAGAAAGCAACTTTATAAAGCACTTAGAGGACCCAAAAGGAGCCATACAAAACTTTTTTTCAAGTTGTTGTAATAATCCAGTAAGCCAAATGGTCCTTCAGGAGATATCAGACTTTATTGGATACAGACAGATACCGAAGGCAAGAGGCTATGATCATCGCAAGGGTGGGTGTATTTTCACTCTGAAAATACCTATAAAAATTTAAGATTTATATAAACCTTTCAGCACAGACATATAACTATTAAACCACAGAATTAGCTGTTTGCACAGTTTCACATTTGTTTCATCAAAAGTGGTTTCCAAAGGTCTCTCTACTTAATCCTGTGTCAATAAAGTGGTCACAATTAATCTTTACATCAACAAACTATTTGAGTGCATGGCCTAGGGAAGTATAATTAACAAATAAATTAGATGAATGATTATACTTTTCAGGAGCCCATTATTAATGCCAAATGATGATGTTACATGCTTCATTGTTCAACACAGTATCTTGGACTTAAAATATAAAAAACGGGATCCCTGAAGGAGAAATAGTCCTAAAACACTACATGAACAATATTTTTATCCAAATAGCATTCCTAAGCACAAAAAAAAACCCATCCTTTCTTTCATAAGATGGGAAAAGAGTCTCATTGTCTTCCCTGGTCTGTTGCAGATGGAGAGTCTCTCTCAGGAGTCATGAGCATTTCAGGAAGGGAGACAGCCTCATAACAAAACTTAGAGGAGGTCATAACAAAAGATGAATGTACCTGGCTTTGTTTTCTGGGATAATCATCTTCAATTAACATACATTATCTAGCGGAACAACTATGTACCTAATACATAAGGATGAATCTAGAAAACTAATCAAAGATCACAATTCACTCCTTTCCCTAATATCTGTGTATAAGTGATTATATAATGAAAACATGGATTATAGTTTTTGAACTATTATACTCACGTCACAAAAAATAGATTTGTTCTTAATGAGATTTACATAGGCAAGTTCAATAATGTATTTCAAAAATAATGTGATTGTCTAATGGAAACCAGTCTGCTTGATGTGTTGTTTGTTTAGGGAGGATAATACAGGTTCCAGGCTTGGACTCAGAGACCTGGTTGCTGTTCCTTAGCTTTTGTGCTCTACCACTTTTGTGTTCTACCACTTGAGCCACACCTCCACTTATGGATTTTTGCTGGTTAACTAGACATACATATCTCTCAGATTTGGCTGCTTAGACTGGCTTTAACCTGCATCCTCAAATCTCAGCCTCCTGAGTAGCCAGAATTATAGGGGTGTGCCACCAATGCCTGGCTTTGTTTATTAAATGTCTGATCAGAAAGTCAAGGTAGTTAACCCATTCACGGATAATTGAAATAAAAATTGCTAGTCTTGTTTTAGAAGATGGGCTTTAATAGAGTCTGCTGTGTTTGTTGACTTGTTCCTCTGCTGGAGGTAGATTTGTGATCGATAAGGAATGACATCAAAGACCAGAAAATTCAAAGAAAGAAGATGTAAAATTAACTATTCCTTCTTTGATCTTGTAGTTTCTTGATAATTATCAAGAAGAGGGCATAGTAACTTTGTTCTTATAACAAAGAGAACCATTTATAAAGGTCAGGACAAGGATGGGTAAGTTGCACACTGAAAGTGAAAATGAGAAAGGAAAATTTAGAGACAATTTAAAGGTTGACATTTCAACAGATGGAAAAATAGAGGAGTCCAAGGGTGATCGTGGTCATGAAAGATGTTTTCAAACACCTCAAATGTGTCAGTAGATCCTGCTGTTGTAGGCATGATTCTAATTATTTTTAAGGGCATTTATGAAGGTTGTTTCATTGGCATAAAGGGTATACATGTGGACTGAATCTCTGTATCCAAAATATTGTTTGTACATATGTGCCAAAATGTAACCCCAGAAAAACACTGCTTGGATAAAAATAAATAAAAATACAGTACTTTTTAAAGTATTTTATTTTGTTCATTACGTATTTACGATGCCTTAATGGAAAGTCCTCCATATATATATATATGTATGTATTTATATATATGTATGTATATATATATATGTGTGTGTGTGTATATATGCAGACATATATATAGTTGCATGAAGAAATGGTCATTTCAAAAATGTATGCATTTTAATCTTAAAGGAATTGCTTCAGGTTAATTAAAATAACGAAATTTAAAATGTTTTCAATAGTATAGAAAATCAGTGTGTATCACATTAGGCCCAGATTTATTTTTATTCACAGAAACCTTATAAAAACTTCTTAATTGATCTCCTGTCATTTCCAATCACAACATTCCATTTGTAAGCTCAATTCATTTAATTATTTTTCACTTAAAATTAGTCTCTTGCCTAGTTCTGCCATAGTCAAAGGGTATTGAGTTTAAAATTAACTGAACTTGAACTCTGTTGGCATATATGATTAATTGGCTCAAAAATTGCAGCTAAGCTGATGACTTAAACTCAAGTCAAGGAATCATCAGAAATGATAACATAATGACATAATTTCATTAATGGTGATTTTTTTTATTACCTCAGATCCCATGCTCTGAGTCTTTGTCATTAAGGAGTCTTACCTAATATATTTTCTCCACCAAAAGGAAAGAAAGGAAGGGAGGGAGGGAGGGAGGGAGGGAGGGAGAGAGGGAAGGAGGGGGGGGAGGAAGGGAGGACTCCCAACAGCATAAAACAACAACAACAAAAGAGAACTTTGTCTGGAGTTTCAACCAAGATAGAGCTGAGAGTATTCTTTAATTGGAGGGCAAAACTAAATTAAATCCTTTTGTTGTTCCTCTTATTTTCCAAGAGTTTGGAGATTTTTCTAAACTGATAGAAATTCTAACTGCCATTCTTACAAGCATAAACACTGTTCCATTAATAGCAACATCTGGTTTTCCTTAGGATGAGAAATTTTCTTTTAAAAGTCAAATCATACCATGTCAGTGCTGTTCAAGCTAGCTTGAAGAAGAATCTATTACTATTGATGATAAATAAAAGTAAATAAACTCCAATATAGACTTCATAAAACCCTCTCATTCTAATGAATAATGCACATGCATCTTGTTTTCCCCCATTCAGTTTTTCTATGATTTCAGTTCAGTGGTCTAATTCATGCCTTAGAGTTAAGAGCAAGTATCCTCTGCTGTCACCTACCTAGAGTACTTCTTTTCTTCCTAGTCAGAAGTTCACCCTGATATATCAATTGCTATGTCAAGTAGAGTCCTAGTATTATTTTGGCTCACTTTTACTAGTTATTTGTGGATCAGAGAGCCAATGTCCTATGTCTTCTTAAGCCATTCCTAGCAGTTGCGTTGACTCATTCTGATCAGCTAAAAGGTAAAATTGGGGGCCAAATAAAATAGAATATCCACAATATTCTATCTTTAGATAAAGGGATGTTAGCATGAGTTTATGAAAAAAAAAACACAAAAACTTGTTGGAAGATAGGTTTGTGTACAGAGTATAAGGTTTATTCCTAGTTTGTTCCCTGTAACTTAGAATAGATTTGTGTCTTCTAATATTCCTTATTTTATTACTGCTATTCAGAATAAAGTCAGTGTTAATATGTATATACTATGGCTTTGAATGTTCTTTAACTCCCCTAGTCCAATTCTAAGTACTATTAAGTTAGTTCTACTAGATTTTATGGGTGAAGAACCACCTTTGCCTGTAGCTAATGATAATCCTCTAACCAACTCTTTCTAATAATTGAATGTCTATTCTTGCCTCTGACCTGAGCTCCATAATATGATAATGGGGCAGGCACTTAAATATTCACTGCAGTGTTTAATATGCATTGATCTTCTACCTGCCTTCTCTGCACGCCATTTGCTTGTTCATCCAATACTGCCTATCCTATTTCATAGGTAAAAAAAAAATGCGTGCATGTTGATTTTTTTTTCTGTTTCCCTTCTTGTATCCTACTTCATGAACATTATCCTTGGAGATATATTCTACTTGAATTATTTTCATATTCTTTATTCTGGCCATCCCACTCCAAGATTTCATTATTTCTGACCTGAACTGCTAAGAATGAGTTAATTTGTTTTGCTATCTTCCTTACTAGATTGGCAGAGCCAAAAGTGAGCTTCCTGAGGTTGTAAATAAGACCAGGGGACAGCTCTGCTTGTTGCTCAAATGAGATATCTTATTAAAAGCAAAATTATTTGAAACTTAAGAATTTGTCACAGAAGAATTAAGGAAAGAATTCCAGTTCACATTGAGCGGCAGAGTTATGAGTTGGGAATCGACAAATCCCTGCCCGCTAGGAAACTTCTCTGGGGCCAGAGATCCCTCTGTCAAAGAAAAGAGAAGGCCAGAAGAATTCTGTGGCTGCTTCCGTGTCCTCATTCCCTTTGCTTGATAGATCAGATGTGGCTCTTCCTTCACATCATTTGCTTACCTCCACTAGTAAGTTCTTTACTTCTGCCTGAGCTCTTCTGAATTAGGTAGTTTCTCTTTTTTTGGGGGTCCAGTAGTGGAGCCTGAACTCTGGGCCTGGGCGCTGTCCCTCAGCTCTTCAGCTCAAGGCTAGTGCTCTACCACTTGAGCCACAGCGCCACTTCCAGCTCTTTCTTTTTGCTTATGTGGTGCTGAGGAATCGAACCCAGGGCCTCAGGCATGCAAGGTAAGCGCTCTACCACTGAGCCACCTTCCCAGCCCCTAGTTTCTCTTTTTTTGAGAGGAATCCTGACTAATCCAAATGACATGCCATTCTCTGAGCTGAATTTTAAACAAGATTCTTTTCTCTATGTCCTCTTGGGGAATCTCTAACTTGTAATTATATAAAAATTTAAAATTAATTTTGCATAAAATTTCTAATTTTTATATGAGTGTGGGGGGAGGGAGAGAGAGTGGGAGAGAGATTACACTTCAGCCAGACAGTTGCTCACACTTGCAATCTTCCAGTTACTCATGAGATTAAGATCTAAGGATCACAGTTTGAAAATGCTGTTAGATTCTAGGTCCAATTAACTAGCAAAAAAGAAGCTAGGCTGGAGGCATGGTTTACATAGTAGAGCACCAGCTGTGGGCAGAAAATAACAAGCTCCTGAATCCAAGCCCCTCTCCTACAACTAATTCACCCCCAAAACAAAAAAGAAAGAAAAGCAAAAGTAAGAGACACTAGAGGAGGAATTTTCTTGGAGGCTGTCAGAGTAGAACGCATCAGAAAGCAATCTTATTTCCTAGGTAACAAGTGCACTGGCAAAATGAGGCAACCATAGCTAAAACTGCCACTTCCAAGTGAAGCACTGGGTGGGAAATTGAGGTTAATTTAGATTAATTTCAGCTCTTACCCAGTAATAGTTGCCCATGCCCAGCCCTCAGCCATTTGACAGATGAGTGTGCCTGTGTTCCATGAGCAAATTATACACAGACTGCAGGACCCAGGGCAGGTGAAAAGGACCTTGTCTTGCAAACATCACAGGTCTGTGCTGATAGGATTGCTAGGAAACTTAAAGAGACAGCATCTTGTCTTATATTTTTCAATTTTTTCCCTTTTTTAGATTGAGATGTTGAGGACTAGAACACTCAAAAGCAATCGCATACCCGAGGGAAATCATGAAGTGATTTTATAAACACATGTCCAGGTTCAGGAAATATTTGAGATCCTCTCAGGTCACACTTCATGTTCTTTTTTGGCACAAAGATGTTGTAGTATAACACAACCAAAGAACAACCAACAAAGAAAAACCTGAGAGATCTACTATGCAGAATTACCACAAGAGGCAAATGTAACATTTTCAACAAAAAGTCACAATATATAAAATGTATGACTGATTCAAAGAAAGAATAGATTAATTAATTGAAACTTGAAGTTCAATGACAAGTCTATAAGACAAAGTCTTCAAAACAACTATTTTAAAGACATTCAGGAAATAAAGACATATAAAGTTAAAAGAAGATGAACAAAGTGGATATATTAATAAAGATACGGAAAGTATATAAAGAAACTACAACGAAAATACAGAGATAGAATAAACAAGAAATGGAACAAAATGCCATTAGAAGGATCTACAGGCACATCTGGTCAAGAAAGAGGAAATACAGTGAACACAGTGGTAGATCAATAAAAGACTCTGAGTCTGAGGAACAGAAAGGAAAAATAGACAAAGTCTCAAGGGACCTGTAACACACATCACTAAAATATGGTCAGGTGGACACATGGACCAAAATATGAATTGTGAAAGGTCTAGAAAGAGAAAAGAGAGAGAAGGAGCAAAAGAGAAAGTCTGAAGAAATAATGGCCCAAATTTTCTCCACTTGGATGAAAGAAATGAACATAGATATTCAAGAGGTCCAATGAACTGCACAAGTCACTAAGTCATTGAGACACAGATCAATCAAACTTTTGAAAGACCAAGAAAAATTTGAAAGCAGAGAGAAATCATTCATCACAAGCAAGAAATCCTCAGTGAGAATATGAGATTATACATCAGAACATCTGAAGGTCAGGGGGTGTTGAGATGATATATTCAAAATAGTAAATGATTTTTTAAAGAAGTTCCTGTTCTGAGGAATAGAATATCTGTCAAAACTGTCCTTCAAAGTAAGGAAAATATTAAGACATCTTCTGATAAAGAAAAGCTGAGGGAGGTCAGTACCAGTACACTTTCCCAGTAGCTAATGCTAAAATCTGAAGTAAGAGCAGGGTGAAATGAAAAGACATAACAAAGAACTGGAAGCCATATGAAGAAATAAAGTTATCCATAAAGATCAATTATAAATCTCTATATAGTGTATTCACTTTTTTAAGTTCTCTCGTATAATTATATACAATGGTATAATTATAACCATTTCCTGAATTGGAAGCAATGAGGTTGTAATTTTTCTACTTTATATATTCTAAGGATCCCCAGGACCTAGGTAAATATTCCACCACTGAGCTAGACCCTCAAGTTCTCTTGTGGTGATTCTTAGACTTTGTAGGGGCAGAAAGGTCTAGGGGTGCTCATTTCTGATCCCTCCCTAATTCTGACAGCTTATGTTAGGGCTTCTAGGCCTCTGGAGGAATTTAATCTATTGTATTTAGAAAGCCAGCAGTCCCACTGGAATATGAATAGAGGTGAAAGAGAGGAAGTCGTCCCATTGAAGGGACCCCAACAGAGTCTACTGGCCCCACTCATAAACTCCCCACCACTACCCACTAGTGCACAGCCAGACACATGGAGCCTCAGGGAACATCCCAAGTACAAACTATGATCAGACTTCTCTAGAGCTGACTTCAGAGACAGCTAAGAATATGACAACAATAAAGACAACAGTTTGAGGTATGGGCAATAGTTACAGCTAAGTTAAGGAAGCAAGAGAAGCCACTAGTTTCAGAGTTGAAGGGCAGAAGACATGGATTAGAATCCAAACCAGAGGATTCAGTTGGGTGATGAAAGAGGGAAAAACGAAAAGCAAAGGGTTTAGATTGGACTATGAATGGAATGGTTTCATGGCCTGGAGTTTTGATTCCCTGATATCCCCTAAAGTCCCAAATGAGTATATTCTTTGATGTTATGGTGAAATTTCTCCCATGAAAAGAAATACTTTTACATTACATTCTACATATTTTTGCTATTCAGAACCACAGAGAACAGAAAGAGTGGCAGTGTGTATATCATACAAGATAGTATCCCTTTGTATGTTTTTGAGAAGTTAGCAGATATTCAGAAGCACATCCAAGAAATTCTGTCTACATAAATATTAGGAGTATTAAATACTAAAATTTAATAACTATTAATAAGAGTCCCAGTAGTAGACTTTTATAATTAGGATGGCTTGGATGATACAAAACAGCCCTGATCTTAATTATTGTGTCCTTTGATGTGGTATTCATAGATTAATTCTATAAGTCTGTTCATCAGATTCTTGGGCTTAAATGACAACAAAAAGAATTTAAGCTAAGGATGAAAAAAATCTCTTCTGACAGTTCAAGTTATTAAACACTGAAATAAGTTATAAAAGAGATTATTGAATCCTTTCCTCCCAAAGCCTAAAAAGAAAGCATAGATTCTCATCTTACTGGAATGACTTAGTAATAGCAGCTTTCATTGGAAGCAGATGGAAGCCAGAGTAACTGCCAAATTCCTTCAAATTTGATGATTCAAATCCTACACAGTTTAAAAAATACTTTGAATTGTGTGACAAAGTTCTTTCTAGACAGGAGAAGTCGATGCCATCCAAAGAGCATTGGTGCTTGTCACTTCTGTATTTTCATTGTCAACTCCAAGTTACATTTGTTGTAGAAAGAAATAAGGAAACAGAAAGGGACAAAGGAAGAAAAAGAAAAGAAGAAATAAAAGAATATTTATGACATTTTGGGAGATTTGCCTACTTGGGATTTTATAAAATCAGCTTAGTGTTTCATAAGCACAATGACACATAGGTTTCTACTACAATGATGCCTCTGGAATCGGCTCTCAGTCATTGGATTTCTATAGAAAAGCTCTATTCAGGGCACAAGGTTACATGATTAAATAATAAGGAATAACAAGGAAGAGAGTTGACTTATGAGGACAACAGGAAGAATGCATGAAGTGAATGTCAGAATCTTGTTCTGACATTGCAACCGGGATGCGTGCATGCAGGTTTCAAGTTCAATTCCAGGGACCTGGCTGGAATAAAAGCATCTGATAAACATAATCTTCTAAAAATATGAAGTGTTTTAATAAACAACTGCTGTTAATGTTTACTAAAACATTCATATGAATTCCATGTACCCCTTTAAGACAGAATGAAGTAATTTTCTTACTCATTTTCAGAGAAAGAATATTAGATTCTTTTAGCAGGACGTTTCCCCCCCAGACTTTCATATTCTTGGCTATTCAGAGAAAGTGATTGGTAAAAGTATTATTATTTTCTTTTGGCAGTACTGGGGTTTAAACTCAAGACATTGTTCTGGCTAGACAAGTACCCTTCACTGTGAGCTACACCCACAGCCCTCTATGCTTTAGATATTTTTCTGACATGCTCTTTCATATTTTTTTTCCTTTTGGCCTGGGGCCGTACTTGGACTCCCCTTGATTCTCCCAATCTTTTCCTTCTAAATATCTGGGATTATAGGCACAGCATACTGTTCCAGCCCATAAGAATTTAAACAGATACCAATCTATCACTGAGCTTTTGATCTTATCAATTTACTGACTAGATGTGGAAAGGAAAAAAAAATCCAAAGGTAATTGTAAAGACTGCTTTTAAATGAGAATTGCTTTGAGACTTACATATTCACGTGGGCCATTGAGACAATATAAATCCAAAGGCTAAAATTCAAAGACTAGGATATGAGACAACATGATTTTAAGTTCTCAGGGAAGTTTCCTAATGGACTATAAAAGATATATTGCTTTCTGGAGGGAGAACAAAAAAGACAAGGAAAGAAAGGTTGAGAGAAAGTGAAGGGCAAAAAGAGAAGAAGAAGACAGTGGTGCATCCACTGCACTGACGTTTTAGGCCCCAAATCTATCATTTGTTTAGCAACTTTCATTCACTGCTGTCTCAGATGGCTTCTTGGTAGCAAGCAAATGGCTTGTAAATCTTAAGTACACCAAACCGCCTATGAACAGGCAATTGTAGTGACAAGGCACAGCGCAGCGCAGAGTAAATGGAGCATTACCCTGATTCCGCGCTCACTGTCATCCTCACAATGATGCATGCACAACCAAAGGCAATGTGTGAGTGATTCTGGAAAGATACTGAAGAGACAGAGAGCAAATACAAACAGTGAAAGAAATCCACTCTCATCCGTGGGTAATTCCAAAGCAGAAATAAACGGTGTTATCATAACACAATGCGGCTACTTGAGGTACCATAAAGACAATAAACATCAAAAAGACACTTTGAAGGCCTCCATGAAGTCATAATGGAAATGACTTTCATACGGAAAATGCTCCAGCACTGTTTTCAATGATTAATTCATTCGAAATTGATTTATTTGAAACCATTTCCAACTCTTGCTTCCTGACATGGTTGGTTCTTAGTCATTAAGCAATGAACCCTTTTGAAGTTAGCCCACATAATCACATTAGTAAAACTGAAATGTACAGTAAAGAAATTTATTAAAAAAGGATAACTGTCCAGAGAAGATGGAAATTAAAAGCATTTTTACCCAATCACTGAAAATTGTATTCTCAGTAATTTCCTGGCTTAAAATGTCGGCCCCTCTGTTTTCTCTGTGTCAGTACTTACAATGAAACACACCCTTTCTATCACCACTGGCTGCCACTACATACGGAAGCTCCCAGTTGAGTAAGAGAAACTGACCTGATGATTATGAATAGAACTGACTTATTCTATGAAATATTTTCTTGGAAGTGTATCAAGGCTCAAGAATAAAGTTGGGTGGGCCAAAGTAGGTATCATATCATTCACTTCTTCATCCTATGGCTTCCTGGAAAAGTGATATAAAGCTTTGTAAGGCTTCAAATATACACATCATAGATGGTCGTGGGACTGAAAAATATCAGTGGATTGAAAAACCATCCGTGCTTGGTGGAATAGCCCCTTGGCCAGGCACTCCTTTGTTATCTCATTGTATCTTTGGAAGAGTCTGCTGAGACATTAGGAAAGGAAACTGATTTGAACTTATCCCTTTGCCCTATCCTAGGAGCAAAGTCTAGATGTGCAATACTAATAGGAAATTAGTCTATATCACGGAAATGTTTTGGAAGTAGAGTCTTACCTTCAATCCATCCCCAACTATAGTCATATTTTTATTCAACATTAAAGGTTTGTGTAACTACAATAGCTTGAAGCTAGGACTGTAAAGGGAAGCTTAGTTTGGAAGAGATGATGTTGACAGAAACAACAAAGAATGGGAAAAGGAGCGTGTTGGAACAGCATTCCATACAATGGGGTCCACAGGACAAATGTGAACACAGTTGCTATGCCTACTAGGTCAGATCTGACCCCCTCCCCCAAATATTGATCAGGCTCAAACTTCTGGGACAGTGTTTATTTTAACATTCTATCTAATGTTATTCTTGGGGTTTTATGTTATTTTTTTCTTTTAGACCACCCCTTGGAATGTATTAAGGCCAGGGCATCTAGCACTGTCCATTTTCCCCTTTCTGCTCACTAAAGCATAGATAAAACTCAAGTGCTGGTGGCTTTTCCTGCGATACTATTTGGGAGGCTGAGAGTGTTGGGATCATGATACTAGGCCAGCCTGGGAGGAAGAGTTCTGGAGACACCTTGTCAATGAATAGCTGGACAGAGTGCCCCAAGCCTGCTAAGCTAACTACAGCGAAGTCTAACAGAGGTGAGTCTCTTTCATGTGAACTCTTGGGCAGGAAGTGAGACCCTAACTCAAAAGCTACTATTATGATGGGAGCCTGTGACTCCCATCTATAATCCTAGCTCCTCAGAAGAATGAGATTTGAGGATTATGGTTGGAAGTCAGCCAGAGAGGAAATTTTGAGCTATAAAACACCAGGATAGTCCTCAGGGTTTGAGTTCAAGTCCCAGGACCAGCACACACTCACACACACACACACACACACAACATAAAATAAGGATGGAGGTGTCACTAAGTGGTTATAACAGCTGCCTACCAAGCACAAACAATGGTGTTCAAACCCCTAAGTCCATGTCAGATGGACTAGATACAAATCTCTACAAGTGGCTGGGAAGGTGGCTCAGTGGTAGAGCACTTGCCTTGAATGCATGATGCCCTGGGTTCAATTCCTCAGCACCACATAAGCAAAAAGGAAAAAAAAAAAGCCAGAAGTGGCGCTGCAGCTCAAGTGGTAGAGCACTAGCCTTGAGCTGAAGAGCTGAGGGACAGCGCACAGGCCCCGAGTTCAGGCCACACTACCGGACCCCAAAATAAAAATCTCTACAAGTGGGCCCTAAAATATCTTTGTCTTTGAGTAAGGAATTCTAGGTGATTTTGTGGGTGCATTACCTATTGAGAATCAGTGTTCTGGAAGGATGAAATACTGAACATTGTCTATTTACGCATTTCAGTGGCTGCACTGCATTATTCATATCACAGCAATGTAAATAAGTCCTCAGGCCAAATCTTATTTTCATATCACTATTTATTTTCATACTTATGTTTGAATTCTACTTTGCTGTAGTAAAATTTAGATACTCAGGATGATATATTTTTTCAGAATCTCTGAGTTTGGAAAAGGTTATTTGCAGATGATTTTAAGTTGGGATCTATAATATAGAGGGAAGACAGTGTTGTCTTTTGCTGAGAGAGAGAGAAGGTATTGGTTGCCCTTTCATGCTAAAAATTAATTTAAACTTATATTTACAAATTTAAAGGTAATCACTAATAACAAAAATAGGCTAAATAAAATCCAAATGCCAAAGAGTAAAAATACAAAAATTATAAAACTTGATCAAATTTTTAAAAGAACAAAGGGATGAAGTAGGCAGCAAGATGGTACCAATAAAACATAAAATATCATGACACTCTGGACCAAAAGAAATAAAAGAATAAATCCATCCTAAAGTAGAACTGAGACCAAGTGACACTGAACTGCTGTAACAAAGGGATTAAAAAAGTTACATCAGACAAATGTAGAATTATCAATGAAATTTAATATACCAATACTAATATTAACTAAATTCAATTACAAAGAAGGATATTGATGACTCAGTACAAGACTCAGCAAGAGCTGGAGTGTGGTATTAGTGGTAGATTGTGTTTGCAAAAAGGACAAGGCATTGAGTCCCAAGCCTAGTACTGTACCGTCTTGTCTGTAATAAGAAATGAGAAGAGTAACTGAAATCCACCAAAAGTATATGTCCTTAACTGCAAACAAGTAATATAGACTTGAAATACATAAATGAAATTAGAAATACTAGAAGTGCTAAATATAAACATCACAGTCCCACAAGACGTTCTGTTGAAAAAACAAAGTTTACAACTTTGGTGGGAAGTTGGGGGATGGGAGGGGCAAGATGGTAAGGAGAAACAAAGGAGGAGGCAATAAGGCTTGATAAGAAATGTACTCATTACCTTGCTCATGTAGTTGTAACCCCTCTGCACAGTATTTTCACAATTAAGAAAACTTATTAATTAAAACAAATCACAGTCCCATGAGAAAGAAACAGTTCAAGAAGAAAAGAAAGAAAAAATAGACAAAAAAGTTAATTAGGATATTATAGTCATTTAAAATTTACACACAGACGCACACATCCAATCTTCTTTGAAACCAGAAAAACATAATACTATAAAATATTTTAAAATACTCACAGTATTTGGCCAATATGGTATCAAGTTCCCAAAGTAGAAAGCCTACCTAACCTTAAACATTGTAATATTAATATTTTAAAAAGAATTAGAATAACCCAAATAGGATGATTTTGTCAAAAGAAAATGACAATGAATTAATTATATGTCTTTAAAAAGGAAATGGGTAAAATTATTTATGGGAGATAATCAAAGTTATTGGAAAAGGTAAAGCTTCAATGTATTTTGATTTCAAAAAGATCTGAATGAATGGAAAAATAAATATTAAATAACAAAGAAAGGGGTAACAACATTCAACAAGAAATACACTCATTACTCATGTAACTGTACCCCCCTGTACAGTATCTTTACAACAAAATAAAATTTAAAAAATAATAAATAAATAATCATGATTTCTCCCCTATAGTCATTGATAAGGAACATGGCACCAAGAGATAATTCTGCCCATACCTCAGAGCTGTATGAATTCTGAACTTGTTCCTTGTCTATATTTCAGATCCTGTGCCTGAAAATTCAGGGTGTTTAACACTGATGTCAAGTTGTCTATCCTAAAGGAGCAATTCCCTAAATATTATCATTATACACTTTATTATAATATGCCTACTGCATCATTTGATATTGGTATGCTACAACTAAGTGAAACTCACACTGTGTTTGTGCATAGTAGTGGGTATATATGAGAGCAATGTCAATCTCCCCTTCAGGGCCCTTCCAGGTTGACTTAACACTGCCCAATATCTCCTCTAGAGTAGCTAGGATTACAGGTGTGAGTCCCCGGTATCAAAGTGGAATTCCATTTGTTCTCTTAGGATCACTGCATTTAATCTATTACTATTTCATTTTTATATTAAGCTAAATAAATTAAGTAAAATAAACAAGAGTTTCACTTCATTACAGCCATTTTGTCAGATCAAATGAGTTTATTCTCACTAATTACACACGTCAAATAAGTATAATGGTATAATACGTCCAAAAGAGTCATCGAACATAAGTAAAAATTCAACCCTGCTCAATCAAATATCACTAAATGTCTTAAACATTTTTAGTGAGTAGTATTTTAATAAGATGTTGAATCACCATCTTCTATTAGTTTGTTAATAATAATAACACAATTCTATTATGGTCGTTAATTTAATTAGTGCTTACTATTTTCATATTTATCATGGGGATTCATTAACTACTTAATAATATCAAGAAAACAATAAGGTAATGCCATAATAGTAGAAAAGCCATTAGGCGGTATTAGAAAAGCATTTTAAAATATATACCATAATTTTAATCAAATTTAAATTAGTTTTTCAAAGATGTGAAAATAAAAGTTAATGCTTGTGGGAATATTTCATGATAAGTAAGATATTCAAGACAATCTCAGCTCTCTGTGACTCTTCATATAAAAAATATTTCTGGCAGTTTTATTTTGTCTCATTCATTTATTCAGCAAACACTTACTAAGTGACTTAGCAAATGTGTTGACAATTATACTGGCAATGGTCCTTTTAATGGTGAAATCATTATTATGAATTGGAACTCGAACCTTGAACCAGAACAATGGGGCCTGAAAATTGTCAGTGTTTGAACTATTAACACTCCAAGGAATACAATTTACAAAACTTTCAGAATTATTTCATAATATTTCATAAGGGAATATAAATATTAGTATAAACCTCTTTTAAAATCTATTTATTCAAGATATTTATAATTTACATATCGTATATTACCTATAACATATATATATATATATATATATATATATATATATATATATATATATAATTTACCCTGGCACTGGTGGTCACACTTTTAATCCTAATGATTAGGAGGCTAAAATCCATAGAACTGTGGTTCAAATCTAGCCTGGGTAGCCAAGTCTGGAATACTCCATCTCCAAAATTACAAAAAAAAAAAAAATGTTGGAGGAATGGATAAAGTGCTAGAGCACCAGATGTGAGCAAGCCAAGAGAATACATGTATACTTCATTAGTAGATATTAATCACCCAAGATAAAGAATTCCATTATGATCTTTTCATCATTCATTTATATGATTTACATCAATCACATTCCAACCACCCTCAGTTACCCTGCTTGTTCCCCATTCTCCACATCCCCCACTGGTCTTTTTCCTAGTGTCTTCCCCTTTCAAGAAATATATTTAAATATCTACTATAAGTGAAGCACTGTTCTAGCTCTGAGGAGATAGCAGTAATGGCATTTGTATTGCTGTGAAAGAAACAGGCAAACAATAAAAATAAAAAGCAAAAGAATGACTTGGGTCAAATAATAGTGTGATGAAGAAAACTGAGTACTGGTGGCCCACGTCTGTAATCAATCCTAGCTATTTGGAAGGCTGAGATCTGAGGATGTCGATTTGAAGCCAGCCTGGGAAAGAAAATCTTTGAAACTATTATCTCCAATTAATCACCAGAAACAAAAGATCCAAAAGTGGCACTGTGGCTCAAGTGGTAGAGTACTATCTGTGAGCAAAAGGAGTTCAGGGATAGTGCCCAGTCCCAGAGTTCAAACCTCAGGATCAGAAAAAAAAAGAGTCAAATGAAAATGGAATGACATGGTAGATGCTGTATGAAGTATGAGTGAAAAGTTGGTTGAGAGGAAATCAATCTTGTTCAGTTATCTCTGAAATTTCAGGTAGTAGCTTCCTGAAGTAGCCAACATTTGATGTCTGCCAGTGGAAGAGTAGGAGCTCCTCAGAACAACAAAGAAGAAAGAGTATTTTGAGTAGAGGACAGTCTTAAAAGTTTTCCTTGACATTTGTGTGTATACGTGTTCCTGTGTTTGCCAGTGTTGGGGCTTGAATTCATAACTTGGGTGCTGTCCTTGAGTTTTTGTGCTCAAGGTTAGCACTCTACCACTTGAGCCACAAGTTCTACTTCTGGCTTTTTGGTGGTTGAGATTAGAATCTCATCGGCTTTTCTGCCCTTGCTAACTTTGAACTGTGATCCTTAGATCTCAGTATCCTGAGTAGCAAGGATTATAGGTGTGAACCACTAGTGCCTAGGTTCCTTGACATTTATGATAAGTGTCTGGTACAATGTGTTTTTTTTTTTTTCATTTTTCTTTTCTTTTTTGTTTGCCAGTCCTGGGGCTTGAACTCAGGCTGCCCCTGAGCCTCTTTGTGCTCAAGACTAGCGCTCTAGTTCTTAAGTCTCAAGGCCACTTCAGGCTTTTTTTTTTTTTTTTTTTTTGAAGCAGTTTATTGGAGTGAGTCTCCTGGAAACTTTTCTGCCTGGACTGGCTTTGAACTGCAATCCTCAGATCTCAGCCTCCTGAGTAGCTAGGATTACAGGTGTGAGCCACCAGCGCCCAGCTGGTACAATGTTATTTAATGTTTTTGTTGTTTGGGTTTTTTTTTTTTTTGCTATACAATCAACATTCCATATTGCTTGAGAAACAGGATTAACCAGTCATTTAGTTGGAATGTCATTAAACTCAGTAAGAATGCAGCTAAACATAATAGGGAAGGCTAAGGCTGTTCAATGGGACTTTCTAGGTTTGAACACCTCAGCTAACTCCCATAGTCCTATCTTTGTGATCATAGGAAAGTTGTCTGTAGGTCGAATTTTGACTATCTCATCTACAAAGCAGTGGTGATAATAATGTTGCCTATTCCGTAGGTTTTTGTTTGTGAAAACTAAGCATAAGTAGCACATAAACTCTTAAAAATTGTTATCTACTTCTTTTTTTGATTTTTTATTAATAAGAGGTTACAATTACATCAGCAAGGTAATGAGTACATTTCTTATCAAGCACTGTTGTCTCCTCCTTTGTTTCCCCTTCCCATCCTTGCCCTCCCATCCTCCCCTTCCCCTTCCTCTCCCCCACCCCTACCTGCCTGCCAAAGTTGTATAGTTCATTTTTTGACATAATGTCTTACAATGGGTCCACTTGTATCCCGATTTAAACAATTTGTTTTTTGCCTTCCTCTCCCCAAATTATAACAACATCAAATACAGTGAAAACAGTGGGGGAGGAACATACAAAGCAAACAAAGAAATCATCTTATAAATATGTTGGAAACTTCTTAACTATGACTAATAAGTGATAGTAAGCGGAGCATGGTGGCTTACACCTATAATCAGAGCACTTGGGAAGCTGAAGGAGTGTTTCAAGTTCAAGGCTCCAAAGCAAAATACAGACCAGTCACATTTTAAGACTTCAAAAAGAACAAAACAACAACAACAACAAAAAAAAACCTCACCTTGTAACTGTTTTGTTACCCATATTAAGTGAATCAAGTTCTGACCCTCCATTTAATTAATGCAAACTCCCTACCTGTACGCACTTCAAAATCACTACTAGCCTGATATTTTATTTTTAGTAGCATTTATTATCTAGTATGTAGTATAATTTATGTATTATGCTTATTGTTTTTTTTTCTGTCTGCTCTCCTAGGACATAAATTCCTCAACAGAAAGAATTTACTTCATCCGACTCCTGGAACATGTTCAAGCAATGTTTGTTGTTTGGGTGAATTAAATATTAATGGATAAGGAAAAGGATGGAGGAACATACAGAGATTCAAAAGAGTATTTGGGCTGTCAGGGTTGAAGCAAGAGTGCCTTTATCTGCCCAAGTGTCTTTCAAACTGTTGGCTTCCTTTTCCCTGGGCAGAGAAATGTCGGGTATAAAGTTATTTTCTGACTTAAAAGTACCTTGAAGAGTAGATGGAAGAAATAAGTGGAAAAAAAAAAAAACTAGGGATGTTCATCCAAGGAAAAGTGAGGGAGAATGGGTGGCTATGGAGAAGATGCTCAGTTCAGGATTATGTTTGGAGTATTACAACTCAAAAGGAAGCAAAGGATGAAGAAGACTTCAGTATTTCTGTTTCCATCATTGCTGCCATTGCCCAGCAGTTACAACACCTGGAGTGCATAGGCACCTGCGGGCCATATCAGCACAGGTTAGCATAATAATATTTGTATGTATAAAATAGCATAGTATTTCTCAACTCTTTTTTCATGAGCATCCACTAAGGAGTCAAATTACACTTTTTTTTGCCCAAATTGTCCTACCTTGATCCCTGAGAAAGTCTATCATTTTGGCTGTGACACACGGGTTTTTATTTTGTTGGGACACCAGTCATCATAATATCTAAGGGTTTTTTTCAACAACCAAGAACCAAGGTCTAATCCTTAGGAAATAATATTGCCCACAATAAGAAAGTATTGTCCACAAGACAATAGGCTGGAAATGATCTGTTCAATATGGGGTGGAGGGGAGGAAAAGAGGGAGAAAAATGAGGGGGCGGGTAACAAGTGAGACAAGAAATGTAATCACTACCTTACTTATGTAACTGTAACCCCTCTGTACATCACCTTGACAATAAAATTAAAATTAAAAAATTAAATAGAAAAAAAAGAAAGCATGGTATGGAGCCACAGAGTTCTACCACTGGGCCATTTGTTTTAATCTTTCAATAGATTATATCAGGGTGTTTCAACCACAGAATTCTGTAGTGAGATTTGGGGCTGCAGTAATTCTTTTACTCTAGAGCATGTGTTTTGTGAATAGTAGGACTTAAGGAGTAAACCTAGCCTCTCCATAGCTTACCAGTGGCTCCCCTTCCAGCCAATGAAACCCAAACGATCTGATATTGTCAGATGACTCCTTTAAACGTCCTAGGTGACAAATCATCTCCCAATGTGAATGCCAAAGTCAAAAGAATGGACATAAAGACATTCAATTATTTTTTCAAAGAACAGGGAAAAATGAAACTCTCCACTACAGACTAGTCAGCTTCCCATTGCTTAAAAAAATTCTCCAAGAGAACAATCAACAGAACAACCATTTATAGCAAGAGAAATGATTTATCTTAGCAAATTATCATTTTCTAAAAACCTAATAATGTTCAATTTTATAATGTAGTACAAATGAATCCTTTTGCTGCTTTCATAAATTTTGTTATGAATACCTGACCTAGCTTTTATTAAAAAAGTCCTAGTGATATATAATTTTGACTGTTTTTAACCACAGTCTTCAATTTCTATTAATGTCTTTAAAGCTATCTATATAAAATTTTCACTATTTAAATGGACTTAAGGTATTAAAATTGTGCATTTTTTTTTCTCAGAGAAAGCAAATGTGCAAAAACAGTAGGTTTTACAGGAGCTATAATTGCAAGAAAACCAATCTGGGAAGACAACAAGTTTTTTCTTACTGTGTTTGATTGTTACATAAGTCTGCATATTTTTAATCTCCATTTTACGGACAGGAAAATCAGTTCCAAGAAACTAAAATAAGCTGTCAAGGATGGGCCCCCCAAAAGTGCAGGGTTTTGACTGAATTTAGCTTTATTCAGCTCTAAGGTTTCTACTCAGGCAATTTTAGACTTTTTGATTCACTTTTCCTCTTAAGTAAATACATTTATTTTTCTCCTACACACTAATAAACTCCACAAGAGATGATGGAATAGAAATTCTTCTTACCTTTAAAGGGTATTTTGAAAAGCAGAGGCTTCTTTTCAACATGAGACATGCCAGTTTTATCAATACTTCAGATGGATTTTTCTTATGTTAAAACTACTAAAGCAAGTAAAAGGCACAACCCAACCTCATCTTCATCCACAATGGATCTCTGAGGTGGCCTTTATCACTGGTGATGCTGAATGCTGAAGTCCAGCAGAGCCTATGTCTTTTTCCCAAGATCTGCAGGTGTGAAGTCAGCCCCATAATATCGATTTTAAGTAAGCAACAAGCAAATGGGCAGTTAATGTCACTGTGCCAACCTGGTTGCAAGGCCCACCTTGGCCCTTTACGAAGTGGCAATATCACGATAAACAAGAGACGTCTCTCCGCGAGGCCCACACTACCAGATTGAGAGACCTTGAAAGAAATTGGAAAGGAAGTCAAAGGTTCTGATTTTCTAAAAGATGTTTATATTAGTGTTTTTATTTCTAGAGAAGAAGTTAGAATTGAATTTAGGATCTCTGGGTTGCTCTGGACAAAAAAAAAAACTTAATCATCTAGAAAGCACCTTCCAAGAGTTGAGACTTTTGCTTTAAGAAGTTTATGGCAGTGCTTAGTGGTGCATACCTGTAATCTCAATTGCGACAGAGACAGAGGTAGGAGGAGGAGGGTTTTGAGAGTGGCTCTAAGTATAAACTGGAGATTGCATCTGAAAAATAAACTAAAGCAAAAGGTACTGCCGGTGTGGCTCAAGGGTGGACTGCTTACTTAATAACCACAAAGATCTGAGAAGGGTAGAGGAGAGAGAGGAGAAAAGGGAGGAGAAGAAGGAGGCAGCTTATATTTTGACTATAAAGATACATTTTAAAACACGTTTAGATCACTGGGTACCAGTACTTCATGCCTGTAATCCTACCTATTCAGTAGGCTATGAGGATGAGGATCAAGATTCAGAGGCAGCCCACACAGAAGACTCTGTGAGACTCCATGTCTCATTAACCAACAAAAAGCTGGTCTGGAGGTATGGGTAAAAGGATTGAGCACCAGTCATGTGCAAGCAAGCCCAGGAGAGTACAAGGGCTTGAGGTCTTGAGTTCAAGGTACCAGCTCAAACAGACCAAAAAAAGCACTGAAAGTAGTCAATACTTACAAATGTGAGTTTTGTGGCAATAATTATATGACTTAAAGTTTTACTACAAATACAATGTTGGCTTACCAGCTTAACAGCTATACACCACTCCTGAATGCTAAACCATAACCAGCCATGTATCAATACCCCCAAGTGATTTAAATCTACATTTAAGTTTAAGGAGTCAGGCCAAAAACAGGTTTCTCCTTGAATGGCTCATACCCTCATCCCCAGTGACTTAACAGAGACTCGGCTGCCAAGGCCCAGGACTCACACACCAACTCAAATCCCTAATTAGGAAATCAGGAGTCATTATTACTCATAATGAACCTAAATGGCACTCACACCCAGCAAAATTTCAGAAACACCCTTGAACAGAGTCTAGAGATTTGAGAGTTTGGGTAACTTAGAGAAAAACAGACAAAATGACTATGAGTTTTGAATACTGAATATAAAAAGTATTTGCTTTTGAAGTTACAGAGTTGGCACCAGTAAGGAATTTAGCGAATTAATTAAATTAAGTCAGCAGCAGGAGGAGGAGGTTGGTGGGATAATTGTTCATCTCAGAATTTAGCACGAAGACTCTGAGTCCAGGGGCAAAGCACTTTTTCAACTTGGGGCCATGGAGACCAGGAACGTGGCAGTGACTAGGATTGTATTTGTCTTCCTGCCTGAGGCACTGGTCAACTACAGTGTCTTATAAGTGTAATTGGCTTTCCTGTTAGAAAGGAACATACAGGGGTAGAGAAAGGTCCTCTCTGTCCTGATTTATGGCAAAGGGATATGTTCTTAGAAATGCTTGTGAGAAAATTGCCACAAGCAAAGGAGAAAAGGGGAAGAAACATTTAGGAAGTGGAAGGAATTAAAACTAGTGTTGAAGTCCTGCAAAGTGAGAAGACGATGACAAAGATGGCAGAGACGTTTTGCATGCTTCTTATTCCATTGTGTCCATGAACCAGAAGCAGCAGCATCTCCTGGTAGGTTGCTGATGCACAGGCCCCAGAGACTCAGAGACAAGCAATCAGCAACATCTCTGCAAGGTCAGCATGCATGCTCACTGGGCTTCAAGAAGTATGGCGACATCTCTGAGTCTCAAAATTGGCTGCAAATTTAAATCATCAGAGAAACTTATACAGCTTCAAAGATCGCAAATCTCCCTCATTCTACTCTCTGAGAATATATGCCAAGCAGGTACCATTTTTCTCATGTCCTGTGCATGGAGTTAAGGTTGAAGGACACTGCTCTGTATCTTTACAGTGGCAAAGTTACTACACAGTATAAGAGGCTGGTCTTTATTTAAAAGAAAGTGGTCATTGATCTTTTTAATTAGGTTTCACAAAACTTCAAGGCTCTAGCTGATAGGCCATATTTTGGACGATGATTTGGTGAACTTCTGTAAGATCTAAGCAGCATGCATTGGACAGCTAATGGAGAGGTTTCTTCTCTTCCTTGCTGAATGCATAAAAGTCTATCGAATACTCATCCAGTCAGCTAATCCTCTGAGAAGTAGAAACCAACAGAAATCTTAGACGCCCCTCTTGTGACTTAAGTATTGGCGAGAGCAAGTGGAATTTGCATCTCTTCTTGCAGTTAAAGGTCGTGACATTATGAGAGAATGGAGGATTTGAGAGGTGAGGGTACTTTAATAATCAGATAATCTTGAGTGTAAGGTTAAAGGTCATAGAGCACACGTTTTAAGTACTTCTGCAATGAACGTGCACACACACACACACCTTCACATGCTGAAAGCAACTTTTAGCCATGAATTTTTACAGTGATTCTCTTGCAGTTTTTCTGTAAAAGCAATGTAAAAATCAAAGACCTGAGAACACAAAATAGATAATTCAGATGAGCCTTATAAACTGATATATAGAAACCTACTCCAAGAGAAGTACAGGTGGATGCTACGAAACTCTCCTAAGAGGCATATCTTGGAGGAAGAAGCACAGAATATTCTGTGACACTACTAGACATAAACCTTAAGACAGAAGCACAAAACATTTTAATCATGAATATAGCACTTAAATTCAAATTTATAAAACCTCATATGACGAGCAGATAATTTCTCGTTTTGGCTCTCCAACACATGACTGAATATACAGCCTTGTTGAACAGGCTGCATGAGATGGAGAACAGTTTCAACCAAGTCGTCTGCAAACCTCAGGTAGAACATGACAAAGCCTATGTATCAGCATAAAGGGGGAGCCACAATCAGTCTTAGTAGATAGAAGACTGGACCATTGAGTGATTAGTCACCAAAAAAATCCATTAAGCAATTATGTATTAAAGGCTGCAAGATCCAGTGAGACACAATATTTTGGGGAAGTTTGTGTAAATACTTCTTTCCTGAGAGTGAAGAACAAATGAAATCAATGGTCACACGAAGCAGGGAAAGCCTTCAAGTAGAGAAACATGCTCATCCAGCTGCGGCTGAAGGGTCTGGGACAATTTCATCCCTTGAGAGGCAACAGAAATACCTCTCTCTACATTATTCTAAGTTAGTGGAAGAAATGATTGACTAAAGAAATCACTGAGACCTTGGGAGAAAATGACCATACCATAATATAGACTATTAATAATATATGCTATATATCAATATGTATAATCTAATATATGCTATATACTATTAATATATATGCTATATCATGCCCTGAATAGTTTATATCTGAGTCTTAAGTTCTCAAACTCAAGAATGTAAAGTTCAAAAATCTCAGAGGAAAAAAATACATTTATGTAGGAAAAATTGTAAAAGGGAGTTAAATTTGTGGAATTCTTGATCATATCTTTGGCACAAAAATGGTGGGTAGATTCCTACCAAGAGATGATGAGAATGTTATGCACGTAAGACAAAAATGTTAAAATTAATCTTAGATGCAAGAAAATAAAATGCTTAGGAATTATACTACATGGGATAAAACGTACATGTAGGAAAACAAAAGGCAAAGAATTGTTCAGGGATTTTCTGAAGTACGATGGTTAGAAGGTCTTCAATATTCAGAGTTGCTAAGCAATTGATTGAAACTCCAGTGTGTGTGTGTGTGTGTGTGTGTGTGTGTGTGTGTGTGTGTTCCAATTGTGTTAACCCCAGGGCCTTGCACAAGTTAGGCAAGTGCTCTTCCTAGCACTGAATGACATTCTAGCTCCCTGATCAAAATTCTTAACATGTCCACCATCTCAAAATCTCCTTTGCAGAAAATACAGATACTTATCTTTCCCTGGATATTCTGTAATTTTTACTTTACTCTCTGAGAAAAGTAGAAATTGGAACATATCACACTTCACTGTGCTTAATAATCTTGTTTTAAGGAGAGTCTAATTTTGACTCTCCATACCTGGATTAACTTGTGAGAACAAAGCTACTATTACTTCATTTCCAATACTTTTATATGAACTTTTGAAAGTATTGGGGAAAATTGTTGTACTCAGAGTTACTGTAAGAGATGGATGAGAGCCGGCATTTTAAATTCAGGTACAATTGAAATATGAAAATAGATTGAACTTATATTAACTTCTAAAAGTACAGTAGGCAGAGTGAGTTTTTATACCTTTCATTTGAAAGGAATAACATATTGAGTTACCATTCCTCAAAATTACTCTCTCCACTGTCTGTGGCCATTCATATGATTTGGCAATACATATTGAGCCATCGAAATTTTAATATACTTTAAAATGTGACACTTCATATTCAGGTGAAAGTAGCCATACTTCATCTTAATTTAATAGTAAAAGGTTAAAAGAAAGTTTTCTGCCATAGGTAGAGCTCTCACAGAAGTGCTGTGTGAAATACCAATTTTTGGGCTCCATTGATCAATTCCTGAAATGCAGATCCTTAAGAAACGGCAAACGCTATTTTGTTATAGTTTGAAAGGAACACCACTTGGAAAATGTTTTAATCTTGCCTTTCTTCATGCATCTAAATTTTCCAAAAACTAAAATAAAAAACAATTAAGCTTACTTGGTAAGAAATGTACGCATTATCCTGCCCATGTAATTGTAACCCCTCTGTACAGTATGTTCACAAATAAAATTAAAAAAAAAAAACAATTAAGCTATAGAATCATTGAAAAAACCAACATAGTTTTTTTGTTGTTGTTTTTTTGCTAGTCATGGGACCTGAACTCTGGGCCTGGGCGCTGTCCCTCAGCTCTTCAGCTCAAGTCCAGTGCTCTACCACTTGAGTCAGAGCACCGCTTCAGGCTTTTTCTGCTTATGTGGTGCTGAGGAATTGAACCCAGGGGCTCGTGCATGCAAGGCAAGCACTCTACCACTGAGCCACCTTCCCAGCCCCAACATACTATTTTTTTGTTTTTTGGGTCCAGTCATGGGGCCTGAACTCTGGGCATGGGCGCTGTCCCTTAGCTCGTCAGCTCAAGGCTAGCACTCTACCACTTGAGCCATAGCACCACTTCCAGCTTTTTTTTTTTTCTGATTATATGGTGCTGAGGAATTGAACCCAGGGCCTCATGTATGCAAGGCAAGTGCTCTACCACTGAGCCACCTTCCCAGTCCCCCCAACATACTTTTTGAATCACAAACCTTCAGTGAGTCCATTTGCCTTCATAATTGTTTGATGTTAAAACTGGCACTAATTTCTAAGAGGTGGAAAACCTCCAGCCTTCAGGTAACTACATCCAGGGAAATAACCTGCCACATGACAGGACAGCCTCATGAGCATCTCTTTGCCCTCCTGGGGCTGTATATCTGCATGGACAGCAAATAACATTATAAATATCCCTTCTGCCAAGGACAATTATGATTTAAATGAGCTAAATTCAACACTCTGCATATTACTGACACTGTGAAAATGTGTAAAATAAAATTTCTTAGTCTCCAATTTGTTAGGAAATGGAAATACTTGGAAAAAATTATACTAAGTGAAGTAAGCCAGGCCCAAAGAAACATAGGTCCCATGGTTTCCCTTATTTGCAATAACTAGTATATATATGAGTCAAGCAGAAAAGGTCAGATAAGGTGATGTTAGGGAAATGAACCCTAGGATATGTATTCAAATTTTTTTTCTTTCATGCAATTGTTTCTAACACATTTATAAGATTATTTCTTTGTTGCTTTGTATATCCCTCCCCCATGGTATAACCCCTGCTTTCACTGTATTTGATGTTGGTACAATTTGGGGAGGGGAAGGGCAAAAACAAATCGTTTAAATAGGGATACAGGTGGACCCATTGCAACAATGAGATGTACAAATCGCTATGTCAAAAACAAACTTTACAACTTTGGTGGGGGGGAGAGGGAAGGAGGATTGGGTAGGGGCGTGGGGAGTGGAGGATGGGAAGGGATGGGAAGGGGAAACAAAGGAGGAGGCTACAATGCTTGATAAGAAATGTACTCATTATCTTGCCCATGTAATTGTAATCCCTCTGTACAGTATTTTCACAATAAAAAAAAATAAAAATTTCTTAGTGAATTTTGGGGAAAAGAATGTCCTCAAGAACAGGTGAAGTAACAAAAGCAAGAAGGCACTGGATTCCACACGTAAAGTTGCTCTGACATTCCACTCGAGTGAGTGTTCTTAGTTCAAAACGGAACTATCAGAATTCACATTGGTAACACATCATGTAAACTGGTGGGGGAGGAGAATATTTACCCAATACACTTTAAAAATAAAAATTTAAAGTAAATCCCAAGTGTAGCAAGATGCTGGTGGCTTATGCCTGTAATTTAAGCTACTCAGGATCCTAAGATATGAGGACTGTGGTTCAAAGCCATCCTGGGTAGGAAAATCCATTCAGACAAGATCTTATCTCCAATTAACCACAATGAAACAGAAGTGGAGGTGTGACTCAAGTAATAGATCACTAGTCTTGAGCAAAAAAGCTAAAGGACAGTGCCTAGGCTTTGAGCTCAAGTACACTCACACACACACACACACACACACTGAATCCCAAGTAAAGTTTTAAAAGTTGTTTGCAAAAATATAAAACAACCTACCCTAAATTTACGTAAACCAGCGACAGATAATTGAAATGTACTCAAAATGGAGTAGGTGAAGGATAAGCAAGTATATTTTGACAAAGAATTATCTTTCTGCCTCTCTCTCTCTCTTTTTTTTCTCTCTCACACACAGTACTTCTGCATTCTTCAATAATATCATTATTTTTACTGGTGTTAGGGATTGGTTGCCTCTTTGATTTCTTTATATTTGATAGATATGGTCACAAATTCTTCCATGTTCCAAGCAAAGGAGCAATGGTGGCAAAATAAACATGATCACAATCATCTCATGGGGGGAGGGGGAGGGGGAGAGTTGGCTAATAGGACTGTTGCTATGACATTTCTATGAAGTGGACACTTACAAACAAGGCTGTAAACAACTTTTTTATGAAGAAAATGGGGAACAATCTTAATCCTTTTTTTTTTCCGGGGAGCGGGAAAAGAAACCAATCTTGAAGTAATTCTTCTGAATTTCAAATGCTGTTGAGTCCATGGGACTCCCCAGGCCCAGGCTGGGACAGCACTGCCCGGCCTCCTAGTGGCCAGACATGGTCATGGCACTAAGCTCTGCTCAAGGATTTGTAAGCTCATTTTATTTATTTACTTTTTTTATTGTGAAAATACCGTACAGAGGGGTTACAATTACAGGAGCAAAGTAATGAGTACATTTCTTATCAAGCATTGTTGCCTCCTCCTTTGTTTCCCCTTCCCATCCCTTCCCATCCCCCCACAACCCCTCCCCCTTGAGCCCCAAAGTTGTAAAGTTTTTGGACATAACGAATTGTACATCTCATTGTTGCAATAGGTCCACCTGTATCCCTATTTAAACGATTTGTTCTTTCCCTTCCCCTCCCCAAATTATACCAACATCAAATAGAGTGAAAGCAGGGGTTATGCTGTGGGGGAGGGACATACAAAGCAACAAAGAAATCATCTTATAAATATGTGTAAGCTCATTTTAATGGTGAGACTATGACCTTCCAACTCTCTTTCTGGTCTGCTATTCCAACAATGGGTGCTTTATCATGCCCGGTCCAGATGAAGACCAGTCAGTCTGGGTGTCCTCTCTTGATGAATGTGTCACCTGAATGAGAGATAAAACTGCTATTTTTAACTGCTGAGGTGCTTGGGTGTGCAGATATGTGGCACTGTGGGGGAAAAAAAATCTTATCCTGCTGATACAGCTCCTAACCGAGAACCAAAAAACTCACACACCAAAGAGGATTTGAATTTCCCGTAGACCATCCGTTTGCTTAGCTTAAATCACAGAGTGTGCTTAACGTGAGCATGTGTACATGTCACGTTTAATTAAAAAAATAAGAGTCTTAGATTGCCACATAGAATGCATCATGCTGGGATCACTGTATAAAGTAAGATGCGTGAGGGGAGGAGGCGAAGAAAGGAAGAACAAAATTTAAGAAAATACCAACTATCAAGAGGAAGCAAGTTACAAATTAAAGGTGTAAGGTGGTCAGAAGTGGGTAATATTCTTAAACAGTCCAGTCTGCTCCCAGCTCTTTGAGGCCACCCATCAAACCTTCCAGAATTTTTGTGTGCAGATAGGGCTTGAATACCGGGCCTGACCACTGTGCCTTAGGTTTCTCTGATCAAGACTAGCACCCTACCACTTGAGCCACAGCTCCACTTCTGCCTTTTTGGTGGTTAATTGGAAATTCTTCTCATGGAGTTTGCCCCCAGGCTTCAAACTATATGCCTCAGATCTTAGCCTTTTGAGTAACCAGGATTACAGAGATGAGCCACTGGCATTCAGCTCCAAATTCCCTTTTTTAAATAATAAGAAGCATGTTCCAAAGCCTCTTCCTCTTCACACAGCTTTTCTGTCCTCCTAAGTGAGCAACATCTGAATTCCAGGAAAGCCAGTCCACTGTCAGCAAGAGTTCTTATTTTCCTTAGGATTAATGTCATCTTTGCTATGGGTGTGGTTTTCCTCATTACCACAGCAGGTTCATCTCTAAAATATAGCTGGTGTAAATATATACTTTGTATAAATTCTGCACTGGGAACTTCAAAGTCTATAGCTTAGTAGCTAAAAGTACATATGCTACAACCAGATTATCTGAGTTCAAACACTGGAGGACACAATGATGTGTTCCTATGCCTCTGTTTAATTTAAAGTTAATAATAATTACCAAGTTCTTTTAAGTATTTTGAAAACTAAGCAGAACTTTGTCATAATTGTCATCTGCATGGATATGATGGCATTTAAATAAATATCTATATATACTACAGACATTTATATATTTAGGTATATATACCATATATTTATTTATATATACTACATAGTTTATATACCATATATTTCCAGCTCATATGCATACATATATATACACACATTTTGATGGACCATCAATTTTAAGTTTAAGAGTTTAGTATGTACATATATAAATAGATGGCAATTACCATATATATATATATATATATATATATATATATACATATATATACATGTGCACATACATTGGATAAATGAACAATGAAGTACAACCATGTAGGGAATATTAGGTTTCAGATTCTTGAGGAACATTGTGTGGCAGTTGGTAGAGCAGGGACGTGGGTGGGTGTGGTAGTTGTCACCATCTTTCAAGTCCCAGGGTACGTCATTTTCATGACTGATGTTCAATGAACTCATTATTGTCAACGATAAGAATCAGGGATGTGAATACAGCTTAATCTTAGTGAATACTCCTACATCAAGCCTGTGTAATTGGTGTAAGAACTGAAGAGATGACAGATAGGAAACAGTATTTAACAATAATACATTAAACAAAGAAAGAATATCTACCCATAAGCTAAATAAGACATCTGTCTCTTTCTATTGTCAATACACTTGGAAAGCTCTAACACAATCTTTGCAAGCCTTGTCTCGGAGTTTAAACTCCCAGGCAAAGTAAAAATGTGTCATTTAAATAAGTCTTTGCTCTTAACTTAGAAAATGACTCGGCTTTTCAGTTTATCTCTTTTTATACAGTCAAGCATAAAATTTATGGGATGCATTCCATCTAAAGACTGTTCTCTCATAAAATATCTTTCCCAGTGTGCTCCTGCATTTATATTCTACTCCATAAATTTACAAGTAGATGTTGGCCTTTTTCTATGCCTGTTTGTATTTACAGACTTCTATTAGGCGATGATCAACCAAAGCAACCAAAGCAGCTGTTCCTTTGACTCCGACAATCCCCTTCAGTTTCTTATTTATTTATTGTTGGGCTTATTGTTGCCTGTAGTCTTTTGTCTTGAGATAACCCATAAGGAGATGTTCCCACAATAAATCTATGCTTTCCTATCTTCTCCTGATTGTTTTCTCATAGCAGCAAGTGGACAGGAGAGCATGCAAAAATTAATGCAACACTTGCTTTGTCTTTACAGATACTTTCTAGTCCTATGAATCTGTAGATGGTCATCCCAAGTAATATCTACCAAAAAAAAAAAGTAAAATAAGAACAAGGGAAACAATTCTCAAACAACCTGTAACATCTGTCAGCATTTGAAATTACTTCAGAAGTTCAAAAAGGAAATCTCTGACACAAATTACAAACTTCACATTCAGCAATCTTACCCCTGCTACCCGTGTGCCCATCTGTGAATCTGATTTATCTCCTGGCATTTCTAATGTCTCATTAGAAATGTTGCTTACTTTCTATCTTTTGCTTCCATTTCCTCCAGAGGAAGGCCGCAAGGGATTTTTGTACAATTGAAAATCTATTCATATTCCTTCAAAATACCATATTGGAAGCTAAAAACAATTCCATTTGACAGCTACTTCCAATATCTCCACCGTCTCTGCTTTCTGAAATAGATTTTCACATGTTTGGAAACTATAAACTCCTCTGAGGTTAAAAAAGCATGAGGAATGTACTGTTTAAATAATAAACATAAAATTACACCATCACCTATATAAGTGTAGATTGTGTCAATTCGGAAATCCGTGTGAAATATAAAACTGATAATAGACTTTTAAAGGTTTTTTTCCTATACTCCTTTACGTTAATTCCTCCACAAACATATGAAACTTTGAAGTTGCCAATCAAAACTTCAGTAAGAAGGTATCAGAATTCTGTTGATTGATTAAGAGACTCAATATAAGCTATAGCTGTGGAACGGGATATAAGCTATCTTTTACACAGTATTTCACATTTTATCCTAAACTTCTTTTACCTAAAATGTATCTACTCTTTCATTCAATATTCAACAAGACAGCCCTATTATAATTCTTCCTCTAAACTGAAAACATTCATTTGAATGAGGGGAAGTACAAGTCCCATAGGGATGCTGAAATAAAAGCCATTTCCCTTACAACAGAAGCAGATGCTTAAGAAGGGATTCTAGAAGGATGTGTGGGAAAAGAAGTGTACAGGGGTTGAATTACTATATTACCCCCAATTCCTTTCCCCTTTGAGGTCTACATTCAACAATTGTTGAAAGGGAACGTCAGAGGAAACTTAAAGAAAGCTTATAAAACTACTCAGACATTTCTTTCATAGTTAAGCAACAGCTGCTTTCCAAAGACCCAAAGGTTTCATTTTCTATTACATCCATCTGCAAGGAAAAAACACCTGCAGGAGTGAATTCAATTACAAATTCCCAGCAAGAAGACTAAGTCCACTCAGATCCTTCTAGGCCAGAGTGGGTTCAAGTCCTGTGGCTCTTGGAGACCAGTTGAAGAATGGGTCTTTGCCAAATCTGAGACAAATAGCAAGAAGAACTGTGAGAACAAGGTAGAAAAGCAAGCGAACAGCTGGCACCCAAGCAGGCCTGAAATAGGTCATTGGGATAAGAGAATAGGTGATCTTGCAGATCAATGGTTTAATATCTACCATCACTTTTAGGTCCCGGCCTGGGAGAAATTGAGTCAGATGAGAGCATACAGAGTATCTGAAACCTAAGATCTGAGACATTTCAGAATATTTGCAGCATATGGAATTTATGCATTCATCCAACATATTATTCAGTGCCCCCCAAGGTACAGAGGGCTGAGATAACAAAGGTATCGCATAACGACATCTGTTTGATAGCATTTCAAAGCATTGACACTGAATTGAGGAAATCAGCTCAGTAAAAGGATTCTTCAAATACACCTCCATGGTATTTGTGGTGAAAGAAAGTATATGTGTGGTGTTTTAAAAGAGTCCAACCCCATCAAACAGATTACAGAAGATTTTCCCCCAAAGGATGGAGAGATCTTAAGGAACTGATGATTGTATTTTTATAATATATGTTTATTTGTTCACACATACACACAAAGTAATAAAATGTAGCCAGCCTGCACTGTTCACAATAGCCTGGAAACTATCCAAATGCCCTTCAATAGATGAAAGGATCAAGAAGATGTGGTATCTGTACACAATGGAATAAGATGATGGATGTCATTTGCAGGGATGGACCTAGGACAAATCATGTTAAGCCAAGCTCACTGAGACAAATGGTACATGTTTTCTATCATATGTAGAAGCTGGATCTAAAATATAACTGAATATGATCAACTATACAGGACTTTAGACATTCATACAGTCACACTAAAGGAGGATACCCTTAGGGGAGGAGCCCAAAGGTATAAGTTTTCTGAGTCTTTGAGACAGTTTATCAAAATGAGTTCCCAGAAAATGCAAACATAGTTTTTTTCTTTTTGTTGCTGGTGGTGGTACTGTTTGGTTTTTGCTTTTTTTTTTTTTTTAGAGGGGGCAAGGAAGGGCACAGAAAGAGAGGAAGGTGAACAAATGCAATCATGCTATTCCACACTATGTGGAAAATGAACTATATAACTTGTAGGCAAAGATGAAAGAGGAAAACTGGAGAAAAGTGAACATTTTCCAAAGAACTCATCACTTGCAAAATGGAAATGTACTCACTACTTGGCTTATGAAATGATAACTTCTTCTCACAACACCTTAATAACAACAATAAAATTCTATTTCAAAAATTACCCAGCCCATACAAGGCCCTACAGAAAGTACAGTGTATGTAGAGGTGATTGTTAGGAGGATATGAAGATGGAAATTACCCATGGCTTATTGAAAATTCTCAGACAGAGTTTGGCATGTTAATCCTCAGGTCACAAATGGTCTGTTAAGAAACTAAAGAGTCATGACTGCGGAGTGTGACAGGTTTACTTCATGGTGGCCAGTTGGTTGCATTTCATTCTCTCCACGTTATGGGGGAGACACTAAGAAAGATATTTTAGGCAGGTTGGATCCATTAGGGTGTGTGCAAGCCCTCAACAACCCTCTGGCATCCTCTGGAGGAGCCTGGAGAAAGAGGAAGGGAGTGAGCTAGAATGATGGGTTGGGAGGCTAAAGCCATAGAAGGCTTAACAGCTTAAACCAAGGCAATGACAGTGAAAGGGTAGAGGAGAAGTGTGATTGATGATTGGTTGGGGAGGTTGAATCAATGAGATTTGCCAATGGACTCCTTAAGAAAGGAAAGATTTCTTATTAAGATGTGTCTTTCACCCTGTTAGAATGCCTAGGAATATAAACAAATGAAATACCACTTCGGAAATCCCTAAGGGAGTAGTAAAAAGGGCCTTTCTGGTATTAAGCATGTGAATATAGAGACTTGAATGTCAGAAAAGCAATGTGGTTTAGAGCAGGGACAGGCTTGAAAATATTAGGCTAAGTGAGAGAAATCAGCCTGTCTTGAATGATTCCATGCATGTGAGATATGAGATGAACTCAATAGAAAACCTAGAGAGAAAGAAAGCAGCAGGATGATTACCTAGTGTGGGGGGACATAGGGGAAGTGGGGCTGATGGTTAAAAGGTAAAAGGGCTGCTGGTTTGTTTTTTCCAGTCCTGGGACTTGAACTCTGAGCTTGAGCACTGTCCCTGAGCTCCTTTTTGCTCAAGGCTAGCATCTAACACTTGAACTTTAGCATCACTTGCAGCTTTTTCTATACTTAATTGGTGATAAGAGTGTCATGGACTTTCCTGCCCAGGCTGGCTTCGAACCATGATCCTCAGATCTCAGGCTCCTGAGTAACTAGGATTACAGGTGTGAACCACTGGTGCCCAGCAGGGTTGCTTGCTGGTTTGAGGGCTGAAAATATTCTGGTTGTGCTGGTGGTGTTGGTACAGTTGTGTGATACACTAGAACCCAATATAGGTCATGAGCTATATTGGGTTCTAGTATATTCTGTATTGGGTTCAAGTGACACGTATATAAACAGGATTCAGAATTTAAAAAAAAAAAACCGTTCAGATTTTATTTGAAAACATTAACCCTTCCAGTGTAATAAATATTAGAAGATTCTGGGATAAAGGAATAAAAGAGTCTCATGAGTTTAATAGCATTTCTTCGCTTGTTTGTTTACAACAGTCCACAAGGTAGGCATGGAGGTGGCCTAAGAGTCACCAAGTAACAGTTTTAACTGATGGAGGTTCCAGGTGAATGTCACACATCTCATAGGCTGGCCTTCACTTCTACACATGTACTTTCTGCTACTGAAACCATACTTCAGCCTAAGTTCTCCTCCTGCTCTTCCTCACACTGTGAGAGTGATCCATGAGAAACACAGGCATGAATTCCAAGTTAAATACACCTAGTTCGTATATTTGCGTGCCTCCACTTCCTTTTAAGGAAAAATAGCAAGCAATTAGAATTCACACACACATACACACACACACTGTTTCATTGTTGGCTGTCCAGTTGCTTCACTCTTTCCTTTTTTGGTAGGTCATGGGGCTTGAACTCTGGGCCTGGGCGCTGTCCCTCAGCTCTTCAGCTCAAGGTGAGGGCTCTACCACTTGAGCTACAGTGCCACTTCCGGTTTTCTGGTGGTTTATTGGAGATAGGAGTCTCACAGTCTTTCCTGCCCGGGCTGGCTTTGAACTGCGATCCTCAGATCTCAGCCTCCTGAGTAGCTAGGATTACAGGCTAGTTGCTTCACTCTTTTCTCCAAAGTACTCTTAGTGCTTCTAATATCTTTACTCCTTAGGGCACAATCTCTTCCTCTTCCCTCTCCTCTCCTACCTTTTCTTTCCCTTCCTTTTTCCCTTGCCTTCCTTCCTCTCCTTTTCATCCCCTCCCCTCTCCTCTCCAATCTCCTCCTCTCCTGGCGTTTCCTTTCTTATTTTTTTTGCCTTTTCTTCCCTCTCCCTCCCCCTCTCTCAAAAATCTATTTTTTTTTTTTGGTAAGAAAACAAATAGAAATAGAGCAAGACCCATCCCATATCTTGAACTGGAGGCTTGCAATAATTTTTCACTTTGCTAAACTCTTCCTTCACTTACAGGTAAAACTGACACCTTCGAGTTCTCTATCAGAATGAGGAAGAAGACTAGATATTTCTATGTGTATTCAATGTTATCTTCCACAATGCTGCCAGAATTACACATTCTCATTACACACCTGATGACTGGATTAAAAACCACACTTACAGAATCCATTTCTCCAAATTCTTCCCTGTATCTGTTCAAAATAATTTCCAAATATACCAGAATGATCTTTCTCTGCTCTTAAGAGAAAGTTGCTGAGTCCTTGCTTTGTTGAGCTTTTGCCAACATCAGTATACACATTGCCTAGTTAAATTTGATCTTTTAACAGTCCTAGAGGGTGTTATTTTGTCTTTGAAAAAAAAAACTTTAATGTTGAATCACAACCCCTCAGCACAACTACTTAAAGATAATACAAATATAATCAATATATAATCAAAAATTTTAAGTAACCTGTCAAAAGTTCACAATTCCCCTATATTAAATGCAATGAATCCAATACAGTATTTGTTCTTTTGTCCTCTAACATTGACCAAAGGATTCTTAATGAAAACATGAGAAAATAAAACAGCTCAGAGTCAGAAAGACCTGCATAAATCCTAAGCTATCAAAATCACAGGTTATTCAAACACACAATGCAGCTAATCATCTGACTCTGAATTATAAGGGCTTAGCAAATTAATAGATGTGTGGGATACAGAGCAGGAAAATAATATTGTCTTATTCTCAACCTAGTTGAATCACAAGTATTTTCTGATATCTACTATATATTTGGTAGTCTACAATATATTTTTGCTGATGATTATAAGATTGTTTTTCTAATCATGGCTGAGAATATCTCATTCTTTCCACTTTGTTCTTTTCAAAGATCAAGTTGCAGATTTTGTCAATCTTGATATTATAGGGTGCTCTTAACTGTCTCCTGTTGTTGAAGCATCCTGGTCAATTTCTTTAGTGAAATGGGAATTGGAAAATGCCAAGATAAGGTAGATTATGTAGACATTGTTTCGAGAGTGCATGGCTCTTTACAGTTTTGTGTGTGTGTACATGTGCACACATACTAGTGCACACTCAACAGCAATGAGGGAAAGTAGAGAAAGAAGGGGAAACGTGTGTAGTCATCTAGAACAATCCTGTAAGCACCATTCTTCAGCAGTACACTCTTGTATGTACAAATTCCTTCACCATGTCATTTCTAGAATTATTAATTCTCCTTTGGGAAAATACTCATAATACCTGGACAACCTAGTCATCATCTGTATATCACAAGTAAATTATGAATAACAGTTGTATTCTCAAAGTATAATTGGCTCATCTAGTAAGGACAGTGAAATGTTCGGGGACAGTTAAATCCCTCCACCTACACGCTCCATCTGTTTAGTCTTCTCAGTGAGTCTGGGGCGAGGTCTCTGGCACACATCTGTCTCCCTGGCACACATCTGGACAGGAAGCCCCAGGGCTCTTCCTAGCAGATGCCAGACTACACCACCATGCCCAGGAGCTAAGCTCAGCACGTGGTCGCATTGTTTCCACATAGACCACGACAACCCTGCTGATGACATGACCCATTAACTTGTCACACATTCCCACATGAGTCACTGACCAATGCATGCCAGTGCCGTGGGAAGTCATGAGAAAGGTACTTCCTTTGTGAAGCCAGTGTCTGAGAAAATACAAAAAAACAAAAAACAAAAAACCTTCAACTTCATGAGAATGCCAGTAAGACCAGACACGGCACCCAGCACGAGCTCTGATGTGTGCAGCTCTCTGCAGCCTCTAATTCTGAGTAATTGAGAAATGTTTACTGTGAGGAGGATATTTAAATCACCTTAAAAAGCAGTGAGTTATGGCAATATCTTTTAAAAGTTCCTAAATACGACCAACAGAGTGCAAACATTTACTTAAAGGAAACATTACAGTAAATAAAACTCAGTCAAAATTGTTGTTAATTAAATTCAAGTACTTGATTGGTGTGCAGGGCAATTATCTTTCCCTCAAAGCATTACATATGGAATACTGCAAGGAGCATTTCCTTCACAAAGGAAGGAAAATTCGCTCAAGTCCATCATCAAACCATTCAATCCAAATGGTCCAAACCTCTTGGCAATGCATTAAAAGTCAGCTGACATATATTTCTACCCACACCACACAACTATCCATACTTGTTACTTTGTACAATGCACTTCAGCTTGGTGACTCACTCATGTTTCCCAGCTAACAATGCCACCATGGTGTTTTCTTCCTTATGGATATATTGCAAAGCTGATAACATGCGAGTGGATGTTTTTATAGGACAAGGCCAGATGATGTTTTGGTGGTCTTCAAAACTCAGCGCCTTGAAGGGTTGGCATGCTATTTGCAGCTCTTTGCATTGTGAGATGGGAGCCAAGGAGTGGTGAAAGTTACTGCTGAGTAAGCAGCTCACCAGCAAAACAGGAAACCGAAGACTGCTAAGAAGTATATTCCGATGAAAGAAAATACGCGCATACTGTTTTCGTGATTTTTTCCAATAACATCCACTTAACAAAATGTAGGCCAGAGAAGGGCAGAGCAGTGGCATGCTTGCAAAAACCAGCTACTACATAAGTAGAGGCAGGGCGATCACCTTTCAAGATCAGTTTTGCAAAGTTATCTGGAGACCATATCTGAAAAAAAAAAAAAATTAAAGCATAGACCTGGGAGTGTGAGTCGAGTCACAGAATGCTTGCACATGACTGTCAGTTCAATGTCTAATATTGAAAACAAAATAAGCAAACAGAAAAACACAACCAAATTGGGGCCAAAAGTGTTCCTATTCTGTCACAGAAGACACTTCGTGTCAGGTTGCGGGGGGTGGAGGGAAGGTTTGAGGGGGGGGTGAGGGGTGTCTTTCCCAGTCTATGGATTCCTGAAGAAAGAAGGAAATGTGACTTGAGCGGTGCTCAGAATGAAAGAGGACCATCCAAACAAAACAATGTGCTCTTCACCATGAGTGCTTCTCATAGTAAAGTGTAACACACACACACACACACACACACACACACACACACACACACACACCATTTTTCTTTCTGAGAAATAACTAGGATTTCAATTCAGTATGTCAGTTTATGAGTACTGAAGTCCCTTTATACAACTACTTAAAGATCATCATATGCATACATGCAAACATATGTACATGTAACTAGGGAAATTCTTAAAAATATAGTTTAGGATCCCCCCACTTTACAGAGCTCCAAAATTTCCAGGATTGAGGCCTGTCATTACAGAATATTTTCTACCTGTCTCTTCATCTAACTCCCATGTACTTGATAGCTTTACTCAACTGAGTGTGTAGGGGAAAAAAGACAGACAGGTTATTATGTTGCTTCATTTTTCATGATTCTGCAGTCCATGAAGGCCTGAGAGAAGTCAATGAAGTTTCAACAAAACAAAAAAATACAACTGCCTCCTAAGTCCTGTCACCCAGCTTAACAGGGTTTTTGTTTTGTTGTTGTTTTGTGTCAGTTGTGGGGCTTGAACTCTGGGCCTGGGCACTGACGCTGAGCTCTTTAACTAAAGGGAGTCCTCTAGCCACAGTGCCACTTCAGGTTTCTGGTGGTTAATTAGAGGTAAGAGTCAGTCTTACAGACTTTCCTTCATGGGCTGGCTTTGAATTGAGATTCTCAGATCTCAGCCTCTTGAGTAGTTAGGGTTCCAGGCATGAGCTACTGGCACCTGATTAATGGTGGTTGCTTTTTTTTTTAATGTGAACTATCCCTCGAAGTTGGATCTCATGTCACTATCTGACTCTTTAAATGGATTTACTATGCACCCTAGAAGCTCATCCTCCAAGGTCAAGATAGTCTCCCTCTCTCCCTCCCTCTTTCTCTCTCTGTCTCTCTCACACACATACACACACACACACACACACACACACACACACACACACACACCTTGGCCTCCTTGTCTCTGTCTCTCAGAAGAGAAGGAAAGGGCATCCCATCTGTTTTTAGTTTCTCTTGTGATGAAGGGCTGGTTTACTAGCAGAGCAGTGAACTGTTAAAGTAGCTAAAAGCAACTTGTCAACAGAATTACTTGACAACACTTACAGTGTTCAAGTAAGTGGCCTCATTGCCTTGCAACATTCAATACCTGGTGACATGCTCGTATGCACACGTTTTATTTTTCCATTTCTAAGATGCATATCTTCCCCTATTCGAGCATCTTGGAAATCAGGGTGCAGCTTATAATAGAGGCAGCTTACAAAGGCCTGGCCTTTCCCAGGAGCTGTCAACTGTGCTCTCACGACTTCCCAGATAGTTACTCCAATCAGGATAAATAAATGGAAGGTTGAATTAGGGCACTGGAAGAACAAAGAGCAGAAAATGTGTTAGAACCTTAATTTTTCCTTGGGCATTTGCTGGTATAGTAGTTAAAGCCTCCCATGAAACCTCATGTCATTTTTCATCAGGAGACCACTCTCCTTGCATTTCCAGAATAAGTCCTTCCCACAATTTGCCCCTCTTGGGAAAGGGGATCTTCTGCTCTCACCTGTAGCAGCTGCTCCATTATCTACCCCAAAAAACTGCTGTTGCTAAGTCTGTCATTTTTGCAGCTATGCCCTTGAGAAAATGGAAACATTTCTTCAGAGAACCTTTTGATGGCCTTACACGGACTTACTCCACTATGTTTGTTAATTCTGATACTTAACCTGACTTGTCACCATTTAATTCAAGGTGGTGTTGTGTACAGATAGAGTCTAAACAAACAGATGTTTCAATTTCAGCCAAAAGATGAGCACTCCAACGTCTGTAGTATCTAGCACTCCAGAAATGCTCGGTGACCCTCCGCCATAATGTCCTCACTTATTACCATTAGATATTAAAATTATAGTTCACAGCTGCAAGGAAAATGATAAATGATGAGGTGTAATATGGAGAGTCACCGTTTTGAAATTATACTAATTGAATATAGATGGACCTGAAGAAAACAAATTATAGGATAGGTACCAGTGGTTCACAAGCCTATCATCCTGGCGACTTAGGAGGCTGAGATCAGAAGATTGCTAGTCAAAGCCAGCCTGGGAAGACAAGCCCATGAGACTCTTATTTCCAATTAGCTGGCAAATAAAAAAACAGAAGGGAGGTACGGCATAAGTGATAGAGCACCAGTCTCGAGTGGACAAACTTAAAACAGAGCACAAGACCCTGAGTTCAGGGCCCAGTACTAACACACACACACACACACACACACACACACACACACACCAAAAGAAGAAAATAAATTAAAAACCAAAATTTTGCCTCTTATGAACGAACTACAAATTTTAACAAGCAATGAATGCTTGTCAATATTGAAGAAGTACTTTGTTAAAATGGCAGGAAAATACTAGGGGATGGATATTGTCCTAGGATGAGCTATTTACTTATTTTGAAAGTTCCTTGGAAGATCTTCATACTCATCTATCTTTCCAGAAGGTTCCAGTGGATCATGGGCTAATCCATCCAGCCTGCTAGAAAGAAATAACATAAGCATCTTGGTTTACAAACAGTACAGGTTTGTTTCTCACAGTTCTGGAATCTGAGACTCCAAGCTCACATGTCTGGGAAGGCCTTGCTTCCTCACAGATGGTGCTGAATATAGGGATTTGAGACTCTAGGCCCTAAGGCCCTGAGTTCCACCCCCAAATGCCAGATAAAGAGACAGAGAGAAGGACAGAAAAAGGAGATTTATTATGTGGCAGCATGCCACTTCAGTATATCTCTAGCTCTCTTCAGAGGCACATATATAGGCCTCAAATTAAATAGGGAGAATTGGAATCAGAGATGAGAAAGGTATGGATCGTTAAAACAGTCCTAAGTCACATATATGACCTGGTTGACCATTAGCTCAATCTTTGATGCTGGAGTCCTGGCTGGTGGTGTGTAGCTTTTGCTTGTTCTCTGCAATATGATAAAGAGATGCCCTGGCCAGTTTGAAGGGCAGTTTGCCTTTGGTCCCTACATACTTACAAGTGAATCCTGTTCTTTCCTAGAGCCCAAGATGATTGAAAAGTGACTGTGGCAGAGAGTGGCTCAAAGTTCACAAATGCAGAAAGCACAGATGCTAAGTGTAGGGGGGGGGGGGGGGAAGAAGGGGAGCTCAACTTTTGAGTTAATGTACAGGCCCAGGAAAAACATAATGCATTTGCCTCTTACAGCACCTCCCCTAGCACCTCTGACAGAACCATCACCTTATTTTCACTTGGAGAAAAGAACGAGGCAGGTCCTTAAGGTCTCTTCTATAACACACTAACCCAAGTCATTCACAAACATTCATACCAGGGCATCCCAGAAGAAGGTCAGTAAATGGGACTTAGGGAGCATTTGCTACACTATTATATTTGTTTTCCAGTCTCTTTTTCCCTCTAGAGTGCAAGCTTCCCCAATCTAGACTTTGTGACTCATGATGTATAAGCTTTTCACCAAATAATAGTATCTTGATACTCAGGTGCTATAATTATTGCCTACTAAACATATCAATTAATGACTATGGTTAATGATTACTGGAGCACAGGCTATAAAGCTAGAGATGACATTAATGATTCTTTAGGATGAAACCTTTATTAAAGAGAGTTCAATGGGCTCAGAAGAAAGGGTTCTTGGAGCTATACAAGTCTCTCTTGATTGCATCACTCATAAATAGCTAAGCCACAGACTAGATCTACTGAGGTCAGTTATTGACACCGTGCTAATTTGGCTGCCATTCTCAATTTTAATACAATGTACCTATAAATGAGAATACTAAAGGAATGCACATATCACTCCTCATCTTAGAGTAATTATGGACCAGAAAACAAAGGATCTAAGTGTGTTCTCCTTTGAACTATCAGAAGATAATCCTGGCATACCTATTAATGCATTACTATTATAACAAAGCAAACACATCATTATTACATTTGTTTGTGGGGTTTTTTTTTTGACAGTACTGAGGTTTAAAAACAGGACCTCCGTGTTTTCTAGGCAGTACTTTGCCATTTGAGCCATGTTGCCAGCCCTTACATTTAAGTTTTGGTCTAAATTCAAAAGCTATGGGACACACAAAATTAAAGAGAGCTTAGATTTATCTTATTTATCGCATAAGTGCCAAGTAAAGAGTTACAGTATCTAACTCAAAGAGCTAGAGAGTCAACTACAAACTATCTACCATCCAATCAGGCAACTCCTTCTTAGCTTACAACCAGATTAAGTAGAGAAACTTGGATATGTTGAAAAGAAGCTCCAGCTTGTGCAATAAATGTTCACACAGTCTCTGTGTCAGCTTATATTACTGGTATCATTCTAAAACAATAAAATTAGTAACAGCCACAATTTTCAGTCATACAATTTAGGGGAATAAAAAAATAGGCAATTCTTCATACAAAAACATTTCTTCCCTGAGATTCCTTGAGCAAAGAACTGAAATAGAACTGCTGACGCTTAACCTATTCTATAAGTGGTTTTCATTCACATAGTAGGAAACCTACAAAACATGGATCCACTGTCTTTGCTTCCCATTTGCCCAATTTGTCCTTGAAGACACCAATTGAATCAATCTGATAGGAAGGCCTGAGGTGGGAAGAATAGGGGAAGATGGGAGAGGATAGGATGCAGGATTTTATGCTTCTCAGTGCAAACATCAATTCCTGGCCATCTCTGAAACTGCATGAACTGTTGGTATCTTTGCAAAATAAAATATACAAAGGCATGTGAGAATCACTCATTTCAGTTTCATTACCGGTAATTGATCACATTGCCCAAAGGAAATCAGTTCATTTGCTTTTCACTAGCTAGGCTGGGTAGAGGTCACTATTCCCATCTCTCTTGTGTAATGAACTAATTATCAAAACAATGGGCACTTAATGAAAAGCATGGCCAAGGAAACATATTTGTCCCCATTCTTTTGAACTTTGAACTCACAGAGATAAGGCACTCATATACTTTTCCCTGCTAAGACTCCATGCAAGGACATTTGTTTGCTTATTTATTTTTTACCTTTCATTCCAAATTTTCTTTCAACAGACATCATAAAATGTATAAGGAATCATAAAATTATTCATTATAAAATTTATTAATAAAGCATAAAATGTATTATTAATTTTCTCCACGACAACAAATGTCCATACCAAACATCAAGGGCGCTGTTTCCTCCCCACCTTCTCAGAAGTGTTCAAAAGCAGCCACTCTCTGGTTGGTCTACAGGACTTAGAAAGCAAGCCACAGCCAGACTGATGGGCCGACTCCTCCATGTCCCTGTGTTTCCTGAAGTTCTCAGGAAAATGCTCATTAGCAACACATAGCTAATCTCTCACAAAGGTAATGGATTAGAGAGAGGGTCAGAAGAAAAGAGTATATGCTTCCTTTCTCTCTCTCTCTCTCTCTATATATATATATGTGTGTGTGTATATATGGATATATATATATATATATATATATACCTCAAAGTTAAAATTCAAAAGAATCATCTAAAAGAAATAAAACCCAGAAACATCTCTCCACTGAGAAATCATTTTAAAAAATTAAAAGCTATAAAACAACCAGGCACCAGTGGGTCACACCTGTAATCCTAGCTACTCAGGAGGCTGAGATCTGAGGATCATAGTTCAAAGGCAGCCAGGACAGGAAAGTCTGTGAGACTCTTATCTCCAATTTACCCAAGGAAATCGAGAAGTGATGCTGTGGTTCAAGTGGTAGAGTGCTAGCCTTGACTAGAAGAAACTTAGGGACAGTGCACAGGCTCTGAGTTCAAGCTCCAGGACTGGCAAAAAATAGTATAAAGCAGAAACCTCTCTCTACTGAGAAGTTTGGCAAGTTTCTTTTCAGCCTTTGAGGTAAAATTTTCCTATCTCATTTCCTGCCTTGAGTCAAAGATAAGGACCAACACATATGGCGCTGTCCAAGGTGCTGACTACAGGCATTAACCCATAGTCAACAATGACCTTTTCTGACAGATTTTAATAAACAGACTTCTTACAGACTTTACACAGTCTTAATATACTATCTCTTACCCTATCCCCCAAAGGTTGTGATTCATTTAGTTACAACCACGTTAAAATGAATCCAGTATATATTGCAATATGTTCAGAAGTGGCCCAAGGCGCTGGGGAGTGTATAATTATTCCCTCTCAGCTATACAGTGTTGCTGACAGCAGGTAATAATCGTGTAGACCTACACCCTACAGAACTCTACAGGGCCTTTCAAAGCAACACACTTTGAAGGGAAAAATTAATGAAAAATATTCTGAAAATGGCAGCCAGGTATAACTAAGCATGGAACACTTAAAGTGCAATTTGGGATCCAGGCATGGTGATGTACACCTGTAATCCAGGTACTTGGAAGGTTGATGGAGGATGATTGATTGACGTCAGAAGTTCTAGGATGATCTAGAAATAATCCACTTTAAATAATGAAATTTGAGTGTTGTCAAGAGAAGTAGAGATAGGATAGAGAAAATGAAAAGTGTGTGCATGTGCAAGTAAGATAATTTTTCATATGGTGAGTCTCTAAAATCTTCTCTTCATTTCTAACATATTGCTTCAAGAATATCTTAACTAATACCCTTCAGACTCAGGTATCTATTTAAGCCTGTCATACCAGAAACAAATCAGAATGTTTAAGATCCTGGGTTGCTACAAGGACATTAAAGCATTGATTATTAAAAGTAAGAATGTCTTAAACAGTATAAAATTTTACCTACTCGATATTAGATGGCGGTTTACTTAGTTCTTTTTTCTGCCTTTCCTTTCCTTTGCTCTTATCATCAAGGTTACAAACACATCCTCAGAAATGGAAAAAAAACAGGCTGGAACCTATGCCACAATTCCGTGGAGATCATTCACAGCTGTCACTTCCCAAGGAAGCTTTCCTGCTAGTTAGCTTTGATGAACAATTCATTCTTGGGAACCCAGTTTCATATTTTGGAAATAAGTTTCTTCATCTCACCTTATCAAATACAATACTCAACTGAAAATTATCTAAGCTGTGTCACAAGTATCAGTGTGAGAAACAATCTCAGAGCAGTAGACTCAAAGGGAGTTTCTAGCCTCTACGCAAGAGAGGAGACGGTTGGAGAAAAAAAGAGAAGGAAACAATAGAATTGCACTGTCACAGAAAAGCTTGCAAGAAGAGCAATAAAAATGAATCAAATATGGCACAGATAAAAAGGCTTCTGCTTATAAACTTTTGGAGCACTCAGACAAATCCTGACAAGATCCCAGCCTTCTACTCAACGTTACGGTTGCACATAGAATACACAGGCAGGCCACACTATCTCCTGCTCAACTGTGGCTTGTCCTCTGGCACACTCCCTCCAATGATCAAGCAGGATGGATCAGAGAAGGAATTCTTCATCTGAGTCTACTTCTCAGAGTCAATGGAAGAGTAACTAACAGCACTAAGGGAGAGGAGGAGCTGGTGGAAATGTTTCATATACTGGAGAAAAGGTGATTCTGAGTCATTCTAACACCAGCCTAGAAAAAAATGTTAGCATATTTTATCATCTCTTTTAAATCCACTTTCATTTCCTGCTACCCAGCCTGGTTTGTATGTATACTTCCTATTGATGATATGGCTCATTTCCTATTATCCTTAGATTATTATGTCTGTGTTGATGGATCTGTTGGAATGAGGTCAGCATAAGATCATGGTATGTTCACTGTAACACTATTCATCATAGCCAGGGTATGGAATCAGCCCAGATGCCTCTCAACGGACCAATGGATCAAGAAAATGTGATATGGAATTTTACTGTTCATTAGAATGAATGATCTTATATTATACCACTTGTATTAGAAATAGAAAGACATAGATAAAAATACATCAAGTGAAGTAAGTCAAGCCCAGAAAAATAAAGGATGCATTTTCCCTTGATATGGAAGCTAGACTTAGCTTATAAACTTACAAGTAAATACTTTGAATGGTATGCAAGTATACACTAATGTATTAACTCGACGGTGGAGAACTCCTAAGAAAGGCAAACACAAAGTTCAACAAATAAGCATCAGGAAACGGGTCCTTGAAATGGTTGGGGTTGGCTCAGGCAGAAAGGGGAAGAAATGAAGAGAAGAGACAGAGAATGCAGTCAAGAATCTTGAGTATGTATTTTTCTAATTTGGAGAGGAGAAGGGAAATAACAAAATTCTGAAATAAGGATACAGGATGACCCATTGTAACAATGAGATGTACAAGACACTACATTGAAAACAAACTTTACAACTTGGTGGGAGGGAGGAGTTGGGAAGTTGGAGAGGGAAGAAATGGTAGGGGAATAACAAGGAGGGTGTAAAATGCTCGATAGGAAATGTACTCATTACCTTCCTCATGTAACTGTAATCCCTCTGTACAGTATTTTTACAATAAAAATACATTAAAAAAGAATCCAATGTATGTCTTGCAAAGTTAAATAGAGTAAGGGAAGGAGTATGGAGGGGAGCAATGTGTGTGAATGTTGAGTGGCATTGATCAAGATATATTCTATTCATAAACTGCTTTGTAAAATGGCAATTCCTTTGTACATCTATTCAAAGATAATAAGAAATAAAAAATTCATAGGTAGCAGATGTGGAACTGAGCCTTAGAGATGACATCACTTCTGTACATGGTTCAGACACTAAAACCTCAATCATCAATCTGATTTCACCAACTGTATGGGTTTTGTCCTGTGATTTCACGTAACAACTGAAGTTAACAAACTGTATTACAGACTAATAAATTCCAAAGTTATTATATGTCAAATGTTATACAATGGTTGAAATTGTAGACTTTCTGTAGGCTAAAAGTTATCCTCAAATTTAGAATTTCCCTCTTAGAACTTACATGAGATAATTACATGTACAGAAGTAAAATGAGGGAAGTGAGAGGAAATTACCCTAGAAACAGTCATTGAAAGAGACTTCTGGCTCCTAATCACTGTAAAATATGACATAGATTTAAGAATACATCTTTCTTAATTGAGACAATCCTATCGCTATGTGGATGGGTTGTGGTAATCCAGTACAATGTCCACAATGTATAATAATCAAATCAAGGAAATAGGCATTTCTGTCTATTCAAGCTTTAATCATTTGTAGGGATTGGAAGTTTTGAGTCTTCTAATCATTTTGAAATATTGATTGGTTTCTCTGTGTTTACTCCATCATATTAAAGAACCAGAAGTTATACTTCTCATTAAAAAAAAAGAAGGAACAAATTGGAAAGGAAAGTAAGTGTGGATACTGAGAGGGAAGGAAATCCATCAGATTATAAATGGAAGACGCTGTGGAGAACAAACACAAATAACGACCAATCTACTTCATTCATTTAATTTGAGTTTTTGTGGTGACTAAGCATGACAAAGTACTATCTAGACTTTCTGTAGAAATCTGGGGAGCAGATATTTTGACAGTAGAGCCACAGGGACTGAATACTTGAAGCACACCAGTATTGAGTTTAGAAGTAGCACAACCTATGGATACTATACCTACAGCTGACAAAGATCACCTTTTCTTTTGAAAATTAGAATGCTTAATATTTAATATTCTAATTGGAAAATGAGTGCATTTGAATTTTCTTACCCATAAAGCATCTGGAATGATGTGGTGGTGGTGTCACAAAACTCCTGTACCATTGTCTCAGATACAAATTCTCACGAGAGTGGTCTCCACGAAATCTTGGCAGCAAGAATGAGTGGGAGCCAAAAGCCACTCAGAGGTCTCTGATTCAGGACTCTCAATCCCTTGGGGGAAGGAGCCACTTGGCTAATGATTGCAAATACTCCACACAGGCCTCAGAGGCTCTGGGCCCCTCACAGGGAGAGCTAAGCCCAATCTCTAGACAGAGGCAGTAGTTGGGTAGGAAGAGAGCAAGCGACAACCCTGGGATGCATTTTCACGGGGAAGATTCCCAGAAAAGCCAGCAGCAGCTGCAGAACAGCATAGTTCCAGATGGAGGAAGAAGCTGTATTGCTGGACACCAAAACTGAGCATCCTTGCTGCATGAGAACTGAAAGTGTGGGCAGGGGAGGGGATGTTAGAAGCCACCAGAGACTGAACTGTTGTCACAATGATTACACATCGACATACTGGAATTTCAATACCGATTGTTAGTGCTGCATGACAGACATTATAATAGCAATTTAATGGCAAATTATGGAAGCTTCTGAACAATGGCTGTTTTACTTGTAGCCTACAATAGTAACTATGAAAAGCAATAGTGATAACCATGTTTTTATTCTCAACTGAGATATATTCAAATCCAGAAGAGACAAAGAATTGGGGGGGGGGGGGTGAGGGGAGGAAGGAGCTCAAAGAATATCTGAAAGCTTGAATAGACGCAGGTGTCATAACTGGAAGTCAATTCTGACTGAAGAAAGAATGGTTGATAACTGCTAAGCATGTCAAGATTTCAGAAATATATTCGAAAACCCCTCAGATGTTCTACTTGCAAATACACTCCATCGATACTCAAAGCCTGCTGGATGCTGGGCGGATGAAAGTGATAATCAAGCAAAAAATTATTCAGAATGAGATATTGACAGTGAACTGAAAAAAAAACATTAGGTTTCAAAGATTCGACATAAAAATGCTTGGAGCTTAGTTTAAATTCTCTGCCTTTTGGTACTGCATATCTTTGGGCAAGTCAACTGAAGTTTTCTAGTACTAATAATAACATTAGCCTGGTGCAAGGATCTCACACCAATAATCCTAGCTACTCAAGAAGATGAAATCTAGAGAATCACAGTTTAATACCAACCACAGGAAGAGAAGGCCTCAAGATTCCATCTCTAAACTAATCAGGAAAATGACAAACTGACAGGCTGGCTCAAGTGGTAGAGTCCCAGTCTTAAGAAGGCAAACCAAGTGAACACCAAGTGGGTTTAAAAGCTAAGTTTAAAGGGGAAAAAAAAAGCCCTGTGGTTCTATTTAGTTTTTCACAGTTAGTAAAGAATGCAGGATTTCTGTATAGGTGTGTCTTATCTGTCAGTATTCAATACAATGAAATTTATGTTGAGAATGAAAAATTAATTTATTAATTTATTTAAATACAATTCTAAGAAATCTATCACATATTAGCATCACATGCATATGTGGAAAACATTATTTTTTTCAAAATAGAAAACCACAAGACTCTACTTCCAAAATAACAAAAAGCAAGGCTGTAGCCATAGCGCAAGTGATAAAATACCAGCTATGTGCAAGCAAGTCAAATAAGAATGCAAGACTTGAGTTCAAGCCATGCTATTGGTAACAATAAATAATAATGAATATTATTAATCATTTATCAATAATTGGCATTAATTGTTAATAAAATATACTTGTTATTGTTAATAATATCAGTGAAATAATTTACCTCATAGACATTGAAAGTTGCCTTGGGCCTAACTATGGGTCTTTAGGCCAACATTTGGAGAAATTCTATTATTTAGAAACAATTGTTTCTAACATATTTATAAGATGATTTCTTTGTTGCTTTGTATGTCCCTCCCCCATGGAATAACCCCTGCTTTCACTGTATTTGATGTTGGTATAATTTGTGGAGGGGAAGGGCAAAAACAAATCGTTTAAATAGGGATACAGGTGATTTCTTTGTTGCTTTATATGTCCCTCCCCCATGGTATAACCCCTGTTTTCACTGTATTTGATGTTGGTATAATTTGTGGAGGGGAAGGGCAAAAACAAATCGTTTAAATAGGGATACAGGTGGACCCATTGCAACAATGAGACGTACAAGTCGTTATGTCGAAAAAATGAACTTTACAACTTTGGTGGGGGCGGGGGGAGGAAGGAGGAAGGGGGAGGGGGAGAGGGTGGAGATGGAAAGGAATGAGAAGGGGAAACAAAGGAGGAGGCAACAATGCTTGATAAGAAATGTACTCATTATCTTGCCCATGTAATTGTAACCCCTCTGCCTGGTATTTTCACACACACACAAAAAGAAACAATTGAAGGTTGGATAGATATAAAGAAAAAGAGAACTGTATATCAAATGTAGCACTACTTTTTAAAGAGGGATATGATCCCTATCATCAGAGAACTTACATTCAATTTGTGTGGGTAAATGTCACAAGATAATTTGAACATGATGTATGAAACACTGGACGAAACCACCTGTAGGAAGTTGTAGACAGAGGTAAAGAATAGAAGCAGGAAGTTTTGTGCCCATGACTCATACCTATAATTTAGCCCATAATGAGGCTGAGAGCCAGACGATAGTAGTCCAAAGGCACTCTGGAGCAGTGAAGTTAATGAAACTCCATTAACTAGCAAAAAGCTGGGCTATAGGTCTGGATCAAAAGGTAGAGAGCTAGCTAGGACCAAGAAAAATGAGTGAGAGCATTAGATTCAAATTCTGGTACTGGGAGATAAAAGAACAAAAATGAACAGTAGAGGCAGGAATCCACTCTCAAGGCCTAAAAACATAAAAACTATCCTCAAATGATTTTCTTAATGAATGCAAACTAAAATATGTTCAAGATATAAATTAAAGATAAAATCTACAAAAAACCAGACCCAGTAAACTCCAATTCAGGTTTAGCTACAGCTAATAATATTTTGACATATTTGATTCTTGTTCTCTAGAACAAATATACATAATTTTATCAACAAATTTATAATCTGAGAATTTATTATCTTGCAAATACATGTATCTAAATATAGATGATAGACAGATAGAAAGCTAGATAGCTCAACATCAGAGTGTGGAGAATATCAACACAATCTTAAAAATCTTCAGATGTACTGCATGTTATTGGGTGTGTAAATCACACTTCACTTAATTGTCTTATTATATTTGATTTTTGCTACCATCCAGTGTTTTTATAATTCACTGTACATTTATTTCTACATGACAGCTCATTTCCCTCAGGACTTTTCCCTGAAGTAGAATCACTCGGTCAAGGCAAAGAACAGTTCATAGGCACGTGACATTTAAAGTCAAATTTAATCCAGTTGAAGACACACATGTCCTCATTTTAAAAAGACAAGATGCATTGTGTTCATACCCTGATTTGTGAAGTGGTACAACTCTTTTGTACAACTACTTAAAAGATCATAAAAATATGATTAAACCAAGACAAGATAATTTAGGGGAGGGAAAAAAGCAGAAAAAGAATTCATAACTTTTTTATATAGAAGAAAAGGGGACAACATACATCATATATCAGAAATGCTTCTGAATGATAAAAGTCAGATGAAATCTGGTGATAGAATAAAATAGAGCAAAACCAAACACTAGCACTTAGCAGTGCTCTCCCAAAGGAGTTGTGTAGAGCTTTAAGTTCAAGTCAGTGGACGCCAGGACAGAAAGGAACCCAGGTGCATTGTGGTAATTAAAGCACTATATTTAGAAACATTGGGCCAAGGAGCTCCTTCTCTTCCCTTCACACAGAGGTAAGTGGCTTTTCTGTCAGGTCTGAGCCCAGAGAAACTTTCTTCTATAATATTGGGTCATTTCTCTGTGAAGGGTCTGGTATGAATAAGCCTGAGAGAAAGAAGCAGAAAAGAGCTTTAAAGATGTCAGACCTGAGGGATCTGTATCTTTCCTGAATTCCTTTTTCATGAAACACAATCAAATTATTTTAAAAAGAGGAGAAGAAAGAGAAGGAAGGGGATAACAAGCAATAAAAGAAAGGGTAAATATTATCAAAGTATACTATATGCATGGATGGAAATATCACAGTGAAACTCCTTAGCACCATTAATAGATGCAAATAAAAATGAGAAAAATACTAAACATATGTAATATGGAAATTATCTATCTATCTATCTATCAATCTATCTATCTATATCTTTGGGGCATGAATAGATGTATACCAAAGTTCCTCACACTTAAGTAGAGCCTTCCTGAGCGAGCAGGGAGGGAATCATATGGCAACATATTTTTTTACCACTTACTATCATGGGGTATTAATGTCTGCTAAACATTGGTGTCCATTCAGTTTTGAAATGAGAATCTTACAATAAAGGGAATTAGAGATAATAGATCCATAACACTGTATACTCATCCCAAGCAATCTATCTGTATCTGTCAACAAAAATTTTATTCACAAACAGAAATTGTCCAGATAAATAGCTCAGATATTAGGGAAATATTAATAACATTGAAATAAGAAATAATAAAGAAACAAATCCCAAAAGATAATGGAGACCAGTTAGGGGGAAAGCAATTATTCAAAAATATTTTAGTTAGTATCTTTACAGAGTCAAGTGATATTGTTTCCATAAAGTTAAGAATCTTAATGACATGTGAGCACTAAGAGAGGGAGAGAGAGTTTTGAAATTTCTTTTAAAAAACTAATAAATTCAATGGAATTTTACACAGCCATTAGAAAGAATAATGTCATTTGCAGGGAAGATGGATAGATCTAGAACAGATCATGTGAAGTGAGGTAAGCCAAGCTCAGAGAAACAAATGGCTCGTGTTTTCTCTCATATATGGAAGCTAGACCTAAAAGACAAAAGAACATGATAAATTATACAGGACTGTCGCCATCTGCACACAGTAAGACCACAGGAGGATATTCTTAAGGGAGGAAGGCAAAGGCATAATTACTTTGTGCCTTTGATGATATAAAAGAACCTTTATCAAAATGAATTCCAGGAAGTGGAAACAAGAGGGTTTTTTTTTCTTTTTGTCTTATTTGTTCATTTATTTGTCTTTGGGGGACAGAGAAATGGAAGTATAAAGTGTGAACAATTGCAGCAATGCTAGTCACTAGCTACTGTGTTGATAATGAGCTATACATGGTGTAGGAGGGAACAGGAGGGAAAAACTGGAAGAGCAGGAAGGAAAGGGTGGTGCTGTCCTAAAAGAAATATATTCATTATGTGACTTATAAATTGTAATCCCTGTGTACATCCCCTTTTAATAATATTTTTAAAAGCTGAAAAAAACTAATAAATTATAGGCTTAAATCAGTGGCTTGTAAAATTTTTGGATGAATAAATACATTCAACCTATTATACCATACATACATGTTATATATGTGTGTAGTTTCAATGAATGATATTTTATGATATGCAATTATATATGCTGTCTATAATTCTATATATAGTAATATATTATGATATATGATGATATGAGAGCCATATACTCCCCATGATACTTTCACTTATTTTTTAGAAGGACTCATTAAGATTATTTCATGACTCATTGATGGATTGAAACAGTAAATCAACTCAACTCAATGCAAAGGGTATGATCCATAGGGTAAAATGAATGAATATCATAAAGTGAAAAACAAAACAACAAAGCAATGGATAAAGAGTGGCAAATTAAGAATCACATTTGAGGCTGGGCACTGGTGGCTCACACCTGTAATCCTCACTACTCAGTAGGCTTGAGATCTGAGTATTATGCTTCAAAGCCAGCATAGGGAAGAAAGTCCATGAGACTCTGATCTCCAATTAATCACCAGAAATCTGGAAGTGGCTCAAGGAATTACAGCACTAGCCTTGAGCTGGAAAGCTCAGGAACAGTAGCACTCAAGCCCCAAGTTCAAGCCGCACAATGGACAAAAAAAAAATCACATTTGAAATATGCAAGATACACATAATCATTGGAGACACACAATCTCATTGGAGAAGAGAAACGAAGGAAACAACAGGAAGTTGGGTTTTGTGTAAATCATTTAGATGAAGCCGAGCAAGATTCACCAAACTTAAAAATACAACAAACACAGACATAGGTTTCTACACTTCCTTATATGATTTCATAATTCCAAAGATAAGGGAAAAACTATCAAAATGTGAGTGGACAAATAACCAATTACAATGAATGCAGTGTATATGTGGGCTCGAGAGTAGCTTCACATTACCACTCCGTTTCCAAGAAACCCACAAAAAAAGCATCGTTTTCAAGTCTTAAAGGAAGACTATGTTGCATTAACATCTGCTGCCATATTTTTATTATCTTTATTATTTTCAAGTAGTGGTACAAAGGGTTTTCACTTCAACTGAGGGGATGATTGGAGTTGGGATAGATAAAAGAAAAGCAATGGTGAAATTGATGCAAATGGCCTTGCGCTTATCAATTTACATGTTGAACTTACCATTTCATACAGTGACAAAGGAATGTAGGGGAAAAACAGAAGTTATATTTTTCTTTCAAATTCAAATAACACTTTCCCACTCAAGCATTCTTTGTGAAAGAACTACTGAACCAGATTTTCCATCAACCCCACCCCCTACCCCAAACTCCAAGAATGATAAAGATACAGAGTGGAATAAAACTTAGGTGGTTCAAGGGAAAAATTCAAACAACAACAACAAAAAGAAGTAAGAAAATGGGAAAGAAAGAGAATCAGTAAGTCAGTTTGATGTCTGGAAGACTATTCTTTGGAACAACAAAGACATGGGGCAGAGACTGTACTTTCCCATAGATCCAGAAACACTGGTGTATAGTCAAACAGAGACAGAAAATCTGAATATTTTCAATGTTTGTTGAGCCTTAGTATTTTGAAATCAATCTCATAGGCCACATATAAAACAAAGTTACAGAAGATAATTGCAATGATGTGAAACTTAGCAAGATAATAATAATATGGAAATATACACAAACTAGAGAATGGGAGAGAGAGGAAATGAAAGTTACTAATTCCTGTTCAGGATTATAACATGCAATACTGTTTATTAAACACACATGTATACATGTTTGTGAGTCATGTTTCGAGAAATCTATAAGAGCTGAAAACGTAAGAGCTTATAAAAATTGTTGGGAAATGTAGGTGCTTCAAACCCTAAATTTATAAATACTGTATCAATACTTACTGTTTTTCTAGGGTGTTCTTTTAAGAAAATTTTCCCTGTAGTGTATACTCTTCCCTTTTCTATATAGTACTTTAGTGTGCCCTGAGCCTTCTTGTATTATGTATTGATATCTGGAATACTTTCTCTGTAATTGGATCTAAGTTTTACAGAGTAAATGATTACGGATCACTTTGAACCATTGCATGGGTCTGAGATATAATTTTTGGCTTCCAACGAGATACCCAGACTTACAAAGGGTGAGGACCCCCGGTTCTTGCGATGACATCATATTTAGGTAGAATGGCAGTCAACCTGTGACATGTCTAGCAAAGCCTGTGTGAGGATGATATCTCTCAGAGTCTCTGCCACTTGAGCCACAGCGCTCCTTCAGCTTCTTCTATGATTACCTGGAGATCAGAGTCTCATGGCCTTTCCTCCAGGGCTGACTTTGAACTGTGATCTTCAGCTCTCCATCTCCAGAGTAGCTAGCATTACAGACGTGAGCTCCAGGTACACTGGTTAAGCACTTTTTTTAAAAAAAATTTTTTTTATTGTGAAAATACTGTACAGAGGGGTTACAATTACATGGGCAAGATAACGAGTACATTTCTTATCAAGCATTGTTGCCTCCTCTTTGTTTCCCCTTCCCATCCCTTCCCATACTCCCCCTACCTCCCCCACCCGATCCTCCCCCCCCCCACCAAAGTTATAAAGTTCATTTTTCGACATAACGACTTGTACGTCTCATTGTTGCAATGGGTCCACCTGTATCCCTATTTAAACAATTTGTTTTTGCCCTTACCCTCCACAAATTATACCAACATCAAATACAGTGAAAGCAGGGGTTATACCGTGGGGGAGGGACCTACAAAGCAACAAAGAAATCATCTTATAAATATGTTAGAAACAATTGCATGAAAGAAAAAAAACAAGCACTTTTTAAGCAGAATCACGTAGTACACCAGGGAGGAGGCTGACCTTCCTTAGCCCCATGCTACAGGCTCCTCCCCTACCCAGGCAGGGAGCTTCTTGGTGAGGAGAAGTTAGGGAACAGCCAGCCCACTGCCTCCCATTCTGATGACAGAGGCAGAAAGCCACTTTTCCTCTCTGCCCAGACTTACCATGAGGGTGTTAAGATTGAGAGTTAAGTGACAACCTCAGATTGAGGCATGATGAGGGTCCAATCATGGAGCCAGAAAAGGAGATGACTAATTTTTTTTTGTACATAGAAAGAATAATGTAAACAATAAACTGCACCGCTCTGATGTTTTTCAATACAAGATTCCTGGTGCAAAACTGAAGCCACTCACAATGGTGGTGAGCTTCTTCAGAAAGTTGCTTTTTTAATTTAGCAGGACCTCTGCAAAGCAGCTATTAATGAATGAAGATTTCACTGAAAGTGGAGGTTGGTGAGGTGTTGCTGTTAACTTTCTGAAGCCTTACACTGGAGATGTGGTGGATAAAGGGCGCTGGACAGAAACTGTCTTAATTTGTGTAATCCTTAACATAAAGGCCAAGGGTGGAGTGGGTTGGGGCTGGACATACAGGCAGCCTGAAATAACCAAAGACCTTGTGAGCAGTCCTAAAAATCCCTCCAAGAGTCCCCTGACTCACAAAGGGCAGTGAGTGCAGAGACTAAGAATTTTAGTTTATTTATTGTTCATTCATTCATTGTATATTTGTTTTTTCATCTATTTTACAGGGGACCCTGCCCTTTCAAAACAAATGTATCCCTGGATTTACTTTAGGGTATTTAAAACTCCACCATCTTTCAATGATTATATGTATTAAGGTTTTTAAAAAAAAATTATATCGAATAATGATGTCCCTATGATTAAGTTTTCCCAAGCCTGGAATATAAGTTAAATAGTCATAGGTATGCTTTTAAAGTTTTTCTAAAACAATGTTTTTATTTATTTCTTTTAAATTTTTTTTTGTTTTGTCTGTGTAGGGTTCATTTGAATGTATTTTATGCAGATATGTATCACTGGGTTTGCCATCCTATACACCGATTTACACATTGTCATTTGTTGAATGATTTATATCCTTCCTGTTCTAGCACAGCTAGTCTGAATTCCCATTTACTGGTGTGCTTTTAGGGACAGCCTTTTCTTAATAAGGAAATGTATTATCAATCCCTGTTCACAGAGCACACACGCACACACACACACACACACACACACACACACACGATCAAGGTACCAAATAGTTTATCAGAATGTTGTTGGGTAGAGATGAAATCAGAGTGAAATCTGATAGATGTGGCTGCGGTTATTTAATCTAGCCCTTGGTGAAAGATAATGAAATAACTTTACCTTGCAGCATCACAGTTCTTTCTGAGAACTGGAATTATGTGTCTCATGGCCTGTGTCTGTCTCTCCTGGATAAAATGGATGCCATATACAGTTTTTGTTCCCTGATAAATTCCCTCCATTTTGGATGTGTGAGGTTATCATCCCATCTTCCATAATGTTTGTATATTTCCTGTCAATTCCTTTCAGTTGGACAATACTCAGTACACATTTCACCCTTGGCCACTTTATTGAGCATTCCTACCAATTCATTTTATTTTCTTGGGATTTATAGGTATATCATCATATTGTTTTCAAATAATACTACTATTGATTTTATTTCCAAAATTTATGATCTTGTTTCTATGTTCAGAACATATTTCAATGGCTAGACGTTTAAACTGTTGTTTAAATTATAAATATAATGATCACCTTCAACTTTTTCAACTACACACATAATTATATTCATAGAGTGAAACACACTGACTCCAAATATACTTACATTTGAAATTATTAGTAATTATTATTACTTTAAATAGTATCATCAGACTTACTACTAAAATGTTTATATGTTAATACAATTCCGAATGTCAGAACAACTGTCCTTCTTAAAATAACCTTTTATTATAGGTTCTCTTTGTTTGTTTTTATTGTTTTCAAACAGGGTCTTGTTATGTAGCTCAAACCTACTATCCTCTTGTCTTTAACTACAGGCAAACCTTTCATTTTCCCCACCTGACACCTCATGTTTCTTTTCAGAAAACACTGAGAAGCCCTTCTCTTAAAGCTAGTCCTTTTATTAACATCAATTCATTTCCCCCTAATTCTCTCTAGCACTTTTCCTTAAGTCCCATTAGCCAGAACTGAACCAATCAGCCATGTCCATGGTTTAAGGGAGGCTGGGAAAGTAAATGGCTGGAAAACCAGAAACATGGCTGTCATTCAATCATGAGTATCACCTGAGGCTAGAAGATCAAACCTAGAACAAAGAACAGTACAGGAGTAGAGATGTTTTAAGGATAAAATGAACACAACTGCATCGATACATATTTTACTTTTTCTGATGCATAGTCTCTTTGCACTCAGCATGTTGTATTCAGCAACTAGATAAGACATACAGAATTCTAAGTTTTGTATGCATTGCAATGCTATTTCGAGGTATATCTTCTATAAACGTTGGAGATCTCAGGGAAATGATCTAATTTCAGAAACTTCTATGAAATGAGTAATCTGATTCTTATTTTGTATTATTTGTGAAGATGTTGGTGTATGGATTCTTGATTTGTAATATTATCTATGTTGTCACTTCAGAAATGTTTATTTTTCCTTACTCTTTCAAATTTAATAGCCTGGAGTTAAATGTTATAATTTATTTTTGAATAATATCATTTACAAAGTCTGTATATTCTCACTAGTGAGTTTTGTTATCTTTTATTTTTATCATTTTGTGGGTACTAGTAATAAGGCTTAAACGTAGGACCTTGTGTTCTTGCTTAGCTTTTATTAAATTCTGTCATTCCACCACTAAAGCCAATACTCCTATCCCAGCATTCTGCTAGTTAATTGGAGGTAAATCTCATATACTTTTCTGTCCAGGCTGGCTTCAAACCTAGATTTTCAGATCTCAGCCTCTTGAGTAGGAGATTACGGACCTGAGCCACCAGCACCTGGCTTGCCCCTATTCATTTTAATACTATGTTTTACATAATAAGTTACTAACTTTTATTTTTCTAGTTTATGGATTTCTGCTTTTATGCAGTCGTTTTTACTTAATTTCTTAATGCAAATTTGCGATTTGAATCCTTAGTTTATTTATAGAGCTTTCTAATAATTGTTATTAATAGAACTCTTAGCTATCAAGCTAAGAGTTTATTTTACAGTAATTATTAGAACTCTTAGCCATGACATCTGGCTTTGGTTGCATTGGAGAATACTGTTCTCTAAAAAATTCAATTTTTAGTCCATTTTTCTGCTATAATTGGTAGTTGATGAACATTTGTTATCAAAGCATACACCTTGTACAATTCTAAGTTTGAAAAGGATTTTGTAAATCAGTATTTCTCTACTTTTAAAGAGGGTATATTCTTGGAAAAGTAAATTGTATGTATATATTTTTTAACCTGCTCAAATTTTCCTAGTTGTGTTGTTTTACTTAATTTTTTTACTTGACTGGAATAAATAGTAAAATCTTCTGAAACACTTTCTTAGTCCATTTTGCTTCTTTTCCTAACAATGTTTGCCACGTTCTTTCAAAACAATTATTTTCAATCATAGCTTCATGGAGATATAGCCTCAAAAGAAAAATAAAGTTTTCTATAAAAATTTGTGTCTGAAGTTAATGTTGTGATAACTTGTTTAGGTATGTCTGAATATTTTCCTTGGTCAGTCTTCTTTTAGTTTTTAATCAAATATGCAAGATTTGCATGTTAGTAAAGAAGTTTATTTAATTTGCCATGATGGTCACAGTTGGTCTTCTATTATATAGTTTATGCTGCTTGTGATAGTTACTTCGATCTATAGCTTTTATACTTTTGTATTTTCTAGTGACTGGCAGATATACAGAATATTTAAGCTGTACTAGTGAAAATCTAAAATTATAAACTTTATATCACAAGTTATCAAAAACAAGAAAAAATACATCAAACCATTGTGGTCTTTTTTCCTTCTACCATGTAAGGTGAGGAAACAAAGACATTTGGTTCCTGTTATCCTCTATTTTTTCCTGGTACTGGGACTTGAACACTGGACCTTGAGCCTGCTTGGCCAGTGTTCTACGTTTTTGAGCTACACCTGGACTCGAGTGGAATTTTCTGTCCATGCTAGCTTTGCACTCAGACCCTCACATCTCAGTTTTCTGAGTAGTTAGGACTGAAGGTGTGAGCCACCAGCACCCAGTTACTACCTTCTATTGTATACTTTCAGGTGTTCAGCTAACATCAATTAGAACTTAAATGATTTTCCATGTGCAGTAAATAATTTAACAGTGTCCCTGTATTTTTTTCCCTGAATTTTATTATCAAGTGTAAACTATTAGAATTTCCATTTGCTAAATATTTGCAAAATGTTCTCAACTTTATCTCCATTTCTTTTTTTTCTCTCTCTCTTTCTCCTTCCTTACCTCTCTCCCTCCCTCCCTCTCTCCCTACCTCCCTCCCTTCCTTCCTTCCTTTCTTCCTTCCTTCCTTCCTTCCTTCCTTCCTTCCTTCCTTCCTTCCTTCCTTCCTTCCTTCCTTCCTTCCTTCCTTCCTTCCTTCCTTTCTTCCTTCCTTTATTCTTTTTTTGTTTTGTTTTTACTTGTTCCAGCCCTGGGGCTTTACCTCAGGGCCCAAGTGCTGTCCCTGAGCTTTTTGTGCTTAAGACTAATGCTCTACCACTTAACCCACAGCTCTACTTCCTGCTTTTGGGTTCTTAATTGTAGATAAGTTTCTCACAGACTTTTCTGCCTGGGCTGGCTTTGAACTTAGATCCTCAGCTCTTAGCCTCCTTAGTAGGTAGGCTTACAGGTGTGAGCCCAGGCACTCAATTTAATCTCTTCTTGCACAAAGATTCCCTCATTTTAGCATCTCAAATTTCAGTTCCTTCAGTAACCAGAATTCCATAAAGTGAATGATTTGAAAAAGAAGCAATTTTATTTTTTCGACTAAGTTTTTTAATGAGTAGCTCAGTATGCATATCTTTTCAGAAACATTATAAGTCCTTTTAGTCCTCACTTCGCTCTCACAAATAGCTGCTACACTCCAGCACTGAATAATATGTCTTGGCATCTGACATTGAGTTTTTGTTCTGTGTCCCAGTGGGAATTGTCATAGGAATTTGAGAACTGCTCATATGACACAATTTCATATCAGATCTTGAATATCAGCTTCTGATTTGAAATGTGATCCTATTGCTGAACAATAATTTGCCCATTAAAGTATAAGTCTCAGGAGCCAGGCAGCGTCTCACACCTGTAATCCTAAATACTCTGGAGACTGAGATCTGAGGATCTTGATTTGAGGGACTCTTATCTCAAAAAAATCTGCAAGTGGAAGTGTGGCTCAAGATAGAACACTAGCATTCCACAGTACCAGCAAAAAAGAAAGTAAAGGTATCAGAAAAATTAAGAAGGAAATAATACATAACACAAAGTAGGACTACAAAGGAACCCAATCGAATCAAATGGATTTGGATGGCCATTCAACTGTTTAGAAATACTAACAATATGAACATTATGACAATGGCCAGGAAAGACACAATAGAGTTAATCATCTCTGGCAAAAAAAAAACCAACAAAAATGCTAGCTTAGTAATAAGTGCAAACTGATGTTTCTACGATAAAAGAACCCACTTCCAGATCACACCCACTCAGTCCAAACACCAACAATCATTCCTTCAAAGCAATGTTTAGGGAGTACAATCATACAACCATGTACATGGGACCCTTTGCTCATTTTACAGTTTGACTCAGATTCACCTGGTCACTAATAGAAACCCAATGTCTTTCTCTGGAGGTCTGGCAGAGCCTAAGCTTGCCAGTTTCTAGGGTCTATTTAATAAATTTTCCTAAGCTGTGTGGATAATGAGATAAGATATTCAGGGGAATTAAAATGTTAATTATGTGTACAGGTTGGTAAATATGCTCAGTGATTTGAACGGATTCATTATATGAGCTTAGATTATTATTACAAGAGTGAATGTCAACCATTCATGATCCATTACCATCATCACAAAATATCAACACCTAAATATAACCATGTGCTCTCCAGAAATTAATGACCACTATAAAATTATTCCAAATCTGCCCATAAATAATTCCAGACGATTTCTTCTGTCACCATAACAATGCTCAAAATATCTGTACTCAATTCTCTCCTAGGTAAGAAATTAAGCATCTTTGTCTAAAGGATGGGACAATGGAACTCAGTCACAGAAGCAAGACATGGTAAGGAGAAAATTGAAAGCAAGGTAAAATATTTAAAGGCAATATCAAACACGTCCGTTACAAAAACTAAAAAAGAAAGAACATGCCTATATCTGGGCATAATGGTAGAAAAAGTTGCTTCAATTAACTTTATAGAGGAACTTAACTTCTAAATCTGTGTAATAGCCTGGCTCATTAATTACATATTACCTATGGTTATTTTTGTGCACATAAAACTTTGATTTAATTCTCTTCAACTGTGAGGAGAATTTTTCATCAATAAGAATAACCAATGGCAAAACAAAACAAAACAAAACCACAACTGAAAGCAAGGATACCAGATACCCAAACCTAGTATCTTTTTGTCTCTTTTAATTTGCGGTTGAAGATTTTTATTGTTATTGTAGTGTTGAATACAGAGGGCTATAGTTACATAAATCAGGTACTGAGTAATGAAGTACAATTCTTTTTGAACTATTTTATGTACATAACAATAGACGACTTTTATTGAGAGTTCCCTCTCCATCTAGTTTTCATATTTACTTCTAACAACCAGCTTTCTATGCATGATTCACTCTTTCTCCTTTTACCAAGAGGAAACTGAGGCTCAAAAATTGTTGAATGTGTTATTAGCACTTGATGAAAGAACAAAAATTATCACGCTTTTAATTTTAGCTACTCAGGAGGCTGAGATCCGAGGACTGCAGCTTGAAGTGATCCACAGCAGAAAAGCTGGTTAGATCCTTATCTTCAATTAACCACCAAAAACCTGCAAGTAGAGCTCTGACTCAAGTGGTAGAGCACCAGCCTTAGCAAAAAAGCTAAAGGACAGTATCGGGCCAGGAGTTAAAGACTCAGTACTGGTATGCACACACACACACACACACATACACACACACACACACACACACACCCCTCTTTGTAGGTATGCACACATGCACACACACACACACACACACACACACACACACACACACACACACACACCCCTCTTTGTATTATACTTGTAGAAACCCCAGGCAGCAAGCACAAAATCTGTCACAAATTATCTTTGAAATATTATATTACTGTTTATTTTCAGATATGAAATATCAAGTCTGAAGTTTTATTTCACAAGGCCAAAAGGTAAAAACAACTTGTCCCAGGTTGGGGACCAAGCCAGGATTGGGCCAAGGAGATGCTTCTGTGGGTAATTCACATGTGCTTCCCTTGTTTGGCTATCAGGGTGGGACCCAGCAGCAATTCAGCACTTCTCATTTGTAAATACTGCAAATCTTTCTCTCTATGGCTGGCTTCTCAGCTGCCCTCAGCATTTTGGGATGGAGAAGGTCCCACAGAGCCTGTTACCATTTTGCTTAGGGCTAGATATGAGCTCTTTATAGCCCTATCTGCTTGTCCACTGCCTGTGATGTGTGCCAACTTGGCTCATGTGAAACACAAACGGCTCCCATGATTCAATTAAAGAGCAGCCCCTAAAATAGAAGATGAGATTATTAAAGTCATACTATTACAAAGAATGAATCACTGACACTGCCATATCTTTTACTGGGTGTGAAGGGAAATAGCAATACTAAAACAAAGAGCAGAATATGTTCAGTACACACACACACACTTTCTAATTTGTAGCTTAATTCAAATTACATATGTGGGACATAGCTGGTTTAATCCAGTTTTTGAGTCCTAGGTGTTCTAAGCATGTCTCTCAATATGAGTTTAGTTTTATCCTTACATCTGTTCATCTCTTGATTACTGAGTTTGATTTTCATATAACTTGGAAGAATGATTTAGAATCCCTTTCCCTTTTAGCTGGTAGCAGAGGCAAATCCCTATTCTGTCAAAGAGGCTTTCATATTCCTTTATTAATTTTATGTTGGATTTGATCTCATTCTTCTAGTCACAAACTCCACCAACATAATTAAAATCCTAATCTACCAAAAACTACACACTCCTGCCACTAACACCAGCCCTGTTCGAAGGCAGACACTACACATACATCATCACATGTATTATGACACAGTATCCCTGTCTTAAACCTTTTTACCACAGGGCATTTTAAGAGAAAGAGCAACTAAATATAATATTGAGCATCTGAATTTACCAGTTGATTCTCAGACTCCCTGTTTTGTTGTTTGTTGTTGTTTTATACCAGATTAGGATCTTAAACTTGAGAGAAATAAAAACAATTTTAAACCAGTTTTTGCCTCTCTGACTAGGTTGCATTGATGAGAAAAAGACAGAAGATGAATATCTTAACACTAGTGAAGCAAGGCCTGTTATGATGGTTATATTACTGCAAGTGAAACGTATAATGTAAGAAATCAGGCAGGAAATATACTTAGGAATGAAGATGGAATGTGATTAATGCTGTAAACTAAGTTTGAGAACTTATCAATTACTTTCAATGAAAATCAGTTTTTTTGTTATTCATTCTTACAGTGACACTTCCCTTGTAAAGAAAAGTCTCAAAATACCACACATGCCCTCTCTTAAATAGCTCAAGACTCAGTAAATGATATGAGTGAAACATTTAGTGCTTTCTAAAAGGCATCTTCTTGTACAATACTATAGTTCTGGAGTACTTCAGAATCTCTCAATCCATAGTGTTGACTTCCAGGTGGTTGACAGAGAGTCTCCTTTAAGAAGAGAACTCACGATACCTAATATTCGTTCCCATTTCTATACTTCCCAACTTGAAACAATCACCAACATGATTCACCCCTTTCCAATCCAGCTAGGTGCTGGAAAACAAATGAAGATCCAATCTTGGTGATTTAATCAAGACTAAGATGGGTTTCCACATCATGCTATAAAACTGAACAATAAACCTCACTATCTAGTGGAAAAGACCCACATCGACTGGCCAGTGTGAATTGAGTGTAACTCACAGCTAGAAATGGGCTCTGGAGCACCATTATTTAATTAAGGGCAGGAATTACAAGAGCACTAAATGCAATGAAGCAGTACAATTTGCAAGGGCTCCAAATTTATGGTTTTCATTAATTAACATAAAGTCGTGTAGGCAAGTGAAATCAAGTGATCTGCTCAGCTATTCGAATTTTGAGAGTTAATTAATATAACAGCACAGATCATTGAACTTAGAAATTATGAGTAACATATAGAATGTTAAGGAGTATCGTGATGTCTTCTAATTACAATATAGTCTCTGGCTTTTTCAAACAGTCTTCTTCTGAAGTCTCATTTCTGAACTCAATTCAAGATCAGAGATGGCTAAATCCATATCTGAAGGGAAACAATTAAGAATTTGTGAATCCAACTCTGCAAACACTTAGCATAAATTATTTGCTTATTTACTTAATCAGCTGTGATGATTAGCGACCATTACTGGCCATTAATAAATAACACTGTTTGCTTTCCACAAGTGTGTTTCAATTTCAGACTTCTTAAATTTCACTGGGAAAGGAAACAAAACCACTTCTCCTGTGACTACAGTTTTAAATCACTGTGGAGCCAACGCTCTGCTCTCCTCTGGAATTGAAGCAAAAGATGGAGGAAACTGGAAACTGTTGTGTACATTCTGAATAACCTGGCTGCTTCCCTGGGCACCTCCTTAATTTAAGATTTCCAGAACATTGAGGGCTATTGTTTCTCTTCGTCTGCAGGAACGACTGTATAAATAAAATTCAAGTCTTGCCATTCCCATCCACATTTAAATCATTTAAAACAGACATGCACTGCAACCTGTATAGCATTTTCCCCCGATGTCTTTATTGGTTCCCAGTACATCTTAGTGCATTTTAATTAGGGGGAGGAAAAAAATTCCTACATTTATGGTTAAATCGGGACTGATCTAAAACTTGCTCTTTCTACATGAGCATAGAATCATGTATTTATTTCACAATTACAATAATTATCATTTACTGAATCTCTAAAAAATCTGTCAGATACTTTACTAGTGCTGTACCTTAACTTATCAGTGTGAAAAAGAATCTCAAAAGGTAGGATTGTATTTTATACATTAAAAAAGAAGCAGTGATGAGCTGAATAATGGCCTCTGGAATGAGCACCTTTCAAAACTAATTAAGATAAAGTAGGACGAGGAGGATGGCTCAGGTGGTAGAGGACCTGCTTAGCAAGCACGTGTCCTTGAGTTCAAGCCCTAGCTTTGCATGTAAAAAATTATGTGAGATTATATGTGTGGGCCTAACCCAATATAAATGGTGTTCTTACAAAAACAAACAAATGAAAAGCAAAGCAAAACCAAACAGCAATGCAAAACAAAGCCAGACATAGCAGGTAGTTGCCTGTAATCTTCTTAGCTACTTAGAAAACAGAGATAGGAAGATCACAGTCCAAGGATTGAACAACACCAACATGAGACACTGAATCAAAAAGCTAAAACACAAAGACTACATACAAAATAGAAAGAATGGTAAATAAACAGAACCATGGGATGGGAGTCAAGATGAGGCTTCAGAAAACCCCCCAGCCCTTTATCTTCATTGTTTATGCCTCATTGTCTGTGGTATGTTGTTGTGACTGGTCCAGCAAATTGACATCATAACAAGAATACAGATATAGTGACTAAATAGTAATATTTACATACTAGTAGACACCTAGAATATGGGTGAGAAAGAGGTAATCTTGTGACTTTTCTCAAAGAAACAACTCTTTCCACCAGCGATTTAAAAAAAATAATAATAACACTTGTCAAGAAAAGCCTATATAAAATGAAACTGTTTTTTTTTTTTTAATTAATCTTATTTGAATGAAATAACTAGCAGACCGCCTCCTGGTAAGTGGGTAAACTCCCATTCAAACATAGATTCCATAAGAGATCAAAGCACCTTGGGCTATTACTGTGGGGTAAACGAAGATCTCTTCTGTGCTGGAGATAAAGAACTGATATTCACAGTTTTTTAGTGCTAAAAGGCCACTTTCAAAGATTTTTTTTTTAAAAAAGGTAAACTGGGAGTAAGCCATATTGATTTAGGCATCTTTATAAAACTGACTCTCAGCAAAAAATTATTTCTTTGCTAGGTATCCTCAAAGAGCTGGCACAGATCATCTTAAAAATCTCCCATGGTGGAATTTTAATGGCTTTATTGAGGTGAAATAAATGCACAATAAAGTGCATATCTTTAGAGTATGCAGTTTCATATTGACTGTTCATGAAGCCACCACCAAAATCAACCCAGTGAAGGTATTCATTACTCCCAAACTTGCTAAGTTCCCTTGGTAATTTCTCCTTCCAGTTCTTCACCAGCTTTTCTATTTGAGAGCACCATCAGGCAAAAAATGATCTATGCTCTCTGACTTAAATATGAATCTATATCCCCTAAAACTCTTTTAAAGGCAAATATGTATTATATGATTTTTTTACTGTCTGGCTTCATCTATTCAACATAATGAATTTGAGATTCACCTATTTGCTAGGTATATAGATAAGCAGATATTTATAGACAATTCCTTTGTATGGTCAAGTAGCACCTTGCACGGTCATGTCACATTTTTTAAAGTCTTAAGAACATTATCTTTAAGAAGTTGCACAAAGGAGTTGCAATTCCACATGTCAGTTTATAAGAACAATGCCTCTTGGTGTCACCCCTCTATCTTTCTCCTCATCTGTCCCAAGCCAACCATTGCCTCAACTTACCTAATTCACATATGTGCATAGTCCTGCCACAGAATTTTTTGTCCAAATGTGGCTATTATAAATAAAGCTGCAATGAACACTCAAGCACCATTTCTGTGTGAATATACAATTTCATTTTCTTGTAAAAATACTCCAAAGTGAAATGATTGGATGACATTATCTGTTTTCATTTTTTAAAAATTCCCAAAATTATCTGCAATACAGTGATGCAGTTTTCAAATCCCTACCTGCAGAGTAGGAAATTTCCAGATTCTCCATCTTCTCACCAACATGGTAAGTCTTTTATATTTTTAGGCATTATAATAAACATGTAACTCTATTTCCCTTCGTCTTAAATTTGCATTTCTTAAGTTACTTATAATGCTGAGTATCTTTTCATGTACTTTTATGCCATCTGCATATTTTCCTTGTGTCTTTAATTTTTTCCAAATTTTAAAACTGAGCTGTTTTCTTTTTGAGTTTTGATAATCCTTGATGCACTCATGATGAATATTCTATCATTTTTATGCTTGTGGTTTTCTTCTTATTCTCTTAGCAGTGAACTTCCCTGAAGTTTTTTAATTTGATGATTTTGATTGTATCAATTTGTTTTTTTAAGACTTATAGTATTATACCTGAGAACTATTTGCCTTTCCTATAATCACAAAAGTTTTCTCTGACTTGTCCTTCAAGAGAATTTAGTTTGTTTTTTCATTTTTAAATAGTTAAATCTTGGATCCATTTTGAACTTTTTTTAGTCTGTTCTTTTTTATTGCATATGGATATCCAATAATTCTAGCACAATTTGATGGGGGGAAAAAAACTCATCCCTTACCCACTGAATTGGCTTTACAGCTTTGTAGAAAACCAGCTGTCTGTGTGTATATATAGGTCTATTTCTGGACTCTACTCTCTGTTCCACTGATATATTTGTCTACCCTTATGCCAATATCATAGTGTCTTGATTATTGTAGATTTGTAAGTCTTGATTTCAGGTAATATTGGTTATTTTATTCGGTATGGATACCTGGAACTAAGGCTTAAACTCAGGTCATAGCTGCTGCCCCTGAACTCTTGTACTCAGGGCTAGTGCTCTACTATTTGAGCCACAGCTTCACTTTTGACTTTTGGGGGGAGCTAAGAGTCTCACAGATTTTATTGCCCACATTGGCTTTGAAAGGAGATTCTGAGAGATCAGCATCCTGAGTAGCTAGGATTACAGGTGTGAGCCACTGGCACCTGGCTTTAATCTTGGTTCTTCTACTTGTCTTCTATTGAGAAGTTGTTTTGGCTATTTGAGTTGTTTTATATTTTTATGCAATCTTTATAATAAGCTAGTCAATTTCTACCAAAAAATTTGCTGAAATTTTTATTTAAATTACATTGGCTTTATAGATCAGTGCTCTGCAAGCATAAATATGACATAGGTCCTCGGCTTATTTAGGATTCTTCAGCTTTTGTCAGTAATGTTCTACAATTTAATGCACCTTTTCCAATTTGAATTTAAGTTTTAATCATACACTTTGCATGATAGGCAAGAACTCTTAATTCTGAGCTATATGCTTCAGTATATTATCCCTTACGCTTTCATATCTTTTGTCAGGTTTATCCCAAACAATTTCATATCTTTCATTCTATTTTGAACAGTATTGCTTGGTAAGTTTGAATATCATATATTTTGGCCAGATATATTATATATTTAGTTCTTGAATATTTATCTTATTTTCTACAATGTGGCTAACTTAATCTGTTAGTATTTGTAATTTTTCAGACTTTTATCCAGTTTTTTAATAAAGTGACTCATACCATATGCAAATAGTTTTCTTTTTTTCCTAGTAAAAATGTCTTTAATTTCCTTTCTTGCCTGATTTTGCTGATGAAGACCTTTATATGTGGTTGAAAGAAATTGCAAAGTAGTTTTTTGTTTTTGTTTTTTGGCCGGTTGTGAGGCCTGAACTCTGGGCCTGGGCACTGTCCCTCAGCTCTTCAGCTCAAGGCAAGTGCTCTACTACTTGAGCCACAGTGCCATTTCCAGCTTTTTCGGCTTATGTGGGGCTGAGGAATCGAACCCAGGGCCTCATGCATGCAAGGCAAGCACTCTACCACTGAGCTACCTACCCAGCCCCCAAGTGGCTATTCTTATTCACCATCTTACAGGAAAGCATGTTTGTTTTTTTTCCCACCATTATGATACTAGCTATAGAGTCTTTATAGGTGGCCTTTGTCAACCTCAGGGGCTTTGCATCTAGTTTCTACATTCCTTGAGCTTTTCATTTTGCTTTGTCTTGTCTTTGTGGTGCTGGGTATTGGTCCACAGGAGCAAGTTCTCTAGCAGTTTTTAGTTTGGAAGGAAATTATATTTCTCAACTGTTTTCCTTTATGCATCTATGGACATGATTAAATGTCTTCTTGTATAGTTCATTAATTTGTTAGCTCATCACTATATTACATTCCATTTTTGAGATGAACTCCATTTATTTGTTAGGCATTATTATTTGTATACTAATTTCATACATTATTCTAGCTTTCTGGAATTTGTATTTCAAATTTCATGTAAGTATTTGTGAAATATTTTGCTGTGTCATTATTTTCCTTGGAATATTTGTGTCCAGCTTTGGTGCTTTGTAATACTGGCCACAAAGAGCTAGTTGGGAAGTTTTGTTTTGTTTTGTTTTTAATTCCATGAGAGAATTTGGGTAATACTGTTTCCTCTGCAGAAGTTTGATGATTTCAGTGGTAAAGCTTGATGGATCTGTAGAGACTTCATTTAAGATTTAGAGCTACTAATGCAATTAACATACAGGCATAGAGTTCAGATTATCTGTTATCTTGAACAAGCTTTGGTATGTTTGCCTTTTGATGCTTATATCCATTACATCCAAATGCTGAATCTATAAAGATAAGGTTATTCATAGTGTTGCAGAATTTCCAATTTGGGGAGTTATTAATTTATATATTTACTCTTTTTTCCTTATCAGTATGGCTACAGAATTTTTAATTTTATGGCTCTTCTCAAAGAATAAGGTTTTAATTTCTTTGGCTTTTCTCTATAGTTTTTTTTTCCTATTTTCTATTTTATTGATTTCCTCCATGCTTGTTAGGTTTTTTTTATTTCATTTGCACTATTCTTTTCCATTTCTTAAGATGGAAATGAAGGCCATTGGAGACCTTTTCTCATCTCTAACATAAACAAATATTAAAATTCTTTCCCTCAAATTGCTCTAGTCATTTCAAAAATTCTTACAATGCCATGTATACATATGCATTCAGTTAAAACTACTATTACTTCAACTTTTGATTTCTTGTTTGACAAATGAGTCATTTACAAGTAAGGAATAGTTGGATTTTAAATACTTGGAAGATTCTTAAGGTATCTGCTACTCCCTTTACATGAATTTGCATTGTGGTCAGAGAATATTTATACAACTTGAATCTTTCAAATTTATTGAAATGTGTTTTATGATCCAATATACTCTATCTTGATGGTTGTTCTGAGTCACTTGACAAGTTTGGTTGCTTAGTAACAGATTTGCTTTTAGGTCATATTTTGATGATTTATTAGATGGGCTCAAAGCACTGCAGAATTTAGGACCAATTATCTCCTAAGCACTCTATCCAATAAACCATCATAGCTTTATCAGTCTGCCAAGTACAAACACAGTTTTCCTGTGAGCATCAAATACTTGTAAAGGAATCTTTTCTAAGGTTTCTTCCTAAATGATGATCAGTACATGGAATCAAAGAGACTTCGGTGTGGCTCTTGAATTTCATCACCATGTAGCTAGCTGCCTTTCTTTCCAGCAGTCTGTCAGAAGAACTCACAACTGCTATGGTTTTTGGGCTCTCTGCTGTGTCTTCTCTACTTTGGAATCCCAGTTTACACTCTCCCACATCTACACAATGGCCTGGACCCTGTACTAAGCTATGAACTGGGTGATCAGCAGCAACACCTCATCTGTATTCTGCCTCTCAAGACTGAATTTCATAGCTGAATTACCTCACTTTTTTTTCAAAACGATAGATAGATAGATAGATAGATAGATAGATAGATAGATAGATAGATAGATAGATAGATAGATAGATAGATAGATTACCTATTTGGAGATGGCTGTTTCAGGCAGAGTCCCAAATCCAGTTCTGCTACTTAATGGGACAAGTGAAAGGCTCCACCACAAACACCTTATAAAAGTTCAAAATGCATTTCCCTCCCAGGAGGAATTAGTCAGAACACATTCATAACTAATATGTGGATGCGCTGATGGACTAATTTTGGTAGATAAAATCAAGTCCAAAGGAATTATTTTGAGCTTCAGGATGCAGGATTAGAGAAAGCACTTAAATGGAGATAGAACTACTACTAAATTTTACTATTACGACGGAACTCCTCAAATTGTTAAGATCTTAATATGTTATTATATTCAAAAACTGTATCTCTGAGAAGTGCAGAGCAGGGAGAGGAGGAAATGTTGGACAATCAACAACAAAATGAGAACCAAAGCTGAGTGCCCAGGATACAACACTGTACTCTGACTACATGGATTATTAAAAATCATAACCAGGTATTTTCACAATAAAAAAATCATAACCATATTGCTTTTGTCATATCCACCAATGGTCAAAACCACTGTTAGACATCAATTGTAACTTGGAAGTCTGCAAAAATCATCTTCCAGGGCCTTCTAAACTCTCTGGCATGTCTAAGCCTTACTTCATTATGGAATTGCTACCTCTTTTGTACAATGTTATGTCATGTCTTTGGTCAGGAAAGGAAGAGGTAGGAACTAAAAATAAGAAGAAAAAAAATGTAAGTATCAAAGTCCATATAAACTGAGGGTCTGTCTGACATGCATCATTTAACTTTCGAACACTTAGCTTCCTGTTTCTTTATTCTCTCCTTTTGGTTACTATTTAGATATACAGTGCAATGTTTATGGAAATTCGTACAAAAATAAGCTGGTTTCTTATTTTGGATATGCTTTTGGATTATTCAGGGCTGTGATTTTTGTAAAGGGGATATAATTATTTATACGCTTCCTAAAAGTCATTGTTGCAAATACTTCATGGAAAAGTGTTTAGCCCTATTTTCCAATGTTCTTTTGATCTAGAAAACAGAAGCAGTTTGGAATGCAGCAAAAAGAATCTATTTTATCCTCTCCAATGTGAGTATTTCCTTTCGAATAATGAAAAGAACTGGCTATATTTACTGCTCTCCCCCTGTTGCTGATAGCTCGGAACCAGTATAATAGATAAGGGAGGAAATGTGCAGAATTGGAGCTGCCCACCTGCTCCTCCTGCAGGCATCATTAATCAGGCATGACAACCTTTCCCTGATGATCTCGCTTGGACTCAAAACCTTTCTCTACATTCTATCGTAGGTGCCTATGACCAAGTGAGCAGAATTTGCACATGCCAAGAAATGGCTTTAGCCTACCTAGCTGATAGTTCTATATGCTACACCTCTTTCCAATGAATGGTTTATTTCTTTTTTCTTACTTGTTAGTTTTATTGATATGGTTTTTTATTATCCATAAGGATTTATCCAAGTTTACAGAAATGAAAAAAATTACATAGCTCTCATGCCAACAAAGCTTTTTTAGAACAGTTATAAAATGACATATAAAGTTGTCTCTGGGAATAATTAGTAAAATAAGAAGAATATAATTAGCAGCAATTCAAAGACAATGAAGAAAATGCCATTGTAAATTTTAAAAGGAATGTTAAAAGCCATTTTCTTGAAAAGGAAAACAAAAAATTATGAAAATAAACTGACTGTAAATATGACTATTTATAAAATACATATATAATTATAATTGTACTTGAGTATTACATTTTTCATAAGTTTTAATAATGATATATTTTAATGTAGCAGTGTAAAGATAGGGGAAAATTGAGGAGAGTCAGAGAAATAGTTCTCCTTCCCACAGAAGTAGTAGGAGCTCTACTGCAATGTGCCTGTATTTTTGGAACAGGGAAAGACTGGATCAAGGAGGTGTGTCAGATGAGATAGGACATTGTCACTTTTTCCCAACAATGTCCCAAAATTATAGCATCTTGGAATAGAACATGTCTCAGAAGGTAGAATGCTTGACTACCAAGCCCAGTCCCGGAGTTTAATCCTCACTTCTGAGAGAAAAAAATGAAAATATATGTATGAATGTATGTATATGTATGTATAGATCACACACACATAAACAAACACACACACACACACACACACACACACACACACACAGCCTAATGTAGGCTAAACAAATAACAATCTGAAGACTATTTTCATCAACTATTTTCCTAGTCTACAAGATTTTGAAGATCATTTAGAGTTTATAAATTTAATAGCAGTATAGTTCTGTCATACTTTGAAAAATTATAAATCCAAAACTATTTCAGTAAATTAAAAGGCTCTTTATCACCAAATATTTAAGAAACACTGACATGCTTTTTATCAGCTTAAAACAAGGTCACAACAAAAATACAAACTTGCAAATACACTTAAAGAATTCCTGAGCCTGGGGCGAAAGTATCAATCCTTTCTGTACATCTCAGATGTTTCACCTATAAACAGAAATCACAACAGATTGGCTTTGTAGGTTTTTGCCTATTGTTAATCACTAAAACAGATGATCACCAAGAAAAAAAATATTTCATTTCATAGTTAGATGTGACTAAGTACTCAGCAAAATTGATACGTATAACTTCCAGTTTGGACCGCTAAAGGAAGAAAACTACAACTAAGAAGAAATGCAAGGAAGAAAGTTAGGTTTTTTTTGGATCATGCTAATGAGTAACACACTTCAGAAAAATAAAGCAATGGCAGAAGTCTGCCTCTGAGAATTTTGCTGAGAAGAACTACTGTATCTATTTAGGTTTTTACAATGCAAATAAATTTAAAAACAACAAATCAACTCCTAGCTTATCTAAACTTTTATTATCAGGACACTTTGCTGAACAAATTCAGTCAAACTTGTATCCCAACTCGGTATACATGTCAAACCTCTGGAATTGTTCTCAGCATATAATATTCATTAAATAATCAACTGAATAATTTATAACTATTATTATATCATTATTATCATTACATTTGAATCTTCAAAAAAACGTCCCCTTTTAGAAGCATTACCTGGGATAATCTATGATGATAGCTTTCTCTGCTCCTCAAATGCTAACTATAATAACTCAACCATATTCCTGTTTGTTCATTTTGAGCGTTGTTCAAAACACTACCAAACACTGTTTCAGCGTAGACTTTGTGAAATCCCATTATCCTTGACAAATTACTATTTTCACTTGAAATAATTTCCCTTTTAGTACGTACAATATTCATATCTTACATGCCGAATGGCATAGTATGTTATTCTGTTCCATGGATCTTCTGATCAGTGAAGGTGATGATAAAAGATGGTGATATTATACGATAGAGAGAGAGCAACGTCTGACCAGAAGAATGCGTGAGTAGAGATCAAGTATGAGCTCATTCATGGATGCTCTTTCTTATTCATTATCTCGGGTACCTCTACAAAAAGAATATTCTTCTCATCAACTATATGGTTATCCTGCAACACAGTTGTTAAGAAAACAAAAGCAACAGGAAAAGAAAAGTTCTTGGTTGTAATTCATTTTACCAGTTTTCACAGTTCTCCTCCTGTTAGCATAATTGAACGGAAGGCAGTGAATTCTGGAACTTGTACTTCTAATCTCATCTAGTATCTCCATAAAATAACAGTTATCAGGAAAAGAATTGTGTTCATCCAGTGAGAGTTGAATGCCAGGGCAGAAAAAGATGAGGTTAAAACTGCAGCTGAGCTCATGCTAGTGTCATATGACTGTCCGTCTTTCCAACTATTAGGAGGCTGAGGTTTGAGGATCAAAATTCCAAGCCAGCCCACGCAGATAAATATGATATCTCCAATTAATCAGCAAAAAACAGGAAGTAGGGATGTGCTCAAGCGGTAAAGCACCATCCTTGAACAAAAAAAAAAATTCCAGAAAGAACACAAGGCTTTGAGTTCAAGTTTTCTTACTAACAAAAGATTAGAACTGACAAAACCCACATCAGCCTGAGTGAGACTTCTTGTCAGAAAGCTAATAAAAGGCTACAGATACACTCAATTTAGATTTTCCAAATACAGTTTTCACCATGATTTTCATTATTTCATTATTGTGTCATTTTTTTCTGTTGGGAGAGTTCAATCTCCTCCTGTACTTCCTGAAGATCCACCTACACAGGCATAGTTTTGTCATCCTGAGAAAGCACCTCTGTCCATTTCAAAACATCTTTCTGATGATTCCTATTTAAGCTGAGGTGGCTACAACCCACGATTCCCTGTCCTTCTGCTAACATGGAAGTTAGATCATGTCATATCTCCAATCACGTATCTCCAGTGACCTTTCATTATGCTCAGAGTAGAAAACCAAATTCTTATAATAGCCTGAAAAGCATTCATTCACAGCATGTCCACCCCATTCCTCTACCCCTTCTCACCCTAGTCCTCTCCACTCTGTAGAGAGGGCTTATCATCCCAGATACAGTCCCTGCTCTGGGCCTTTCTTTCTGGTTATTTCTTCTTTCTTGAATGTTCTCCCACTACAACTTCCCCTGTGTTATTTGAAGCTATAAAAAAAAGTCTCCGGAGCTGGGAAGGTGGCTCAGTGGTAGAGTGCTTGCCTTGCATGCCTTGCATGCAGGAGGCCCTGAGTTTGATTCCTCAGCACTGCATAAGCAGAAAAAGCCAAAAGTGGCACTGTGGCTCAAGTGGCAGAGTGCTAGCCCTGAGCTAAAGAGCCCAGAGTTCAGGCCCTACGACTGACTAACCAAAAAAAAAATCTCCAACCTCAGTGATAGCCATTCTAACACCAAGTAAAAACTTTTACTCGCCCTTCTCTCTCCTTGTGTTTCCCTTGTCTATTTTTCTCTGTAAGGCTCATTGGCTGTTTGCCTCCTAGAGATCTCAACTCCCATTTATTTTTGGACTTGTCATACTTCGGTGCCTATTCTTTTTTGGCTCAGGACCTAGTGTGCCATCTTACCTGTTATGTCACTTCTACCTAGAACAACACCTGTCCTTTCAGAGATGTTTTATTCAATTGACTGACTCCATGCATAAATGAATTGTTCCAACTCTCTTAGGACAATGAACAGCACTATTTCAACACCCTGTTTAGTCTCTAAATTAACATAAATACACGTAAGACATGACATCGCATAATTTCCTCAGAAGCAAGACACCATGGGAAATTTGAGGTACAGAGAGAGAAAAAAGCCCAACTACAATATTGTTTGTCTTTGATTTCAAGTTTCTACAGCATTTTTACAAATAGATGTTTATTTAATCTTTCTCAATATCCAGACTGTGATAGGAGAATAAATGCAAATTACTTCAAGCAAACAACAAAAACCTCCTGTTTAAATACAGAATACTTTGGGAAGATTAGACATCTTTTAAGAACAAATTAGAACAACTGCTCATGTCTATGGCACTTCTGCTTCTGATCATCTCAAATATCCAGACAAAGCCACAGAGCGGAAGGCCCTTGGCAAACAATGCAGCTCTAAGTTTAGAGAAAAACTGATTGACAGGGAACAACATTGTTTCTCTTATGACTATCTTCCTTAGAGTAATTTCTATAGAAATTTGAGATATTAACATATGACATAGGAGAGCTCGAGTATCAGATGGTTGTGTAAATGCGGTTCATTATAAAGTATTTTGGAGCCATACATTGTATATGTACATGAACATATAGACATAGAGTGAGAGAATATAAATTTTTCAAAGGCACATAATTATAAAAAATATTTCCTAAGCCACTTGAGTATGAACAACAAACATCACCATTACTATTAAGATTTTTCTGAGCATCTATGATCAAATATATTTTGGAAAACTAAGATCTTTCAACCTTCAGTGCTCAGATGCAGAATTACAAGTGAAAGTCAACAAGTAGCCTAATAATCTATGGTTGATTAGCTGGTTAGGGGTGGGGTTGTTGCTTTTTTCTTTGTTTTGTTTCCTCCTGGCAATATTCAATACTTTCAGACTACTTTGGCCACATAAAAATGAGACAGAACAACCAAAATAGAGATAAAGCAGCATAACAGATCATAAGAAGATAGAATGCCCAGTAAGAACAGCAGAATTAGCTTGTTTGGTTTCTTTAAGAGATACTGAAACAAATTAAAAAATATTCAAACTAACACACGAGGATTGAATTGCATTCACAATGCATTTTATTCAGAATAGAATAGGCTAAATAATAGTAAGAATGTTTATTAGTTTTTTTAACTTAATTGTATTGTCAAGGTGATGTACAGAGGAGTTACAGTTACATACGTAAGGTCATGAGTACTTTTCTTGTCAAACATTGTTCCCCTCCTCCCTCATTTTTCTCCCACTTTTCCTCCTCCCAACTCCCCCACAAGTTGTAAAGTTCATTTCTAACATATTGTCTTGTAAATATGGCTGTTGCATTGGTTCACCCCTTGTCCTTGGCCTCATCATTTTGTTGTTTCTTTTTTTTACTTTTTTGTGACAAAGTGCCATGAATCAAATGGCTTTTGACAACTAAAATGAATGTTCCTGTCGTTTGAAGGCTTAAGGTCCAGTCAAGGTGTGAGCATGCTTGGACCCTATTGGGGCTGTGAGTGACAATGTCTCCCAAGCCGCACTTTTCTAAGCCCCCTTCTTAGCTTCTGATCTTTGCTAGCAGTCTTTGGCTTGTTGGCTCACCATTTCCCTCTCTGTCTTTTCTATTCTATTCTGTGCTTCTTCATCCAAATGTCCCTGTTCTTACAAGGCCCCGGTCACTAGAGTGAATGCAAGCCCACTCTAACACAGTATGACCTTGTCTTAGTTCAGAAACATCTTATAGAGGCCTTAGTTTTCTCAATAATTTCACAGATTCCGGGTGCACAACTCTGGCAGCACTATTTAACTCGCTACAAAATAAAAAGTGTAAGGCATCCATTCAAGAACTTTTTACACCAAAGTAACTAGCTTCTGTGAGATGAAACATTTTTGGTAAATGAAGAAATTATTTCAAAACAAGTAAATGTATTAAAGAAACTTACTATGCTGGTAATTTAAGTAAGAGAAGGGTTTCAATAGTAATATGAGAAATGACCCATATGAAACTCTTTGAATGTTTTGATTCTCTATAAAAATCTTCCCCAGGGAGATACGTGTGATTAAAAAAAAAAATTCCTTCTCTATGGCAGCTCTTTTGGAGAATATTGCATCTTATATTCTAGAGATCTGGCATTTGATGACTCCTCAACAGACAATGAAAGAGTCTGACCTCAGCTCATCTGTGGCAAGACAGAGAAGGAGTGAAGTATAACATTCCACTTAGCTCCTACGTAAGGTTTACTAAATGATTTCACCATGGTATTCTAACATTGTCCGTTATTTTCCCTTAAGGTGTTATTACTTCTATCACTCAATGAAGAAAAAGGAAAAAAAAGGAGAGTAAGAAGCTGATCTCACACAAATCCACTCTCTCTCTGCTTTATCAGAAGAGAGTTGAGCCACATAGACTTTATGGTGCTGAGCAGCCTGCCATCATGGGCTTCCCAACACAATCAACTAGCTTCACCTCGCACCAAAAAGGCCTTCATTTCACAGGAAAAAAAAATCTTTAAAAAGCAAGTGAAAGCTACTGGTAGAGAAAGAAATGAAAATGAAATCTCTGTAATTTGCAATAAGGAAAGGATCACCACAGTGTGTCAAAGGGTTAATCTCATTTAAATTAAACCCTGTGAGGACTTCTTATTAAGTTTGAATTATGAGTGTGGGTATAAATTCTCACTCCCATTGCTTTAAACATATAGCAAAGAAGAAACACACAGATACATCTATATGCATATGCATTCAGGATATCTGAATACAGATATAATATTTTAAAAGCCAATACTATATTCACAAACAATATGACCATCTTAGAACAGAATCCAAATGAAAGAAGTAATCTACGAAGCCTTTGGAATGGAAGAAAGAAATTCAAGGTAGGATGATATGGCCAAACTTTTCTCAAAGGATTGGAACCAGGTCCAGGGTATGAAACCAGAAGTTGTAGTTTGCTCCTCTCTTTAAGGAAGAGCTTCAATAAATCAGTAGCCATTGCCCAGACCGGACCAAAAAGAAGTCTACCCTCAGCACAGGCAATTACAAGGCTGTTTAAGTGGTTAATCCAAATGGATCCTAAAGCTAATAAATAGCGATCAGGTTATTATTAACACCATGCTTGTGTCATTTAGAAAATGGCAGCAACCAAGATACATTAGAAAGTGTTTGTCTACTTGCTAAACAATTGTACTGACATCAAACGGAGATAAAACGAATTAAGCTAATAAATAATAAAAAAAAAGACTCATAAAGCTAATTCTTGGATGAGAAGTCTATCCAGTCTTGCACGTTTATTTCAGGTCTAATTTTGTAACAGTTCAGAACCACGTGGGCCTGCCGCAGGTGTGATGTCTTCCAGCACTCTCTGTTCTACAGTCAATCAATCAGTGGATTCTAAATGAGCAATAGCAGCCCAGGCTCCTTCAGAACAAACAGAACTTGAAGTCCTGCAATTCTGTTATTTCAGGCAATGAGGTGGAATTTTTGTCTGCTTTTAAATTTTTAACCAGAGACAGTTTTAAAAATGGTCAGGGATAACATTTTCATTTGCTAACTACAAATTTTACTACTTTTAGGGGGGTATTTTATTGTGACAAAGTCAAACCTCAAAATTAACATATATTCCAATTTCAATATTGTCACAAATCTTACCTACAGAAAAAAATCGAGAAAGTAACATTACTGATTTTCTCAAGATTGTTACTAGAAAATAATCTTTGTATAGTCCAGAAAGTGTTAAAAATAAAATAATTAGCTAGACACCAGAAGCTTTTATGTGTAATCTTAGCTATTCAAGAAGCTGAGATCTGAGGATCATGGTTCAAGGCCAAGCCAGGCCAGGAAAGTCTGTGAAATTCTTATCTCTAGTTAACCACCAAAAAGCTACAAGTAAAGCTGTTATTCCAATGCAAAGTGCCAGCCTTGAGTGAAAAAGTTCAGGGACAATACCCAGGCCCTGAGTTCAAGTTTCAGTGCCTACAAAAAAAATTTTTTTAAAGATTTGTCTGGATGTCAAATATGCTATGTAAAATAGGAAATTAAAGAGGCAGGTCATAATTGTGTGTGATAGAGCAAATTATATTTGCTTCAAATAGCTTTAAAGCCACAACTTTGTAATTCCAAGATCTGTTTCATAGTGTATCTATATAAAACAAATAAAATAACCTCGAAAAATGAAGTGTCACATACACTCTTTGCTAAATCCTATTAATAAAAATGCCTAGTTTCTCAAAGTTCTGAGGTGCCCATCTTTATTAAACAGATGGTGGACTGCTAGTGGACTCTTTGAGACTGGCAGTGGCAAATGCTGCTAGCACAAAGCCAAAACCACATAAGATGTACTGATTGCAATGGAATTCCTTCCCTCCGTTCCTCAATATAGTAAACTATAGCTACACTCCTTACAAGCAGGAGCCCTGGGCTGCACTACAAAATCATCTCTGTGTCAGGGTGCTCTCCAATTCCCTGTCCTCTCGTTCTGCCATGTTAGCCAAGTTCAAGCCCACAGGAAACTATTTCCTTAATTCACCACCTGCTGTTGTTTTATTTCCTTCCATATCTACACTTCTAATTATTTATAGTATCAGTGCTTTCTAACATACAGGTCAGCCTCTTCTTCTACAAAGCCCTCCTTGATGAAATCAGAAAAGAATATCAGGGGCAGCCGACCTGCAATGGCCCTGAGACCTACACTCCCCAACCTGAATGAAAGACTGACCACAGATGTAGAAAAACGTTGCATGGAGCTCAGGCTCCGTTTCTCAAGCTCATTTTAACCAACCCTGCCCACCCATTTCCTCACTTTCTTTGTGCTTAAATCTTACTTGCTTCTCAGAACCTCAGGAATTTGTTTACTTTACATAAAGTCTTCCTGATTTAGACATATTAGTCCTCTCCTTAAGTCATCAGGCTTTCGCTTATTAGGTAAAAGGTTTGTTGTGTTAATGGCCTTTTTTGAACCAATGATTCCTAAACTATAAAATGAATATGACAATAAAACCCATATTGTAAACTATGAGAGTATAACGAAACAAGGCAGTACTTTTCAAACTATGCTACATGAATGCTTCATTTCTTCTACTTCTTAAATTCTGACTTTCAAGAAGTTAATACCTATCTCCCCCAAGGCAGGACTCTACCTTTATGAAACCTTTCTTTCCACTACTTCCTCCCATTTTACCCGTGCTATGGGTGGCCCATAGAAGGAAATCAATCTCAAATGAAAAATACAATGCGGTTCCTTAGACTATGAGGTTTCTCACAATCTAATAGCCCAAAAGTGCTCTAATAAATTAAAAGCTATAGTTCTTAAATCCAAAGCTTTCAGTCTTAACATGTCTCATTTCTTTCTCTCTCTCAATCACAGGGTTTTGAAGCACAAAGGTAAAAGCTAGAAAGTAGCTTCCTGAAATAATAGAAAATAAATTTGAGTCTGCCAATCAAATTGTCCTCAAATGTACCACGTGTGGTTGTCCATGAAATGTATGGCTAACCCTCTCACTTTTCCAGCCTTTGTGGGAAGCCTCGATTGCTGCTTTCTGTTGGATTTTTCTTGAGTTCTGTCATTTCTGAGTGCAGTCTGAGAAGAACATTTTAAAATTTGAAACGATTATTACACAAAGTTAAATCCAGAATGGAAAAGACCTGTCCCCAACATGAAAATTAAGTCCAGAGTATGAAATTAGCAACCTGTCTCAACCTGCAACTGTGTCAATGTGGAAGTGTGACAGATCAAAAGCTCCACCTCCTTTAAAGTTAAATAAGCTGCACCTCACATAGGACCCAGACCACACCACTTCATTTCTCCAACTTCCAATTCCTCCCTCGCAATTTGGGGGTAATCAGCACCTGAAAATTGGTGCAATCATTAAGCAAACGAATGTAATTCAAACACTGAGAGCCATGGATAACCCAGGAGAGATACATGGCATAAATGAGTACTGTTATCATCATTGGTCATGCTGAGTGATATATTAAAAAAAAACACTTTTCCTGATTTGTGGTTCTGTGTATTGTTTAAAGATAATAAATATTATTTTCCTTTACATGGTAATCATTTTTTCCTCTTTGGGTTAAAGAATAATACTCAAACAGAAAAGCACACAATCTATCAATAAACAGCTTGATACATGTTTCACACTATGAAAATATCACATCAACTTTAGCCAGACAAGGGTATACTAGCAGCACAAAGGCCCCTCCCACCCCCACTTAAAGCTAATACCTCAAACATAACCATTAATTAGCCTAGCACTTTTTGCAATGCCAGGAATCAAACCCAGGACCTTGAATGTGTTAGTTTTTTTTTAAGTCCTCTGCCAAAAAGCCACACTCCTGGCCCTGAATTTTTAGCTTACACTGTTGTTTTCTTCTTATGAATCTTATATAAATGAAGCCATCCCCCATCTTCTTTATGTCTGACTTTATTTCTTGAACATTTTTTCTGAGATCCACCCATTTGGATGTGTGTGATGAATCTGTTTTTCGTTCTGTGTGTTCGATCATAGGCTTGAAAAGAAGGTGTTCTAAACCATTGTTCTCTGAAAATGAATTGCCTACTTGGTTATTAGGCAACAAATGTCTTCCAATGAACAGGTATTTTTACAGTATTTTTATCTTTTCATTGGCAGCTTACACTGCTTCTAATAGTCAGTGGCTGCACCCGAGTACCCTCTAAGGCGGGACTGAAGAACACAGGAAATCCATGGGAACTGTGTTCACTGTTCAAGTTCATCCCAACCACATCGCACAGTAGAACCTCTGGGTTTTGTGCCCCAGTCATAACAGATTCTTGCAGGGACACCTGTTTCCAGAGGAGACCGATGACAGATGGGCACAATTTCGCATGTCTCTTGGCCAGTCTTTGGGATGAAAGTCTTGTTATCTCTAACTGGCTGCCAGGTGCTGCATATTGCTTTATAACAGACACCACTGGGAAACCCTGTAGCCTCAGCCAACAACACAGACTGGAAAGAAGTAGACTTCCTCAGCGCTGGTATTTGTAACATCTCACTCACATCCAGCCCTGTGGCAGTAATGAAATACTCACCAGTAGGAATCCAAATGTGAAAAATCATTGACACACCAGACTGGGCTGTGTTATACTTAGGACAGTGGCTGACGGGAAAGGAAATTCATCATGTCTGAACCAATTTCTCCTTAGTCTATGGAAATAGTTCAAATTCATAAGTCATAATGCCAAACCATGCTACAGATACCTTATTAAAAGTGAATTTTAAAGAACAAAATAGACACTTAAAGCTGAATATTTATATATATTTTTTATAGTTGTCATTTGTCAACATAGGTAAATTTAAATAGAGAAGCAATTTGGGGGATTATTGGATTACTACTTCATATAATTAATCATCAATAATCCATCAATAAATTAATCACATTACTCTAGCAATAGTGGCCTTCTAATTGGTCCAGACCAAGTGTATACATTGAAAAATACTTTCTGATTGATAGATACAAATACAGACATTCTAAGATTAACATTTTGAATTACAAATCTTCTCTTTCCTACCATCAGACTGCAGAAGTGTTGGTTATATTTATAGGATTCTTTCCTGGTTAAGAAATGTTTAATAAAACATAAACAGCAAAGTCGTTTAGCTACTTTTGCTAATAATACCTAAAATGATACTAGAACAGATTCACATTTTATAATAAAGTCTTTCATGGATTTAACAACCTACTTTCTACTATATTAGAGAACAGCAAATTTACTTCTGAGAAGTCACTCTATTCACCAGCTCATTCTTTAGTCACAGTCCTTCCTGAACTTCAAATATCCTCTCCTGCAAATTCTCCCTGTCTGCCCTAGCTACCTAGGGCAGATAGATAGATAGAGAGATAAGATAGATAGATAGATAGATAGATAGATAGATAGATAGATAGATAGATAGATAGATAGATAGATAGCTATCAAGCTATCATCTGTCTTTTGTACAGGGATTAAATCTAGTATCTCATGCATGCTGGGAGTATTCTACCACTGGTATCTATCTACTTGAGAACATATTCAGCTGCAAAATTTACACAACAATTGCTACAAGGTATTAAACAAGTAACAGAATTCAGCAATAGGCACTTAAATTCATGGGTTCAACTACTAAAGTATAGACACCAGGATCCAGATATTTTCTGTATTTAAACCCAGGCTTTCTTACCATGTGAATCAGTTGTGGCCAGTGAAATACAAATGGAAGCCACAGCTATGGGTTGTTGTACATTCCTGATTCCAACTACATAGGATAGGTGGCAGGAAAAATTGCATGAACCAACAAAGTAGAGGTCAACCTGGGCACCATAATGAGACCTGATCTTAAAAACAAAAACAAAAAACAAAAAATAAATCAAAGTCAATTACAACTGTTATTTATTCTTAACCTTAGGAATGATATATCTGGAAATATAGGAGCTGAAACATACTAGGTGAAATCACTGAATTGGTTTGTCATTCACAAGCAGAAATACAAGGTTATTGAAGTCATTAACTCAACACCAAAATGAGGCAGAAAGTAGAAATATGAGAACTAAAATGTCAAGAACAGAGAGGCCAAGAAGACACACTCCCTTTTATATAGGAAGTACAAGGTTTTGCAGAGCCAGCAGATCTAACAAGCCTATTTCTTCTCAGATCTCGCTGGTCAAATGGGATCACATGTTAGAGAAAGCTGGGAGCAACTCTGTGGTGGAAGGTTTAGACTGTTGGGCTGTGGGCTAAGCAACAAAGAGAGGAATATGCATAAATGGTTAGGCAGCTAATATGTTACTGTCACAAAATCTCATATATTTTTCACAAAGGAACTAATGACTAATTATATTGTGAAACTGTGCCATTTAAAACTATGCTTGATCTTTGTTCAAGCAAAGATCATGTAAGCCTAAATAACCTAAAATATAAGATCAGCCTTGTAAGAACACCAATATTTTCATGTATGTTTCACTATGCTTTACTGAATTTCTGAATGCCATTTTGTAAACATTTTGTGAGGAATATGCCAGAATTGGGTCATTGATATGGCAATATCAGAATAAAGCACTGTACATTCTATCATTATTTCATAGGGAGTTCACATTTCAGAGGACCCTAGAAATACCTCCACTATCCAAGGTCTCTCTGAATCCCTGGGGCCAATGTGGCGGAGAGTGAATCTGTGCTATTGTTCTCTAGAGCCTTCTGCATTCTTATGCCTACACCCCGAAGGCAGTTCAAAAGGTCCCTGAAGTTAACTTGGAGTTCAATGGCAACCAGCCAGTGAAGCTGGCCTGTGATCTGGTAACTCCGTGCATCCTCTAGAGATGGCTAGATTGACATGAATCCACTACCTGCTAGAATAATCTAATTATACCTAAAGGTTTCCACTGAAAAGGCTTTGTTCCAGGTCCCTGTCTCTTTCCCGGTGGGTGAACTCAGCTATCCAGTGACTTTCAAACATTCTCTGCATGTGGCTTTGTAACACATGAAGAAGTTCCTGAAATGTCAATCCTAGGGGACAAGTGTTCATGGCACTGAAGCGATGCATCCTAAACTCTGCCCTTTCTGAATCATTCAGACAAAAGCCAAAGGCTGTGAAGGCCACGATGAAATTATTCTTGCTACCCAAGAATGGATATATCCAAAGACAAGTGTATGTGTGCAAGCAGTTATAGGCATGAATTTGCACTATAGTATAAATCCTACAAAGCCTGTCCTATGAATAAAAAGCCCTCAGTTCCTAAAGCCTGAAAATCTGGTAACATTCAGAGCATATGGATATTCATTTAAATAGGAAAAAAAGTTAAAGTGTGACATTTCTTTTAACCCACAATTTTACAGCTGGAAGAAATCTGTTTTTCCACTCTTAGATGGCATAATGTGACAATTCAAGCAACTGAGCTTAAGGTCTGTAAATTCACCACTTTTCTTCCACCACCAAATTCCAAAATTTATTAAACATCTCTTTTCACACTACTTTGGGCTTTATGAGCCAACCAGATTTGACCTTTAAAATAGTAGAAGCATCTGGATTACTTCAACTGACTTTCCTACTGGCAGATTTTTGGTTCCCTATTATATTTCCACTTTCTGTCTGACTCCATGTATGGTATATAGGAAGGAAGCATTTGAAAGAGGCATATTTCTAATTTTTAATACATTGAAGTATGCTTATTCAAAACACCCAACCTATAAAGAGTGGTGCATTCCCATGTTAAACATTATAACGTTCCTTTATATCCAGCTGCTATATTAACTGTAGGAGTCCTGATTTTAATTCATAATTCTCAATCTCCACCCCTCTCTGAAATCTGCTTTAATACTCCAATAGCTGTTTTAAGAGTATAAAACCTCTGTTTCCAAACTCAGATTGCTAAAAATAAAAGACAGAAAGGGAAGCATGATTTGAGACTGACGTTATACCTTTTAATGACCTTTAATAACACATTCAGTGTGTTTGTGTATGAGAGAGAGAGAGAAAGAGAGTTGGAATTGAACTCAGAACCCCATTCCTACTTTTGTACTCTACCACTTGTCCCACATTCCCTGACCTCTTATTGTTTTTCTTAGCTCTTCAGATGCAGTCTAGAACTTTTGCAGGTCATGATCCAACAACTTCAAAATAGCTGGAATTAAAAACATTTGCCACTGCACCTGGCTTAGGTGTTTTTAATCTCAAGACCTCAAAGGGAATCATCTTAATGGAGTGTTGAAATAATAATCAGCTGAAGGGAGTGTCCAAAAGCCTCAGGTTCCTGTTGGTTTGTTCACCTCCCTTGGGGAAGGAAGACCACCCTGGACTCTGAGTAGGCGATGAAAATTACAGGTTTAGGGGAGGAGTGACCACTGCTGGAGAAAAGTCACATTTGCTAAAAATTGGTCTGTAATCCCAGATCATTTGTTTTTGTTGAACCACTCACATTCTAAATATAAAATGAGAAAATGGATGCCAACTGTTCTAATGAGTTCCCAGCATCCTTGCTATAAGAAGTAAAGACCATTTTTTTGTATCCTATTTTTGTGAAATCACTATAGTACCTGTCCATACATTTGTGACATTGTAAGGAATAGGAAAATAGTAGGAAAAATATCAATAGGTAGCCAAATCTGGATTGCAGTTTCTTGTAAATCATTTAATAATGTTGCTGTAGGTAGCATTTGTTACCTAGTGTATTAATGGGAGATTATTTGTAGAATCCTTCCAATCCTCCCCTGAGGTCAACAATCTGTCCATACCTCAGCAAATGTGAAGAACAATTCAGCACAGTCCTGAGCTGTGAGGATACTAGATTCAAGATAGTTCTTTTTTTTGTAATTTTTAATTGTAAAAATGTTGTTATGGTTACATGAACAAGGTAATGTGTACATTTTCTATTGAGCATTGTTGCCTCCTCCTTTGTTTTTCCCCTACCATCCCTTCCTTCCCATCTCCAAAACTAGTCACCGTGCCTCCCCCGACCTGCTGAGGTTGTAAAGTTCGTTTTCAACATAGGGTTTTGTACATCTCATTGTTACAATGGGTCAACCTGTATCCTTATTTAAGCATTTTGTTTTTTCCTTCCACTTCCCAAATTAAAGAGCGTATATACAAGATGCAGGGCACCGACATCAAATACAGTGAAAACAGGGGTTATACCAGGGGGGAGGAACATACAAAGAAACAAAAAAATTACACGGTACATTATAAATATGTCAGAAACAATAGCAAGAAAGAAAAAAGATATTTGTGTCTCTATCTTAGGGTTGATTTTGCTTAACATCATCTTATATGGTCATATGTACATAGCTTTTGACCTTTTCTGCTTGTCCTACACATGTACTAGTTATTGCAAATAAGGGAAACCATGGGACCTATGTTTCTTTGGGCCTGGCTTACTTCACTTAATATAATTTTTTCCAAGTCTTTCCATTTCCTAACAAATGGGACAATGTCATTCTTTCTGATGGAGGCATAGAATTCCATTGTGTATATATATAACAAATTTTCTTGATCCATTCATCTACTGAGGGGCATCTGGGTTGGTTCCATATCTTACCAATGGTAAATAATGCTGTGATAAACATAGTTGTGCTGGTAGACTAGTAGATTTAGTATGGCCTTGATTGTGATCGTTTGGGTAAGTGCCCAAAAGTGGGATTGCTGGGTCATAGGGGAGCTCTATGTGGAGTCTTTTGAGGAACCTCCATAATGCTTTCCAAAGTGATTGAACAAGTTTACACTCCCACCAGCAATGCAGTAGGTTCCCTTTTGGTCACATCCTCTCCAGCATCTGTTGTTATTAGAGTTCTTGATTATAGCCATTCTAACTGGGGTGAGGTGGAATCTAAATTTTCTTAATAGAGACCCAGAAACACAAAAACCAAAGAAAGGTTAGACAAATGGGATTGCATGAAGCTGCAGAGCTTCTGCACGGCAAAGGACATAGCTAACAAGATCAACAGAAAGCCCACAAACTCAGAGAAGATCTTCACTAGCCATACAACAAATAAGGGTCTCATATCTAAAATATACTTGGAACTCAAAAAATTAAATGCGCCAGGCGCCAGTGGCTCATGCCTGTAATCCTAGCTACTCAGGAGGCTGAGATCTGAGGATCACAATTTAAAGCCAGCCCGAGCAGAAATATCCATGAGACTCTTTTCTCCAATAAACCCTAGAAAACTGGAAGTGGCCCTGTGGCTCAAGCAGTAGAGTGCTTGCCTTGAGCTGAAGAGCGCAGGGACAGTGCCCAAGCCCAGAGTTCAAGCCCTGCGACCGACCAAAAAAAAAAAATTAAATGCCCCAACAACAAATCCTCAAAGAAACAACTGCCTGATAAATAAGTGGGCTAAAGACTTAAAGAGAAACTTCTCTGAAGAGGAAATAAGAATGGCCAATAGATGCATGAAGAAATACTCAACTTCTCTAGCCATAAAAGAAATGCAAATCAAATCAAGATAGTTCTATTGTGCCTTTTTTCAGAGTCTTATCATGCTGTCCTCATCAAGAACATCACTAGAATACAGAAAATTCACTCTTTTGTCATCAACACCAAATTATTTTACATCTCTTGTGTGTGTGGGTGTGTGTGAGTGTGTGTGTGTGTGTGTGTGTTTGTGTGTGTGTGTGTGTAGGTTGTAGTGCTTGAACATTGGGTCTGGGAGCTGGCCCTGAGCTCTTCAGCTCAAGGCTAGTGCTCTACCATTTGAGTCACAGCAGCATTTCTGGCTTTTTCTGTGTATATGGTACTGAGGAATTGAACCCTGGGTTTCAGGCATGCTAGGCAAGCACTCTACCACTAGGCCACATTCCCAGTCCCTTTACATCTCTTTTAAATAGGAAAAAACATGATGTATCTAAGGTGGAAATAGTTAGAATTTTTATATAGACAAATTGCCCATTTTTATAGTACCTGAGTAATAATAACTAATATTTATTTTGAGCACACAATATTATAAACACATCTGTTTCAGTGCTTTGCATGCATTATCTCATTTAGTTTACCCACCACCTTAAAAAGAAAGAAGTGTTTGTATCCTTATTTCATGAGTTACTTTACAGACATAAATTCATAGGCATACCCGGCACTAGTGGCTCATATCTGTCATCCTAGATACTCAGGTGGCTGAGATCTTAGGATCACGGTTCAAAGCCAGCCCAGGCAGGAAAGTCAGTGAGACTCTTTATCTCCAGTGAACCACTAGAAAACCAGAAGTGGCACTGTAGCTCAAGGGGTAGGGTGCTCGCTTTGAGCTAAAGAGCTAAGGGAGAGTGCCCAGGCCTAGAGTTCAGGCTCTACAACAAACAACAACAAAAAAAAAATTCATAGGCATTGGTATCTTACTCAGGTAGTAAAGATTTGTACTTAGGCCTTCTGAAACTCAGAAGCCTAGTTTCTGGAATATGGATTTAAAATAATATCAAGCAATGCATTTCTCAGCAAAATCTATTTCAGTATTTGCACTTAGCCATGTTATTATTCAAAGCCTTGGTTCTGAAGTCACAGAATTACAGAATTGAAAGAGATTTACAAAATGATTTAGTCTGACATATTCATTTCTAGTAAAAACAGAGGCCTCAATAAATACATACTGGAGACAAACTAAGAGAAATAAGGGAGAAGGCTGACAAGGGAAAAGGAAGTTGAATCTTGCATTATTCTTCAGCTTTGTATTCCTAGTGTTTAATACAATATTGGCCCAAGTTTGGCGATAAATGAAAAAATGGAGAAATGCAAAAGTTTGATCTATGCTAAGTCTTTGGCCCTGTTTTATAATCTTCATGTTTGTCTCCCTAAGTTCATTTGGATCAGAAACCTGAAGGATGGTGTCCAGAAAATGTGTAATAAAGCAATACTGTGAAAAACTATCCCATGTCAACCTAGCCACCACTTTATAAACTGAGAATGCCATAATTCCCAATTATAAAACAAATAATAATGTAGGCAGCCTGTACCTTGTTTCCATAATCTAAAGTTAAGGAATGTTTTATTCCATCTCCTTAGACTTTTAAAAAACCCAGAAGAGAGTTGATGCAAGATTTTCTTTAGGACAATAAAGACAGCATTACGTTAAATTTCAGAGACGTTAAAAACATTAAATTGCCATTATAATAAACCAATGAAATCTGAAGTAAATGTTAAAGCACACATTTTCTCTCCTGGAGTGTTCTACTGAGTTTCTCAGTTCTAATAAAGATATTTAGAGACACCATAAGGATTATTCTTTTAAAATACATTTAATAGAAATAGTGCTAAATTATGTGGATGCTCAGAGATTCCTCATGTGTTGATTACCCAGATGCATGTTAGATTTTGCAGGAATTAGATTTGATATTATCTCCTTATTATGCAAAACCATGGAAAACATTTAATTAAAACTTAATTAAAATCTCCATGAAGCTTCAACCCCATGGAGTCCATTTTTCAACAACAAGCAGGAAAGAAAGCCTCGAGGACAAACTGCTTCTGAAAATTGCTGCACAGAATCTTGCTGTTCTCAATACCTGCATCTTACAAGCACACCTTCTATCTCCACATCTGTGTACGTCTTCATCATTCTATAATGTGACACATTAATACTAAAGTGAATGATCGTTAGTTGTAAACATGCATAGATGAGTGACTGATGGCTCCTTTCTTTTATAGCTTGTACAAGTCATTTGTTAACATGAGAGCATTTGTGTAAGATTATGTCTGCCACATAGTAGGTCTGAATTTAATAAAGGTAATTAATAGTACGTAGGTGCATATGAAAAGACCCAGATGCAGTTTGTATCCTAACATATTATGGTAGAATCTCTGAACTGGCTGTGGTTGGAATTCGATTTTTTAAACATGGAAATACCTTACATATTAGGATATATTATAGATAAATATGGCCTACAGAGAAGCAACAATCCTCAAATATGATGTTAGTGTCTAAATTATGTTTGTTTATTTGTTTTCTGGAAGTGGGGTTTAAACTTAGGGCCCTACCACTCGAGCCATGCATGCCTTTAGGTTATTTTGCCACAGAGCTCTTACACATTTTGCCTGAGGCTGGCTAGGAGTATGATCTTACTACCTATGACTTCCACATCCCCATCCCCAGCTTGTTTGTTGAGATGGGGTTTGCTTATTTTGTTGATTGATTCCCAGGTTACCAGCAAGCTACAGTCTTTTCTATCTCTGCCTCTCAGGGATTATCGATGTGAGCCAGAAGGTTCCAGCCTAAGTCTCTATTATTTTTGTGTGTGTGCTGGTACTGAGGCTCTCATTCAGCTTTCTGCCTCACAGCTGGCACTCTAGCAACCTAGTCAGGTTCCAGTTCTGTATTTTTGCTGGTAAAGTGGAGATAAGTGTCTCAGATTTGTCTGTCCAGGCATGGTAAATCTCAGATCTCAGCCTCCTGTAGATCTAGGATTATAAGCAAAAGCCACCAGGGCCTAGTTGAGGTTTTGTTTTGTTTTTTGAAATGTGTATGTTCCAGGAGTACTGGTAAGAATTTACTCAAGGCTGGCACTCTACCACTTGAAACACATCTTCTGGCTTTTGGCTGGTTAATTGGAGAAAAATCTCATGGAATGTTTCTCAAGGATGGCTTCAAGCCTTAATTCTCAGATCTTAGCCTAGTGTGTACGTGTGATGACAGGTGTGAACCACCAGCATACCCAGTTTAGTCTCTAAATTTTATAGAAAAAATAGTCTATTCTTCCAACATCATTTCAGCTCATCTTATAAAGCAAGTTTTCACCTGTAAAACAGACATTTATACTCAGTGATGGAGAGGAATGAGCTGATGACTTGTGTAGTATCATCGATGAACCTCAAAGAACATCATATTGAAGGAAAGAAGCTGTATACCATAGCTGACCTGCTCAATGAGGCCCCATCTAACAAGATCAGAAATAGATTTTGTTTGTTTTCAAATCATGCTGAATAAATCAGGACAGTATCTGTGTGAATATTGAGGTTTTAATTCAGAGAACCATATAAAAAGCAGGAGAAGCCTCAAATTGATGGCATGGTCTCTGTTTTGACAGGGATTAAGTTATAAAGTCACAAGTACATTTCAAAACCAATGGAACTGTACATTAATGACCTGTGTGTTTTACTGTATGTAAACTACACTTTGTGCTTTATAAAGTAAGTGTATCATCTGAAACCCCTCTATGTGGCAGAGATAATCTTACATGAATAAAGATTAGCAGACATAAACCATTTTACATAGAGGAATTTTCCCAGTACAGCCGGGCCATTGTACAGAAGGTTAGCAAGTCCTCATTTGGAATTGCATTCAGAGACTACACACATTTCTCTGGTATCAAATTTAATCTATGGGTGAAATAATAGTCAGAAATAACCTTCATAACGCAGGGTCAACTATGTCCACGTCAAGTGAGTACACAGGAAAAGAATAATTTTATTTTTGCTGTTTTTTTCTCACAAACAGTTTTTTGCTCACACATAAACACTGTTACTCACAAATCCATTGGTATGGTAAACCCTGCGTAAACATTTTTTTTTAATTCTTGGTTATATATGGAATTGCTGAAGTAAGTTTCAAAGCCATCCTATGTGACTACTTTAAAGAGAGCAAACTTAATCACAGGTGGAAGGGATTAGAGTATAATTGCAGTGATAAGGTAATTATACCTATTTATGATGCACATACGTACATTAACTCTCTTGTTTAAAATAAGACATGTTCTAGAAAAGGAATACCTCAGACTTTTCTTCTTAAATAATGTCTGTGAGATACAGATCTTCTCGGATGGAATTTTAATATGCAATTATGATATGATTTAATCACTACTAGTAGGAAGAGGTCTCTTGCCTGAAATTTATTTACCATCCGCTATGTATGGTGCAGCAATCACAGTTAACCCCCATTCCTTCTCATTGGTAAGCCTGCAACCAAACAGAAATCATCTCTAGTTTTCCACCAAGGATATGAATTTATTTATTCTATAGATTCTCTTACCACACAACCCATGTTAGGAAAAGGAGCAGTAAGATGGCTGAGTAGAGATGTCTCAGATGCTTGACTCCAACAAAAAAGGACCAAAATACAAAAAGCACCCTATCCGTACTGGAGTTCTGGAGTTAGAAGGCTTAAAGTGGGCAAGGTTAGGGCAGCGATGTAGAAAAGAATGGGGACTCATGATAGTATTTACAAACACAGAAACTAAGAGCACAGCACCACTGTCCTGTCTTACCTGTCATGATCAACCCACTTGGGTTTCACAGGGTGTGGAGGGGGGTAAGCAGGAAGAACCCCACAGTCCAGGTTAATATATGCATAGCTGATGTATTTGTTGCTGAGGAAATCTGAAGTACTCTCAGGCTTGCCCTGTGGAGAGCTGCTGGTAAATTTACCCTTCTGAGTTGTCTTAGAGAAAGAGCCCAAGTCATGTTGTTTCCTTCCCAAGAAGCCCAAGAAAATCTTATATCACTGAGGATCTCACATCTAAACTGTCAAAAGTACAAAGACAAAGAAAGAATTCATAAAAGATTAAGGGAAAAATGCCAAATCACACTTAAAAAACAGCATTCTCTCCTTAGAGTTCAGGAGAGGATGGCATAACATATTAGAATTGATAAAATAACAAATTAAAAAAATGACAATAGCCCCACTAATGAAGAATATTTGCTGGGCACAGCAGAGCTATTCTTCACAAATGTAGGGGAAATGAAAAGTCTTTCCCAGGCAAATGAAAGCCAAGGGAATTCTTTGCACTCAATCTACACTAGAAGCAAAAGGACAATAATTAAGAAAATTAAAATATATGAAGAATTAAGCTCAATAGAACAACAAATACACAAACCAGAAAAAGAACCTAATCTTATCAACAGAGAAAACCAGGAAATCCCAATGATGAATAATGACATAAAACATATAGTAACAAACATGAATAGTAATTCCCAAATTAACAAACAATAAAGACAAAAGACAACCAATCTTATTTATATGCCATGAACTTGATTTTTAAATGAATTCCACTTTCCAGTTAAAAGATTTAGACCAGCTTAATGAATTTAAAAGGGGACCCAAGAATATGCTCCTACAAGAAACAACCTGAACCCATAAAGCCATACATAGAAAGTAAAAGGATATTGAAGAACTGTTTCAGGTCAATTTAAAAGAAAGCAAGCAGGATTAGCTATACATCCACCAGATAAAACAGGCATTTTTTAAAAAGCTACAAAAAGACATAAATCAGGCTGAAGAATGTAGCACAAGTGCACAAGGCCCTGTGACATAATGTTAGAAGTGCATTGAACGTGGGCTAAGGAAGCATCCTAAAATACAGATGTATGGCATATGCTTAGAACATCATTCAAAATGTGCAGTGTTAGTTGGTGGTCATTTTCCAACCTCAGCTCGAAGCAGAAAAACCTTTTTGGGGGGAGGAAGTGATAAACCTTCTTCACAAAAGAAGACAGAGGGACTAACAACACTCTACGAAAGGGCACACTGAGGTCATGTCCTCCTAACATTCTGTCACCTGTGTTACACAACGCATTATCTTTCACTAGCTGGGGTTTTGTTCTGCATTTCTGACAACACTACTGCCAACTGCTTACAGTGCAGGAAAGTTATGTGAATGAAGGAGCAGGCTGATGTGGAGCTCTACACCTTGCATGGGCTGTGAAGAATCTGCACGTACGGGGGTCTATTCATGCCACCCTGCTCCGGACAGCTGTTGTGCTATGAGAGAGGTCCAAGAGAGATAGGGAATCTGAAAAATAAATGTCAAATTTCTTAATTCTTCATAAAGGTCGACATTCAAAATAAATAAATAAGAGGTATAGACAAATGAAGAAGAGAAGATGGGAGAAAACACAGGCAAGAATTCAGCATATATCCCACAGAACTCAGCAAAGTAAAGGAAGGAGTGGGTTGGGAGGAATGGGTGAGAATGTCACAATGATGACCAAGATGCATTATATTCATAAACTGCCTTGTTGAATGGTAACTCCTTTGTACAACCACTTTGAAATAATAAATATATAAAATAAGTAAATTTTGAAATGAAGAAAAAACACTCAGAAGGCGAAGAAGATAATATTCAAAATATAAATGTGAAAATTAAAGTAGGAACATTGAAGGAAGGGGTGGGATTGGGAGAGCAGAGGGAGAATGATGGAAGAGGTGACATGAGTCACGATGCACTGTCCTCATCAACATTACATTGACACTCTTTTGTGATACTACTTCAAGTTTGAAAACAAAACCAAAAAATGCATGTCCACCTGAGTTTACAACATATATGTCAGCTGAGAGAGGTTTACAGGAGAGCACTGGCCCCAGCACTGTTAGTCTAGAAAATAAAGAAATCGAGGCTCAAAATGATTAAATTATTGATCTCACATGACACCGAACATAGTTTGTAAAAGGTTCCAGCTCTACTCCAAAGCTGTTTTTACCTGCAAAAGCATCTTAATTAAGAGGATTTTGAGGGACCTGCTGAAATATGATTAAAGCTTTAGGAAAAAACACTTATAAGTGAAAACCAACAGAAAACAAGAACTGGATGTATAATTTAAAGCATTTCTTATGCTCAGAAAGCACAGACAAGCACATTTCCTAGTCAGAGTTGCCTGGACACCTGGCCTTGTGTTTTCTGATTCTTTAACATGAAGCATGCATAAATCACCCATTAGGCCATATCATAATAATCAAAGCCTTCATAATGTCCTAAATAGGCCTCATTACTACATCCAGCCATTCATTAGACCATCTTGTCCCCTCATTATGCAAGAGCAAGTCTGACAGCTAGGATATGCTCAGAAAGTACTAGCAAGAGTTACCTAACATTCTTTGTAATAAATTAAAATGATCATTACTTCGATCACATAAATTATATTAGAGTTATCGCTTGACTTTCACTTTTACTTTTGAAAAAGATGAAGAATATATCCTCTTAGACCCATTGATTTGCACTTGCTTTCAAAGGCCTCTTGTTTTCTACCCAGCTCCTTCTGGGTAGAAAGCACCTTTCCCTCAAGCTCAGAGCACTTTATGTGCAGCCTTTATTGCTTACCTTGGAGTGTTTTGCCTATATGTCTATACAGCTTGTCATCTGAAGACGAGAGAGAAGCTTAACATCTGAACATAATATTCACCATACAATAAACACTTTATTCCTTTTCACTTTCTTTCCTGTGGTTTGATTTGGTTTAGTTTGGTTTAGGTGCTACGGAGGAAATCTATGGCTTCCACAACATTCTAGACAAGTGTTCTACCTGGAGACACATTGCACCACTAACATTTACTTTGAAGGCACATTTTACAAATGACAAAAGCAGAAATTTTCAGAGGAAATAATGTATGAATTACTGGCAAAATTAATACCATTGTTAAGCATGTATGTTTTACAAACCACCATTTTATAGAGAAGAACAAGTGCGGTATGTTCCTGAGTACAAGGAGCTAACAAGAACACAGATGATTACAGAAATCACCTTAAAAAGCTAACACTGTGATCATATAAAACAATATTTATCACAATGAACTCCAGAAACTAGAAATAAGAGGTGTTTTTTTCTTTTCTTGCTGTTCTTGTTTTCTTTTACTTTTGTTTTGTTTGCTTGTTTTTCTGCTTCGGAGTGTAAGTGTAGGCACAGAAATGGAAGGATAAAGGGTGAACAACTATGGAAGTGGTCTTCACTAAAGACTATGTAGAAAATGAACTATACAACTTGTGGGTAGGATGGGAGGAAAATCTGGGAGATAGCAAGGGAAGGGGTGACGTTGTCCAAAAAGAAATGTGCTCATAGCGATGGCTCATGCCTATAATCCTAGCTACTCAGGAGGCTGAGATCTGAGGATCACAGCTCAAAACCAGCCGGGGGAGGAAAGTCCATGAGACTCTTATCTCCAATGAACCATCAGGAAACTGGAAGTGGCCCTATGGCTCAAGCAGTAGAATGCTGGCCTTGAGCTGAAGAGCTGGGGGATAGAGCCCAGGCCCAGAGTTCAAGTCCCATGACCAACAAAAAAAAAAGAAAAAAAAAAGATATGTAGTCACTACCTGACTTATGTAACTGTAACTCCACCCCCTCTGTATATTGCCTTTACAATAACAATTAAAAAACGCATAAATAGTTACCACTGGGAAAATCTGAGATAATTTGAGCATCCAAATATATAATAGGATAACTTAGTAAAGTAGCTTTCTATTGTTTTCCTTGGACCAAATTTGATAAACAAATAGGGAAGGTTCTTCTTTAGGATAAATATAGGGGGTCATGACTGTGATCCCTGGTAGTGAGGAAAGTAAATACAAGACAATGGTGGCTTGAGGTCTGCCTGGGCAAAAGCCTGAGACCTTATCTAAAAACAAACAGGAAAGCACATTCAGCTTGTGGCCTGCCTCAGGTAGAGCACCTGTCTGACAAGTGCTAGGTGCTGAGTCCAAATCCCACCAAAACCCAAATACTTTCTAAAAACAGAGCTAATAAAAATGGAAGAATAATTAAATTGGAAAAAGTATCATTTGGTAAGAAGTATCCATAGATACTACAATCAGCAGGTGAAAACAACTGATTATTTCCATTGTTGCAAAATTACCTTCCATGAAATACTAATTAGCTGCCAAAGGACAAATGGTAACTGCATGGTGGGTGGAAACTTGCAGATATCCCCTTACCGGTGTGATAGAGTCAGCATTGCAGGGAATGGGACTGGACCTCAGTTGCCTCTGATAAGATGCAGTGGGCACACAATCTCATTTTACTTATCCTGCTGCCAGGACTACAGCATCTAAACCCACTCATAAGACACTAACCAGCCAACCTCATAATGTGGGCACATGCTATACAACTGTGGCCCAAATTATGGAAAATGCCCATGGCTTAAACTACATATAAACTCCAGGTTAGTGAGAGAGTATTTCATATTAAAAAGACCAAAAGACAACAGTTTACAGGATCTGAGATTTTCTTTTTTGCTGTATAAGACACAAATACAGGAAGTCTGAGTGAGGTCTATAGATTATTATATATGTGTACATTTTCAGATTTTGATAATTTCCAATTCTTATTTAAATAATTTATTTGCTCTTAAGAAATCCCACTGAAGTGTTTAGGGTTATTGAGCCTATAATTGATTTAATAAGTAAAGATATTAAACAATATTAAAATGTAAATAGATGCAAACATACATCTCTGTGTATGTGTGTGGACAAACAGACACAAAGATACTTGACACAAAGTGGATAGAGGACACATAGATATAGATCAATAAGACAGATAAATATAGACAGAAACAGATGTCGATAGATAATATAGACAGACAGGTAGATAGATATATAGGTAGGTAGCTAGACAGACAGACATAGATGACAGACAGACACATAGATAGATAGATAGATAGATAGATAGATAGATAGATAGATAGATAGATAGATAGATAGATAGATAGATAGATAGATAGATAGATAGATAGATAGATAGATAGATAGATAGATAGATAGATAGATAGATAGATAGATAGATAGATAGATAGATAGATAGATAGATAGATAGATAGATAGATAGATAGATAGATAGATAGATAGATACACACACAGATGCATATATCTCCTTGAATTTCAATCAGTCTTTCCTTTGGTCCTAACGTGATTTGAATTAAAACATACAAATATATATTTGTTTGACTCCTGTCATTACTTTGACTCCTATTCATTAGTAATTTTTTAAATGATGGGAAATGAAAATAGATTAATTCAAACTGATTTGAAACTAACAATTTTAGGTGTACAGGACTATAAATAATAATCCTGAGTTAACAGAAGCAAGCAGTAAATTTGATTTGTGTCACATCTGACTCATTTTTTCATTCTAACCCACAGTTCCTTCTTTACAAGAAAAAGGAAACTCTACATATTATATGGCTATGTATATATATATACACACACACATATATATGGTGATTTTTAACTTATTTACAAAGTAAGAATCCTTTTCTTTCACTCAACCAGTCTTTTAAAAAAAGCATAATTACACACAATCAAATAACAAATACAGGAAGTACTACTTGTTTTAAGAGCAGCCAGGCATGTTCTCCATCACCTGTGAGCATTCTGGTCTCTCTTTTGAGAAAATTGTCCATTTGGTATCATCTTGACGCCCCCCCACCCCCCCCACCCCCGGACCTTCCTTGTTAGGGACACCTAACTAATCGTAGAAAGCAACATAATTTTCCAATACCCATACCCTCGTATCCTATAAACTCTTGCATCTTGCAGCCTGAAGGAATAAAATAAAAATTTCTAGAGGACACATTCTTGCAACCACAAAAGCTGACATATAAGCCAGACCATTTAATGGTAGTTTCTGCTCTCCCCAGAGCTCCCTGCATTCAGTAGATTTTCTACATCAGCCTATCTTCCTGACTAGCCTCCCAGAAATCCCTCTGAGCTTAAAATCAGAATAACCAGCCAGTGTTGCTGCTTGGAATCAAGAATCTCAACTGATAGAAAACATGTTCAAATTCTCAATTTAAAAATAAATTTCTACTAACTCCAACAGGAACTCAGTGGGGTTCTGTTTACATGTGAGCAAACTCTCTTTGGGACATTGGCAATGTGGAAGGAAGATTGGCGCATACTTGGGCAAGGTCTCCTTGGCTACTTAGAAACAGGCTTCCATACAGATTAATTCCTACTAGATGCAATTAAAGCTGAATTCTTTTGATGTGCTGGAATTTGAGATAAAGTTGAAAAACTTCCCACCTGTCTCAATTTGCTAAGACATTTTAATTGAAAATGGCTATTTCAGAGACTGTTTGCCTGGTAGAGGCTGTCTCTACCTGAAAGGAAAAAATGCAACCACTGTTGGCCACCTATAAACTATCTTTAAAATACCATCCACCAACACTTTTTCTAAACATAAAATTTCCTCCTCGAGGGGCTGGGATTGGTTTTGTTTTGTTTTTCTGTCAAAAAGGAAAGGCTTTGTTTTCACTAAGGGAGTGGGTTTTGTACTAAAAACTTTGGTCCATTTTTCTTTCTGAATGTGGATTGGAATGTAATTGAAAAGGCTGAGAATTTACAACTGTATCAATTTCCCATTAGCTATAAATAATTTAAAAAAGTGTATCGAATGTTTACAAAGTACAGTAATAATCAGCCTGTGGTGGTAATCAAGAATATTATTTCAGAAGCTGAAAGAAAACCCTGAAACTTATTTTCTTTTGTATGAGTCCCATAAACCTTTGCTCATGCAATGATGTGCTGAAAGTGTTTAACTTGGGTCTAAAGTCTTACCTACATCCAGGGTCCTGTTTCATGTTCATTGTCCTTTATATACCTATGTGCATTTAAAGAGTTTGTAATTGTTGAGCAGAATTTACATGACAGATCATTTCCTTTCCAAAGTACTAGTCTGAGTAAGTCAAGCTTTCAATGATCTTTGAATGAGTTGCCATGGCTGAGAAATGAATTCAGACTCTTGCTAAAATGAACAAGACACTTGATAATCTGCTACTAACTTTTGTGTGTTGTTCTCCCTCCCTTGCATTTCCTTCACTCTCATGTACTCTTCCACCAAGTCTTCACACACTAATTTCAAGCCTCTGTATATTTGCACACTACCGTCCAGCTCTCTAAAGGCCTTTTGGTTGTCATGTAGCATGCATTTGTCATGTATTGGTTCTAAGTCAACCCACAAGTCCAGACATCACTTTTATGTCAAAAAGTCCAACTGGTAGGAAGATAGTTTTAAACATTTCTTCAAAGCAAATAATCAATTAATAAGAGCAGTGATTTAGAAGATGCTATGACAAAGAATGCTTCTGAGTTGAAAATATGACCTTAAATAAAACCTGAAAAATCTCTTCAGCCATGATGGCACATGCTTGGAGAGATGATAATCAACAATTCAAGGCCAGTTTGGAATACTCAGCCAGATCCTGTCTCAAAAAAATAAAAATAATAGGTGGACCTAGAACAAATCACAAGGTAATCCAAGCTCAAAGAGACAAATGATGCCTGTTTACTCTCATATGCAGAAGCTTGACCTAAAATACATGGGGCCATGAAAAATGATGCTGGAATCTAGGCATTCACACACAGTGAGACCAAAGGAGGAACACAAAGGCAAAACGCCTATATGCCTCTCATCACATAAAATGGTATTTATCAAAATGAGCTCCACAAAATAAAAACAAGAGGATTTTTCTCTGTAGTTTTTTTCTTCCTTCCTTCCTTTCTTTCTTTTTTTTTTGGGGGGGGGGGTCCAGTCGTGGAGCCTGAACTCTGAGCCTGGGCACTGTCCCTCAGCTCTTCAGCTAAAGGTTAGCGCTCTACCACTTGAGCCACAGCACCACTTCTGGCTTTTTTCTTTTTTGCTTATGTGGTGCTGAGGAATCGAACCCAGGGCCTCATGCATGCAAGGCAAGCGCTCTACCACTGTGCCATCTTCCCAGCCCTCTGTAGTTTTTTTTCTTTTGTGTTTATCTGTCTTAGGGAGGGCAAGGGGAGGATACAGAAATAGAGGCAAAGGGTGAACAAATACAGCAGTGGTACTAACTAGACACTATTGTTGAAAATATACTATGGAACTTTTGGGTGGGGGTAGGAGGGGAAAACGGGGAGAGAGTGAAGGATGGGTGATGTTTCCAAAAAGAAATGTACTTATTGGGCTGGGAAGGTGGCTCAGTGGTAGAGTGCTTGCCTTACATGCATGAGGGCCTGAGTTCGATTCCTCAGCCAAAATAAGCAGAAAAAAGCCGGAAATGGTAGTATGGCTCAACTGGTAGAATGCTAGCCTTGAGCTTACGAGCTGAGGGACAGAGTTCAGGCCCCACATCCAATAAAAAAAAAAAGAAAAGAAAAAAGAAATGTACTCATTACCTGACTTATAAAAAAGCAACTTCTCTGTACATCACCTTTATTATAACAGTAAAAAATAAGTTAAAAAAAACCCACCCCCACCCCCATAGAGCTGGCATTCTAGCATGGAAAACAAAAATAAAATAAGTTGTGTATTCTGTTAGAAAATCTTTGTATCAGGGAGAAAAAATCTTTGAAGAAGGTAGGATGATGGACAGTGAGATGCAGGGAAGCAACTGTGATTTTAAAGACAGTCAAGACACCCCCGTGGGAAAGAAAGGATCCCTTATCCTACTGGGATCTACAAGTTTAGAAGTGCAATGGCTGAACAAGTTCCCCTCCCCCCCTCCAAATCCCTGATGCTGGGGACATAAGAGGAAGAGCTGAAGGCCACTGGAATAGAAAAGGAGAGAGGGAGGCCATGTTGCAGGCAATGAACTTAGAGAGGAAATGGGGCAGCTGGCAGTGTGTATGCACAGTGATTTAGAGAGGAAGGTTACAGCATTCGATGGGAAGTGTGGTACATTCTGGCCGAAATCATTCTGGATGCTTGTAAGAAGTCTAAGGTAAACATGGAGCCAGTTCTCAGGCTCCTACATGATTGAAGCTGGATGAATGAGGGAAATGGAGACGGACATGGACATGAAGAGAGGTGACACATTCATAAGATAACAAGGCACAGGGTCACAAGGACTGTTTGGAAAATGAATGTGGGGTATCAAAGGAAGAGAAAAAGCAGGGATAGTATCAAGGTTTTTGAGCACACAGGAAAAATAAAGGTTACCATGAAGTGGAAAGCTCCTATAAGAAGAAAAAAGAAGGTATTTTTTGGACTCATTTTGAACATATTTTTGGACTAACCCAGCCTTCTTAAAAACAACCAGGGGATGAGGCAGATCTTCAAAGATTATTTCCACTTTAAATTTATGTGGTCCTTAGCAATTGCTCAAGACCATATAATTTTTTATTAATAAGTTTTTTTATTGTGAAAATACCATACAGAGGGGTTATAATTACATGAGCAAGGTAATGAGTATATTTTTTTTTATTGTGAAAATACTGTACAGAGGGGTTACAATTACATGAGCAAGATAATGAGTACATTTCTTATCAAGCATTGTTGCCTCCTCCTTTGTTTCCCCTTATCATCCCTGCCCTCCTCGCTAAAGTTGTGAAGTTCTTTTTTCAATATAGCATCCTGTACATTTCATTGTTGCAATGGATCCAGCTGTATCCCTATTTAAACCATTTGTTTTTCCCTTCCCCTCCCCAAATTATACCAACATCAAATACAGTGAAAACAGGGTATTTATACCTACCGTAGGGGAGGGACATACAAAGCAACAAAAAAAGATCACCTTATAAATATGTTAGAAACAACAGCAAGAAAGAAAAACCCATTTGAGTCCTTATCTTGGGGAAGTGGTACTGTGGCTCAAGTGGTAGAGCACTCTCCTTGAGCTGAAGATCTCAGGGACAACACCCAGGCCCAGAGTTCAAGCCCCTTGACCAACCAAAAAAAAAAAAAAAGGAGAAACAGATTCTTAAGACCATATAATTTATAATTTCAAAAAGTGTATCACCCACATACCATCATTCTACCTTGGTAAGAGGAAGCAAGCTTTCTATAGTTACAATGTTTCAAGAACAAAATTAAGAGCAAATGCTAAATAAAGGAGTATGAAATTCACTATCAGGAATATCAATGTCAGGAAGTGAAGATATCAGGAACTTATCTAATGATAGAAAGCTTTCTAATTAGCTCTCCTACTTATACACATGAAAAGTGGGATTTCTAACTAAAAAAGATCATTTAGTCTCCAGTAGAAATTGCAACTGAAATCTATTCATGAAAACCTTTTCTTGGACAACCCTATCATTATCACTGACTAGTGCAACAGCCATAGATGATTGAGGGAGGCTGGAGGAGAGAGCCTTTTCCAGAATACCTGGTACCTGGGTGAAGAATAAACGTTAGAATGCATAGGTAAATATCTGAAGCTCATCTTGTGTTCACTTTCTGCCCCATCAGGTGATCCATAACTTCATTAGAGATGGTCAGCATCAGCCAGGTACTGGCTGCAATCACTCCTGCCTGTAATCCTAGATACTTAGGAGGCTGAGTTCTAAGGATTGAGTTTTGAAGCCAGCCAAGGCAGGAAATTTCAAAATACTCATGTCTACAATTAAACACATGCACATACGCGTGTGTGAGCACACACACACACACACACACACACACACACACACACAGCTGGAAGTGGAGCTATGCTAAAGTGGTAGAACACTAGCCTTGAGCTGAAAAGCTCAGGGACAACACTTAGTCCCAGATTTCAGGCCCCAGGACCAATACACACAAAAAAGATGGCCACATTCAACTATGGCTGTCTTCTGACCATCAGTCCATGAACTTGACACTCCTGAAGGAGTCAGATCTTACAATCTCTCTTTCTCTCTCTCTCTCTCTCTCTCTCTCTCTCTCTCTCTCTCTATATATATATATATATATATATATATATATACACACAATACATATACAATCTCTCTCTACATGTGTGTGTATATATACATATACATATGTATACATATACATATATATATATAATTGTTATTGTAAGGTGAGATACAGAGGTGTTACAATTACATAAGTCAGACAATAAGTACATTTCTTTTTGAAGTGTCACCTTTTCCCTTGCCCTCGCCCAGTTTTTTCTTCCCAGGTCCACCCACAAGTTGTACAGTTCATTTGCAACATAGTGTCTAGTAAGTACCACTGCTGCATTGTTCTTTCTTTGTCCCTCCATTTCTATGTCCCCCCTTTACCCTCCCCAAAACAGACAGATTTACAAACAAGGTACAGAAAAACAAAAATAGCAACAAAGAAAAAAAATCTTGCTTCAATTTCTTGGAGTTCACTTCAATAAATATTATTTTATTTGATCATATGCCCATAACTATTGAACCTTTCTGATCCTCTCCTAGAAGAATATCTCCTTTGGTCTCATTGTGTGAATGTCTAGAGACTTGTATAATTTATCATGTCCAGGTGTATTGTTTGTCTTTTACCATCAGTGTGTTTACTTGTAGTTTTATAGGCACATTCTAGATAACACAAATGAGGGAAAACATAAAACCTATGTTGCTTTGGGTTTGGCTTATTTCACGTAATATAATTGTTTCCAAGTCTTTCCATTTCTTTAAAAATGTTATAATATCATTCTTTCTAATGGAGAGTAGAATTCCACATTTTCTTGATCCCTTTGTCCACTGAGGGGTGTTTGGGTTGATTCCATAGCTTGGCTACAATGGACAAGGTCTTACAATTACTTTGGTGTTTAAAAAAAAAACCAAGCTTCTGTCATTTCTCCAGATGGAAAATTTTCCGAAATGTAGTACTTTATGATTTTTTTCAAACCTGTAGACATATTTTATGGTTGAATATTGAAACTGAAAAATTGTTTCCATAGAAAGACACAAGGAGTATAAATTAAAACTGCGCAGCAGTGCAGAAAGTGTGTCAACTTCCACACGTGCCGAGGCCTGGCAAGCAGTCACCGCCGGGTGGAAACGAGACAATCATGTTGGTAACCAAAGTTATTCCTGATTTTGACATTGTAGACCTTCAAGTTTCAAGGAATTTTACCACATGGACTAAATCATAAGTGAACATACTTCGCCTTTATTATTTTCACCAGTCCCACCCATTCTGCCTTCAAATTTCAAACTTCAAGATCCATTAGAAGAAGGAAAATGATTAAGTGCATTCAAATATTCTGATCTGCATCTACTGGAAATAGGGACCCAAATGGATTTAATTGAAATCAACTGTTACTATTCTCCATTTATCAACCAGCACACACACACACACACACACACACACACACACACACACACACACACACACACACACACACACACACACACTACATGCATACCCTTCTATGAGCTCTCTGGTTGAATGAATCAGGAAGCACATGGGCAGGACTTTCTCTACTCTGCAATAGCCAATAAAAAATTAAAATATGTGTCCCCCAGGACTGAAGGCAGAATGAGGGCTGGAAAGACATCATTATTAATGCACAGAGCAGAGCATAAAGGTAGATTTGAGGTGGGTTCCTCTTTAATATGAAGTGACATTTCCTATAACCTTTGGACCATGAGCTTGCATGTCTGATATAGATAATTTCTTCAGAAATTGAGAACATCAAATTTGTGTGGGATGGTGGTAAATTGGGGTCGAAAATGATGGACAGTTTCAAGTTCCTGTTTACTTCTGATTCCGTTCTGCAATATTCCGATTTTATTTTCATGCATCAGCCTGTAGTTGAGTATTAATAGAATTGTGACAATTATGTGTAAAGGATGCCCAAATAACATCCATGCTCTGACTGATGAATATTGTCTTTTCAGACTCTGTCAGCATCCCTAAGCTTGGAAACAGCACAAGATGACTGCGAAGGAAAACAGATTCAGGTCAGCAACCCTGAATACAAAAGCTCCACTTGCAATATATTTGTAATAGTGAGAAAAGCAATTGCCCATGAATTCTTGGTGAACCAAAAGCAATTAGATTTACAAAAAAAAAAAAAAACAGGAAAAGTGTTAGAAATAAGTTTTCTATTAAAAACATAGCACAGACCATTCCCATTACTGAAGTGTATCAGAACTGATAGTGTTTCTATCAGAATATTCCAAACTTGTTAAAAATAAATAGTATCACTTTTACTCGAGGTGACTAAGAAATAAAGTTGGGGCTTTCAAGTTTGTTGATACCACTACCATGGCCTGTAGAAATGCATTAAAGAGGTGAATTCGAAATCTGTCAGATATGGTAGGGTTTAAATCTCTCAATAAAATGAAATGTAATCCTGTTCCTTTAATGCAAGCTGGGCGAGAGAGCATAAGAGTTTAATCAACCCCCAACAGCTAAATGGATGGATGAGAGGAGATAGTTGATTCAGCTACCACACAGACAGAGCAGAGGAACGAAAAAATGAAGACTGTCTTCTATTACAGACAGTGACTTTTGTCTTGGCACTAATTAATCCCAAAAATGTTTTATGAGAGATTGTTATGTAAAAGGGTAGTTTATTTTATATTTTATAGAGAGAACAAGAAAAAGAAACCACAGCCTGACCAAAATCACATAGGTGAGAAAAGACCAGAACAGAGCTAGAACCATTTCCCAGTTCTATCTTCTCAATCCCAGCTCTACCAAGAGCCTGCACTCTCCGGGTGGGAGTTTTGAGGTGAGAAACATGATCCAAATCAAATTTGATCAAATGGACTTTAAGTGGACACTGGCTTTTTAAACAAGTAATTTTTAAAGGTTTATTTATTTACTATTTTTAATATCTTTAAGTAGTTGTCCCTGAAGGGTTTCACTTTAACATGTCAGTGTGTGCCTACAATGCATCTTGATCAATGTCACCCCTTTATTTTTCTCCCTCATCTCTCTCAGCTTCACCCATCCCTCGATTTTCCTGTTTCCCTTTTCACATATAGACATTGGATATCATAAGTTTCATTTTCTAACTGGGACATAATACTTTAAAAGACAGGCATTTTTCCATTTTAATTCACTTTTTTTAGCTAAAATAATAGGATACATTCACTTTACAGTTCCTTTTTTTAATTTCTTCTATAATGTTTTAATTTGATCCAGGATTTCCACAAATACCATCATTTCCATTTCCATATGAAAAATACCAATGAAATACTTTACCTTGAACTTCAATATACATTACCTCCAAAGGGAGCTACCAGTCAGCAAATGTTACTGCATTTTTAAAAAGCCTATTTATTGAATCACACAAAGAAATTAAGGAAATGATTACCAATTATCTTGACAAGGATTCCTTAATTAATTGCTGGCATTAATACTGTGTTATCTTCCCCCATTATTAAAACAATGCGACTTCTATTAAAACTGTTCATTAAAGATTCATTCATTTCTTATTGCATCCCACTGTTTCATATCTCATGTAGCTAAAGGGCTGCTTGCTAGCTCCCGAAGTACTGCTGTGCAGAGAAGCAACAAGAACCCCAGATTTATGTTCAGCGAGGTCAGGCATCTGAACACCCTTTCAAATATCACAGGGATGTTACTTATGAAAGAAAACAGAGAATGCATGGAGAATGGGGGGGAGGGTGGATGTCTGTGTGTGAACACACCCACTTCAACTCCAGAGGGACAGTTTATCTTGCAAGCATTTCACTCTCTTGGGAACACCAAACACAACTGCCATTCCTAAGGGATTATAAAATGACCACACCAAAGCCAATTAGAAGGAAAAACTGGTACCTTTAGAAAAGAATCTGCATTGACTTCTCACACAGATTTGCAGCATTCTTCCCAATGGAGGGAAAGCAAGGATTTTGTACTCCCCCAGCAGGGACTTTTAGCAATATCAGGAACCATTTTTATTCCTCACAACTGGGAAACATTCTTGCTAGCATCTACTATACAGAGATCATCAATATAGCTGAGTGTCCTTCAATGCACACAACATCAAACAAATACACACACACACACACACACACACACAAAAGATATCAGTCAGAAGTCAATAGAGCTATATTGTTTAGTAACCCTAATTTAGAGAGAAAATATTTGAATTCTGCTAGCAGTACTCACTGTTGCTCTTAGCAAGCTCAGTCATAGCTCTGACAAGATTTAAGTTGGTGCATGCATAGATAATATTATGAAGATAATTAGAACCTAGAGATTTTTTTTTCCACATTTCTTCTCATAAATGAGTCAAACAAGGAACAGAGTAATTAGCTAACTAAGGATTGCTATAATTGCCGCTAAATGCCCACACCTTCCCTACAATCCACCCCCCCCCCCCACCATGCTAAGAATGGCTAACATTTTTAAATTAGAAAGAATGAAAGCCAGTGTGTCTGACATATTTGAATCGAAGCCAAGAAGACAAAACCAAACCTTAGTCGGCAAGCTCCCTTGGGAAACCTTTGTTCATTTTAATACTTGTTCAGTCAGCTGTCTGACTGAATGACAAGGTTTTTATCTCTAATGTGAGTGGCTTTGAAGGCTACTTGCATTCTCCTTTCTCAGCAACTGCGGCTGAAACCACAGCGTTACAAACTGATAATTAAATCCAGCTGCCTCTACTATGAATTCAATCATATCAACATTAGCAGCAATCTTGGTGGTTGTTGGTGGGTTTCTTTTTCCATTTCTAGACAACATAATTAACTCCACTAGCCTTCTTAGATTAAATGAAACTCGGGAGCTAAAGACTGCTATGAATTAAACTAGTATAAATACTCTTTGCGCAAAGGAATTCAGCGGAATTATTAGGACTCTGGCCCGGTGCCAATGCGTTGCTTATTTGTGTCTAGACATTTGACCCACTACACATTAATATTATGCTCAATGTGGAAGAACAGTGTCAGATTTCAGTTGAAAAAATTTATGGTAACTGACAATTTATCACTCTTGAAAAATTAACTGCAGAACCTATAAACTTGTCAAATACTGAAATGTGTCCCACTAAAAATAAATAAATAAAATAATAATTATTATTATAGTAAAATAGGTAAAATAAAACAATATCAAAGGGCTTAGGTAGTATTTAAGAATCAGAGCTAAGTATACATTCACTTGTGTGTATATATGTATATATATATACATATATACATATATACATATATATATATACATATACATACATATAGACATTCATGATAGTCATATTTGAGTGTCCAGAGCAGAAGACCAGATAAAGGTACACTTCATCAAATAGTGCCTTTAACAATGAAATTTAAAAATGCATCAATGTAGCCTTTCTAACAATGTGTACTTACTAACAAATCATATCCCTTCACTTCGTACACAAGTGCGAAAATTAACCTAACTCACAAGACTCTCCTCAACTAGGTAAGAGAATGATTGACCACCGGATATGACATTTGTCACTGAAGTTGGTGACATCTTATTTATTAGTGCTCTAAATCCTGGGAGCTCAATGGCTCTGACAGCAGAAGAAAGTAACACAGACAATCTCCTGGGACTACAGAGCAAACTTACGTCCATCATGAATTCTCTCAGTATCATTGTTCTATGATATAAAATTAATCTCAATTATGCTGTTAGATCCTTAAATATCAATGTGAATGTTTACTATGAAATATAATTTCCCTTCAGAATGGATGATTGAAAATAAAATACACTGGATTTTCAGAAGCAAACTTGCTCATCTCCAGAGACAAATAACTATATCTTTGATTTTTATCAGATGTGTTAATGGACAGAATTAGTAAGCATCCATTGTGCGAGATGGAATAAGAGCTTTCTAATGACATCCCTTTCCTAACCCTATGAACCTGGGAAAATATTCTCGAACATGGCAAAAGGATCTCTGTAGATATGATTACGGTTGAGGGCCTTTGATGGCCAGAGGGGAGGAGGAGTACCCTGGGCTATGTGAATGAGCAAATGCCAGGTTTTGAAACCTACTAATTAACAGAGAGAGAGAGACAGAGACAGAGACAGAGACAGAGAGATCTATAGATATATATAGGTCAGTCATAGGACTTGAACTCAGGGCCTGGGCACTGTCCCTGAGCTCTTTCTTTTTGCTCAAGGCCACTGCTCTGATGCTTTGAGCCACAGCACCACTTCCGGTTTTCCACTGGTTAATTGGAGATAAGAGTCTCAATGGGGACTTTTCTGCCCAGGCTGGCTTCGACCTGCGATCCTCAGATCTCAGCCTCCTGAGTAGCTAAGAAAAGTTTTGTTTTGAACAATTCTCAGAAGCATCTTGTGCATTTAAAAATAGACTTCATACCTGTGATCGTACCTACTCACAAAGTTTATATCTGAGCATCACAGTTCACAGCCAATTCAGGTAGGAAAAGTCCGTGACACACTTACCTCCAACTAACAAGCAAAAAGCCTGAAGTGGATCTGTGGCTCAAATGGTAGCTAGATTTGAGTGAAAGCAGTGCCCAGGCCTCAAGCTCAAGCTCTAGTACCAGCACAGACACACATACACACACACACACACACACACACACACACACACATACACACCACACCACATACACACACACACACACACCACAGACTTATGAGTACAACAAAAGCTATAGTTGGTAATGAACTATGAACAGTTTAAACAGAATATACATCCACAGCAGCTAAGAATTATGCAAATATCAATTACTCCATAGTTCATTCACTCAACTAATATTCAGTGAGTGCCTCACATGTGTGATGTGCAAGTCTAACAGTAGAATATTAATAGTGAACAAAATAGACAAAAAATTCCTTCCCAAAGAACTTTCCATTCTATTTAATAGTCAATGAGCAAGATAAACAGTAAAATCTGGGTGCTAGTAGCTCACGCCTGTGATCCTAGCTACTCAGAAGACTGAGATCTGAGGATCATGGTTTGAAAACAGCCCAGGCAAGAAAGTCTTTGAGGGTCCAATTAATAAGCAAAAAAAGCAGAAGAGTAAAATTCCATTGTGTATAGGTACCACAGTTTTTTTAATCCACTTAGCTATTGTGGAGCATCTGAGCTATTTCTATATTTTGGCTATTATGAATAGTGTGGAGATGTACAGGAATTAGCAGGTGTCTTTATCATATTCTGGCTCATGAAATCAAGGGTAAATGCCCAGGAGTGGTGTGACTGGGTTGTAGAGAAAGTCTGTGTTTAGCATTTTAAGGAACCTCCAGACTGCTGTCCAGAGTGGTTGTATTAGTGTACATTCCCACCAGCAGTGCAGTAGGGTTCCTTAGAACAAACCATGTTAAGTGAGATAAGCCACACGCAGACAAATAGCGTAAGATATGCAGAAATTAGACCTAAAGCACACAAGGATATGATAATTATACAGGATTCTAGATATTCACACACAGTAAAACCAAAAGAGGATAGTGTTAAGAGAAAAACACAAAGGCGCAGTGCCTACATGCCTCTTCATATTTATATAAAATATGTATATCAAAACAATCTCCAAGGTATGGAAACAAGAGATATCTTTTTTCCATTTTTAATTTTTTAATTTTTTTTCGATGATTCTGTCTTTTTTTCCTTATATATAGTGTACTCAAGTGTGTTTCTTCAAGAGGCTTTGGAGGGTATCGAACTCGTGGGAAAAAGGGTGAAAAAGCGCAGCAGCAGAGCTCACTGGACGCTGATGAAAGTGAACTATGCATCTTACAGATGGAGACAGAGGGAGGGACTGGGAAAGAGTGAGAGAACAGAAGACACTATGACAGAGAAAAACAACAACTGGGTCTGTGGCTCAAGTGGTAAAGAGCCAACCATTAAAGAAAAAACTACGGGGAAAAAAGGGAACACCCAAGCCCCGAGTTCAAGCCCCAGTACCAGTGAGGGTTTGGGGAAGACAGTATAAAAGATAGTGCCCCAAGCTAGGACAAAAATAAGTTTTCCTGGAGGACAGGAAGTATGATGTACACCAGCGTGAGAGGGAAGTTAGCACGGTTCAATTGTGGACATCAGGTGTCTACATGCCCTGGTTGAACAGAATGAACAGAGGAAAATCTTCTGCCTGGAGTCAGCCCTGAATCCCATCCTCCTCTTTCCCTATTGGTTAAGTGAGCTTTCAAGGTACTCATCTTCATTGGCAGCATCTGGGTGATGGGTCCCATCCCTTCCCCACACTTTCCCCTCCATTCAAACTGTTTTTCAAAGCTTGAGCTATAAAGCTACTGTATATCAATAACTTTTCATCTTTCTATATTTCTTTAACAGAACATGGCTACACACAAGTCGGAGCAGTTAAGGGAGTAATGACTCTTTCTTTTTTTTTATTGTGAAAATACTGTACAGAGGAGTTACAATTACATGGGCAAGATAGTGAGTACATTTCTTATCAAGCATTGTAGCCTCCTCCTTTGTTTACCCTTCCCATCCCTTCCCAGCCTCCTCCCGCCCCCAGTAATGACTCTTTCTACCACACATGAACTAGAATTTTTGAAAAAAAAAAAAAAAAAAGAAACTTTCTTGCCTTGGAAACTAGAGGACTGTGTGCTGATATCTTGGGGAAGGCTTAGAGTTACTCTCAACCCCACTTCTGAATGTAGTGCATGGAATCCAAGCTTGTTCACCATAAACTCTTGCTAAAAATGTCTCCTCATCTCTGCCAGGTGTTCAGTATACAGCACAAGCCTCAGGTTAACCTTACAAGGTGAAACGTATGGTTCCCATTTTACATGTGACAAAACAGGCTGAGAAAGGTGAAAGTCTGTCTCCAAGGTCACATCGCTGATAGGCAGGAAGTCGAGGGACCTGCCAAAGTGAGTTCACCTTCCCAGCAGGGCGCTCCTGGGCCTGTGACTCCACTCACCTCCTCACCTCCCATCATAGGGTTATTAGAATATTCCTCGTTCCACCACAGAAGAGCAGGTGCCATGAATCATGCCCTCTGCTTTCCTAAGCAGTGTGTGTGTGTGTGTGTGTGTGTGTGTGTGTATGAGTGTGCGTGCACGCGCACGTGTGATGGGACCTGATTAATCTATGTTAATTTTATTTCAAGCCTTTACAAAAACTTTCCCAAAACTGGTTACATAATTTCCTGAGATAGTAAACAAAACATAGTGAGGTTCAAGTCATAAACTGAACTTTACAGTGTCAAATACATGCTATGAGGAAAACAAGATGTGCACACAGGCTGGATGAGTTAGCACCCAGACAAAAGGGCAGGATGGATGCAGAATGCACCGTACTGACTGCAGAAGAGAGTATGTGTTAGTCAGCTCACACTGCTGTAACAAAATGCTAGAGACAAGGCAGCTACACAACAGAAATCTGTCTCACACTTCTAGAAGCGGAGGTCCAAGGTCAATTTGCCTATCAGGACACAGCCCTTGTGACTGGCCACCAACTGACCTCACAGACCTCCTTTTTGAGCACATATAGGAAACACAAGCTCACCAGTGTCTCTTCTTCTAAGGACATGAGTCCTATCAGACCTGCTCTTAACAACTCATTTGAGCAGAACACTGGTGGCTCATGATTGTAAATCCTAGCTACTCAGGAGGCTGAGATCTGAAGGTTGAGGCTCAGAGCCAGTTTGAGAAGGAACGTCTGTAAGACTTCTGTCTCCAATTAACCAACAAAAAGACAGAAGTGGAGGTGTGGCTTAAGATTTCGAATGCCAACTTTAAGCAGAAAAAGCCAAATGAGAGCACAAGGCCTTGAGTTCAAGCCCAGCAAGAAGAAGAAGAGGAAGAGGAAGAGGAAGAAGAAGAGGAGGAGGAGGAGGAGGAGGAGGAGGGGAAAAGGGGGAAAAGGGGGAGAAGGGGGAGAAGGGGGAGAAGGGGGAGGGGGAGGGGAGGGGAGAGGAGGAGAAGGAGGAAGAGGAGGAGGAAGAGAAGGAGGAGGAGGAGACGAAGAAGAAGACGAAGACGAAGAAGAAAAATTATTTGATCTGCCTCCCTGTAGCTTCTATTTCTAACTTGGCATTTGGACTTTAATATGAATTTGAGAGGGTTGTAATTCCGTCCAGGGCACAAATATCTGACTGGCGTTGAGTGCACTAAGACTAACCAACCATGAGTTGATGAAATCAGAGTGGATTTTGTAGAAACTTCACAAAGCTCACAGCCCCAAAACAGGAACTCATGACACAAACCCAACTGTAATATTCTTCACTACGCTAACTGGTGTTGCAGAGTCAGTCCATTCTGAGAATGATCCTGAAGCAAATCTAAAGTCCATGTGAAGTAATTCTACAACCTGCATGAATGCTTGCACTAGAGACAGCATGTCAGCATGGAACAGAATCCAGCCCTCCCTCTTTATTTTTCTTTTGAGTCATACTGTGGTTTGAGCTCAGCATTTCATCCTTGCTAGCAGGTGTTCTACCGCTTGAGCCACATCCCTAGTTCTTTTGCTTAATAATTATTTCAGGTAGGATGGCATGCTGCCACGCCTCCTCCTCCTCTCCAACCCAGGCCAGGCTGGATCGTGATCCTTCCCCCTCTATTTCTCACGCAACTGTATTTTTTTGAACTTTTGTCATAAATGGAATTGTTGCTAATGTTTTGTCTGGGCTAGCTTGGAACCACTCGCCCCATCACTGCTACCAGAGTAGCTGGGATTACAGGAGTGAGCCATTTACCTGGCTCCTCTGCTTCCTCCTGCACTTCGGTTCTCTCATTTCATTTCTCCCTAGAGCCACTATTTACCAATCTTTTCCTGTCTCCCTTCTTCCTCATTTGGTAGCTTTTCTTAGTTTTCTGTTTTTTTTTTTATTTTTTAAACAGCTAAAATCCATTAGAGATATTTCCTTTCATTAATAAGCCAACTCAACATTATATCACTTTCAAATCGGAAGACTCATGTGTATTCAGCTTCTTTAGCAGCTACGTCTTCACCCGTTGTTTTTCTGTTTTCCCATCATGGCACCAGAACACTATTTGGGTGAACTTAGCGTAGACTCTCAGCAAGATGACAGCAGGTGGAGACAGAACGAACTGCTGCAATGTTCCAGGAAAAACACATCGTTTTTAGTAGAAACAGGGCAAGAACCTAGTTTCTGAGCCCGTGTAACTAGAACCCCTAAACCCACATACTCTCTCAAAGCAACTGGTTGGCTCTCCTCCCCAAACTCTGTCTGTAAGAGGAGATACCAGCCTGGTGCCAGTAGTTTATCCCTGTAATCCTAGCTGCTCAGGGGGCTGGAATCTGAAAATCTAGGTTTTAAGTAAGCATGGGCAGAAAAGTGTCTGAGACTTCATCATCCCCAATTAACTGACAAAAAGTCAGACTGGACACATGGTTCATGTGGTAGACCACCACCATGAGCAAGAAAGACCAGTGGGAGCAAGAACTTGAGGTCAAGCCCCAAGACTTCAAAAAAGAGGGAGAGTGATACCATCTTGTTACTCCACCCATTCTGTATGTATTTTCTAATTATCTGATGGTACTAATGTTTGAAATCAGGGTCTCTTGCTTTCTTGCTCATGGCTGGCACTCTATCACTTGGGTCACCTCTCCAACTTTGGATTTTGCTGACTTGTTGGAAATAGAATTGTGGGATCTTTTCTACCTGGGCTGTGGATTTGAACTGTGATCTTCAAGATCTCAGCCTGCCAGGGAGCTAGGATTACAAATATAAGCCACTAATGTCCAGTTTGCATTTATTTTGCTGTCTCCTTCATTAACTCTGATTGTAGATGTTTCTAGAGTGTTCTTACAATGGAACATTTATTAAAGTTTGTTTCTTAATGCCTCCTAAACCTTAATAAATTTGCACCCCAGCATTTAATGTCCAAAGTCCCTATTCCTCATCCCTTATTTAGTATAACCCAGATCATACCAAAAATTAAGAGAATTATTCTCTGCACTAGACTAGCATTCATTATGTTGAAATATGAAGCTTCTACTCCTAGTTTCCTCACAATACTTACCACGAAGGGTTGTTCAAGCTTATCAGAGGCCTTTCTGCATTTTTAAAGAAATCATGTGATTTTTGCCCTTAATTCTACTCCTGTGATGTGTTACATTAACAAATTTGCTTATTATAAACCATCTCTGCCACCCTGAAATGAGAACAACTTTCCCACCATTTTAATATGTTGTTCACTAAGAAACTTTGTGTCTATGTTCACCATGTAAGTTGGTTTGGTATTTTCATTTGCTATTGCCCTTGTGTTCTTTACAGATTATTCAATAAAGTCTATACTATGCCACAGTGCAGTAAAGCACATTGCTGTCCCTAAATATATAAAAGCAAGCTAATCTTTGGTGTCTAGATGACAACAGTTATTTTCATTCATTCCTGTCAAGAACTTGGAGTAGGGTTGATTTCACCTAGTTAATACTGAAATTTGTTGGGGATTCATAAAATTAATAACAATAGGCAGCAAGTACTGGGTATTTTCTCTCCACCAGGTAATTGAAGTGGATATTACCATCATCTCATTAAGTCCTTTGAGCAACGTGGATAGCACTGATACCCCAACCTTACAGATCAAAGAAAAACTGAAAGGAGTCAACATGCATGCCATCCCATGGAGTGATTTGGTGGATGAAGTTACAGATTATATCTTAAACTCATTCAAAAGCATGCATATCAGATACTCGTTATTGATCAGTACAGCTTATGTTGCTATGCTAGGATGCACAGATTTAAAATCCCTTCTGAGAAAAGGCTGGGTTTTAATGTGTCCATCTTCTTTCACCTTCTTGTGACTAGTTAAGTCCAAGTAGCCACATCGCACTTTCTCAGAGATGCTGCCTGGGCATAGATGCAGCCTTTGGGATCATAGTTGAGTCTATGCCCCGGTGTCTCCTTTGCATCAGCTTCTAACTCTTTGAACTATACCAAACAATTTACACAATTCTATGACAGTTGAATGTCTACTGGAAAAGCCTTCAAAAGAATACCTACTGGAAGCAGTTTATTCTCTATAAACATCAGTTTTCACATCTCGAAACCATCTCCTACATTCCTTTATCCCGAATAAAAATTGCCTGGAAAAATGTATATAGGACGTTTTAAGTGGTTCTTGTTGAGACTTGAAATGGGGCAGGGGGGGTGTTCATGGTTGTTTATAAACCTCTGCCATCAGAAATCTCATGGCGGCTGTGGCATCTCACACAAGCTCTCTCTTCCATTTTGATTAGGGGAAAAATGCAAACTACCCTCTTCTCGGCTCCACTTTCGCAAGGTTAGCCTGCACTTGGCGCCAGTAGCAATTTGAAAGCTAGTAGCTAGAAAATAATTTACTTCTTTGAGCCTCACTCTTCTGAGCCAGTACAAATTGAGCATCTTTTTTTTTTTTTTTTTGCACCAAAGACATTAAGGGAAAATTCCTTTTCAAGTGGTTATTCTTGAATTCATTTACTTTTGACACACAATGAAATCCCAATTCTCCTGCAGGCTGCATGCCTTTGTTTGCTATTTTGTACACTGTCTATCTCCCTGTATCTTGGAAGGAGCAGCTGCTGAAGTTCCAAGAACTTCATAGTCCTTCTTCAAGATAGACTATTACCACCCAAACTCCACTAGGTGATAATTTTTCAATCACCATTTTGCTTTTTCCTTTGTTAGGAAAGTAAAAAGTGACAGAAGAGCCTTACTTTTAAACTGATTTCATAGACCATTTTGAATCTTCTGTAAATACACTTTCAAGCAATAAAAAATAGTATAAATTATAAATAGGACTGAGATTTGCAATGCGATGAAACTATAAAAGTTCTCTGACACTATAGAGTATATCTATTGGCTACAAGTCATCTTAAAAGCTAGAGGCCAAGACTGGGTTGCTAGTTCACACTTGAAATCCCAGCTTCTCAAGCGTCAAGAGATCTGGAGAATCATAGGTTAGGGCCAGCCTAAGCTAAAAGTCAACAAGACCATATCTAAGTATGGTAGGGCCCATCTATAATTCCAGCCATAGGGAAGACAAAAACAATCTGAGGATCACTGTCTGATGCTAGTCTGGAAAGAAAGAAAGCACCAGGCCATTTTTGATAGACAAATAAAATAAAAAGAGCCAAGAAGCTGGGTCTATCATCGTAGCCACTCAAGAGGCTGAGATCTGAGGCTTGCTGTTCAAAGTCAACTTAGGCCAAAAAGTCCACGAGACTCTTCTCTCCAATTAACTACGCAAGAAAGGCTAGAAATGGACCTATATCTCAAGTGGAAGAGCACTTGCTTTGAAAAAGAAAGCTAAGGGACAGGACTCAAGCCCCAAGTTCAAGCCTCAGTATTCACACACACACACAAAGGGCCCAAGGGCATGGTTGAAATGGTGGATCACTTGCATTGTAATAGCCAGATCCTGAACTCAAATCCCTGTACTACCAGGAGAAAAATGAGGCACAACAGTGGTTCAAACCACATCTTGGAAAAGAAGGGGCAGAATAATGTTAAGGTCATGGACTCTTTGACTTGAGTTCCAGGTCACTTACACTGGATTTAGGCAATCTATTCTCTCATTCTTGGCCTCCATATCTTCCCATTACTAAACTGCATGATGGTAATAAAATACTATTTTTCTGTAGGTATTCTCAGGAGGGAGTACACTGATGGTTCCTTTAGTTGCTCCCATTTGAATTAGAAGAAAAATGTCCACAAATCTCTTCTAAAATACTTCCCATACAATGTGGCAATATATGTGCAGATGGCTGATAGACTTGAACTCAGAGGTGCAGATACACAGGTACAGAATCACCCTTTGCAATGGACTAGTCCCATTATAACCAATAGTGCCCTGTGCCTGCTAGCCACCCATTTCACTGCAGAAAACAAACCCATTTGGCATGATTAATCAATCAATCCTTTGCAGCCATGACCAGCCTGGAGGATTGCTTTGAAGAACATCAAACAAAACAGGCAGACTCCCTCCCCCAACCCCTCCACATACACAAGTCTTTGACTAACTTTAACCAACAATTCTCTGTCAGTTTTTATTTTTGCCAAGTATGTTGCTCTTTTTTGGTCAAATGTACAATTTTCATTTCGGGATTATATACATCATATTTTAGGACAAAAAATATAGCATGGTCAGGTTCTTCGACTACATCAAAAAATATTTACAAAACCTAAAATGCTTCACAAAATCTAAAGTGCTTTACAAACGTCTAAACTTGTGTCTTAGCACTTCACAAAATCATGTTCACATTTTAAACCTGGAAACTGTCAGAATCTACAATAACATATTTTGACTATATGGGTTTCACAAAATACTTCCATTGCAGGGCTGTGGCATGAATTTCAGTGGCTGACAGGAATAGGAACTCTTTTGTACCTAGGCCCCTTTCAGGCAAAGCCTCGAGAAGCAGCAAAACTGAAGATAACAGAAGCTACTTGAATGGCTAGGCAGAGATGCTTTGCAAAGTTTTGTGCCTGGAGATAATTGTCACGCACACTCAATTCATTCGGGTGTTGGGGTAAGGGAGTGGTGATTATCAAGCAGGAGCATCAGACAGACCGGTTCCCCGAGTCAAGCCTGCACAGGAAATGAAAATGTCTCTCCACATACCCACTCATGTGCCAGAAGACATAACAGGCAAGAAGCTCATGAGTCTTTGGAGCAAGAACATCAAAGGCAAATTTTATACTAAGAAGATTAGATAAGCAAGATTTGCTTCCCACTCGTTTCACGCTGAAATAAGCCAATGTGGAAAAAGAAGTGATTTTCCAATGTCCATTACAATTTCATCTAAGCACCAAGATCACCTCTGGAGAAATATCAAAGAAGCATAAGCCATAAATGCATCTTCTCTTTTTTTTTAACCCATAGTTTCACTGGAAAATCAGGGAAGAGGAACTAAGCAAGCATCTGACAATCCTATTGTCATGTATTCAAACATAAATACACATGGAATCTGCCTAATGGGGGAGGGGCCATCGAGAATTATTGTTGAGAAATCCACTAGGTCTCCATTTTTAAACTCAGTTATATGCTGCTTAAATGTTTATGAGCAAACGAAAGAACAGACTCATTTTTAAAGGCCTTTGCCTTAAAATTCCCTCTGACAAATGCTAGTGTGATTCCTTAGAAAGCCAAAAATCAAAGTTTAGCAAAATAAAACATCAGAAGTGGGTCCTGGAAAGCGATGGGGTAGAGTTTAGGGGAAATGGGTAGAGGAATGAAGAGGGGGGAGAGGGGGAAAATGCAGTCATGAATCCAATGTATATCCTATAAACTTATGAAAAGTGGGGGAAGAGGTGGGTAGGGAGAGAGACATGAAAATGCTGAAAGGGGCGATCAAGAAACACTGTATTCATAAATTGCCTTGCTAAATGGCAGCTCCTTTGTACAGCTACTTAAAGATAGTAATAAACATTAAAGAATAATAATCATAAACATTAAAGAATAAGAGTCTTCATTCGGTACAGAGTAACTTCTCAATTGCAGGAGATAAAAGGTGAGGAATCAGGCAAGCAGTTCAAACTCAGTGCCAGGAGAATGCTGGGAAGAGTCAGGAGGAGGCTGGGAAGTGCCAGGAAGATGCTGGGAGTTTGGCCCCAGCTAGGAAGCCCCAGAAGTGCTCCTCCACTCCCTAAGACCAGGCACGTGATGTTAGGAACGCCTGTCTGACTTTGTGAGGAAAAAAAAATTTTTTTAAGTTGCAGAGTAGACAAAGAAAGAAGACAACGAAATTGGAAGTCTTCTGATGGCAAATTATTAATGCCTTCTCTCTGAGAAATTGCAAGCCGGCAGAAAAAGGTCTAACCTGAAGAGGAAGATCAAAGACTCAAATAAAAGCTTTGATGCCCAAGTTGTTCAGTAGCTCCCAAAGCACTGCGAAGGCATGACCAAAGGAAGCTGGTGAGACTGTTAACACCAAACAAATTTGGGATGAATTTGGGTACTTAATCCCTGAGAGAATAAAGGAATGGGACTTTGTAGTGTGACTTGCTCCTGCAATTTAACAATGACATTTAATTTGAAGCAAATATTTGTATTTCTTTAGTCTCCACCCCCACCTCCTGTCTTGACCGCTGATATCTATCACCTCATCTGCTGATGGTGTGTGGTTATTATTTTATTTGGGTGAAAGTTTATTTCTCAAAAGAGTGTCACTGATCAGGCTGTATGGCATGATGTTCATCTCAGCCTAGCTGAGCTGGTCAGACAGACCTTGCAATATTTATTTCCTTGAGACAATGACCCCAACCACTGGCATAATGACTCTAAGGAAAGGGAAATACCTCATCAGCCTAACTAGAGTCTCAGATTTAAAGCTGCACAGTAGGTGGCAAACTAAATGAAATGTTCAGATTCATCCATTTGTTTCCAACTGCACAGAGACATTGAAAGCTATGTTTGTTTTAAGTCCCTAGTTGGGAAGTTGTGAGGGATGCACAGATCCAAAGAAGTTAAGTCTTAGTCCTGGCCTCGAAATTACCATTCAGAGATAGAGCTTTATAGACTTGGAAGTCCTCTTAGTCCTCTTTTTTATTCTTTCTCTTACTATTCATTCTAAATTTGCATCTCCTTTATGCAAATCCTGCTCTGTGATTGTACATCTTCCATAAAAGGAACTTTCTAGTCTCTAGGAAGAAAGTTCTTCCTTTTTTGTTTAAAAAATTATGGCAGATGGAGTAGTTATCAAAGTCTTGCCCAATAATAAATAAATAAACACACTGAAAAAAATAGACATATTAATTAACGGCTTTGAAATTAGATTTCATGTATTTTTCTATTTTCTCTGAACTTGGAAAACTGAGTGAGCAACTGCATAAATGGTCTCTATACATTCATAATATTAATAGCTATCCAAAGGTAGCCCAGCTGGGTCCCAGTGGCTCACACCAATAATTCTAGCTAGTCAGGAGGCTGGGACCTGAAGGATTATAGCTAATAGCTAGCCCTGGGCTAAAAAGTGTGGCATTCTACCTCCAAAATAACCAGCAAAAATCTGGGCTGATGGCATTGCTCAAATGCTAGAGCACTACTTGGACAAGCATAAGACCCTAAGTTCAAATCCAAGTACCATACAAAAAATATGTATTTAACAATATATAAAATAATATATAACATAAAGTAATATATAATAAAAATATATAAACTGTTCAAAAGACTAGAGAGCTATGCTTTGAACATATCATTCCAATGGCCAAATTTAATGAAACAATTCATTGTTCCTCCCTCCCTCCTCGCTCACTCATTTTACTAGAATCTGAACTCAAGGCCTTGCAGTGCTAGGCAGCTCCAAGAGCTTGACCACAGCAACCATAACTCCATTCTTTGGCTTCATTTTTCATATGGGCAGAAAATACAGTGGATTTCTCTCAAGTTTTTCTTTGGGTGGTATGGAATCATAATCCTCCAATCTCCACCACATAAATAGCTGAGATGCTAGGCCTATACAATCACCCCTTTTCCTTTCTTTCCCAATACATAAATGACTAAATCATGAAAATCTTCATTTATTGTTTCATGTTTATTAAACCATTAGGTATGATCACCATTTGGGGTTTTTTTGTCATTTATCTAATTTTTCTTCCTTTCATTTTTCTTGAAAAATAGTATAGTATTTTCCTGAACATATAAAATTTTAATCATGACTTGTCATGAAGAATATTTTTCAAGTGACATTCTTAGAACACATAAGTTTCCTATCTTTAATTGAGCCATCATCGCAAAGTGAAATTTCTAGATAAGAACAAAAGGCATAAAGAAGGAAGATTTTGAATTACATTTTTAAGATGTCTAGCATATTAATTATTAAATCTTTATATTATCACATTTAGTATTATTTTCATTTCCACCATTTCCTCCAGTGTAAGTCCCCATTTGATTAACTTCCTACTGAATTTAATTTCCATCTTTCTTACTCCTTTCCTTGTATAATTTTTTGCAACCAGGTTTCCTCTGTAGGTCTCTGTACCATTAATTTGTTTAGGTTAACAGTGAAGTTACCAACGAGTTTCTCTTTCAGGATTCTCTCTAAACCATAGCCAAGCATACGTTTAAATAATCAAGGTATTTGAGCTTTCTATTGTATATATTTGTTCCTAGGTAAGAATGAACTGTCACCTCTAATTTATCTAAGTATTTCCTTATTTCTATATGTGAGTAACCCAAGTATTTTAGTTGCATGCTTTTCTATTCTGTTTCCTCGCATAGGACTAAAGTAAGTGATACTCCTGTCTTTTGATATTCAAGGGAAATCAAGTATAGCACTACTCCATTGCCAGAACACCAAAACCCACCTGCTCATATCCCCTGACAGAGAGTGGCAAGAATTTGTATATCAACGATGTGCATCTTCCCATACACATTAAACAGTATCTAGATCATTTATAATACCTAATGTTCTATATGTGCTATGAAGTAGTTGCGTGACTGTATTGTCTAGGGAATATGGAAAGTAAGGAGTCTGACATTTTCAGAATATTTTGTCGAGTATTTTCAGTCTTTAATTGGCTGAATGCAAGAAACATGTAGATAAGAAAACCGACTGTGTCTTGCCACTGAATTCCAGAATGACAGAAAAAAGGAGCCCATGAGCTCGAGAGTCTTATTTTCCTCTTCAGGCATTCCTGACACGCTCTTCAGCCAGCTGTAATATATTCTTACTTAATTCACAGATTTATTTTGACCCTTCTCCAAGGTTAGATGTAATATAAGATCTCAACATTGCAGCAATTGCAGTATCCTAGAGAAGATTATTTGTGATAAATGAAAGCTAAGCAGGGGTCACTAGAACTCACAACAGAACAAAACATATCATCTTTCCTGTCAAAACGAAGGGAAAAAAATATCCCTTGGTTAAGTTACATAACTAAATCTCCAGTTGTTAAATATCCCTTAGCCTAGGATATTTTAAAAGTGTATTTAAACCATTACAATGACTTCAACAAATGTTCACTCAAAATGCAGGCAGTCTCTGAAAACTTCACATCTCGTGTATGCTTCATTCTCCTCCTCGCCCACATCCCCAGCCTGCAGCATTGTTCGGCTCTAGCAGATTATAATAATGTTATTTTTGTACTTGCCTTCTGTGTTTTGCCATCTGATTCAATCAATGGGTGTGTGAAGCCATTACTTTCAACCCACTGAGGCAGACAGGCAACCATTGTTCTTCACTGCTGTTGTAGAAAACAGCTCCATGGCAAGAGCTGAGCACCGCAAGTGGCCTCTCATCATCTCTGTGTTCCTCCGTCTCATAGAAGGCCCAAAGCCCTTCATCCTTAAAGAAGAAAACAAGAGAGAAGAGGCACCCCTCTTCTGCAAGTCCTGGGAAATTATAGGGAGAAGTTCCCACAAGACTACCCTCACTTCTGACACCAGCCATCCTGGTGTTCAACCGTTTGCTGTAAGGCCTCCTGGAAATCACAAACGGCCATTGTCTTACCATCCAATAAGGGGAAAAGCACAATGGATGGTATCTGGGGAAATACCAAAGTGCAGTTTTCATTGTCCTCCGCCTACTGGTGACAGAATGCGTCAATTTTCTGGCCCTAACATGTGATGGTGAACACAGACTTGCGAACCATTAGCTAACCTAAGCACTAGGACTGACAGTACTTGTTGAGATACCATCATGCAGGAGTGATTGGTTGTGACTGCCCATTGGTTGATTTCAGGATTTAACTCAGGCCCTCTGAAAGTCACCCAAAACCTTACTCAGTCCTACTGATTGTACAAGATCCCAAATTTAAGATCAGGTGAGTGTGCTCAGTTTCCTCTTTATGAATTCCACTTTATGAATTATGAATTGTTAGGCTATCAGGTGACATACATCTTTAGGGAAAAATTATTCCTTCAGAAATGACATTCCAAGGATTTAGAAAACATCCCAGAAGTTGAAGTCCAAGGGCAGAGCCCCAGGCAAAACTAATTTCTTTGCTACTTATCTTCAATTTAACTTAAAACTTAGCTTAGCATTCAGCTGTGTGGTACATATTCCCATTTTCACTATAATCATGGCATTGCCATTTTAAAGGGCAGGGTATTTCTTTATTTTTTGTGTGTGCCATACTGGGGCTTGAACTCAGGGCCTGGGTGCTATCCCTGGGCTTTTTTTTTTTCCTCAAAGCTAGTGTTTCACCACTTGACCACAGCTCTAGTTTTGGCAATTTTGGTGATTAATTGGAGATAAGAGTCTCACAGACTTTCCTGACCCGGCTGGCTTCGAACTATAATCCTCAGATCTCAGCCACTTGAGAGCTAAGATTACAGGCATAAGCCAACAGGGCCCACTGAATATTTCTTACTAAACCAGTTACAAAAGCTAGTTTGTGTGAGAGCATGGAGAGGTGAGGGAAAGACCCGAGTAGGTATGAAATACAGTGTGAAACCTGTTGAGAAACAGGACTTTAGAATTGTATTTTGTGTAACACAGCAGGAACACTTGAACCCACAGGCAACAACAAAGAAATAGCTACCCCCAACTTTCAGCACTGACCTGAGAGAGGACAGCCATAGCCAGTTCTGAACCTCAAACTGAAAACCACATGAAATGAAGCCTGCAGAGCACATTCCCCAAGAAAACTCAACCCCGCCCTTCCCAGCCAAATCCATCCACCCATCCACTGACTACCAAATCCCTTTCGCTACTTCATTTCATGACCTCTGAGGTCAAGTGGTAACTATGTTAGACCAAGAGGACATGTTAATTTTTCTGGCCGTAGGCGTGTTTTCTGAGAGATGCAATAGTTCAAGGTAAAAGAAGAGAAGGTAGGAATTATAAAAGCTTTAATAAAGAAAGATAAGGCAGGAATCCCAAAGCACACTCAGCCTCCTCAGGTGCATATTTTGTCCCAAGATAGGGAACTTAGGATGCACTGCAAGCTCTGTTGATCCCCACACACTCATGCTGTGCAGCAGGACCGTTCCGCATTGCAGGCAAACATCTGGGCTGCCTTTGTGGCCTAGTTAAGTACAAGTTGTGACTCTGGAACCTCAATGATATTTCTTGGGTCTCCCTCATATGGCGATGTGAGCTGAAATGGGTCGACATACTGGAAAGCACCTTGTTAAATGTGATTTTTTTCTACTATTATATAAATGTGTTATTACTGGTTAGGAAGATTGGAAAAGCAGCTATAGTTTTGTCTGTAAAATGTAAATTATATATTATGTTATATACATGTACAGAACCTTATATGTATGATATATAACATACCTATGTATGATATATATATACATATATATATTTAGGAAGGCTCCAGATAAATAGTAATGCTTCAAACTAGTACTATTTTAAGGACTTTCTAGTTATAGGAATTTGGTTGAGGGAGCAATGCCAAAATTTAAATTCGGGACCTTACACTTGCTTGGCTTGCTGGCTTGGTTGGTGCTCTACCATTTGGGCCACACTTCAAGGCCAGTTTTTTGCTAGTTATTCAAGAAATAGTGTCTTGTGGATTTTTCTACCTGAATTGGCCTTGATCTATATCTCCCAGAATCAGGTCGTACATAGCCTCTCCCAAGTTGCTAGGATTACAAGCAAGAGTCACCAGTGCCCATATAAATTTGAATACCCAAGAGTCTACATTCTGTATGGGCCACCATACATGTAACCCACTGAACGTTATGGAAAACCATACAAAGAATGAACATGATATGTAATTATATAACACAGCATTTCTCAAACACAGGTACACTCAGTAACTTCATTTCAGGTACTATTTCCTAAACTGCAACAGAAGCAGTGATCCCGAGAATAAACACTGGGAGACACGATAATTTAAACAGATGACTGATGTTAAAAGCGTACAATAATGCATCATGTCCTGCACAATCAGCACTTCATTTTGCTTGACTACTATGGGATCCAGAGATGCACCTGTGATGCGCCTAATCTACAAAGCTAAATCTGTAACTTCAATATCAGGAGTCTGTCAGGTCTTTTATAACTCATAAGAATGCAAGATTCCACGCTGGGCTATCTTCCATTTTCTTTTTCTTTTTTTTTTTTTTTTTTTTGTCGGTCATGGGGCTTGAACTCTCAGCCTGGGTGCTGTCCCTGAGCTCTTCAGCTCAAGGCAAGCACTCTACCACTTGAGCCATAGTGCCACTTCCATCTTTCCCATTTTCTACTGTCCCTCTCTCAGAAAATGCATGAGTAAATCACATTCAAACTATGCCATCCTCAGGTTCACTAGGTGCCTAGGTCCATCCTGTCTGAAGAATGCCACCAGCGTGGCCTGCCTCCAGGAACTTCCTTCTGTTTCCCATATCAGCATTCCAATGCCAGACACTCAAAAGCAGAGAATCTTGGATGAAAATTTATTTATTTTTTACTCAAGATAAAATGTTCTAATCAATTAGTGGATTTTGGAGAGACTGAGGAGAATGCTGGAAGGACTGATGCTGATCAAGATGTATTATACTCATAATTGGACATATTGAATTGAAATCCCTTTATACAACTACTTAAAATAATAAAAAGAAATAAAAATGCCTAATCAATTCAGAGGTTTAAATGACTAATTATCATATTTGTCATTTCTACCACTGACCAGCTTAAACTCCAATAGAGAGGAGGGGAAAGTTTCATTCCATTTAGCATTGTTACTAGCTAGAATTAGTGGCTTCAAAAAAAAATAAAACCTCAAGACTTTAAGTTGTTCATTCAAACCAGATAATGCTAATACCTTTCAAACACACTGTATCCAGAAACAAATAAGCTTGAATTAAAATCTCAGAACATACACACACATACTCCATACTTCAAGCTCAAATTACAAGGAAGAAGTCAGACTGGCTATCTAAAAAAATTAGTGTATGTAAAATATTCATCTGCGCAATGAACTATTCTCCTATTTCATTTCTACCAAGGATATCTTCTTTTATATCATGTATATCATGTTCTTTTTTTAAAAAAAAGACATTTAAACTCTAGTGAATAAACCAAATGGTATATTTCAAAAACTTACTTTGTACCCAAGAGACTAAAAGAAGGATATCTTCTTTTATATCATGTATATCATGTTCTTTTTTTTAAAAAAAAAAAAGACATTTAAACTCTAGTTAATAAACCAAATGGTATATTTCAAAAACTTACTTTGTACCCAAGAGACTAAAAGAAGTTTCATTTTTTAAAAAATCTTATTGGCTGTAAACAACAATATAGAAGAAATATTCCAAGATCTGACCAGTTTCATTTCCTTTGGCATTTTAATGTCTTTGCCTTAAATTGTAGCTTCATCAATGATATACACATTTATATACAAAATATGACATCTTACAATCTTCAATGGCATTACATGTCCAAAGAGTTGGAGCCAATTGTATTTACCATGGCAAGAATGCATACTACGATATTAACATTCAATCTTCTTTACCAAAACTCCCCACTGCAACCTGGCTTTTGTGTCACTCTGAAGGTGTGTCTTGGAATTCTACTCATCATATAAAAATCATTCTTTTCTTGTTTCCGTATTGAGAGTGTAGGTTTTTCAACAGCAGAACAACCTATGTATTTCAGACGTGCTAAGAAGTCACTGGAATATGTATGTGCAGTGAGTAAAACTGAAGGCAGCAATTTATCTCATGCTTTTATGATAATTTTGTTTCCTAGACACACACCAGGTTTAAACACTCAAAATAGCATGTAAATCTTTTTATAACTCTTTCAGGGAAATGATGCCATTAACATCTTTCACAAACACAGAAATTCTCCCAGGCAAATTATATCAACTGTGTATTTTTCTTGCACAAGCATATTCTTCCATTTTAAAGAACCACCACTGCACTGTGGATAAAAGATGAACTTGGGTATCAGCATTATTTCAGGAATATACTTCACACCTCTATACAGAGTACATTGCTGTGGCTTTGTGTCAGGTACCTCTCTTCATTGTGAGAAAATTAACTTAAAGAAGGAAAGATTTATTAACACATAGTTCCAGAGATTTCAGTCCATGGTTCATTGGCATCGCAAGTGCTGGTTCTTTGGTGAAATAGGTAAAGTAAAATTGCTCTCCTCATGGGATCCAGGAACCAGAAAGAGATAGGTGTTCGAGGGACAAGATACAGCCTTCAAAAGCATTTCCACAGTATCCAACTTCCTCCAACAACTTCTTCCTCCCTCCTCCACCTCCTCCAGCTCATTGAGCTATGAACTCATCAATGCCACACTTTCATGTCCCAACCACTTTTCCATAATACTACCAGCTACCACCAACCCAGCAGCTCAAAAAACAAGACATGTGAGCTTTGGGGAATATGGTTTGTTTCCTACAAAATTCACATGGAAGTGTAATTCTTACTATGAGATACTATAAGGTAGGAACTGCTGGGACTTTGGACTGATGGATGTATTGGCCTATTCATGTAAGTACTACATGAATAGACCTGATGGATTAATGGCTCATCTCAAGATTGAGTCAACCAGGTAGGTTTGGTCTCTCACATGTTTATCTATGGTGATGTGGTACCCTGTGCCCCACCAGATTCTGTCAGCAAAAAGTTCATCATCAAGTATGGCTCCTCCACCTTGGACTAGAACTATGAGCCAAAATAACCTTCTCTTTATTATTTATCCAGTCTCTCATAGTGTAGTCTTAGCAACAGAAAGTGGGCTAAGACATGTATCATCCATAAATGAGGATTGTTTAAACCTAACAGAATTATTGTGAATTCTAAATAAGCCAACATGTGTAAAGCACTTTAGGATGGCTCCTGGTGTATAGAAAGCTTGATCTGCAAGTCAGCTGTAATTGCTGTTATTATCCACTGCCACATGTTCTAGTGCATCATGAATTACACCATGCAAAATCAAATAACCCTGGATAGTCCTGAGTCACTCCCTTCTAACACTGTCGTATTTGAAAATAGCAAGTGCTTTTCATGCAATCTCTTGCAACAGCTTCTAGGACTGCTAACAATTGTCATGCAATGCATACCTTAGTAGATATATTAGCAACCACACTTCTAAAGCTTCTGTTTTCAATCCATGTCAGGATATCTGTCTTTGTGTCCATCCATTCTTCAATCATCTTTTCCCCATTCCTCTCCTTATGACCATAGATTTTGTCAAAATATATAAAGCAGAATGTAGTTACCTTAATATGGAATTTCTAGGAATTTGCTGAAGGCTTGGGGCTCAGATAAAATGCACCTTTGAATGACGAAGTAACACTAAATATTTAACTAGTATATACTGTGGATGCATGCTAAGATCTCATATCAACTGGCCTCCACTATAACCTGCATTCCATTGTATAATATCTCCTGGCAATGCTCACTTAGGTTTGAAGATTATTAAGTGTCCTCAATTAATTATTTTTGCATTTTTCCAATTTAAGTTGGTTGCTTTCTCACACTCATTTCGTAATTCAATTAAAATAAGCCATCAAGTTTTCTTAGCATAATTTGCTCTTTATAAACCCCCTGCCATTTTCTCCTTGTTTTCATTGTTGCAACAGGCCAACTGCTGAAATAAAACAGTAGATAAATACTAAATGTTTTCATACTTTCCAATCGTGGTTTGCCAGTGTTGCTGGAACAAAGTACCACAAACTGAGTGACATAAAAGGAACAAAAATGTGTCATCTCCCAGTTTTGCTAAGTAGAGCTCAGAGACCTAGATGTCAGCACAGTTGGTCCCTTCTGAATGAAAATCCTTCCATGCTTGTCACCTTGCTCCTGCTGCTTTACCTCCAACCTCGGGTCTCCTTTGGTTTGTTGATGCATCGTTCTCCCTGTACATTGGCCTCTGTTTTCAAATTTTCCCTTGTCATAAGGACATCCAGTCTTAGTAGATTCAGGGTACACCTGATTTCAGTATGAAATTACATTTCTTAACTAATTACATTTGCACTAACTCTATATCCAAATAACATCATTTCCTCAGGTACTTGGAGTATGGACATCAAAATATTAATTTGGGAATGGAGACACACAATCCAACCTATAATACTTTTCAAACAAAAATAACTTTATGAAAACATCAAGACAACAAAAATCCTGTGGCCCAGATGCTTATCTAAACAGCAAAGAAGAATCATACAGGGGCTGGGAAGGTGGCTCAGTAGTAGAGCGCTTGCCTTGCATGCCTGAGGCCCTGGGTTCGATTCCTCAGCACCACATAAGCAAAAAGAAAAAAGCCAGAAGTGGCGCTGTGGCTCAAGTGGTAGAGCGCTAGCCTTGAGCTGAAGAGCTGAGGGACAGTGCCCAGGCCCAGAGTTCAGGCCCCACAACCGGACCCCCAAAAAAAAGAATCATACAGCCATTTGATTCCTTGGCAGGAGGAACCTACCCAAGAGTTGAAATCTTACCTGTGACCCAACATCACACTCAACAGTCCAACAAACATGGAAATATAAACAGGAATCAGGAGCCTTTCCTCTCACTTTGAGCTCTCCTCCATGATGCTTGGAGAATTTCTCAGCCAACTGAAGTTTTCCAGATGATTCATGTATTATCTCACAGAACTCTCACAAACAACAAAATGGCATCTGTATTGGGTTTGAGGTGAAGCTTACAGACTCTGAAGCTTAAGTTATATATATGTATAAGAGTATGGGTACAGATGGGCATGTAATATGGGTAGGTAAAAAAGGAAATAACACACACATATGTACATCCATGCTCCCCTGGTCTCTAAACTGTTGGTTCTAGAAGGCATTTGTATGGCTCAGTTGGGTATAAAAGTTGGGCAAGCACAAGTACACATATCTGAGTCTTAAAAGGATTAATGATTTCCTGCACATAAAATGTTGAACATAGTGTCTGGTATATAATAGGTGTTTCAATAAAGCTTTCTGTGTGTGTGTATGTGTGCCAGTCCTAGTACTTGAATTCAGATCCTTGGCACTGTCCCTAGGCTTCGTTGCTCAAGGCTAGAGTTCTACCACTTGAGCCATGGCTCCATTGTCAGCTACTTTTGGTGGTTAATTGTAGATAGGAGTCCCATGGACTTTCCTTCCAGGTCTGGCTTTGAACCACAATCCTCAGCCTCCTGAGTAGCTAGAATTACAAGCATGAGCCACAAGCACCTGGATAGTTCTTTTTTGTTTTTTGTTTTTATGTTAACATTAAGGCTAGCAAAGCACTCTGAAATAAGGATATTTGTGGATTCTTCCATGAAAGTGAGAAGTAGAGTATGGAATGGGGCTGTTATTAAGTGCTCAGGAAGAGCAACTACAGGATTGTCTGTTCAGAGAACTAAGTGAATGAGTGGACAGGCCATAGAATCCTATCACTCATGACTACCTTTACTCAGGGGCCCACAAACAGCTGTTTTGGCTACATACATACATACACACACACACACACACACACATACACACACACACAAGAACTGCTGCCCACCTAATTTTTATAAATCACATATCATTAATGAATCTAGATTCATTTGTATCTCTATTGCAAAAAAGAGAACAACAAATTTTCATTTTTATAACAGTTGTCTTTCCTTGTATTAATTTTTTTAACAACTTAAAAGTTACACTATTCTCTCTACCAAACTTCATATTATTGTTTCTGTTGATCTTAAGTACTAGTGGTGTTTTTATGGGGGGGGGAGTTTGTCAGTTGTGGGGCTTGAACTCTGGGCCTGGGCGCTGTCCTTGAGCTGCAAATGCTCTACCACTTGACCTAAAGCACCACTTCCAGTTTTCTGGTGGTTTACTGGAGATAAAAGTCTCATGGACTTTCCTGCCCAGGCTGGTTTTTAGCCGTGATCCTCAGATCTCAGCCTCCTGAGTAGCTAGGATTACAGGCGTGAGCCACCAGCACCAGGAAAATTAGTGGTATTCCAAGATTCACCTTTCAAAGGGGCATTGCAATGACCCACTTCTTCTAACCCAGTCCCCCTTTCCGTAGTCCTGCCCACTTCTGGTTACTACTCTGTGCTTCTGGGGCTGCCACGAGATGAAGAGCTTTCATCCACAGGCCCTTCTTCTATCATGTCCTGCCTTGCTTCAGAAACCCATACAAATCTTTGTTCCTAGTAAAAAAAAATAATGTTTTAAAGGAAAGCTTTCCTCAGCTCGTGGTATGTGAAAGGCGGACCTTCACATGTTTCTTTAAACACAGAATTCTTCTCCATGACACCAACTGTAAGCTGTGCTGTAATCATTTATTTCCTGGCTTCTATTTCCCACCACACTAAGAAGAACCTATTTGTTTTAGTATCTTGAGGGTCTATCACACAACCTGATATATAAATATTTACTAACTAGAAGACTGACTTAAATGAAGGAATATAGAAATATGAGAAAGAAGCAGCCCTCAGAAACTTAACAATCAATCATTAGGCACAGTATCATTTAATTTGACTTCTGACTAAAGAAAAAGAAGACAGAGTATGTGATGAGAGGAAAAGGTGTGATTTTGTCTGTGGTATTAATCAGTTAATGAAACTCCAAGTTTTTCTTTCTGAATTCATAAAATTTAAAAAAAAGAGAGAAAAATTTCTTACTAGCTATCTAGCCTGATTTGCATGTGTTCAAATCTTCAAAGTATTCCTTTTGATTCTTTTAATCAATAGCTATTTTAGAAAAAAGCTCTTCATTACTTCCTAATTGTCCAGATTCATTTTCTTCATTTTTCCTTATTAGAGTCAGATTTTTCAAATGAGTTAAGTAGATCAGCAATTTCAGAATCATTATTGACTTTAAGCATTTTCTTCAGCTATTCACATGTCCCTGTTCTCTCTAAGACTATAGTCTTTTCTCCCTTTTTAAAAGGCCATCTGCTTTCAGAAGTTCTCTTTTCCATACATCTCAAAGTCAATTTTATCCTATCTGTGCAATACATGTGTAGAGGAATTCTAATCGTATATACTTTATCCTGGATTTGGAATAAAGATGAAATGATTTCCTATTATGATAACATATCAAAACCATATATATAGCTAGGTACTGGTGGCTCTCACATGTAATCCTAGCTACTCAGGAGGCTGACATCCAGAGGATCAGAGTTCAAAGTCAGATGAGGCAGAAAAGTCTATAAAATTATATTTCCAAAGTAGCCAGCAAAAAAGCAGGATGGGAGGCATGGCTTAAAGAAAGAAACACCAGTCTAGCAAGCAAGCTGAGCAAGCATAAGGCCCTGACTTCAAACCCCTAATATAAGTAAATAAATACAACTCACAAAGATTTTAATTCCTTTTAATCAAATAAATTGAAGAGTTATTACTACCATATAAAAAATCCTTACAAATAATTTAAAGATATTTTGATAATTAAGAATATAAAAATTAAAAATAACCTGCTGGTGGCTCTTGCCTATAGTCCTAGCTCCTGTAGAGGCTGAGCTCTGAGAACTAAGGCTTGAAAATAGCCCAGACAGAAACATCTGTGAGGTCTTTCTCCAGTTAATCAGAGAAAAGACAGAAGTAGAGGTGTGGTTCAAGTGGTAGAGTACTGACTGTGAGCAATAAAGCCAAGAAAAATGTAAGGCCCCGAGTTCAAGCCCCAGAACAAGTGCTTTCATGCATGTGTATGTGCACAAACATGCACATACTCACACATACACACACACACACACACACTCACACACACACACACACACACACACACACACACAGAAGGGGAGGGAATGGGAGGGGAGCGGAAGGGAAGGGAAGGGAAGGGAAGGGAAAAAATTTAAAAACATATACATTGGCTGCAACAATCCCATGGCTGGGAATATGACTCGGAAAACTGCAAACATCCTATTGTTCATTGGTAAATGATGAGATGAGAAACAGTAGTACCCTGAGATCCTAAGGTATTAGGCAGCTGCTTATAGAAAGCTACAGTAGACAAGAGAAAGATTTGAAATTTCCTTAACTTTTTATAGTTTGGTATTATTTATGTATTTTGGAACACAGCATTAAAATTGTTTTTTATTGGGAAACACATGTATATAATATATATTATATATGGAACAAAAAGACAAAAATAGGGGAATAGTATCAAAATAGGATCAATCAGGTCAAGGATTACATGTTCACAAATCAGAACAAAACTCCAGTGACAAGGTAAATAGCAGCTCAAAGGCTGTATTGTTAGATTGTAGACAATCTGCTTAGTAGGTTATGTACTCTCTCAACTATACTCTTGAAAGATCAGCTTTTGCTGAAATCATATTAATTTCTTTGGTGTAGAAAGTTGCTAAGAATTAGAATGGGCTGGAAAGGTGGCTTAATGGTAGAGTACTTGCCTTGCATGCATGAGGACCTGGGTTTGATTCCTCAGCACCACATAAGCAAAAAGAAAAAAACCGGAAGTGGCGCTGTGGCTCAAGTGGTAGAGCGCTAGCCTTGAGCTGAAGAGCTGAGGGACAGCGCCCAGGCCCAGAGTTCAGCCCCCATGATCAGACCCCCCTCCCACCAAAAAAAAAAGAATTAGAATAATCAAAATAGCCAAGCACTGATGTAGAAAAGGAAGGATAAATTACCCTAGGTAGCACTCCTTAACACTACCATTGCATATGTCTTCCTAATTACCTTTCTCTTCCTGGCTGGGATATGTTGCAAGATTTACCAAAACAAATGCATTTGTAAAGTGGTCATTAATTTTTGTAATTCTTGATGAAACAATGACACCTGTAATTGTACATCACAATTACTGATCAAGATAAGAAAACAAGCATTGCACATGTATATGAAATAATTTGTCTAGAGGCAAATAATTTATCATGGATCAATGTGTGGTTTCCATGACAGCTTTAAAATCATAGGAAAAAATGAAGATATATCTTGGAGCTCAAAATACCTACTGATCTATTTCAAAAGCAGTGTTCCATAGTCAAATAATGAATTGGGATTATAAGTCTGCTTATATTTTAATTTGCAATCTGAGTTTAGAAAGGTATAAGACAAGCAACTCAGGAAAGAGCATCTGGGGTTAACTGATAATAAGAATTACTCTGAAGTGGTCCACAGAAAAGATGAGCCTAAATTTTCTTTCAAGGACACTGACAAAGGCCTGGGAAATGAATACAAGAAAAAAAATGAGCCACAGGAGACAATGAATGCAATATTTTCATGAACTTTGTGCATATATATCTCCAACTCCAGTAAGCTAGGTTTCACTTGCTTTTCCTTGTTCTGAAAGACACATTCTCTGGAGGAGAATCAGAAGATTAAGCCAAAAGCAATCCTTTGGAAATAACCCCTCTCATAGTGGATTCAGGAAAGCTTAAGGCAATGGCCATTCCAAATACTTCCCACATCGAAAACATCTTAAATGCACCTGTCTGACATTGACAGTTGAAAACCAGGTTGCCACGTGTTGTGACTTTGAGAAACATTTAAGATATGATACTTTTGTGGGTTTACTTCAATAAACAGCATGAAACCATCATCAGCAAACACCACAATTCATGTTAATGCATTTTGCTTATTCACAAAGCACAGAGACTTCCTAGGAGAATAATGTACCAGCGATTTCAATCCATGGCCCACTAAGAGATTTCACATCTAGGGTCAGATTGGCGTTTTCTTATTCCGCTGTTCTTTCCTTTACCACTATTTGGCACTTACTGTTACCCTTTGAATTCTTAGGTTCAATAATTAAAACTAAACTACAAAGCCCGTTTCGTGATGCTTGTTACTTGGTAGGTTGTAGATTTCTGCTTAGTGGCTCGTTTTAAATGATCGGCAATCCCCAGAGAGCTAACCCTACCATTTGTCTGCATCAACAAAATGGTCTGGTCCCTCAGAGCAGAGCAGACAGCGCCAAATGATAATGAAAGGATCCTACTGAAGAACTCACCCTATTGACAGGCGGGCCCATGAAATCCCTCTGAACAGCGGCACTGCTGGCCCTCACCAGCTGAGCACTTCTTTCCATTGAAACGACTCCCCACCACAGGGGTAGCTGAAAGGAGGGTGGGAGAATGGCATTGAGGGGAGGGAAAGAAGAAAAATCAATGTAGGCATCATGTTGCTAATTTAACAGTCATGGAGACATTTCTACAAGCCTCTCCAGAGCAAGGTTCAAGAGCAATGCTGTTACAAATTAAGGCCTTGCTCTCTGAATTCTCTTAGAATTCATTCATATCACCAGGAAGCTTACACAATTACCCCATCTCAGGCCCATCCCAGGCCTGTTGAATCCAAATCTAAAACATGGCTAAGGGTAAGATACCAGGTTTGCCTCTACATTCAAATCTGAGAGGGACTGGTCTAGATAAGTTGCATAAATAAGACGACCGAACCAATCTAGAATGAATACACATTAATACTTAACCAGAGGCAAAGTACTGTGACAGATCTTGCACAGGTAAAGCATATAACAAATTCAGCCCACAATTGTGATATCCCAGGAGTTGTGATGGCATTGTGTCCAGATCTTAACACTCATCTTAAACCAGACAGGTGAGGTGTCCAAGAACTTCTTGTAAAGACACAACGACCCTGGATGTACCAGTCAACACTCTGCCTGCTTGACAGAAGTCTGCAGCAACTTTACTAAGGTATTTCCAGAGCAAAAAGCACATTGGGGGAGGATGTAGGATGCTGGCCCAACTCCTTATGGTGCACAGCAGCAGGAGAGATAAATTGTGCTCCAGTGCTGTGCTGATTGCAACACATCAAAGGGTTTTAAGTGACTTGGAAACAACCGTGAGCACATAATGTAGGCAAAGGAGTTGCTAAACAGAGCCATTTCTCCTTCTGTGAATGAACTGTCTATAAAGCCACTAACTCTGCTACCTGGGTGCTGTCAAATGTTCTCCTGAGGTTCTGAAATGCCCTCAACCAGAGGTTTACAAAAGGACTGCATGCTTCATCTTAAAAAGTAAACTGCCTCTAGAGTTGTGCAATTAATCATGATAAGTACACCTTGAGAAATCCCATTTAGATTTAGTACAGTGATTTCCCCCTGGACTTTTGAATCAACTGCGGATTACAAATTTGATGATATGGGAAAGAAGCAAACAGAAAAGAGAGATGGACGCCAGGGTATAACCTGTCTGGCTTTAAATCAACTGTCTTTTTAAATCAAGAGACAGAATATAAAGCAGCCCTTCCACGGGTCCTAAGCTGTGACCCATCATTAGAAACACTCTGCGGAAGGCTTTTTGTGCATTTTTCCACAGGTCATGTGTGAATATTTAGTCCAAGGCAATGCTCTGAATGCGAAAACCTGGCAGGCATAATACGCAGGAATCCCCACACCAAGCAAAACCATTGCTTCTAGTGAGAGAGTCTGAAGGGAAGAATAACAACTTACAGTGCAGACAGCCACATTCATCATCCCACCGGCTCCAGCCAGGACAGCACCTGTAGACCGTCTGCAGCTGTATGCTGTGCACCTGTCTGTATGTGGTGTAGTACCAAGTCCTGAGAAACACAGGGATCTGAATCAGGAAAGGGTAACATTCCTCTTACGGCAGTTCTTCTCATTGCTTCTAAAAACATAGTACTGTCTGAAGGGTCACTCAGGAGATCAAGAAAGAAAGACAAAATGGAGACAAGGCTATCCTAAAGGGCAGCAAGTGTCACTGATGTGAAAGGCTCCTCATAGACTGTCTCCACCCCAGCTTACAATCTTAACCAGTGTGCTGTCATTCTGAAAGGGGCCAACAGTTTTTTCTTGGAGGTGGAATACAAAATTACCAGGTTCTAAAAATGACATATAGCCTGATAAGTACACAGTACATAAACAGATCAACATATGTGTGCCATGCCAAAATTTCACAGTGAAGAGAAGTTGTTCAGGAAATTAAAGACCAAAAGAAAAAAAAAAAAAGTTACCAAATATTGGCTTTCCACATCAGTGCCATTTTTATCCTTTTTCCCAGAAGTGCTAAAACATTCTCTTCTATTTGTATATCTCTCTTCATATCCCAGCCAATCCCATCAATTCAATTTTCATTTCCCCTCTGTGTGTATGTATATTGTTCTTTCTCATCTTTTAGAAACAAGAGCTCCAGCTGGGTGCTGGTGGCTCACACCTGTAATCCTAGTTACTCAGGAGGCTGAGAACGGAGGATCAAGGTTCAAAGCTAGACCAGTCAGGTAAAATCCATGAGATTCTTATCTCCAACTAAACACCAAAACACCAGAAATGAGGCTGTGGTTCAAGTGGTAGAGCACCAGCTTTGAGTGAAAAAGCTAAAGGACAGTGCCCAGGCCCTGAATTCAAGCCCCAGTACTGCCACAAAACAAAAACAAAAACAAAGAACAAAACAACACTACCACCACTGACAACAACAACAATAAAAAGGCAGAGCTTTTTAGCACATCACTGCTTAAAACTTTTAATTATTCGCCATCTTGTAATATAGCCGAATGTTTTTCATGTGTATCTCTCCAATTGGGACACAAATGTAAGTTTGTATGCTTTCATATGAACAGAAAGTCTATAAGTTTGACAAAGATTCTAAGCATGTTTCAAACTGGCTGTCACTACAAGCAGGTGTTATGCACAAAATGCATTACTTAGTGTGACTAGTAAGCTCTTTTGGATAAAAAATACAAAACCTGTTTTACTTATTCATACTTGTTTTCTTCTCAATTTTGAATACCTATCATATCTTTCTTTCCTTGCTTCAGATTAATACTGACAATGATTAACTCCTGCAGGGGTTATACATAAATCTAAATTAAAAAATATTCAGAAACAAGTATCCTAATGAATAAATCACATACCCATAAGTATGGTTTTCATTCTGATTTCTTTTAAAATAAGCTTTCTTGCCATTGCATTATACCAATACATACTGAGAATACACTGCATACCAAGCATTGTACAAAATGTGTTAAATATGTTTTCAGCTTATCTCCATAATATCTATGTACGGAATTGTTTTTCCAACTTTATAGATAGACTGAGGCACAGAAAAAGGTAGAAATTGTGTCTAAGGCCACACAGCTATTAAGAACCAGAGAAAAAAAATTTCAGATTTAAATCTCATTTAAGTACCCTGAATTTAGACCAAGAATCTGAAGGATAACTTCCCCTCCCCCATATACACACAACCACACAGAAAGTATGTATGTATCTATATAAATATCTGAAATTATAAATTCAGTCTGGCAATGTTTCATCTAGTTCTCTTTAGTGACTGTTATATACAAAAGCAAACAGTTATTTATAAACATTCCAATGTTTCCATCAGCCGTAATACTTATTAACAAGAAATCCTTCATTAACTTAAAAGAACACTTTGTTCTAAGGTTAGGGGTGCCCTGAATTTAGATCTATTTGATTCCTTTAAATAACACTCAACCCATCAGCAACTATCTGTATCAAGAGGTTCTTAGATGTTTTGTCAAACTATTTTAAAACTTTGAAAAAAGGAAAAAGCCTGGACCCGCAGAAAGCATTGTGGACACTTGCTTTTCTGCTCTCTTCCCAGCCTGCTGAGTTAATCCTAATTCAAAGGCCATAATAAAGTTAAAGCAGCTCTAGGTTTCAAAGTGTAACAACGGGGCCAAAGGTAGGTCAGGCATTAGTTCACAACTGTAGATACCCCGGATCTAAGACCTGCTAAATTTAGCACACCAACACAATATTCCTTGTTTCTGTCCATGTTCTGATCTTGAGCTTACAATGCTATCTCATGCCAGCAGGTAAAATTAGTGGCATCTTACCCATAATACTCCCACATACGTGAGAACTATAAGTCACCCCAGACCCCATCCCTGAAGGGAAAAGCATCATCCTGAATCATCCCAGGGGGGCAGGCTGTATCCCCTTTATTTGTGATGTAAGAATTCTTTCCTAAAATGCATTAGGTAACATATTTTAGGAGCAGGGAGGCTTCTGATTTTGATTTTTAATAACCTAAAGGCAGAAAGCATCGTTACCTCCTTTCGTAGCCAGCACACCAGCTGGGGCACCGGCAACCTGGTTTCCAGCATTTGACGATGTGTGTAAAGGCTTACACGCATGGGTGTGCAAGTCGCACTACTGTCAGCTCTTGTTCTTCGCAAACATTTGGCCTAGAAAATAAAAAAAAGAGCAGTGGTGTCATAGATATATGTCTGTTTTCTATAAAAATATGAATGATTTATTTCTTCATTTTCTACAAAATGTTTGCAATCATGACTACTACAGAATGTGAAAGAGAAGAATGCAAGTAATACTTGTAGACATTCTAGATGTAATACACGTATGGGTAGTTATTACATAAAAAATATTAAAAAATAAAATATTTTGTAACTATCAGCATCAGGAAGAGGAAAAATCAGAATAAAGACCAGGAAAATCTAAATCTAAATCAGATTTCCCACACGGTTAGAAAACAAGCTGCAAACTAAATTCTGAGTTCTTTGATAATTAAATTTCTTTTTGATCAGAATGTTGAAGGATGAAAGGGGTGACATTGATAAAGATGCATTGTACTCCTAAATTTGTTTGTTGAATTGCACCTCCTCTGTACAACTACTTAAAGATAATAAAGAAGTATACTTAAAAAATCAGAATGTCACAGTCTCAAGATGCATGAGCAAAAGGGAAGGCATTGAAAGAGATGGGAGAAGGGAAGTCATTGATAAAGATGCATTGTACTCAGAAAGTGACATGTTGATAGCTAAGATATGGAACCAACCCAGATGCCCCGCAGTAGATGAATGGATCAAGAAAATGTGAGATATATATATATATATACATATATATATATATCACATGTGTATATATACACAATGGAATTCTATGCCTCCATCAGAAAGAATATTACCCCATTTGTTAGGAAATGGAAATACTTGGAAAAAATTATGTTAAATGAAGTAAGCCAAGCCCAAAGAAACATAGGTCCTATGATTTCCCTTATTTGCAATAACTAGTACATGTGTAGGACAAGCAGAAAAGGCCAAAAGCTATGTACATATGAACATATAAGATGATGTTAAGCGAAATGAACCCCAAAATAGGGACACAAATATCTTTTTTCTTTCTTGCTATTGCTTCTAACGTATTTATAATGTACCATGTGATTTCTTTGTTGCTTTGTATATTCCTCCCCACAGTATAACCCGTTTTCACTGTATTTGATGTCAGTGCCCTGCATCATGTATATACACTTCTATAATTTGGGGAGGGGAAGGAAAAAAACAAAATGCTGATGTAAGGATACAGGTTGACCCATTGTAACAATGAAATGTACAAAACACTATGTTGAAAATGAAATGTACAAAACAATGAAATGTACAAAACACTATGCTGAAAATGAACTTTTGCTGGGCAGGGGTTGGGGAGTAGTGGAGGTGGGAGGGAAGGGATGGTAGGGGGAAAACAAAGGAGGAAGCAACAATGCTCAATAGGAAATGTGCTCATTACCTTGCTCATGTAACTGTAACCCCCCTGTACAGCATTTTTACAATAAAAAACATACAAAAAATAAAATTGATGGAGAAAAACACACACACAAAAAAAGAAAGTGACATGTTGAAACTCCTCTGTACTATTTAGCTATTTAGAGCTAATAAAAAATTTTAAAAAGGAAACTAATTAATCCAAAGATTAATTGGGGCTGGGAAGGTGGCTCAGTGGTACAGTGCTTGCCTTGCATGCATGAGGCCTTGGGTTCGATTTCTCAGCACTACAGAAGCTAAAAAAGACAAGAGCGCCGTGCCTCAAATGATAGAGCACTAACTAGCCTTGAGCTGAAGAGCTGAGGGGCAGCACCCAGGTCCCGAGTTCAGGCCCCAAGACCAACAAAAACAACAAAAAGAGCTTAATGTTCCCCTAGAAGTTATTTCTTTTTTCTTTAATTTGGCCTTTCTAATATTTTTATGTACATTAGTATCTTTCAGGAGTTGTACAAAGGAGTTGCCATTTAACTAATAGTTTATGAATACAGTGCATCTTGATGAACGCCACCCCTTTCCACATTCTCACCCACCCCTCCTTCCCTGCCCCTCTCTCACTCTTCTTAGTTTTGTAGAATATACACCTGGGATTCTTCACTGCATTCTACCCTTCTCTTCAACTGCCTACCACTTTTCCCTTTTGAGTCCTTGCTTCCTAGTGTTTTAGTTTGCTGAACTTTGATTTTTACCTTTCTAAGGAATTACACTACTTGAGATTTTCTTTGAATTTACCTTATTTCAGTTAATAAAATGGCATACACTTGCATACCATCCAACATATTTATTTATAAGGTTATCATGTAAAGCTAGCTTCTACATAAGGGTAAACATGGGAACTGTGTGTCTCTGTACCACACTTACTTCACTTAAAATAATTTTTCCAGGTCTTTCCATTTCTTTACAAATGATACAACATCTTTCTTTCTAATGGGTGAGTAAAAATCCATTGTGTATAGATACCACATTTTCTTGATCCATTCATCTGTTAGAAATTATTTCCAAACAATATTTTCAGTCTTTATGTTTACTATAATTGAATTTCACATGTAACACTTGTTACACTTGTTCCTACTTGAATATTAATATCCCCTTATTCCGATTTATAGCATATTAGGATGCACTGCTTTTGATTTTTAATTGTGTAGGGCTAGGATGCACTGTTTTTGATTTTTAATTGTGTCTGGCTAGAAGGTAACAATAATCTAGGGTCCCAGAATTAATGCCTTGTAATCTTTTGTAATTGGAAGAATGCTTTTAATGCAGGCAGAGTTTCTAGTGCACATCATTTTGCACTGATGATAGCAGAAATGGTCAAGTGAGTTGGGCCACGCATTCATTCTCATGCATTCGATGTCCCTGACAAGCCATGCACTGACCCCCACTAGGATGTGTAAGATGATTCAGACTCTGCTGTTCCTACCTTCAGGAGGCTCATATCCAGTCTAGCTTAGTCTCCCTATTCACAATCTCAGGAAGTGTACAGGATAGCTTAGCCTTGGGTGCTTATAGTCCACTAGAAATAGAAATAAGCTTCAAGAGTTCTACTCAGCTCCTAAACACCTCTGTGAATTTGTCCAGTGACACAGCAATGATACCATTTTGTCTCCCAGTATGGCCCGCGTTATGTGTCTGCTACATTGCTCTCTGTGGCTCTGGTTCCCTTTGTGGTCACTTCTTTCTCTGGATGTAATTCTCACCATCTGATTTCACTGATAGCCCAATTCTCACCTCCACATACAGTTCTGAAAGGTGAGCATGAGGGCTGTTAACCACACTTAAACTGAATACAGTTCCGGATGAACTGTATTTACACATTTGCATGGGATACTGTAATACTTGAGGTAAATACTATAATAAAATGTTAGGTGTAAAAAGGGTGCCTATTTTGGGCATCCAGTAATAGGGCATCCAGCTTACAGAAACTCTCAGCTTTAAAAAAAAAATTCCATATGAGGACTAGGTAAATTGAGGGAATGGATGGGTTTGGGAGAATGGTGGGGGGGGGGGGTGGGGTGGAGGGAATGGAGGGAATGGACAGAAGGCATGACATCAGCCAAGATACATTGTGCTCATAAACCGACATGCTGAATTGTACAACTACTTAAAGATAATTAAAAATAAATTTAAAAAATAAAGATCCCATGTTAGATCTTGTATGAACTGCCATAAGCATGCCTTGATGCAAGTGTCTGCTTTCTGTGAGCCAATCCGGTCTTACATAGAATGAGCTCACAGCACTTTCAACAGTCTGTTGTCAGTAGTTTAAATGGCTACATATCACCCCAATTTGGACTCTACTTTTCAACCTCTTCTCCATCCATCCATCCACTCACTCATCCATTTTAAAAAAAAAAAAAAAAAGCTATTTATTGTGAAACTCCAAGCATAATGGATTGTGTCAGATGTAGTCTTTCAAATAAGGTTTTGGAGGAGATTGAGTTTTCTTGAGAGGCACATAAAACAGGGACCAGGAGTGATGAAGGGAGACAGAAAAAGAGCTAGTCAGCAAAAGATGCCTTATTGGGCTAGTCAACACTGTGGATAACAACCTTCCAGAAGGTGAGGAAGTCTGGGTTGTTTCTACACTGGTCCTCAGTGATTAGTTGAGAACTGGTCCCTCTACAATCTTTCACACCCAAAGCATAGACAAGAAGTCAGCTTCCAGAAACCAAAGTGAGTCCTTAAGGAGAGAAATAGAGAAGTTGGTACCGGCAGAGTGGAGGAGAGGACGCCTGGATAATGTGATGCTGGAATTTTGAGATCCAAGTTATACAAACAAAAGTACAATCCTTTTCTCTACAGATAATCCAAATAGAAGAGACAGGAGGTCAAAAGCAGCTAAATATATATATACATATGACCATATAAGATGATGTTACACGAAATGAACCCCAAAATAGGGACACAAGTGGTTTTTACTTTCTTGCTATTGTTTTTAATGTATTTATAATGTACTATGTGATTTTTTTGTTTCTTTTGTATGTTCTTCCCCCATAGTATAAACCCTGTTTTCATTGTATTTGATTCTGGTGCCCTGCATCTTGTATATACATTTTTCTAATTTGGGGAGGGAAAGGGAAATAACAAAATGCTAAAATAAGGACACAGGATGACCCATTGTAACAATGAGATGTACAAGACACTATGTTGAAAATGAACTTTACAACTTGGGGGAGGGGGAAGGGAGGAGTTGGGGAGATGGTAGGGAAGGGATGGTAGGGGAAAAACAAAGCAGGAGGGAACAATGCTCAATAGGAAATATACTCACTACCTTACTCATGTAACTGTAACCCCTCTGTACAGTATTTTTACAATAAAAAAAAAACATTTTAAAAAGCAGCTAAGCAGATACAGAAGGTGATGGGTTAAGACGGAAGAACACTAAAAACATAAAGAGTCATACTTAGAGGTATTCATTAGGAGAGGTTTCACTGAAGAGTTGATGTTGGGAAGAATGAGAAGAAGCCAGTGGGTGTCATTATGGGAGAAGAAATGGAATGAGCAACTTGATGTGTGAAGAATTGGAAAGAACACCAAAGTGGCTGAAAGGGTGGGCTGCAGACCTTCCAGGCCAAACAGCTTTGGTTTTATTCTCTGTGCACAGGAGTCAGTGGAGATTTTTATGGCTCTAATTCCTTGGATCGATCTCCTATGTCCAGGATCTGAAGATGGGTCTTTGAAAGTAGCTGTGGCAAGGCTTTCTAAGTCAACTGTGTTAACACCACCTCCATTACCTTCCAAATTCCCACAAGTCTGCAGCTAGGAAAGCGCCTAACCTTGGCAGGAGGACATTTCAAAAAGAATCTGTGTAAACAAGCTTCATTAGAGATTTCCATCTCTCGAAGTCCTAAATGCCACCCTTATTAAGCTGTTCTGTGAACTATTCCCTATAGGGTTCTCCTAGCTACATGCATGACAAACTCTTCTATTAATTTATGCCTATTAATTCACAGCTTACTCTTATCTAAGTTGGTAGAAGAAAGGATTTCCTCCCAACTTACAGAAACCCTGGCCGTTATTGACTTCTAATTAAACTATACAGATGTCAAAGTACGATTGTCTATGTGACGATTCTTCAAAACCTGACTATAAAGCTATCTATTGGCTGAGGGCTTTGGCTCACGTACGTTTATCCTAGCTGCTCAGAAGCTGAGAGCAGGAGAATGTCAGTGTGCCACCAGCTCTGGACATAATTTCTTAATATCCTGTCTCATCCAATAAAAACTGAATGGGGCATCACATACCTGTCATTTCAGCTACACGAGAAAGCATAAATAGGAGGATAGTCAAGTGAACCCAAGTACATGTGAGGCCCTACTGGAAAACTAGCCAAAGCATAAAGGGAGGAGAGTGCAACTTAAATGGCAGAGCACCTAAAAAGTAAAAGGCCCTGAGTTCAACGGCCAACACTGCCAAATAAAAGAGACCCCTTGTTTGGCCTGTGGGGAAATTTGTATAATTGTTTAGAAGTTTTGCATACATTTTTTATTTAATAATATGTATTTTTGTAAGCGTGGCATGAATAGATGAATGCCTGTGTACACAGACACATTTGAGCTTGTACATTTCATTCCCAAGTCTCTATATTTGCTAAATATTTGTCTTTACTGGGGATTTTTATAAAGATGTTTATTTAAATCTCCCACTAGTTAATTTTGAACAGGAATTTATAATTCTGTGAATTCTAGTTCTGTATATATTTGAGGCTAATTTTAGTTCTTTATATATCTGAGGGTATTTCCTTAAGGATATACAAGTTAGTAAGTATTGTATACACTTAATCGTTCTTTCTATCATTTTGTAGTGTTATCACTAAGCAACAATTATGTGTTTTACATTTTCTTTTCTTACCCTAAATTGTATTTATCTGATGTTAAAATTTTTCAACTTGGGGCTGGGAAGGTGGCTCAGTGGTAGAGCGCTTGCCTTGCATGCCTGAGGTCCTGGGTTTGATTCCTCAGCACCACATTAGCAAAAAGAAAAACGCTGGAAGTGGTGCTGTGGCTCAAGTGGTAGCGCGCTAGCCTTGAGCTGAAGAGCTGAGGGACAGCACCGAGGCCCAGAGTTCAGGCCCCACGACCAGACCCAAAAAAAAAAAATTTTTTTTTCGACTAGCTTTTGATTGGCATTTCCTTATCTGGATCTTGTTCATTACATAAATCTTGCTATACCTTCTTTTAACTGTCTACACCTGTATTATAAAATCTTATTAATATATTTTTGAAAGGATATATATACATATATGCTTATGTATGAATAAATATATTTCCATTATACCATTATTTGGTCCGCTTCTAAATTGCAACTCTAATAATCATGATTTCCTTTACATCTCATACTATGTTTTGTTAGAATAGTATTCAGAGTTACTCATCGGGATATAATGAGGATTTGGGTCTTTTCCTAGGTTCATAGGAAGTAGCCTTAGCTATAAGAAGACTTTTGTAGTCCTCATTAGGGATCTGTTCACCCAGAAAATGAAGCTTATAATTAGAGGTGAGAAATTTTAGCTGCTAGGTCTCCAGAGAGGGAGAGAATGGGGTGAATGCCTAAAGATTGAGTTCAAACACTGATCCGTCATTCAGCCCATCTTGCTCACATAATGAAAGCCCAGTAAGTCTTCTAGCCAGTGAGCCAGTGGTGTGCTGAGTGGGTACTGAGCTCTGACCCACACCGAGAGGGCATTGGTGTTCCATCACAGAACCTGCAAGGTCCATATTGCAAGTCATAATAACAAATGATGAAGCCCGAGAGACTGTAAAAGGTTCCAAGCTCCTAGCATGTTGGTGGGAGGCAAGGGTAGCCAGGGAACCATCTGAGGCCAGTCATTGGAAATGAAGTCTTGTGGTGGACCTTGTCCTTAATCTGCAGGGTCTGTGTGATGGCACGGAAGTGTCAGGACTCAAGGGACACACCACTGGCTTTCAGTTGAAACATAATATTCATTAAGTTTATTCCTTAGAACAAGAAAATGGAGCTGTGGACTGGTGGCTCACACATGTAACCCTAGCTACTCAGGAGGCTGAAATCTGAGGATCACCGTTAGAAGCCAGCCTGTGTAAAAAGGTTCATGAGACTCTTATCTCCAATTAATCACCAGAAAACCTGAAGTGGAATTGTGGCTCAAAGTGGAACATTAGCTTTGAGCAAAAAAGCTCAGGGACAGAACCCAAGCCCTGAGTTCAAGCCCCATGCTCAACAACAACAACAACAACAAATGTGCATGTTGTAACTACCAAATGATAGAGACTTTTAAGTTGATAATTGATTAAATCAACAAATTATTTTGCCAATTCCATATTCATCAATCTTTCTTATAATAATAAATCTCATGTAATATAGGTATGCTTTGCTTTGTTTCTTTTAGGAAATAACACCTAATAACTGATATGTGCATAATTTTGATTTGAGAAAGTCAGTTGAGAGTAGATCTGTCAGGATGATAGTTGATCAAGTAATTGATAATCTGATCAGTAGTTTTCATAACTGCTTTCCTTGGAACCTGTTTCATTATTGCTTTCAGAGTGGTTTGCAGGCTTATTTTCACTTACTTTCTGGTTAATCTAGAGATCTACTTTCAGGTTGTCTAATGTATTATTGTTATTATGTGTTAAAATATTTTATTTAGCTTTGATTATATTTCAAGAAGGGAGGGTATCAAAATATGACTTTATAATAGTACTTTGGTCAGATGCCCTTAATTTACCCTTTAAAATTCTTAATTGTGTAGTGACTGCCCAGGCAGATATGTCTGTCAATGCCAGCTAAGCAAGAAGCATAAATAGAATTGCAATCCAGGGCTGCCCAGACATACATGTGAAACTTTATTAGAAAATAACAAAAGCAAAGAGGACTGGAGGTATGACTCAAGTTGTGTGTGTGCTTGGCTGTGAGTTCAACTTCCCAATGCCACCAAAAGAAAGAAAAAAATAAAGAAACTCTGAGGTGAAATTTCTCATAGAAGTATCACCTTTGGAATATAACTTTCACCTTACTACTGATTTACAGCATGGTGAAATAAATGAAAGTAGATTGTATGTCATTTTTTAAAAATCAGAATTGGATATGACACTTCCTAATGAAAACACTAATTAAAATTAATAAAAGGCACCACGCTGTCACCAACTGCTGTGTGGCCCTCTCTCTCTTTAGGTGCAGAGAAGCTTTTGATCTCCAAAGTTGTGACATAAGTAGAGAATAACACAAACATTTGGGTACCTTATACTATTAGTGTAACATTCTAAAATCAATAAATGAAAGTATGGTAACCTGAGAGCATTTTACTTAAGGTACTAAGAGGACAAAATGAGGAGTTAAAATGAACCCACTTTTATGTTTCAAAAGTTTATTATTGTGTGACACTTTGCTTTTTGTTTTAATGTGTTAGATTCCTCCACAGCTGTAAATTAATTTTCTCTGCTCCCTAAATGAATTACACGTAACCACTTCTAAAAATGACTACAGACATGAAAGCCATTTTCACTTAATAACTAACTATTAATCTCATATTTCTTGGTGTCACTTTAGTATGGAGTGCAAACGAAAATTATGCTAAACATTGCAAATTTATGGCAAACACCAGCTCTTGATTTATATTATTATAGATGGTTTATCACCAGAAGCAATCTAAACACAACTCCATCAGAGAGATGTTACAATTTGTATTTATTTCTCCCAGCACTAAATGGTTCTTCGATTTTCAGAACCATCATTAATGTCTTATAAATGCAAATCTTTATTTCTTATTTTAATCTACAATGATTTCTCTAAGTCTTCAGGAGATTAGCTTTTACATAAAATATTCAAATAACAATTATAAATGATACTTTGTTTTCCCTGGGCAATCTATTAGCCATGATGCATAAACTACTTAAAAGGAATGGTGGGCTGTATTGATCCAGGATATAATGGGCTAATAATGTACTTTCCTTTTAAAATGATCACCTCACAATTCAAAATCAAATCATGAAAAGAAAAGCCTTCCTGGTGTTTGTGAGTCTCTGTAAATTGCTTGGTCTCTCTCCATAATCATCCAATTTTATTGTCTCTTCCTAGAATCTCTGGGAAGACCTGAGCTACTGCACCGATCATGACTAAGATGAATCTACAATTATTTATTCTCCTCTTGTTTAAATTGCTATCTTGAAGGAGCAACACTTTTGAATACGTATACATACATGTAAATTATAGTTAAGTAGTTTTACAAAGAGGTATCAATTCAACAGGTCACTTGTAAAATCTTAACCTGACTACTTGAAGCTGGAGAGCAAAGGAGCAAACAATCCTTACTCCTAAGGATACAGTTGAGGACCAGACTCCATTGTTGGCTCTCTTCCTAACATTGGAATCCTCCTTTAACTGACCTCTTAAAGCCCCACGAACATCTTCTAATGTGAACATGTCACTAATAAAAACTCTCTACCACTCAAAACTTCACAGCTCTGTCTCCTCAAATAAAATAAAATAAAATAAATAATATGGAGCAATAATATCTACAGAATTTTGAGTAACCAGCCCTGGTTGTCAGGTCTAGCCATCTAACATCTTTTTGGATGAACTATCTATCACTATGTTGTCTTTATTGTTCATGCTCTTAGACTCTGAGGTGCAGTCCCTTATGAAAACATTACTCATTCTGAAGAGAAAAATACTGATTGATTTAGGTTGGGTGTTTTCTTTATCTACAAAACATCTCACTACTAGTGCATATTCAACATCTAGTCATAGAGAACGACATCAAGTAGCTAAAAATAATGGAGTTGCTCTATGCCAAAGGCATTATGCTGAAGAATTCGTGAATTCATGTCACAGAGTTTCACTGAGCATCTATAATGGAACAGGAATTGTTCAGGGGCCCAGAAATGAATAGAGTAGAGCCAAAAATGAATCTTCCTTGAAGTGAACAGAACCACACAGCCATCCCTAAAAGAAGTTAAATCACATTTTCATATTAGTACACTGTTATAAAAATTTGTAATTATAAGGTATGTATTTATTCTGTAAAAGTGCCCCAGATTACATAAGCTCCAGACTTAAAATTAGGATTTTCTTGCATCAAGGAGAAGATCTGTACACTGAAAATGATAAACACTGATGAAAGAAAATGAAGGAGGCATGCATAAATGGAAAGTCAATGACTGATTTGAGAGAACTAGCATTGTTAACATTCCTATACTACCCAAATCACTCTATGGTGTGAAAAGAAATCCCTACCAAAATCCCAACATCTTCTCACAGAAGTAGAACCAAATAAATATCTAAATAAATCTTGAACAAAAAGAAGACTCAGATATAACAATATCCAAGATAGACTACAAAACTATAGTAATCAAAACACCATGATACTGGCATAAGAAAAATAAAAAGATACACAGGTTAATGGAACCAAGTGTGTCCAGAAATATATCTGGCATTAAAAGTCAGAGGTTTTCTACAAAGACACCCAGAGCACACACGGTGGGAAAGGATTCATCTTTATGAGATGACATTGAGAAAACCTGATGTCCACAAGCAGAAGAATAAAATTCATGTGACATAAAAAAGGAATTATAAATAGACTACAGATATAAAGAACTGAAAACTCAAAAACCTGTGGAAGGAAACACAGAAGACAACTCTGTATCATTGACAAATATATTTTTTGCATATGAAATCAAAAACACAAGCAACAGAAACAAAACTAGACAAGTGAAATTGTATCATTATAAAAGGCTTCTGCAGGGCTGGGAAGGTGGCTCAGTGGTAGAGCGCTTGCCTTACATGCCTGAGGTCCTGGGTTCGATTCCTCAGCATCACATATGCAGGGAAAAAAAAGCTGGAAGTGGCGCTGTGGCTCAAGTGGTAGAGTGCTAGCCTTGACCTGAAGAGCTGAGAGACAGCGCCCAGGCCCAGAGTTCAGACCCCACGACCAGACTCAAAATAAATAAATAAATAAAAAGCTTCTGCATAACCAATCAATTAACATAGTGACGAGACAAACTTGTAATAGGGGGAAAATGTAAACTAAAACACCGGTAAGGGGTTGGTACCTAAACTATTTAAGGAACTCAAGAGGATAGTAAGAAAACAAATGACCTAGTAAAAAAGCAAGCAAAGAATAAACATTTTTCCAAAATAAAATCAAGAATGATTCTTGAACTGTGGCTAACACTGATGCTTTGAGGAATCTTACAAACATTTCTATGATCTTTATCCGCCTTCTATTAAGGTAAAGATCCACCACTCAGACATCCTACAATAATCTGCATCCTGCCTTCCAATACCATTAGAGGAATAATAAAACTGTCAACTTCTCAAGTCAGATTCCTGGTTTACTGGATTATAAATGAGATACAATGTTGAATTAAGAAACAGCAAGATGTCAAAAGGACTGCTGCAGTGAAAGTCCATTGTTACCATCATGTATTTATTTGGGTTTCAACACATAATAGCATGAGAAGCTCTAGCTAATGGCTATATAGCATAGGCCAACATAAGTTTTAAGCATGCACAATCTTTCATTAGGATTTCTTCACTCTTCAGCTCCCATGACTGGGTAAACAACCTGATCCAGCACCTCAAGAAGTATCTCTTTATAAATCTTTATCTCTTTACAAATCCACCTTCCTTCAGATGGGCTTTAATCCACAATATTATACACAATGTTCTCCACAACATTCAGAACATGTGCTTAGCGCTTAATAATTTAAAAGTTCTGGAAGGAAAGAATAAGAGACAAACTCTTCATCAATGGCCAGTGAGTTTTTAGATATGAAACCAAAAGTGCATGCAATGGACATAAATTAGGCAAAAGTGTAACAATCTTCACGCTTAATAAATAGACACTGAAGGAAACAATATTTGTTGTCCGTCACCCACATGAAAAGACATAGTTTTCCAGAGCCACCATGAGTCTAGGGGGAATTTCACTTCATCCTTGGTCAGTTCGGGTGATAAGGACCCTTCTTCAAACAAAACTATGAAGACTACATTCAAGGCGGTTTGGGGACTCCAAAAAAGAAAAATCCATACAGATACCACACACTGGCTTAGAAGTAAGCCTTTGATTCTCCAACACCCTACAATTTCCACCGGGTTCCCCATGACCACCCCTGATAAATACACAAGATCCAAGGCGACCAAAGCAGTTGCAGAAGAAACTTGTCTCCTCTTCCTCCTCTTCCTTCCTAACCCTTCACACACAGACCTTCTGGGTACACGGGTCGAGCACAAAGGCATTCAAGCCACATTAATGCCACATAATGTCAGCAGGAAAAGAAGTTCTCTGTCTATGGAGGCACTTGATTTTTTTTTCTGCTTCTGCCCAGTTGGCCACCATCCGTCCAGCCCTATCAGGTCACCCAGCTAACTCCCATCACCTATTTCTGACCCTATACAGACAACCATTTGAGAACCACCACACTATCCACCTCACCAACCCCAAACAGAGCAACTGCTCTCTCCCCCTCAGAGAGCGAGCAAAGGCCACCCCAGGGGCCTGCAGTGTAGAGTGGTGAACAGGTTCAACAGATGCCTCTTCTTTACTAACACCTCAAGAATAGGATGAGGAATACTGACTATCCACTGAGCCTCACTAAAAGTTATACAACTAAACCCAAACAGTATGATTCCCAAGTAAATGATGATATCTATGTGATCATCAGCACAAACAACACTAGAAAAACTTGGAATGAAACTCTAAACACATTTTTGTGTTTAAGGTTTATAGGATTACAAGTCTTCATTTCATATACATCCTTTATTAATCTTCCAGAATTTCTTTGTGAAAGTGCCTACTTATATAATTGGGGGGGAAAATGACTTTTTAAAACATCCTTAGAGAGACTTGAGTCTCACGTTTTGGTCTTCAGTTACATAAATATGAGTCAGACTAGCTCTGAATATTTTTCTCACTTTTAAAATTAAAATTAAAAACAATTTTATGGTAACCTCTTGGCACAACTACTTAAAGATTTTATATATATATATATATATACACACACACACACACACACACACATATATATATATATATATATATATATATATATATATATATATATATATATATATACACGCCAGTCCTGGGGCTTAAACTTAGAACCTGGGCATTGTCCCTGAGCTTCTTTTGCTCAAGATTAAAGCTCTACTACTTTGAACCACAGCTCTACTTCTGTTTTGTTTGCTTTTCTGTGGTTAATTGGAGGTGAGAGTCTCACGGACTTTCCTGGCCTGGCTGGCTTCGTACCACAATCCTCCAATCTCAGCTTCCTCAGTAGGAAGGATTTCAGGGATGAACCACTGGCTGGAAATAAAAATTTCTTAAAGTACAGTGAAGCAAGTATCATAGAATATCTTCTAGGAAATAATCATCTCTGATACTTAGCACGTATATGATCTGCCGTAAAAGCAGATACATTTACAGTGCACTGACGCAGCCATCTTCCTTTGAGAAATTAAGAGCTGCCCAGTCATAACTGACCCAGTCACTGGAATACGGAAATGTCAGCAGAAGTTAGCTGCTGAAAACCAAATTTCTTTGGCTAACCTCAGTCTTTTCCTTTCTTTACGGTCCTCCTTCGCATGACCCACCCCACATGCATTTTTCTCACTTCTGCTGACACTTGACTGTCACTCCTCAAAACTCCTTAGCACACATGTCCTCACACTGTACCCACAAGGGCAGCCCTGGGCTTTGTGTGTCTATTGTAGGAGAGTTAGCCTGTCCTCTCTGTTTATGAACTGATTATGGCTCAAGAATAGAGCCAGTGCCTTACTCATTTCTGCCACCTCCTCTGTCTCCACTGCACAATGGTGTCCTCAATGTATATCACAGGCATACAGACTACATCCACATTGGTACATAGACGAATAGAACTCATGGGCATATAGATATTGGTGTTCAATGTACTGCTATATAATGATTAGATTAGTTTGACTGAAAATGGAGTTTCAAGAATCTTTAACTATGAATGCACAGGATCAAAGGGAAGACAGGAGATTCAAAGGCCCTGTTCCTGTTTTAATAGTGATGTACATTTTCAAAGATCACACATCTTGGCAGGGGTGAGGGGTGGGGGGGGGTGGAGGTGAGGGAGCAGCACATATGTTTGAGTCTGACCTCGGTGAAGACTGTGCTGCCACCATTTTCCTTTCTGGTATTTGTGTTTTCAGATATTTCATTTATAAGCCAGGTCCTTTCATGACACTTGTAATGACCAAAGCAACACATGGATTGAAGATTTAAAGAATGTAAGAACAACACCTGAAGTCATTCTACACAATCTAAGGCTCCAACAACACTTGAACATCTTTTTCTTTGTCCTTACTCCTGCTGAGCCACCTTAATATACCCACTGCTTGCCTTCCCATGGATTCAACTCTTGTTCTCTTTATCTGCAAGTGCACACATGTGTGCACATCCAAGTGGGGTACTCCAAGACCCCTAGCAGACAGAAACACTCTCCATTTACTTTTCCTATACATACAACTCATTCAACAGTTTCATTTACAAATTATGCACAATAAGAAATCAACAGCAATAATACCAATAAAACAGTAATTAAAGAATTACATTATAATAAGTTCTATGAACATGAACATGATCTCTCTCTTAAATACCATACCACTGTACAGTGTACAACCTTTTCCTTCTTGTGGTAATGTGAAGAGATGTATTGCCTATGAAATGAGATAAAAGGAGGTGAATGACAGACTTGTGGCCCAGCCATAGGCCACTGTGGGAGGGTGAGTTGTTGACCAACAGCATGTGATAGACAGTCCATCTAATAATGGAGATATCTACTAAGTAACTGGAAGGCAGATGGCATATGAAGTGTGGATACATGGCACAAAGCCTTGATTGGTTTCCTGAACAGGACAGAAGGAGGTGGCATGAAATTTCATTGTCATACTCAGAATAGGACACAGTTTTAAAATGATCAATTTATTTGGGTCTGGAATTATTCATTTAATGTTTTTTAGACCATGGTAAACAAAACTCAAGAAAGCCAACTATCAGATAAGTGTGTGTGTGTGTGTGTGTGTGTGTGTGTGTGTGTAGACAGACAGACAGATGAAATAGATAGATGGACAGATACATTTTTATTAAGAAAAAGGCCCATGTTCCACATTTTCTTTTACCTTACTCAATATGTAATGTCGGTGTACATGGTCCCTTTCACTTTTTATTAGCATATATGCTTCCTAGGTAAATGCCATTGAGATTGCCAATAAATACTCTAAGCTCCTGTTTCCTCAACAATACATGAGACAGAGTGGTACCTACATAGAAGAATTGGGACAAAGGTTATATAAATGCAGAAAGTAAGCATACAAAAATCACCTAACTGGTCAATGCTAAATAAACTATGCCTATTGCTACTGTATTTGTTGTCACTGCCAGCTTTGAGAATATAGAAAGAGGAACTCGAGTCCTCCTCTCAGATGTGATGCTTACTGGATTTTCACAGAACCGAGGGTAGAAGACAAATTCCAGCACACTCAATGTCACGATTCATGGCTGTAAGGAGGACTTCATGCTTCCCTTCCTGCATAAGTCTATTTTCTGGTACTAGAATGAAATTCTGTGACTGATTAAATTAGAAATAACAGAAATCTATCTGGTACAAGAGTCTAGAGGCTGGGAATTCCAAGTGTATGGTACAGGCATCTGGTGAGGGTCTGGTGCTGCCTCACAGCCTGGCAGGAAAGAAAACACACAGGAAAATCAGGCCACACTCATGTTTGCATGAGGAACCCACCCCCTAGGTACCTAACCATTCCTATGGTAATGCAAGACCCAGGGGCCAGTGGCTCACACTATAATCCTAGCTACTCAGCAGGCTGAGATCTGAGGCTCGTGGTTCAAAGCCAGCCCAGGTAGGAAAGTCTTACCTCCCAAAAACTACTCAGAAAAGGCTGGAAGTGGTGCTGTGTCTCAAGTGGTAGAGCGCTAGCCTTGAGCAAAAGAGGCTCAGGGACAGTACTCAGGCCCTGAGTTCAGGCCCCAGGAACACGACCAACAACAAAAAAGCACCTCTTAAAAATTCCTTCTTCTACAACCTTTCCAGTGGAAAGTGAATTCGAGCACGACTTTAGAGAGGATGCTCAACACTTCAGCACTTAGGAAATTCTGGAATTCTCCAGAATTCCATGGCAACCTGGGTTTCCCATGATGCCTTAGTCCTGCAGAAGTGCAAGGATAAGGGAAAATATGGTCCCCTTAATTGTCCAGGGACTCAGCATTGTGAGTTTACCAACCCGAGGTTTTGTTGTTGTTTTGTTTTTATTGTCGCTGCTGGGACTGGGCTTTCATTCAGGGTCTGGGCACTTTCCCTTAGCTTTTTTACTCTCGAGGCTGATACTCTACTACTTGAGCCACAAATCCACTTCCAGCTTTTTGGTAGTTAATGGGGGATGAGAGTCTCACAGACTATCCTGTCCAGGCTGCCCTGAACCAGGATCTTTAGATCTCAGCTTCCTGAGTATCTAGGACTACAGGTGTGAGGCTCCAGAGCCTGATTTTTAATCAGAGGCAAACAGATAAAGCCCTGTTCTCAGCAGAGATCACCTGGCATTAAACAATACCCGTGGGTGGATCCAAGTCAGAACTGATCTCTCAGCCACATCTGCCTTCTTGCTTGAAGAAGTGAGCACTGCATATCTATCAACTCTCTATTTGAGACACTGTCTCAAAACATACATTTTAAATCAGACCTGAAGTGCTGATCAAAACTGTTTGAAGTTTTCCAGATGCAAGTACATTTATCTCTAGCACTTCTAAAAATAAGAGGGAGAAAAGCCCAAAGCCTGTCAAAGTTAATTAGATTCATACAAAAAGCTTAACAGTCCTGTGCAATGTTTTTACTCTGTTCCATATAACTGTACAATAATTCTGTGAACACTGGGTTTAATTGCTCATAATATTTTAATTAAGGTTATGCTTTGTATAAATATCAACTCATCATTTATGGTGACTACAGTCTTATTTAAATGATGGAGTCAATTTGACAGTACATTCATGAAAAGAGAGTCTTTTAAGAGTTTTGCTCTTGTGTGGTCTAGAATACTAATGGAGGTTAATTGTCAAAACAAGCATAGTGCAGACTTCAGAAATACTTTCACATTTTAGTGATAGAGCAATTTAACCACATTTTTATGTGACCTGCTGACCCAATGCCACAAATACCAAGAGGCTTATTACAAGTCTGCATGTCTGCCTCCTGGAAACTAGGGAGCACCTTTTTAATATTTACATTTTAAGGCTGCCCTTTCAACGAATACCCTTTAACTACTGTATTTGCGATTCAGATGATCAGATAATTAGATGTAAGATTAGATGTGCCAGAAGAGATGGCTGCCTCAATTAATCTTACAGTCTGTGCCTCTGCAAATCACTACTTGGTGTGTAACAGAAAATATCAAATTAAGTTTTCAGAGGCAGGGAAATTTCAAGTCTGCAGTCATTTTAATTCTATCTGAGGCAAGGATGTAATTTATTACTGTATTCTGTATTCATGTTCTCTTTTTCCAAAACACCAATTTTAATTAGAGTACTGAGCCCCAAAAGAGTAGAAATTGGGGGGGGGCTTAAGTGTCTCACAGGAATGCCACCCCATTTCTACTGATAATGCAGGTTCTGAAGTGCAAGGCTGCCTGCCTGGTTGATGCTATGTGGAGCATCTTCCTAGCAAGTGGTCCTCACTCTTGACCTTGGGAAGAACAGGGACAAAAAGCATCTTCCTTCTGGTGAACAATACTCAAACTGCTTTCTTCCCTTAGCTTTTGGTTTTCCTATGCAAATTTCACAAATCACTCTATCTTCCAAAATGGTCAAGTAATTTGTCTCATGAAACACAAGATGAGGTAAAAAAAAAAAAAACAACTCATATTGCCAACGATATGTACTTCTTGATAAAAATAGACTTTTTAACAGAATAGAAATGTGAAATAAAAATAGACCTAGAAACTAGGAAACAGATGGCAAGAAAAGATACCGGTATTTATCCCTGGGTGCTATTAAAAGGGAAGTGCAAAATAGCCAGCCCATTTAAGATTCTTTTTAAGATTTCTGAGAGCTGTATGGTCCAGGTATATAATGTCGTAACAGTTACTATTGAAGTCAAATGGCCCTCAAAGAAAGGAGGTAGGAGGGGCAGTGTCTAAGTATTCTAGCTCTCTCCACTCCCAGATGTAAAATCCCAAGCTTGAATCCTAGGCTATTAACATGGCCAATGCAACCCTCCAAGCAAAGGTAGGCTTCCTTGAATCCAGCAATGCTGTATTTGAAGAGACAGACAGACAGACAACGGGGAGGAGGGGAACTGTTAGGTAAACAGGGATAAAAAAAATAGAGAACACATGGAAGATAACCTGTGTCCTATCATGACATTTCTTGCTCCCATAGTGCTCTGGACTCCCACTCAAACACTTCTTCCTCCCATAATGTCCTGGGTGTCCACTTCACCAATGAAAAAGCCATCAATCAATTAGTGAAAATCCCAGGGGAAGAGCTATAGAGATGATGACAACTACTTCCCAAGGGAAATCTTTTACACTCCTTTTTAGGCCCCTCTCCAGAGGAAGAGTTTCTGCTCCTTTCTTTCATTTTCAAATTAACTTACTCTGTTTCTCCTAAATGCTTTCCTGCCTTTGAATTCTTTAATGGGCAGAGTAAACACACCTGCCCCTTGACTTTCAATTAACTGGAAAAGTCACCTTATTCAACTGTTCAACAAATATTTTGGAAGTACCGAAAAGTTTTCAAAGAGACAAGCAACTGAAAAGTAATTCCTAAGGGTAAAGAATCTCCATAAATAAGGAGAGGGCAGGAAGACTTGTCATAAACTGATTTAATATTCCTCTGATCTGTGGATATGAGGTTGGCAACATATGGAGACCTAGTAACAGCTTCAAGAGCCCCTGAGACAGACATCTGACCTCATTTGTTACACAGCTAAAAGAGGGTGCTTTGCATACTTGTCCCCAAGGCCAACTTCTGCGGGCCAGGATCTCGGTCCCTCATTTTTCGCCTTCGGAATCATAGAGGGATGACACTACCTTTCACTGTATGTGCCCTGTTTCACATATGTGGATCGATCCTGTCCCCCAAACTAGAATAGTAAGCATTGAAAGGAAAAAAAGATACTTCCTCCATGTTTTTTATTTCCTTTTATTATTGTCCTCATCACAGAGCCAGGTTCAAATAAGGGCTCTGCTGAAGGGCAGGATGGAAGAAAGGATGGGAAGGAAGAAAGAAGGGAACAGAAGCACACAGCCAGCTGTGATTCTCGACTTGCTTCCTCATCCTTTTCCTTCTTTCCAGTATTTCTATGGCCTCAATATTCAACCAACCACTCTGTACCATCTCTGAATTCTCCTGCTATACCTACCTAGGGTTTTCCTTCACCCTGCTCACTCCTGAGTCCTCTACTCTAGTGTTCTGATCACTTATCTCAGATACATGGCAATCATCTCTTCTGTAAGATTATGCTGTCAAATTGGTAGGTTTTCTTTTTGTGCCTCTCCAGAGAAATGTACTAAAGATCTGTGAAGGCTCTTCCCTCTTCCAGAGCACATGTAGCTATTAGAAAACACCAATAACACCAATGACATCTATGCACTGCCGACTATATTTCCTATGTCTAAGGTAATCTCCCTGTATCTCTGCATCCATCAAATCAAAAGCCTCAACTCAGTCCACATGACCTCAGTCCAGGAAATCATTCAAGACTTGTTTTAGTTCAAACACGAACTTTTCTGCCCCTTTGGACTGGTCAGCCTCAAATCTCCCTGTATAAATTGCAAGCTTCATATAAATATATAAATATAGATAGATAGAAATATCCATATATATGGGTATATATACAGATACATGGGTATATATCTGTGTGTGTGTGTGTGTGTGTGTGTGTGTGTGTGTGTGTGTGTGTGTATTCCATATCACACCTTGTTAAAATACTTTGTAGCCTCTGCTTTTGGTTCAGAGTAGTTACTTACTCAACATTTGTTTAATTATAACCAGATGCACTGGAAACATCATAACACAAATTTATCACCGTCACATCTCAGTAATTTTCAAGAAATCATGATGTGGGAATCAATTTTTGGAGACCATTGATTTTATCTTTCAGTCTGAAGGCACATAAGCATCTCAGTCAATTAAAAGACTATCACTCTAGCATACGCTTTCAGATAGCAATGTGCAATGTTTTAAATACAAGTGATATTTGCATTTCATTCGTATTTTCTAGCCACAGACTCAAACATTTCCACAATCACACAGTGCTTCCTAAAAACACAGCAATCTCCCATTTTGATCCTCCCTTGTTTCTTCATACACAGTGTGTTTTTACTTGTCTAGACAGTTCCACATGTGGCTCTTTCCTATTTTGATGTACATTAACACTTGCTCTTCTTCCACTCTCTCTGAGATGACTTGTTTTTCTTAGTTTGAATTTGTTGTTGTTGTTGTTGCTGTTGTTGTTTTGTTTTTGTTTTGGATATGAGTGATTCTTTGCTATCACACTTACATTCTAAAAAAGCTCCACACAATTGGGGAGCTACGACTTAGCCATCCTTGCTCATACACCTTTGCCAACAACTTTGGGAGAGGCTGAGCACAATGCATTCACAGCCAGGAGTGTTCACACCCGCTCCTCCCCCTCTTTGTGGAGATTTAAGATCTTTTGTAATAACCCTTTTTAGTGATAAACAATCCTATGGCAATAGTATTTCTGCTGTCCAACCAAATTTCTCATGTTGCAATTTAAGTGAATTTCCCCCCCTTTTCTATCTACTTCCAAAGGTGGATCAGAGTAATTTTCCCTTAATTAAAGGGAACACCAAATATGTATGCCCCACAAAATTCTTGATACTATCAGGGATGACATTTTATGTTATTTACCCATTAAAAATCAAGAGTGCTTTCAAATTTTGTCTCTATGCATGACACACAACTTCTTTTTAATTGTCTGCACAATTACCTTTGCTAAGCTATCTCCTAGTGCCAGAGCTGGCACCTATAATCCTAGCTACTTCAGAGACTGATATCAGAGGATTATGGTTCAAAACCAGCCCCAGGCAGACAAATCCAAGAGACTTTTATCTATAATTAATCATCAAAAAGCTGGAAGTGGAAGTGTGGCTCCAGTGGTAGAACACTTGAGTAGAAAGTGAGTAAGAAAGCTCAGCAAGAATGTGAGCTCGGAACTCAAGCCCCAGTACAAAAAAAAAAAGAAAAAGAAAGAAAAAGAAATCAAACCTAGGAGGGATGGAAAGATTCAGCTTCAGATTTGATAACTTAAAGATTATAATCTAACCCCCTTACCATCTTGGGGTGTTACCATCTTCCCTTGGGATACAATCACTTTCAGTGGAGGAATCCAGAAGGGTATTCTAGCTCAGAGGACTTCCATGAATGAGCACCACACCTGAAGCATCCAGCGAAGATTGTGCCCTCCTACTACATCCCAACCCAACCCTCTTGGGAACTCACGGAGCCTACAACTTCTCTCGAGATACTGGGCCTCCCTGAGGGTGAGCTCCCACAAGCACCCATCCATCTTCTCAATAAAGAACGATGCCAGGGTGACAAACCCAACCTTCCTGCAAACATCCTGATTTATCTTCTGCAATGAAGCAAAGCAGTGACCCCCACCCCTGCTTCCCCCACAACTCAAAACGGTTCTTAGACATCAAGCCTCCCACCCCAACTGTTTGAAATGGCCATTCCAGCGGGAGGCCTGCCCTGGCCCCTCCTCCAGTGCTCTGCCCAAATGGCACCCCTGGGCCCCAGTGAGGTGCTCAGCCCCTTTCACCTGCTGTGTGTGCTTTTGTGTTAACCCCCAGACACCACTGATGGTTTTGGAAAAGCAGGAAGAGATAAGCATAGAAGATCTCATAATTTCTCCAAAGTCAACAAAGCAAAGGGCATCTCAGTGAGGGAATTATTTTCAACTAACTTTCCACACATAGCAATATATTAGATAAGTCTGGAAGAAATCACACACACACACACACACACACACACACACACACACACACACACACATACACACACGTTTTTCCCTTCTATTTCAGGTGCTATTGTCATAGAAACAAAACACTTGGAATAATCTAGCACATTGTTGGTTGTACATTAAATTATTACGCTTTTGTGAAGGACAATTCGAATATACACACCCAAGCCTTGAAATTTTAATTCAACAACTCCATTTCCACGAATACATCCTCAAGAAAATAGGGGTTCAGATACTGAAGAACAAAAAGGTACATCACATTTTATGACAAAATTAGAAATAACTCAAAATAAGAATAAGTCAGAAACAATATATTATAGTGCAACATTAAGATAAAATAATTTCAGCCAGAAATAAGAACATTTTCAAATAATATGTGACATGACAAAATGCTCAAGATTAAAAGTTAAATAAAAGCAATAGTTACAAAACAGAACTTAAATCTAATCCCAATTAAGAGACAGTGGGGCAGAGAGCAAGAGAGAGAGAGAGAGAGAGAGAAAGGGAGAGAGAGGGAGAGAGAGAGATCAGAGGTATATTCCTTAGTGGACAAAAATCCAAGTGAAATTCATCACTTAAATATTAAAAATAACTAGGAATTAATTTTAGGGGGTTTCCATAATCTTATATGTTTGATGTACACACACACACACACACACACACACACACACACACACACTTATTAGTTACTTCAACTGGTCAATGGTAAATGTAGTTTATTAATTTGTTCGGCCTTTTCCCCACCTCCCCTCCTCTTAACACTGAGATACTTGTAGCAGCTTACTGAAGATTTGGGGAAGATAATACCTGAAGTTAGCCTACAAAAGTGCCTTTTTTGCTGATGACTCCAATACTAACTATTTTCATGCTCTTGCTTTATTAATGCATGAATGGCAAACGCATTCCGAAAGGCTGATGAAGAGTAGAGGACAAATCTCAGACCTAAGATCCAGTAAAGCTCTCTCTGTTCCAATTGCAGAGGAGGCATGAGAGCAAGTTCCAACTCCATGTTTCTGCCAGTTTTCCATTCAAAATAGATTGAAGGTAGCTTTTGATCAATCTTGAGTTCCCTTTGGCTCTAGTGACCTGAACTGCTTGATGTCAATATGGATACGTAACTGTTGGTTATTTCTGAAGCACTTTCATATTTATACCTTGGAATAATCAAGTTTTATCAAAACACAACAAATGATTTCTATGTGTGTAGAATATGGCTGTGCTTTAGTGTCTTCTTCATTTTATCATAAATAAATGAAGAAGCATTCCCCATTCCCACAGAAATTAGGAATATAATTAGTCTTCCATGTGCTGATAAAAAGTGTTATTTTTATTGCTCTTGAGATATAATATGTTATGTTTCCTAAGTTAAAAAAGCATACCTAATGAATTGTGGATTAGTAGTAATTACTTTAGAGCTAAAAATCAGTGTCTCTGGAAATTTTCCTTCGAAAGGCAATTGACATTTCTCTGTTCATTTATTTTTTTTTTTACCTATTTCCATGATCCTCTATGGAAGTACATTTGTACAACTAATTCATTTAGTCGGATCTTCACAATAACAACCGTTAAAATAAACCAATCCATATGAGGTCCTGGTGAATTTTTCTTGCAATTAGAAGTAATGCTACCAAAATTATCACAGCTGTGTGGTATGAGAGGAGCTACCAAATAATTTTAAACAAAACAGCCTCTTTCACTGTGAAAGTGGTTTTGAAAACTTCCAACATGTACAGATGGGCACACAAACAAATTGACTGAAGTATAGCATATGTAGTGAGGATTTCAACAATGAACTACTAACTTACCATTTAACACAATAACAGAATGCCAGGAAGCTAAAACGTACTGGGGAAAGGGGTGTCAAAGGGAGGGTCAGTAGACAAATGGAGAGGAAGATTAAGCAAAAATAATCATAATATTCAATGTAAATATGTGAAAATAGACCCAGGTAATTTAAGGGATGGGTGTAGCTGGGAGTGATCAAGAAGAACAATGGAAGGGATGATGTTCATCAGGATGTATTGTACTCATAAATAATATGTTGAATTAAAACCCCCTTGCACTATGTAACTTTAAGATAGTATTTTTTAATATAAGTAATGCTGAGGTGCTTAATCTCACACCCCCAAATCTTCCTCTTCCTTACCAACAGCAAAAGACCCCCAAGATACCTGTAATGAACTAAGAGCTTTAAGAATGATTGCATAAAAACTACTTTATGTTTTCCTGACAGGATACTGACTTTGTTAACTTCCTAGCTGATTTCTAAAACATACTAGTTATGGTAAAAGTCCCAACCTAGAATTATTATTACTTTTAACACTTTTTGCCAAATAGAATCTGTCCCCTAGATCTCAAATTCTGACTGAGAAAGTGACTTTAAAAAAAAAAAGTGATAAATGGAAAGACTTGGAAAAAATTAGATTAAGTGAAGTAAGCCAGGCCCAAAGAAACATAGGTCCCATGGTTTCCCTTATTTGCAATCACTACTATATGTCTGAGACAAGCAGAAACGGTCAGGTAAGATGATGTTAAGTGAAATGAACCCTAAGATATGTATTCAGATGGTTTTTCTTTCATGCGATTGTTTCTAACACATTTATAAGATGATTTCTTTATTGCTTTGTATGTCCCTCCCCCTCGTATAACCCCTGCTTTCACTGTATTTGATGTTGTTATAATTTGTGGGAAGGGGAAAAACAAATCGTTTAAATAGGGATACAGGTGGACTCATTGCAACAATGAGATATACAAGTAATTATGTCCACAAGGAACTTTAGAACTTTGGTAGGGAGGGTAGGAGGGTTGGGTGGGGGGGGGGGGGGATAGGATGGTAAGGGGAAACAAAGCAGGAGGCTACAATGCTTGATAAGAAATGTACTCATTATCTTGCCCATGTAATTGTAACCCCTGTGTACAGTATTTTCACAATTAAAAAAAGAAGTGATAGAATGTGCCTAAACCCTGTAAGAGTATATTTCACCTATACTTTAGATAAGTAAGACTACATGAAGGACATGTAAAAAGTCCATTTATTCCTTTGCTAAATTGATATTTAACTGTTACCTTTAGATTCCCACCCCTCATAAATTGTTCTTTTTTTTTTTTTTTCAGAAAACTTTGTGGAAAGAATTTCCCATTAAACAGTACTCATCATCTTTGGTCCCATGTGATTTGTATCTGTTAAAAAAATAAGTAGTAGAAAAAATTAATTTCTAAGGCACCAATTTACTTTACTCTTTTAGATAATGGTAACATAGCCAGTCATATCTTCTTTTTTATCTTATTACCTCTCAAGAACTTCAGAGTTAAGTCTGAAGTTTCATGCAAGCACATATGTTAAGTTCTTTGATTTTTTTTATTTTATCAATCATGGGACTTCAACTCAGGGCCTAGGCATAGTCCCTGAGCCTCTTTGTGCTCAAGGCTAGCACTCTACTACTTTGAGCTACAGCTCCACTTCTGGTTTTCTAGTGATTAATAGAAGGTAAGAATCGCACAGACTTTCCTGCCCAGGTTAGCTTTGAACTGAAATCCTCAGATCTCAGCCTCCTGAGCAGGGCCTTGGAGAACCTCTGGCAGGCTCTGGGCCACTGAACTATATGCATATATGCACAACTTCCCACAAATCGTGAGTGAACGTCAGGGTGTAACGGCAGGCTCCTGCCTGCCATCCTCACTCTTCTAGCTAGCTTCTCTCCATAGGCTAGGCTGCTGCAAAAGATTACATCAAACCAGAAAGCTTCACTAGCATGACTTCCAGCATTTTGAAAGGAAGATGTGCCAGCCAACGTCTTGAGAATAATTTTAATGGCTGCCAATGCAGGCCAGTGTCTCATTCACTTGAACTTCTTAAGTGTGAGGCTGCTGGAAGATAAGAATGGGAAAGCCCTTCTTAAAAGTTCCCTCTTACTCTGTCACTCTACATTTTTCTACTTTCACATTTTAAAAAGAGAGTTGTATTCAAATGATGAGCAATTCCCAGGCCTGTGTTTCTGTAATTCCAGGCCTCTGTGATTTTTGAAAATGAATATGTATAGTTATTCTAACAGACTTACAAAATATTATTCTTACTCAGATACCACTTTTCTACTGGGACCTGTGGTGACAATAAAAAGCAATAAAAGCGAAGTGGGACAGTCTTAAGAGATAAAGTTCTTTTGAGCGTATTTTCAGCAGGGAAAATACACCCACACCCGAAGGACTATGGGAAACTTTATACTACATTTAAGCAAGGACACATTTTCTACTTCTTAATTTACAAAAAGAAGAGGAAGAAGAAAGGACATCATTAAAATGCACATAGGGGTAAACAGGCCAGTCATTTACTTCTCCTAATTAACATCTTTTCTGATCTCTGGAGTCTCTTCTGAACTCCAGAGCCTTTGGGAAAAGATGCTCTTCCTAGCAAGAGAACCAATGATTCAAAAACTTGCTGATTCCAGAGGGAGAAATGTCAGAGTCGAAAAGACACCCTAAAAACAAACATGTTAATTAAAAACATGAGATAAACACTACCATCTTACACCTCTACTCCCCAGCCTTGGGAGGCCAGGGAAACAGTCTCTCTGCTTAAAGTGTTTAAAAGGCCAAATTAGAATAAATCGTCCCAGAAACAGTTGACATTTGTTCTTCACACAGCCATCACCCTCCAGGAAGACAATTCATAAAACGGGATGCAAAGGGTAGGATTCAATAATATGAGACTTGATGTGTGTCATATCCAAAGAGGGTACAGAGGGGCCCTGGGTTATCTCCCAGCAGTCTCCACCAACACCAACAGCCCAAAACAAGTAGAAGGCCTCACAGAGGGACTGGCTGGGGCTGACAGAAGGCCAGTCGGGATCTGTAAGAGAGGAAAAATGAGGTGGTGGTTCTGTTACCCATCAAACCTTGTCTCAATAGAAATCTAATTCTCTCTAGTTAGCATCTGCAAGTGTGGAAAGGAAAACAAACAGGAAAGGGAAGGGAAGAGTCAATGAGGAAGGATCCAAAGTAGAACAATAAGGAAAAATTAACAAATTAGGTAAAACAAAATCAGTGGTACCATTTTGGATTTCCCCTAAATTTTGGATTTTCCTCATAAAATGGATTTTTTTTAATTTCATAAATAAGCAATATGACAGGTTTGGTGGAATGTACAAGGTCCAATGTTACGTTAAAGTCAACCATGAGATCTGATAGAGTTTTTGTCAAGGATTAGCTATGTATAGGTGGGTTTTGGTTTGGTTTGGTTGGATTTGGTTATTTGTTATTGGTGGTGGTGGTGGTGGTGGTGGTGTGTATGTGTGTGCTGGTACTGGAGCTTGAACTTGGGGATCAAGGACTGTCCCTTACCTTTTTCACTTAATAGCACTCTACCACCTGAGTCACAAATGCACTGCTGGCTATTTTGCCAGTTATTTAGAGATAACAGTCTCACAGACTTTCCTGCCTGGACTGACTTCAAACTGTAAGCCTCAGATCTCAGCCTCCTGAGTAGCTTGGATTATGGGCTGGAGCTACTTGTGCCTGTTTATAGCTACTGGGTATCCATCTTGCCTGGATGGTTGTAACAAGTTCCTTATTACTGCTGAAACTTAGCTTAGGTTAAATGATTGAAAGGAGCAGATACGAAGCATGACTTCCTATCTATTCATTACTCTTTCTGTTGGCTTATTATATTAAGTCAAAAGTTCATGTGGTATTTTTAGAAGAAGCTGTCATTTTCCATATTAACATCTGCTTCTACTTCATATTACATTATAAAATGTAATTAGTAAGAAGACCAACCCATAAGTACCTTCTCATATGCATATTTATGTCAAAAATATAATAGTACGTTTACTGTAATTTCATATACATAAAACAACATTTCATGTATCACCATATCAAAGCAATTTTTATTTTGCTGAAATAAGCTAAATTTCCAATACCTACAAAAATTCTATCAAGTGTTGTTTCCTACATCTTCATGTAGCTAATTTTTCCATATTTTGGATTATTCCCCTAGATGAGAAGAGCTTTGCTAAAAAAGGAACAGAGACTGACAAAGAGCCTGAGCTCAGTGCTTCCCTTTTAACTTTGAAAAGAAACCCCCCCCCCAAAAACAGAAGAAATCTAGTTCAGCCCTTACTCAAGGAAGAAGTCTGATTAAGCAGCTGTTAGTATTTGCAATGATCTGTAACTTCTGTTTCAGTGTATGTTATTTTCTATATGAGAAGAGGCTCTGATGGTCTCCAAAAAGTGATCTTGACCAAATTCCAGAGTTCAGATCAATAATTCCTTCACAAAGCGGCCCAACACTCTCCCTTGCTTCACTTGCACTGTCTTCATAGCTGTGCAGACACTGTAACGATGGAATTTCTCTAGGGAACTATTTTCAGCTCCTATCTGCAATCGCTAGGTCATCCAATCAATAGGAAATGAAAAACTGCAACCCAGTGTATTCATCCAAAATTCAGCTATGAAATGCTTGTCCGGGGTAGCCTGTATATTATTTAATCGAGATCTTTATGACAACTTTTTTCCTCCATTGTGGTTGGTGATGAATGCAATCAATCAAAAAATATACCCAGATCAATCATCTAACCACTTTGAATTGTCTGGAAACTTGGATGAAGTGCAATGGAAAAATGAGAGCCATAATCAATGAAATTGGTAATGCGGCAGGAAACGATTAAAATACACAGGTGTGAAACATGACTCCCTACCTGTTCTGGGCTGGCACTACAGCCTGGCTGTATTAACTTTAAGTCAAAAGTTCACTGATATTTTTACGTACCTGTCTTTTTCATATTAATATATGCTACTTTGTATTACTGGCAGTCAACGGCACAGATTCCATCTACATTCTGTCATATGTACATCTCAAATTAATATCTTGGCTGGCAACTGGCATGAGAGGGAGGGTTTAATTCTGAATGTAACCACAAATCTTTGATAGGTCACGATATATAAAGTAGCCACTTATATGAACCTCAAACTATTTTGAGAAATTATAAAAACTGTTGTGTCCATCTAGATTTGGTATAAAATTATTCTAAAAATGCTCACCCTCCCTAGCCATAAAAGAAATGCAAATCAAAACAACATTGAGATACCACCTCACTCCAGTTAGAATGGCTAAAATCAAGAATTCTAATAACAACAGGTGCTGGAGGGGATGTGGACAGAAGGGGACCTTACTGTATTATTGGTGGGAGTGTAAACTTGTTCAACCACTTTGGAAAGCAGTATGGAGGTTCCTCAAAAGACTCCAGATAGAGCTCCCCTATGACCCAGCAATCCCACTTTTGGGCATTTACCCAAATGTTTACAAACAAGACCACACTAAAGCTACCAGCACAACTATGTTTATTGCAACATTATTTACTATAGCTAAGGTATGGAACCAACCCAGATGCCCCTCAGTAGATGAATGGATCAAGAAAATGTGGTATATATACACAATGGAATTCTATGCCTCCATCAGAAAGAATGACATTGCCCCTTTGTTAGGAAATGGAAAAACTTGGAAAAAATTATATTAAGTGAAGTAAGCCAGGCCCAAAGTAACATAGGTCCCATGATTTCCCTTATTTGCAATACCTAATATATGTCTGAGTCAAGCAGAAAAGGTCAGATAAGGTGATGTTAGGGAAATGAACCCTAAGATATGTATTCAAATGTTTTTTTTTCCTGCGATTGTTTGTAACACATTTATGAGATTATTTCCTTGTTGCTTTGTATGTCCCTCCCCCACAGTATAACCCCTGCTTTCACTGAATTTGATGTTGGTATAATTTGTGGAGGGGAAGGGGAAAAACAAATCGTTTAAATAGGGACACAGGTGGATCCATTGCAACAATGAGATGTACAAGTCGTTATGTCGAAAACAAACTTTACAACTTTGCTGTGTGTGGGGGGGGGGGGGGAGGATGGGATGGGAAGGGGAAACAAAGGAGGAGGCTACAATGCTTGATAAGAAATGTACTCATTATCTTGCCCATGTAATTGTAACCCCTCTGTACAGTATTTACACAATAATAAATAAATAAATAAAATTATTCTAAAGTACTTCCGGTTGTTCACAGAGATAGATATAAACATAGACCAAAGATGAGTCAAATACATAATGTAGCTATCATACATCTAAGCCAAAACTTGTTGCAGTAGAAAGAAATATGAGCAGTATGGTGTTAGTTTATGCCTATAATCTTAGGTATTCAGAAGGCTGAGATCTGAGGGGCAAAGTTTGAATCCAGCCTTGGCTGATAAATCTGAGAGACTATTACCTCTTATTTACCACCAACCCCTAGAAGTAGAGGTGTGGCTTAACTGGTAGAGCACCAGCGTTGAGTGAAAAATGAAGGCAAAAGCATGAGATCTGACGTTCACTCCCTGGTACCACCATTAAAAAATGAGCATATACAACTTATTTATGTCCCAAGTATTACATTATGTTAATGTCATAAAAATTCTGGAAAGAATGTTGTAGAAGAATTGAGAGTCAGAAGAACTTAGTTTTCCATATGGACTCCAGTTTAACTATGTGACCCACTCAAGTTCAAAGTTATCCTAGCCATTCCAAAGACACTTTATCCATAATATGGGATTATAAATACTATGAATCTGTAATATGGGATCATACCTCTGTAGCTCATTAAGTTTTGTAAAAAGTAAATAACGTATGTGAAAGCATTTGGCAAATTATAAAGCAATCTATGGATCCTACCTAATTATGAATCATGCTTCTTTGACATTTTCCAGCTGCATTGCAACACTGGAAAACATTTTCTCTATCCTGTCACTGTTTAGATCTGAGCAGAGGGCTCACAAACACAGCTCAGCTTTTCTTTGTTCTCTAACAAAGGAAATGATACAGCTAGAGATTAAGAGAGGCTACTGCTTCACATTACGGTACCTATTTTCCATGGAATAGTTTAATCAAGGTATAGATTCTTGCCAGAGCATTCTCAGAAAGTCAAGATCACTCTCCTTCAGCACTTCCTCCTACCTAATGAAGAGTTATCGAAATAAACATTCACTTATCTAACATACAATTATCCGTGAGACACGGGCAAGGACCCTGGTTGCATTGAAAACAAAACGTAAAGTGTGTCTACAGGTGGCTGAGTGGTCACAGAAGACTTCATAAAGAAGGGGACCCTTGAGGAATAAATCCCTGCAAAGCTCATTCAAGGCTGGCCGTGTCACACGACTTCAGAATGTCTGACGGGTGAAAATATTTACATCAATTTTTACAATCATTTTTTTTTCCTTTTTAAGTTTAAATGCCTTGGAGGCACATGTTCTCACCAGCTTCTCAACTACTAGAAAAGCCATAAATAGGTGTTTGGACAGAGAAAAACAGTAGAGAGGCAATGGGAACATACTATAGCTCAGGCTTTAGGACAAAATTGAGCCTGTCTTACCTTCCTAACTTGCAGTTCAGATGACCTTGGAACATCCTCTTACCTCACCTAAACTGAAATAGAAGAGAGTCATGGTCAGGGCTGGACAAGGTGGCTACATTTTATAGAGGCTCCCTTCTTCCCCAAGCCACCTGCATTTTCCCCATCTCAACACTTACTACCAGGTAGTGTAACTACCTGACAAGTCATCAAGGACTTGTCCACAATCCCTGAAGACAAGGCCTGTTTCTTATTCACCTTAGAATGATTAACATGGTAGAATGATTAACACGTTAATCATTGAATAGGCACAGAATGGCTATTTCTAAAAGGAAGATACGCATGGAAAATATGCAAGCAGGATAGCAATGTTCAATTTAATTATTCAGTAAGTATTTATTAGCAACTATCATATAGTAGGTATTGTTGGGGTGTGTGCTGGTGCTAAGGGTTGAACTTGGGGTGTCGTGCTCTCTCTCAGCTATTTTGCTCAGGGCTGGTTCTCTACTACTTCAGCCATGCCTCTACTTGTGCCTTTTTGTTTTGGTGTGTGTGTGTTTGCGCACGCACACCAGTCCTGGAGTTTGAACTCATGGCTGTGTGCTGTCCTTGAGCTTCTTTTGCTCAAGGCAAAGACGCTACCACTTGAGCCACAGCTCCACCTCCATGCTTCTTTTTTTTTGCTAGTTAACTATAGATTAAAGCCTTGCTGACTTTTCTTCCCAGGCTGGCTTTGAACTGAGATCTTGAGCTCTCAGCCTCCTGAGTAGCTAAGATTACAAGTGTGAGCCATAAGCACAGGCTCTAGAATTTTCTTTAAATACTGGGCAGTGCACACAATGGACAAAACATCTTGCTCTCATACAGCTTACATCTCGGTGTCAGAAATAGACAATAATAAGATAAGCAAAATGTATGGTAGGTAAGATCATTTTAAGAGCCGCTGGAAAAAAATTGAAATAGGGAAGGGAAAAATGGAAGATCATGATTTGGGGGAACCTGAAAAAGTAGCATTTGAGCAAAGACCTGAGCAGGGCAGACAGTGAGTACTCCATAGATGTGTCCTTCACGTGTTCAAGAGGATAATCCCCTCCTAGGCACTGGCATCCTGGTTTTTACTCTAAGTGATGGGAGAGCCAGTGAGCACTTGGCAACCAGAGTGACTAACATGCTAGCACAGTCACTACAGGTGTGAGAGGGGACAGGTCCCTAAATGAAAAGTTCCATTAGGAAACTGACTCAAACTCCAAGTAGGCTAGGTACCAACCAGAGGTTCACAACTGTAATCCTAGCTAATCAAGAGGCTGAGATCTGAGGATTGAGGTTCGAAGCTAACCCAGGCAGAAAAGTCCATGAGACTCTTATTGCCAAATAACCACAAAAAAAAATTGCTGGAAACAGAGGAGTGGCTCAAGTGGTAAAACAATAGCCTGATGCAAAAGAAACTCAGAGATAGGGCTCAGGCCCTGAGTTCAAGCTCCAGGACAGTCACAAAAATAAAATAAAAAATAACAGTCCAGGTAGAAAAACAAAGATAATTTGGGTCAGGGTGACGAGAGTGAAGGTGTCCAAAATGGCCAGTCGGGGGCTGTGTTTAAGGTGCTTGTGGGATGCAAAATACATGGCTCCAGGACCAACATCCAAGTATTCTGAAGGACAAAGAAACTTCACGGGACATGAGTTACTTGGAATTCTACACAATTGCAATGCAGGTGGCAACTGGTGGCAACTTCTGCTGAACAAGGAAGATCACACTGCTGCTGAAGATCTTATCAGGCAGCACACAGCAACCACTATGGAAGACAAAAATGGTCTGATGGCAGCTTGAATACCATGACAGGTAGGGAATGCAAAGTGTATGCAGAAGAATCTTGGTAGCATCCTTCCCCAAGAGTGGACATGAAGCCAGTGCCCGTGGTTCACGTCGATAATCCTAGCTACTCAGGAGGCTCAGATCTGAGGATCATCGTTCAAAGCCAGCCAGGACAGGAAAGTCCATGAGACTCTTATCTCCAATTAGCCACCAGAAAAAGCCGGAAGTGGCACTGTGGCTCAAGTGGTAGAGCACTCACCTTGAGCTGAAGAGCTGAGAGACAGTGCCCAGGCCCAGAGTTTAAGACCCACACCTGACCCAAAAACATGGACATAAAACACTCATTCTCAGATGATGATCAGTGTAACACTAGTGGGAAGGGAATCAAAATGTCAGGGTATGAAAAGGGGAAGCTAGAAGGGAAAAATAGTGTAGATCCAATAAAGAAGACAGAGCTCCAGACTCCCTGTGACTCCTAGGAAGGGACAGGAAGAAGCCTCATCCACATTCCAGAAGAGATGACCAGTAGAAGCCAGATGGGGCTCAGGTTGTTTTAGGTAAAATTTGGAAAAACCTAGAAGCAACCTACTGAAACAACATCCTAGGGGCTGGGAAGGTGGCTCAGTGGTAGAGCGCTTGCCTATGTTTATGTATGAGGCCCTGAGTTCGATTTCTTAGCACCACATAACCAGAAAAAAAAAAGCCGGAAGTGGCGCTATGGCTCACGTGGTAGAGCGCTAGCCTTGAGCTGAAGAGCTGAGGGACAGCGCTCAGGCCCAGAGTTCAGGCCCCATGACCGGACCCCAAAAAAAAAAAAAAAACAATATCCTAGAGCGGGAAAATAAAGACTGTTAAAATTAAAAGCAAATTGTTGCTGGGAACCAGTGACTGAATGCATATAATCCTAGCTACTCAGGAGACTGAAATCTAAGGATCACAGTTAGAGGCCAGTCTGGGCAGGAAAAGTCTATGAATATATATATTTTTTTCTTCCAGAAGCGGAGCTGTGGCTCAAATGGTACAAGTGCCAGCTTTGTGTGAAAAAGCTAAAGAATAACACCCAGTCCCTGGCACAATAATAGATTATTTATAAATAAATAAAAACAGGAGACAACCTAATAAATATAAATGAATGGCGTGTCATAGGACATTCTTCACGATTCACTCAAATCTACTAATTCCCAAAATGTTTGATTATTTATGTTCCCATAGCAACCACACATCAGTCTTGCTGATGGACATAATCAGAGGGATGCTGGCTGAAACACAGTATTTTTTGACCCCAGAGAGAAAGAAACGCGAAGACGACATTGTTTTAAAGCTCCCAAGTTTCTTCTTTGATGGTATTAATGCTAACTAGGCACGAAGTCCCGTTGCTAAGGAAATCTTGAATTCCAAGGCGCTCACAGCCCGTGCAGGGTGAAGCGGCTACCGCCTCCCGCAGTGCCTGAGATTGTCTATTGATTCTCAGTGCCTGCCAGGCTCTGTCCAAACCAAGCAGGTCAAGAACGATTTCGTACTAGGTATTGGCTATGCTCTTTTGGGCAATCCTGTTTCCTAAGGAACACAGCATTATTACCTTTTCACAGCATCCTTCATATCTTTCAGAATTCAAACGTGCATCCATCAAGCCAAATTTCCACATGCTCCCACTGCAAATAATTGCTAGCAAACCTTCACACAAGAGGCGCCCATCCAATGGAGAAAAGCCCACCAATGTTGCCTTTTATGTTACACAAAACAGAACACTCGAAACTTCAAAATAAAAGTTTATATGCATAAACTAGTAATAAACAAGTGAAATAAACTGAACTGGTTGTAACACTGTCAGTAAAAAAAAAAAAAAAATCAACATCGACAATTTAGCAAGAATGCTCCAAGCAGTCACAAATGAGATCTTTTCTGTTCAACATAACCTTCACCCAATTAAGCAGATGGAAAAGAGCATTTATCAAAGGGAAGTTCAAGTTACATCCAAGTTCGAGCTAAATCAAACATTTTCTTCCTAAATACCTTGAAGCAAGCTGATGGTATTCACTCCAGCTCACTGCTTTGTGGGTTTCTCTCCTCCTTGGCTTTCTAGACCTTTCCCTCTGCTCTTATCCCTTTGCAGCCATCTCCAAACCATTTGTTCTTTTTTATGTAATATTTATTGTTATCATAAAGGTGATGTACAGAGGGGTTACAGTTACATAATTCAGGTAAAGAGTACATTTCTTTTTGGACAACGTCACCCCAAGTACATCTCTTTTTGGACATCACCCCTTTCCGTGTTCTCCCCCAGTTTTTCCCTCCCATCTCACCCACAAGTTATACAGTTCATTTTTCAAATAGTATCTAATGAGTACCACTGCTGCATTTGTTCTTCTGCAAATGGGTCCTTTCTCCATTTCCATTCTCCATTTCCATTGCCAGCACCTCGAGCTGCTGAGCTAGTAGCTTCTTGATTTTGTTTCTGTCTTGCCTTCCCTGCACTCCAAACCTCCCTACGATGGTCCTTGGGTGAGGAATCCAGAATTCCAACAACAGAAGCCCAGATGCGTGTCCTCCTCCTCACAGTGAGACAGAAGAGCAGACCCGATGGCCCTGTATTACTTAACCAGGAAATGAAACAGCACGATCTAAGCATGAGTTTCCTGGAAGTAGCAGAGTCATTCATCACCAACTGCACAAACTCCACACAGACCATTTTCCCCAGTTAGGAATTTTTCTTCTCCCATGCCTTCTGCGCCTGGCTAATCCCAGCCGCCTCTTCTGCTTCAGTACAATGCTCTGATCTCTGATCTCCGAGCAGGCATGTAGACCTCCATTTGCCCACAGGAGCACGGCTGTCTAGTGGCTCGCTGGTGTCTAGCTCACTACAATGAGTGTTTTCTTTGGCAGACGCCCTCCTTGTCCTCACAACCAACCACATTTCAGTCCAGACACATTGTGTGCTCTGTAGCATCTGCATAAAACATCATTTTCAACCAAAACATGAAACTGAAACAAACGTTCCGTTATCAACCCCATGATCTTCCCAAAATACCATTCTGACTTTGAAAGGAAAAAGCATCTGTATCAACAGAAGCCAGAAGTCAATAGGGAATAGGTTGTTGTCGCCAGCTTGGTAAGCCAGTTTGGCTTACTTGGGAGCATCTTTGAAGTTGGGTCCAACCTGAGACCTAGGCTCAGTCATCACCAGGCTGTGCTACTGACCCCAAAGCTTTCTACCCCTAAATTAGGTAGGTAGGGGTGTGTGTGTGTGTGTGTGTGTGTGTGTGTGTGTGTGTGTGTGTGTGTGTGTGTGTGTGTGTGTGTGTGTGTGTGTGTGTGTGTGTGTGTGTGTGTGTGTGTGTGTGTGTGTGTGTGTGTGTGTGTGTGTGTGTGTGTGTGTGTGTGTGTGTTGGAACTCAGGCTTGAATTTACAATGTGGGCACTATCCTTTAGCTTTGTGCTCCACACTGGCACTCTACCACTTGAGCCACAGCTTCACTTCCTGCTTTTGGGTAGTTAATTGGAGATGACAGTGTCTCCGATTTATCTGCACAGGCTGGCTTTGAACAAAAATCCTCAGAGCTCATTCTCCTGAGTAGCTGGGATTACAGAACAAGTCTTAGGAGAGTATCTCAGCCACAAAGAGGCAGAGTCCTCTCCCCTTAGCTATACCTCAGAGGTACCCATATCCCAAGGAGGATGGAAGAGAGTTAAGTACACTCACAGCTTCTGTCTTCTGGGCTTGCACTTAGCATATGGCCCTGTATTGGACACAGGAAATTTTGACAAAATCTGATGAATAAATGCAGCTTTCTTTTTTTGAAACTCAGTGCCTAGCTCCCTACCCTGTTCTGGATCTTCTCTGGCTTCAAACGTTTCATGGTCACTTAGCTCTCCCACAGCCACACACCGTCTTTCAGTGGTGCTTTCCTCTGATCACCAGCCAGGCTTGAAAGTGTGGCTCGCATTGGCTCCATCTGCTCTCAGCTCCTCGCACCCCTGCATGGGCTCCTGGTCCATCAAATTCATCAGCAAACTTACAACCAATGAGAGAAGACACTAATTACCTCCTGCTTCATCTGTCCTCCCTGCAACCTTTAATAAAGGTCTCAAAGTTCTGCCTTCAATTCTAGGACCAGATTCAGAGCTCTCTGGCAACTCTTATTCTGTATTCTTATTCTGTATGCTCTCTCTCTCTCTCTCTCTCTCTCTCTCTCTCTCACACACACACACACACACACACACACCACTGTTTCCTTTAATAATTTTAAAAAATTAAGCTGCTGAACTGGATTATCTCTACTTTAAAGGCACTAGAACATACACAGAACATTAACTTTCCCTCAATGATGTTAGCAACACAGTGAAGCTGAACTATTGAATGCTGCCTGTGGGCTGGCCTTATGATGCACACTTGAAGGCATTAGGACGTTTTTGTTTACAACCTCTCCTGGACTCCGTGATGGGTTATGTCTATGTTTCGAGTGAGGAAACTGAAGAACAGGACACACACACTTAGTAGTAGGCCAGCGGCTTGCCTTAGTAAGTGGTGGAATTAGGATTTGAACACAAAGAGAAGCAGCTTTAACCCCTACCCTATGCAAGTAGTTGCTCAATAAATCTTTGGGATAACTGTGAGCCCACAAATAGCACTTGAGTGGCCTTCCCTTCCTTCCATTGGTCATTTATCTAGGTAGTTGCCAAATCTCTTGCCTGCCACGTTTTCACCCAAACACCTGCTGAACCTGCCTTAAATCATCTCATTAGCTTTGAAAGTGCCTGTGGACTGGCTTTCATGGAATCCTTCTTCACCATCAAAGATGCCTATCATGTACCCAGTACACGGCACTCAGCACTCTCTTCCCCTGAGCCCACACCCTTTTCTCCCAGCCTCTTCCTCTGAGTCACCTTATCCTGGCCATTGGCAGCTGAGGTGGGGAGGGGGTCAGACTAGGAGGGACAGCAGCAGGAGCACCTGCTAAGCTTCCAACAAATTTCCAGGGTGAAACATCTCTGTTTCTACCCTGAATTCTCTTTCTTTTCGCCTGTCTGTCTGTCTCTCTGTCTCTCTGTCTCTCTCTCTGTCTCTCTCTCTCTGTCTCTCTCTCTCTCTCTCTCTGCTTGCTTCCTTGCTTCCATCCTTCCTTCCTTCCATCTTCTTGTGCTGGTACTGGGATTGAAACTCAGAGCCTTGGCACTGAACTTCAGCTTTTTCACTCAAGTATGACACTCTACCATTTGAGCCACAGATCTACTTGTGGCTTTTGGGTGGTAAATTGGAGATAAGACTCTGTCAGATTCATCTGCCTGGGCTAGCTTTGAACCTTGAACTTTCAGTGTAGTTAGGATTACAGGCATGAGCCACAAAGGACCCACTGGATTCCACACACCTGCCCAGGTGATTTCTCTAAGCCACAGCTCTGGTCTTCATGGGTCTGCTGAAAATCCTTTGAAACACTTCAAAATAAATTTTTCTTCCTTCAGGATAATATATCCAAGCTCACCTTCCCTGTTTAATTCCCTGTTTGTGTTTATTTTTTTTAATCATCAGACTGATTTTTTTTAATACACAGAGCAATCTATGTTAAGCACAAAGGACTGCACAAAGTAGTTGCTCAATAAATCTTTGCTAAATGAATGCAAGGCTTAGAAAAGCTGCCCTTGCCCTTCCTCCTGGATGAGTGGAGCTGGGTAAAATGCTCTTACAACTATATGACAAGTAAGAGAAGAAGATGTGTTTACCTCACATCAGATTAATTTGGAAAATACACACTTTTTCCATTTGAAAACATCCTTCCATTGTCATTGCTAGTATTGGTCATTCTTCTTTAAGGAAAGGTCTTTTCAAACACACTTAGTCTAAATGAAGAAAAGTAATGGGAACACTTTGGCATGCATACAGCCAAAGTGCTCATTGATGTCAGCATCATTAAGACACAATCTCACATAAAACAATTTCCTTAATTAATATGCATTTTCCTTAAAACACTAAGGAAATGTAAGGTTTTTTTTTATTCTTACTGAAAGAAAAGCATGCTCAACTATGTCATATACGTCTCTATTTTTACTATTAAAATAATTTAAGGGATGCTCTCAAATTAATAAGTAAGGACAAATTTTAAAAGTAAAACAGGCTACTGGTGACTCACACCTGTAATCCAAGTTATTCAGGAGGCTGAGATATGAGGATCATGATTCAATGCCAGCCAGTGCAGGAAAGTCTTTAAGACTCTTATCCCCAATTAACCACCATAAAGCAGGAAGTAGATCTGTGGTTCAAGGAGTAGAGCACCAGACTTGAACAAAAAGTCTCAGGGACAATGCTCAGGTCCTGAATTTAAGCCCAAGATACTTTACTAAATAGGTAAATAAATGTAAAGGAGAGTCCCATTGTGTTGAAACACATACATGTTTGTATATATTCTTTGTAGTTCTAGTAAGTCGACAACAATGATTGAATTTAGGAGATGGTTTTACTTTGTCATTTTCTCTCACCTGTATTTTCTAATACAATAAAAGGTCTAAACTACATAATAAGAATAGAAGTTTGTAAGAGTTAAGATTAGATTGGCATTTATTTATTTATTTTGTGGGTTGTATGGCTTGAGCTCTGGGCCTGGGCTCAGTCCCTCAGCTCTTCAGCTCAAGGCTAGTGCTTTACCGCTTGAGCTACAGCGCCACTTCCCATTTTCTGGTTGTTTATTGGAGATAAGAGTCTCAAGGACTTTCCTGCCCAGGCTTTGAACCATGATCCTCACATCTCAACCTCTGAGTAGCTAGATTTACAGGTGTGAGCCACCACATCGGGATTTTTATATTTTAACAGGATTTGTATATCATGATCAAGCTACACACATATTTATATGTATCTATATATTTATAAAATATATATTTGAGTGCTGGCACAGAGGCTTGAACTCAGGGCCTTCCACTCTTGCTTGGCTTTTTCACTCAAGAATGGTGCTGCACCACTTGAGCCATAAGTCTAGTTCTGTTTATTGGAGGTAAGAGTCTCTCAAATTAGTGTGGATGGTCTGAAGCCACAATTCTCAGATCTCAGCCTTCTGAGAACATTTATATTATGTTCCTACCTAGAACTCAGCAAAGTGATCAAGAACCATCTATGTTTTCAGAGTCCTTGGGAATATATTCTAGATTTTCCAGCCACTGTCACAATCAGACTACAATCAACTAAAGCAATCAAACTAAAGCAGGATGCCCCTTCCTCGAGACCTTGAGGTGGACCATCCTGGCATTTATACAACACAGACTTTCTAATTCCTATTTTCTGTTCTACTTTTGCTGCAACAGTGAAGATTACATTCATGTTTCTCAATATGGTTCACATTCTAGCTCCATCCACAGTAACCAGCTAGGGGACCTTGGACAAGGTATTCAGCTTTCTTAAGAAAGTAAGTTCTTCGCTGTAAATAGTAAAAGCGGTAACCTTGGTGTCAGGCAGGCAGAGAAGACAAAAATCTCCAATGCAGGGGGGGGGGGGGAAGGGGGGTACTTGTGACTGCTCCCTGCCGCTAGGTATGTTGTTCTTTATCCTTTGCCAGGAATTTAGGATGCCAGATAGATAATGGAGGTGGAAGTAAGCAAACTTTCTATAGGAGGTCAACTGGTTTTAGAATTAACAGTCACTTAAAATGCTAAGTCAGTTGTAAGCATACCCTGAGGAAGAGGGGAAAAAGTGTGATAAACTTGTTAAAAAATATTTACCAGTTTACAGTTCACCTAACATCCTGTGAGAGAATAATTTTAGTGGGTCTAGGTAGGTAGATAGACAGACAGACAGACAGACAGATCAGTCTATATGGAGCAGGGAACAAGTCAAACACATAGATAGATAGATAGATAGATAGATAGATAGATAGATAGATAGATAGGATAGAGATAGATAGATAGATGATAGATCGATCCATCGATCTATACAGAGCGGGAGAAAATTGACTGTGTGTATATATACATATATGTGTGTACATATATATGTGTGTATATATATATATATATGTATGTATGTATGAGAGAGAGAAGGAGCAAGAGTGTCATGACAAAAACTGCTTTCTTAAATCACAAACTCCTTCTGAATAAATTATGCTCATGATCCACTTGTTCTTGGGTAGAAGCACACAAGAACAGCCGTCACTATTAAACAAAGTTAGAAGATGGAACCCATGTAATCTGGTTTAGCCTCCCCTCTAGGCCATGCTTCAAGAACCATTAAATAGAAGAAACTGCCTTCTACTACTGTTTGCCCACCAAAGGAATACTTAGGGATAGCAATAGAAAAATGCATGATGACACATTTCCACTAAAACACAAATGTAACATAAAGTTTCTTTTATAGATAGAAGATTCAAAATAATCATATAAAATTCTTTGTATAATAAACTGTAGTATCACTAATAAACCCAAAGGCAGTCTTATAAAAATTGGAGGCTGACAACAATGAGAAAAGTCTGGCTGAAATTAGGAAAGCAACTCCGTTCGTAATAGCCCCACAAAAAATAAAATACCTAGGAATAAACTGAACCAAAGAAGTGAAGGACCTCTATGATGAAAACTTTAAAAACTTGAAAAAGGAAATCAAAACAGAACTTAGAAAGTGGCAAAAACTCCCATGCTCCTGGATTGGAAAGATCAACATCGTGAAAATGGCAATACTTCCCAAGACTATCTACAAATTCAATGCGATACCTATCAAAATTCCAATCTCATTCTTCAAGGAAATAGAAGAGGCAATCAAAAAATTCATATGGAACAATAAAAGACCCCTGAATAGCAAAAACCATCCTCAACAGAAGAACACTGCTGGAGGAATATCAATACCAAATTTCAAACTCTACTATAAAGCCATAGTAATCAAAACAGCTTGGTACTGGCACAAGAACAGACCTCAGGACCAATGGAATAGAATTGAAAACCCAGAAATGAACCTAAAGACCCATAGCCATCTAATCTTCGATAACTACTTGTAGAAAACTAAAGCTAGATCCTTATATATCACCCTCCACCAGAATCAACTCTAAATGGATCAAAGACCTCGGAGTCAAAGCAGACACTCTGAAAACATTAGAGGATGGAATAGGAAAAACCCTAGGTCTTGTTGGCACAGGCCAAAATTTTCTTACTAGAGACCCAGAAACACAACAAATCAAAGAAAGGTTGGACAAATGGGATTGCATGAAATTGCAGAGCTTCTGCATGGCAAAGGACATAGCTAGCAAGATCAATAGAAAGCCCACGGATTGGGAGAAGATCTTCACTAGCCATACAACAGACAAGGGCCTCATATCTAAAATATACCTGGAACTCAAAAAATTAAATCCCTCAACAACAAATCTTCAAAGAAACAACTGCCCAATAAATAAGTGGGCTAAAGACTTAAAGAGAAACTTCTCTGAAGAAGAAAGAAGGATGGCCAATAGACACATGAAGAAATGCTCAACCTCCCTAGTCATAAAAGAAATGCAAATCAAAACAACATTGAGATACCACCGCACTCCAGTTAGAATGGCTAAAATCAAGAACTCTAATAACAACAGATGCTGGAGGGGATGTGGACAGAAGGGAACCTTACTGCATTGTTGGTGGGAGTGTAAACTTGTTCAACCACTTTGGAAAGCAGTATGGAGGTTCCTCAAAAGACTTCACATAGAGCTCCCCTATGACCCAGCAATCCCACTTTTGGGCATTTACCCAAATGTTCACAAACAAGACCACACTAAAGCTACCAGCACAACTATGTTTATTGCAGCATTATTTACTATAGCTAAGATATGGAATCAACCCAGATGCCCCTCAGTAGATGAATGGATCAAGAAAATGTGGCATATATACACAATGGAATTCTATGCCTCTATCAGAAAGAATGACATTGCCCCTTTGTTAGGAAATGGAAAGACTTGGAAAAAATTATATTAAGTGAAGCCAGGCCCAAAGAAACATAGGTCCCATGGGTTCCCTTATTTGCAATATCTAGTATATGTCTGAATCAAGCAGAAAAGGTCAGATAAGGTGATGTTAGGGAAATGAACCCTAAGATATGTATTCAAATGTTTTTTTTTCTTTCCTGCGATTGTTTGTAACACATTTATGAGATTATTTCCTTGTTGCTTTGTATGTCCCTTCCCCACAGTATAACCCCTGTTTTCACTGAATTTGATGTTGGTATAATTTGTGGAGGGGAAGGGGAAAAACAAATCGTTTAAATAGGGACACAGGTGGATCCATTGCAACAATGAGATGTACAAGTCGTTATGTCAAAAACAAACTTCACAACTTTGGTGTGGGGCGGGGTGGGGAGGAAGGATTGGGTGGGGGGCAGGGGGAGGATGGGATAGTAAGGGGAAACAAAGGAAGAGGCTACAATGCTTGATAAGAAATGTACTCATGGAAGTGGCGCTGTAGCTCAAGTGGTAGAGCGCTCGCCTTGAGCTGAAGAGCTGAGGGACAGCGCCCAGGCCGAGTTCAAGCCCCACGACCAACAAAAAAAAAAAAAAAAAAAGAAATGTACTCATTATCTTGCCCATGTAATTGTAACCCCTCTGTACAGTATTTTCACAATAAAAAAAAATTGGAGGCTGACTCAAGTGGTAAAGCACCAGCCATGGGAAACAAGGTCAAAAGAGTATGAGGTCCTGAGTCAAGGCCTAGTGCCAACACACACACAAAATAAAAGGTAGTCTTACACTTGAGTGTGGTAGTACATTCCTATAATCCTAGGATGCAGAAACAGGTGGAGTCCAGTTTATGGCCAGTCCAGAAACAAAAGCCATTCAAACTCTATTTCAAAAACAAGACAGGCAAAGCAGTTCACACCTATGGTTCTAGCTAGTCAAGACAGAGGCAGGAAGGTCACAGCCCAAGGTTAGCTCTGATATATAAAGATGAGAGTCTATCTGAAAAATAACTAAGGGTAAAAGGGCTCAGGCTATGACTCTAATGGTAGACTGCTTGCCTGGCAAGTTTGAGGCCCTGAGTGCAATGCCTAGTACCACCAGAGAAGAAGTGCTCATACAAAGTTGTTTTCTAGTGGCTATGGACACCATATAATGGACTGAAAAATTATATCAGAGGCAAACAGATTTAAAAGAAATACATTCCTAAGAAAAAAATAATATGTGTATTATTTTAAAAGTTGGCCCAAACTGAGAAGTCTAGATGAGAGAGTAAAACAATTTTCCATAAGTCATTGCCAAGAGATGAACACTATTAAAATATTTTGATGCATTTCTCTCCTTTTGTGCTTACTCGTCTTGGTATTTATACATTTCTATATAAAATCATGCTGTTATAGGCATTTGTATCCTGCCTCTCCTTTGACTTATTATAATGTTAGCATTTTATAGGGCATTAAAATTCTTTGTAAACATCGTTTTTAATAGCTGCATAAATGTCCTATGGTAAGGATTTACCATAACTTACCTAACTGCTTGCTCATTCTTGGACCTTTTTGCTGCTTCTTCTCATACACAGGGATCTGGAGAATGGTATTCAAGAGAAAACAGATTTCTCAGGCAAATGAAGAACACAGCCATGACGTGCTACAGTGGCAGACTGGCTGCTAGCCTTGGGCTCAATCAAAAGAGGCATTTCTCTTTGCTTCAAGAAATAAAATTTTAATGTTTCTACTGATGATTTTTGTTTGTTTGTTGTGTTTGAAGGCAGGGCCTCACATTCTTGCTTGGCATTTTACTCAAGGATGATGCTCTTCTGCTTGAACCACAGCTCCACTTCTGCTTTGTGTTGTTCACTTGGAGATAAGAGTCTCACATACTTTTCTGCTGAGGCTGGCTTCAAACTGTGATCCTCCAATCTCAACCTCCCCAGTAGCTAGGATTATAGGCATGAGTCACCAGTGCTTGGTGCAATCATTGATTTTAATTCAGACTTTTATTCCTAGCTGCTTCTTTTTTTTTTTTTTTTTTTGGGGGGGGGGTCTGGTTGTGGGGCCTGAACTCTGGGCCTGGGCGCTGTCCCTCAGCTCTTCAGCTCAAGGCTAGCACTCTACCACTTGAGCCACAGCGCCACTTCCGGCTTTTTTCTTATGTGGTGCTGAGGGATCGAACCCAGGACCTCGAGCATGCAAGGCAAGTGCTCTACCACTGAGCCACCTTCCCAGCCCCCCTAGCTGCTTCTTCACAAATATTTATATCTCAACACAATCGTCAGGAACTCAGCTATGAAGTTGACTTTTGGGGGGGGGGGGGGGTAAGTGGCATTTAATTTTTTGAAAGGTCAAAAGCGACTCTACCTCTTATCATCACCACACTGAACAGATACAGGAAGTCTCACTTGTGATCCTCCCATGGTAACCCTTCTTTTTTCTGAGAATATTTCTCTCTTCTTTCAGCTCAGTTCTTGGCCAGTTCTGTCAGATGCCAAAGAGTTTTCCCTTGGCTTTGGTGAGTCCTCTAGAATTAACTTGTCTTCCCAGGCCCTTATATCATCTGTCCCATGGTCACTAGAAGTCCCTCAGGGGTGCTGCCCTCTTCAAAAGAGCCTCTATTTACCTCTAGAACTGTCTGCTTCATGCTACCCTCAAAAGAAATCATAACAGAAACATAAATGTCCCACCTGTGTCACCAGATGAAGACCTTAAACTTAGAGCTAATTGAAGTAGTCACAGCAAGAAGCAAAGCCTTCAGGAGGCTATTAATAATGCACCATGTGGTCACAAAGGCAACACATACAAAAGAGCATATTTTAAGCATATTTAATAAAAAATGCAAAAACTACAGCAAAGTGAGCTAGGCACTTCAATGGAGTCTCCTGGAACCGCACAGTTTACCAGGGTCTAAACACCTAGAGATCTGTCACAAATGAAGTCTAAATTAAAAATATAACTTCTTGTTAGGGTCAAAATGGACACAGAACAAGACAAATAGAATAAAGCCTATGAAGAGATGAAATAGGAAAGTTTATCAGACAAAAGAGAGCCGCAACTTCAAAGCCCACTTCTGTTCAAGTGAAAAGTATTGCCTCGGCACCAGTGGGACCTGCCTGGAATCCCAGCTACTCAGGAGAGCTGAAGGATCACCGTTCAAAGCCAGCTTGAATAGAAACATCTGCGAGACTTCATCTTTAAAATAACCAGCCAAAAAAAAAAAAAAAATAGGCTGAAGGCATCATTTGGGCACTAGAGAACGGGCCATGAACAAATAAGCTGAACCATCATGAGGCTCTGAGTTCAAATCCTGGTACCAGGAAAAATAACAATTGAAACTGGAGCACAGGAGACTGGCCTTACCATGCCAAATACCAGTTCACTGGCTGGAATCAGACATACATCTGCAAAAGCAAGCACGTTGGGACCAATCAAGGTTCATTCTCACTGCATAGAAAATTCGATTGGATTCAATCGGATACTTAAATGTAAACAAGATGGTGTTCTTTACCTAATCCTCCTATCACTAAAATTGACTTTGCAGTGTCGAAGACACTGAAAGATGCCAGCGGGTTCCATTCCTGCTACACAGGGGCAGGGATGTGCTTAGGAGAAAAGGATAGAAGTTGTTTTCCTGAATAAACCATATAATCTTCCATTCTCACCAGCAAGGTGGGGACTTTCTTAAATGATAAAAATCCAATTACTTATTTGGAAATTTCAACACATGTTCTAAAAAAGAATCTGGTTGACAAGATGAAATGCCATCAATACTACAAGAGAACTTTTTTTCTTTTCTCTGGAACATGTGGAGCTGAACCTTCTTTTGCTTTATTGCCACAAGTCTTCAAATTTTAAACAAAAGTGGTGGGTACTCCTTTGCTGAAGAGAAACGTCTTTTTTTTAATTGTGAAAATATTGTACAGCAGGGTTACAATTACATGGGCAAGATAAGATAATGAGTACTTTTGAAGAGAAATGTCTTATTTGATAAGAGAACTCTATCTAAATAAGCAAATGTTGGAGAGTCTGACCTACTGTTCAGAAAGCAGTATTCTTGTAAGTGCTCTATTGACAAATGCAGGTTAGAATTTCCTACAATCTGTGGATGGGGCCAACTGCTTGGAATTCAGAATTCTTCATATCTTGGAAAATCAACAGGGTGCATATATGCCTACTAGTATCTAAAGAGACTAACAGCCACAGCCAGATTCAGAAACTTATTCAACAAATAAAGAAAACAGGAGGTAAAGCACTTGCCTTGCAAACAAGCGTGAGGTCTGAGTTCAAATCCCCAATACCACAAGAAAGGAAATAGGGAAAAAAAAGTTCTCATGAACCTCAACCAAACCATATGACTAGTTCTCCAGGGAAATTCATGCACTTTTACATCAAATATAAATAAAGTCTTTAATCAGACTCATGCAGCTCAATGTAGGGTTTACCACCTTCTTAGTTTTTGATAAATAATTAACAACAAAGGTACCTGCTAGTGTTTGGAGCTCCTAGGATTTCAGAATTACTCATACAGGTGTATGAAACTAGTTTGGAACTAAACATATACTGGCAGAAAAGCCAGTCTACTAGGTAAATTTGAGAAGGATAAATAATTGAAGTGCAACTAAACACTATGAAATTTATGAAAATTGCAAGACAAAAGCAGTTGATAAAAATGACTAATAAATTATTGACATAATGCAATGGCTAATTAGGTTGATATAGTCATTCCACCATGGGCATATATTTTGAAACAAGGTGACGTACATCGTAAATAGACCTAATTTTGTCACATATTTTTGATAACCAATTTTTGAGAATGTGGAGAAACTGAAACCCCTATACATCTCTGTGAGAACGTAAAATATCAGATCTACTTAGGAAAACATGATGGACATTCCATTAAAAACAGAAATACTCGAGAACTCAGCAACCAGCTCCTGAGACTAGAAGAAAGAACTGAGAAAGAATTGAAATGAACATGGGGATTTGCATGCCCACGTTCATAGCAGCACTACCCAAAATAAACAAGAGGTTATCAGTAGCCCAAAATGTTCACCTACAGACAGTGAAAAAGATAACTTCAACATAGAATCAAAAGATTATCATCCAGCTGTTTAAAAGAAAGGAAATCTTACCACATGCTACAGTCTGGATGAACTTTCAAGACATTATGCTATTTGGAACTACCCCAAAAACTAAAGAAAATTATTGTATAATTCCATTGCTAAAGTCACTAAACTCAAAGAGAAAAAGAAACTAGAACTGTGGTTCTAAGATGGGGGGGGGATGAAATACTGAATTGCTAGGCGAGAGTTTCCATATTTCAAGATGAAAATGTCAAGATTTCTTATGCAAAAGTGAGAATATGGCCAAGCACTGGTGGCTCATGCCTACAATCCCAGCTATTCAACAGGCTGAGATCTGAAGATTGAGGTTCCAAGCCAACCCAGGCAAGAAAGATTGTGAGACTCTTATCTCCAATCAACCACCTAAAATCCAGAAGTGGAGCTGTCCCTGAAAGTGGTAGAACACTAGCCTTGAGCAGAACAGCTCAGGGACAGTACCCAACCCCTGAGTTCAAGTTCCATGACTGACAAAAAAAAAATGTTAATATGGTTAAATACTTCCTTACTGTACAAGTTAAAAGAGAGAAAAACTGAAGAACATAACCACAATATGAGAGCGTGTTTCACAGATCCTATGGTGGTTACATAGTGTGGAAAAGTACCTTATTGGTAATTGATGCATTTCTGCTACCACCAACCAGACATTCCAGTCCTGTATCCACAGCATGGATTTGAACACTAAAGTGGAGCCCTTAGAAACCTACCATATACCATAGGCAAACTCTTTAGTTCCAGAAGCGACCATACACACACATTTCACATCAAGATTCAAAGGCCACACATGCAGAGGAAACACAGGATTTCAAAGTGACCCCATCCTTTCAGTTCTACTGTTTTTATACAGTCTGCATCACATGGTAGGTCACCAAATCCAAGGACAAACAGAGCTTCAGCCTCAAATAACAAATGATCCTGAGACAATCTATATCTAACTGGTTCTTAAATGCAGTTTCTTGGTATGAAGGTTTTGGATCAATTTGACATTAACCTTTACCTTTTTACCCAGATGATTGGGTTTTGTTATGGTTAGGAGTGTGTGTGTGTGTGTGTGTGTGTGTGTGTGTGTGTGTGTGTGTGTGTGTGTGTGTGTGTGTGTGTCTACACCCATACAATTTGACATTAACCTTTACCTTTTTACCCAGATGATTGGGTTTTGTTATGGTTAGGAGTGTGTGTGTGTGTGTGTGTGTGTGTGTGTGTGTGTGTGTGTGTGTGTGTGTGTGTGTGTGTGTGTCTACACCCATACTAGGGCTGGAGTGTGTGTGTGTGTGTGTGTGTGTGTGTGTGTGTGTGTGTGTGTGTGTGTGTGTCTACACCCATACTAGGGCTGGAAAACTTAAGCTTTTCACTCAAAGTTGGCATTGTAGAGCCAGAGCTCCACTATGGTTTTTTGCGTGTTAACTGGGGATGAATCTCAGAGACTTTTTCCTGAGCTGGGTTTGCTTCTGACATCAGCCTCCTGAGCAGCTAGGATTGCAGGCACAAGCCATGGACGTTAACAAAAACAAAAACAAAAAACAAAAAAACAGCTTTTTCAACTACTTCATGAACTGGAGATGTTGTCTTGGGAGAACACTGCTCTACATTAAATGATGGATGTTAAAAATTTGCCTTGAATAAGTCACAGAATAAGACAATGTTCAGGCTAGCTCATCCCAGAAGCACATGTGTCCTAGAGCCAGACCAATGTAACTAATGTCCTAGAACCTAGAACAAAGTTGTAACAAATCAATGACAAACTACAGTAGCTATGATACCAAGCTATCTGGCACAGCTAACTGGTAGGCCAATCAGAACATGAACTCCCATGTTCACAAATAATTTAAACGTCCTGTTTGGTAATTTTATGTGGTGAGGGGCCAAAACGATGAGGGATATAAAAATGTAAGTTGAAGATGTATTACCAAGGAGTTGTGGGGTTTTCTTTTGGGGAGGGGTGTTAGGTACTGAGGTACTGAGGATTGAATGCAGGCCCTCATACTCTTGCCTAGCCTTTCCACTCAAGCCTGGCACTTTACCACTTGAGCCATGGCTCCACTTTGAACTCTTCTTTACTGGTTAGTTCCATATTAATCTCTACAATTTATCTGCCTGGACTGGCTTTGAACCTTAATCCTCAGATATCAGCCTCCTCAGAAGCTAGGATTACAGGTGTGAGCACTAGCATCCAGCTTTATCATCTGGTTTTCATTCAACAATAATGCTGGTCTTGGCACTTAGCCTTCAATGAAATGGGAACGTAGCTGTTGAAATGATTGGCCACAACAAAACAAAGATCCACAGAGAAGAATGCTAAAAAGGAATGTAAGAGACTCTAGGAGTGAAATGGACCAACACAACCCCCTACCTTTGAGCATATTTAGCTATCACACAAAAGACCCCAGTGGTTCAATGAACCCCACAAACTATCATAGCCTTCATCACCATAGCTAGTTTGTCAGAAGTGGCTAGCAAATCTCTCTTCCCTTGCATTTTAATGAACCTGAGCCCTTCAAAGGTGGTCCTGAGTGCAACTTTAGCAGTGGAACAATGAAAATGTGAATGGGGTCTCTACTCTAAATAGTCTTATGACAGAATAAGATTGCTAACTGAGCTGCTGGAGCTGACTGAGCTGTATCCTGGCCCAGACTTGTGTCCTGGCCCAGACAGTTAAACTCATGTAAGATCTGCTTGCAAGGAATACGTATGATGCAAACGGCTGCTACTCATGAATGGTGTTTTCTGGATCAAAATTCATTCCAGTATTGCGTCTACATGCCTACATGAGTATACATACCAGTCTGTTTATCACATCATTGGCCTAAGTGTACTGCTGTGTCCTGAGTTTCTACTCATTTTATTTTGCATTTGGCATTCTAGCACATTGAAAGGAGAGCCATGTTCATTTCTGCCCATTCCAATACACAGAGAGTTCAAAAGTTCAAAAGATAAGAAGTTGTTCTCAGCATGAGTAAACTGTGAAATGCATTGGAAAATAAATTTTTGATGTCAACACACAGCCCCAGTTTATTCATGCTGAGAATTGTTTTCTTATCTTTTTTTTTTGGATTCTGAAAGCTTCCAGAGCCAAATTTGTTTAAACTCTATAACAAAGATGTAGCAAGATTTGACTATTGTTTTATTATGATATATTTTTTCTCCAACAATTATGGAGGTATGAGTAACAAATAAAATAGCATGTGCACACATATGCAAACATGGTATGTGTAGGGAAGAATGTCAATGGTGTAATCCTTTGAACAACTAACTTATAGTTGGACAAAATGGAATATGTGTTGTCCAGAGGGGATGAGGTGAAGGGGAAAAGGGTAGGCAAATAGAGAGAAAAGATGGTTGATGAAGGGTAAACAAAGGAGGAGGCTGCAATGCTTGGTAAGAAATGTATGCATTATCCTGCCCATGTAATTGTAACCCCTCTGTACAGTATGTTCTCAAATAAAATAAAATTAAATTAAAAAAAAAAGATGGTTGAGAAAAGGCAGTCATCATATTCAACATAAGTAAGTGAAAATGGAGCTAAGTAAATAGAAGGAAGGGGTGGGGTCAGGAGAGATGGAGGAAATAACAAAAGAGTTACACACAAACTGACATGTTGAATTGAAACTCATCTGAACAACTAAAGATAATAAAAGTGAAGTTGTGTAAACTTATGGTGTACTTCATGATGATTTCACATATACATATATATTGTACATATATACGTGTGTGAATGAAATGAAATGAATATCATCTAGTTAACACACCTTTAGCTTACTAGTTACCTCGCTATATATAGAGAATATTTATGATCTCCCCATTAGTAAAATTCAATCAAACAAAGCAGTCCGAACCATATACCATACGTTAGAACAGTACTTCGATATATCAACTAAACCCTACACACTGTAACAAACATCCATATGCCTTACAGCTACCCTATAAAGATAGCTTTCTTAATAATTCAGAGAAAAGGAAGCTCATATCTCCTGAGGATTGCCTCTTTCCTCAAGAGTAAAACCCACTGAAGCTCACAATGACTGTCAATTTTTAATTAGCCATGTCAATGAGGGAGAACATTAAACACCATTGAAGAGAGTCCTCTGAGGAGTGGCAGAAGACGTTTTCCAGATCATGCTTTGACAAGCCACCTCGTTTATGGGGATGGAACCGATGTCACGGAAGCTTCGGCTGTTAATGTCTTTACTGATTCTCAACATGTCCACATCATTACCACTTGGTTAGCAAACAGACATGTTCTTAATAAGGTAGAGATCTCTGGATACCTATGTCACAGAAAAAACATCACTTTAGCTTGCTGTACCAGAGACAAAAATCTCTCCTAGTGGCCGAAACAGATAAATCCAGTGTGGGATCTTAAGAGATTGGCCAGGAAGAGAAGCAAGAGGCAGGGACTTACGGGCTATGGCCTGGGGACCGTAGGTTATCTTCTCTTGGCAAAGACAGTGCAAGAGACAGTGGTGACACCAGTCCTGCAGGGTGTCACCCACAGAAGAAATAGCCCTGGCATAGCTCCACAGCCCGCTTTGCTTGCTCTGCTCTCTTCCTGCAACTCCAGTCCCAACCCTCCCTTGCCCCCATGAAGTTCTCTTTGATTTCCTTCTTCGTCTTCATTTTTTTTTGTGCTGGTATTAGACCTTGAACTTAGTGCCTGGGCATTGTGCCTTAACTGTTTCACTCAAGATTGGTGCTCTACTATTTAAGCCACAGCTCCACTTGCAGCTTTTTGGTACTAAGTTAGAGAGAAGAGTCTCACAGACTTAACCTGACGAGGCTGGCTTCAAACTGAGATCTTCCATCCTCAGCCTCCTGAGAATCTGGGATTACAAGTGTGAGAACCAGTGGCTAGTATTACTGTCCTTCTTTTTCAAATAGCAGTTATGCTTTGGTCTAAACTCCTTTATGATTCTTGGCTACCCTCTAACAATCCTCAACCACAAGCCCCTTGGGGAGCTTTCCCCAGCTTTACAATGTGTCTTCAGATTCAAGGCAACTGCTTTGATGGATGCAAGTTGACTGTTTTCAGCCCAGGTGTGAGAAATTCTGCTGCCATGTCACAAGAAAGTTCTCTGCATTTCTGGCTGGGGAATATTGTTCTGAGGATGATGGTGCCCGACAGGAACATCTGGTTGGGTGGGAGGAACATGAGGGTCCTTGGCTGTAGTCTTCCCTTTTGACATTGTGACCCAGAACAATGGCTGGGTGAGAATGCATTTTCAGCTACAACAAGGTTCTCACCCCGGGGTCTCTTTGGGTAGCTCTAAGTCAATTACTTCTCATGAGTGACACAGTCCACCCCCCAAGCCCTGGCTTTCTCTACCTCCCCTCCTCCCCCCTCCCAGTGACTTGTAGGCTCATTCATTTCTCCTTTCATTCTCCTCAGGTAGTTTCTCAGTCTCCTCCTTAGGCTGTGATCTCCATCATGCCCATAGTTGTAGCTATTCAAGAAGTTAAGGTCTGAGGATTGTGGTTCAAAGCCAGCCTGAGTCAATACATCCAAGAGACTGTAATATCCAATTAACCAGCAAAAAGCCAGAAGTGGAGTGTTGTTCAAGTGTTAGAATACCAGCCTTGAGCGAAAAAGCAAGAGCATGAGGCCTTTAGTTTAAGCAACAGTACTCTCTTCCTCTTCCTCTCTCTCTCTCTCCTCTCTCTCTCTCTCTCTCTCTCTCTCTCTCTCTCTCTCTCTCTCACACACACACACACACACACACACAGAGTTGTAGGTTGTACTGGTACCCTTCCTTATGAATCTTTTATCCTTATCTCCCATAACTTCAACCTCAAAACATGGGTCTATCCTGGACCACTCTCTAGAGCCTCCCTGCCAGTTATGAAAAGCTGTTCCAGGAAGTTTTGAACTAAAATCCCTCAGACACATCAGTACCACAGTCCCTGACCAGCTCTTCTCTCCAAGGCCCCCTTTCCCCTTGTGTTTCTGAGTTTCAAGTCTTCCTCTCTCACGTCTGACCACCACACACTCAGTATCTCCACTGTGGAATAAGTTTCCACATCTCTTCCTTCCTCCCCTCATTCCAACCATTTCCTTTATTTACAAGGCTCACTAGGCCTCTCCTCAACTACAGATAAAACTTACCAACTGTGGCTTCATCTCTCTCCAACCCATTCTGGACTCAAAACCACAAATCCAGGGAGATTACTCCTCTATTCAGGTTACTCCAGTGTCTTGTGGGCCCGGGGTCTAAGAAGCTGAGAGTGGTAACAAATCAGAGTGGATGTTTGATCAGACAAGAAGGCACAGTGGTCCCCTGCCTGGTTCCATTACCATCTCGGAAGTCCTGATACACAAACCCTAAAGAGCCATGCATCTGGACACTACTGAACTCATTCTGCTGCTGCTTCCAGCGTTCTTTCTTCCTTCTAGCTGGGTTGAAATTTGGCCTCTGTAAGCTTCAGTATGACTAAATGTCTGCCTCCCTCCCTCAGAAGTCTGTGTTACTTAAGGAAAGAAAACTGTCTTATTGGATCTTCAAAGTCTAGCAAAGTCCTCGACACTGAACAAATGTTTGTTGGAATGAAGTAACAAAAAGAAATCAGCCACACATCAAGCAACTCTGTTAGTGATTTGATTTCAGTGTCAAAGGAGAAAAGATAAATACTGGGAGTTTGAACACAATCCTTTGGGTACACTCACTGAACCTATGCTCATCTAGTTCTAATCTGCTCCTACCTATTAAAGAAAATAGACGCCAATAGTTCAGGGAAAAGAAGAAGAATTGACAAATAAGATCCCATCAAATTAAAAAACTTCTGCTCATCACTGGAAATAATGACCAGACAGCCTACAGAAAGAGAAAAAAAATCTTTAAAAGCTGGTGGTCTGTCAACAGATTAACATCTAGAATATATAAAGAGCTTAAAAATGAACTATCAGAGGAACAAATAGGCCAATTAACAAATAATTAAATCAAATATATAGTTCTCAAAAATATACAAATGCCAAATCTATGTATGAAGAAATATTCAATATCCTTAGCTATAGAGGAAATACAAATCAAAACTATATTGAGATGCTGTCTCACCACAGCCAGAACGGCCATCAAGAACAAACACCAATGTGTACAGGGACACAGGGAAAGGTAATTAAGGCAACCACTATGGAAGTCAATAGAGAAGTTCAAAAAAATTAAAAACAGACCCCTATTTATTCTAAACTAGTCTATTGTATGTACCTAAAGGGATATAAGTGAGCATAAAACAGAAATAACTTCGCCCCTATGTTTACTGCACCACTGTTGACAACAACTAAGGGCCTGAAACAGAAAATGTGGGGTATGAACACAATGGAGTATTATTCCTCCCTAAAAAATGAAATTATGTTGTTTGCAGGATGAAAGAAGCCAGACTCAGAAAGACAAATATGACATCTCTTCCCTCATATGTAGTATTTAGACTGAAAACTGCTGGGAGGTGGGGGAGGAATGGCATAAATGTCAAAAGGGGAGACTATTGGACTGTATAACAGAATGACAGGAAAAGATAAAGAAAAAACAGCATGATAGAGGGTGAATATGATCAAAATATATTATGTACATATGTGACAATACCACAAAAAACACCACACTGAAACCTCCTTTATACAGTTACTGTACATTTTTAAAAAAAAGGAAAGGAAAGCAAGGGGGGAAGGAAAGAGGGAGAGAGAGAGAGAGAGAGAGAGGGGGAAGGAAGGAAGGAAAAGGAGAGAGAGGAGGGAGGAAAGGAGAGAAGGAGAAAGGGAGGAGGGAGGGAGGTATAAAAAAAACAAAGCAGATGCTGATTGAAGAGAACAAAAAAAAAGAGAGAGAGAACAAAACTAGATTTAAGCCTTAACAAAAGCTTGCTGGGACACAATTTTGGGGGGTCCTTCCAAAACTCATTCCACATCTTCACAGCTAAGAAACCTCAGACAAGTAACCTGTCTAGACCACAGTGCTCTCAGCTGAGTAAAAGATGATGATATTATTTGCCCTTCGTGATTATTATTAGCATTAAAGATATTAATGGATACAAATTGCTAAAAATAATTCACTCATAGGGTGGGCACAGCCTTCACATTTTGTGTTCACTTTATGTTCATTAATGTCATCGATCTACAAGAGAAGGTAATTTTTGAACTAATTTACACTAATGATCAGGTGATAGACAATGCTTCAAAATGGATTTTTACAGCCCCAGACATCTCTAGTCTGCTCTTGCCAAGATCTGAATGTTTCCTCTCAACCACTGCTCTCTTGAAGTGCTAACCTCAAGTCAATGGTAGCAGAATGAGGGACATGTGAGCCACAAGGGTGGAGCCTTGATAAATGAGACTAGTGGCCTTATAAAACAGATCCAAAGAGCTTGTTTTCCCTTTCTATCATTGGAGAACACAGTTCTGTGAACCAGTTAATAGGTCCCAGTAGACACTACATCTTCCAGTGCCTTGATCTCAGACTGCCTAGCTCCAGACTTGAGAAATAAATTCTTTATAAACCATCCAGCTGGTGGTTTTGTTATAACATCCTGACCATCTAACTTGATTCCAGGTTCTGTTTAAAAAAATAAAAAATAAAATCGACCAGGCACCAGAGGCTCACATCTGTAATCCTAGCTACTGAGGAGGCTGAGATCTGGAGATTGCAGTTCAAAACCAGCTCAGGTAGGACAAGTCCATGAAACACTTAACTCCAACTAAGCACCAAAAAAAGCTGGAACTAGAGCTGTGGCTCAAGTAGTAGGGCACTAGCCTTGAGAGGAAAAACAAAAATAAAAAACAAAAAAACTCAGGGACAGCGCTCAAGCCCTGACTTTGAGTCTCAGGACCAGTACAAAAATAAAAGCAAAAAAAAAAGAAGAAGAAAATGGTAACAACAAAAAGAAAACAAAATCCTGCAGGAATTATGAGGCTGTAAGTGACTCCCTTTCACTACTCCAGATTGTTCCCACAGGTTCTCAACTTGCTTTGTTTATAAATTCACAGGTTCTTCATAAAATCTCTGCCTCTCCCATGCTGACCCTGAGTTTCTACATGAGGAGGAGGGGGAGGAGGGAGGAGGAAGGGGAAAAGGGAGGAGGAGGTAGTATTTGGATATGAAGTGTCCCTCTAACAAGTCTCACCTGTTAAGGCTTGGTCCTCAATACAATTTTCAGATGTACAGCTTCAGGGAAGTGATTGAATCCTAAAGGTCTGACCCAATCAATGGACTGATCCCTTGACAGAGGTGATAAGACACTAGGAGACCTGGCAGGTAGATTACTGGAGACACCGCCTAGAACAATGGCCACGTACTTGTCAGAGTCTTTCATAAATCTGCTCAGCCACCATGCCCTTCTATCATGGTGCTGTGCCTCCCACTGCCTGGAAACAACACAGCCAGCCTATCAGGGGCTAAACCCTCTCAAACCATAAGCCACAATGAGTCCATGGGAGGGAGGGATGTGAGGAGTCCAACATCGTTTTGGAGAAGACTGAGACACAAAGTGACCACACCTTAAAAATCCCTAAGAAACCCAAGTATTCCAAGTTCTAAGAGTTGAAGTGGCTCATTCTGTCTTGACTGATCTCTAGTATGACATGCGCAATACGATCATTTTACTACTACTCATCGTGTTACTATGCGATTGTTTACCAAAGTAAATTAGAAAGGATAAATCTTAATAAGAGTACATGACAGCTAGTCACTTTCCTTTGATGTCTCAAAGATCTAGATAGAGTTTATTTCCCCCTTCTTTAATCCTTTGGAAAACATTTGCAGAGTGCCATTAACATAAGTAAACTCTTCAATATCCCTGTATCACTAGTCCCAACTCTCCATTCTAGAAAGTTCTTGCCAAGGTTTCTTCCCTCATAATTCCCAGTTGAAGTCTGGTCCATCATTTTAACATGTGTGCCTGCAAGAAGTCTGAGAATCAGGAAAATTTCTTTCTTTCGTTTTTTTTTTTTTTTTTTGGTCAGTCGTGGAGCTTGAACTCTGAGCTTGGGTGCTATCTGTGTGAAAAGGCCAGCACCCTATCACTTGAGCCACAGCGCCACTTCCAGTTTACTGGTGGTTAATTGGAAATGAGAGTCTCACAGATTTTCCTGTCTGGACTGGTTTTGAACCATGATCCTCAGATCTTAGCCTCCTGAGTAGCTAGGATTACAGGAGTGAGCCATAGAACACCTCTGTAAGGCAGAGAAAACTCAGATCATTCTTCTGAGGAGCTAGCCCACTCACCGTGGGTAATTATCATTCCAACTTGGCATCAAATGTCAATAGTCCCCTATAGCTATTACAATAATTGGAGGTGAAAGTTTTCTTTAGTATCCTCTAGGTAAAAGGTGTCAAACACTGACAATGCCCAGGATGATGAAAAGGAACTTTGTAAAAACAGGAAAAGGACTGGATGTACCAAAATGCTATACATGTTAAGAACTCCAGCCCTGGAACCAACCTGCGTGGCTTCAGATCTTCTGGATTTGGGGAGTATGAACATAACTGTCTCTGCCAGAAATGAGAATGATCATAGTGCCTATCTCACAGGATGAATATTTCCCAAACAAAATGAAAGAGTACCTTGTTAGAAATGTGCCTTGCATCTAAGTAAGAATCCAAATGTTTTCCAATATCTTACTTACATAAAATAGACACTTAAGTACTCTTTGTGGAATACTGATTTCCACTTAAGAAACCTCGGGTTGTCCAAGGTCTCTTAAATGTGACAAATGAAGCTCATCGGATGGATGGATTATCATTAGAATTGGGAAATCCCTTTCGTATATCTTTTAACTTCATTAATGACCGTTGGAAAGGGAGTTTACCTTTTAAAGAACGCACCACAAATACAATGCATAATGTTCACGCTGACCATTAGCCACACACTCATCACCCTAGCTCCCAAATCTGCTCAAGTACAAGCTCAGTGACATAAATCTCTTACTGGTGTTAATGACCTATAAGTGCCAGTCAGTAAGATGACGAATTCTCATTAGCGGTTTTCACCTCATTAGAAGCCTGCTTTCGCTGATAATGGACCTCAGAGGTCAATAAAAAAAAATCTCAGGAAGACTTCTCTGTAATTTACTGGATGGACAGGTGTGTAGAAGCCAAGTGCTATTCAGGAGTGTGTGCCAATGCCCACAACAACTGCAAAAGACATCCACAAAAATCCAGCACAAAATCCCAACCTGGTTCCTGAGGGGAAAAAAACCTCACCATTTACTCATATACTAGGTAGGACTAAAGATAAATTTGATTGGATTTTCCCCTACCAAGAGTACCAAGAACTTTCAGAGGGTTCTCAGTAAAGCATTGGGGGGGGGGGGGGGATGGACAACAACACATCTCTATGAAGCAATCCAAGCCTTTATGTTGGCTTTAATATCTGATTTCATCTCACCTGATAAATAAATGAGCTGCAGTAGCAGTGTCCTTTAAAAGTGCAACGTCATCCTTCAACCTTTTCCACAAGAGCGTCAAAGCTGAAACATGAGGTAAAACCCAGTCGTTGATGTAAAAACAAGAGGCTCCATTATGCCATTCCTCAAAGCCTTCCCAAAGAAACGACTCAGTCCAGGAGTGCATGAGTGTTTCTGTGGTGAACTACTAAGACAACCCACACTTCACTTGAACACCTGTCCTTGAAAAGGTTAGGACCAGCCTATTGGACAAGTGAAGATTTGTGCATGCACAAGCTCTCTGAGATAAAGTGAAAAGTCCAAGCCAGCTACTTCCAAATAAACAAGACAAACCTCCTCAATTGAAGAGCAATCACATTCACAGAAACTCCTTGTATTTGTGCAAACAGGCACTGACAAACTCTGAAGGCACTTCGGTGGGGGCGGCCCCTGATAGCCCAGCCACACCTCAAGATTGCTAGTTAGGGACATGTGCATAGAACCAGGCAGCAAACTGAATCTCACACCAGTGGGATGCAACATGGAAATGTAAAGTGAACCCCAAAATAGCATTTTTTTTCTTTCCAGAAAAAAAATAAAATAAAAAGCGAAGCCTGGAAAAGATAAGAGGGTCTTTGTGTAATTATCTAAGGCATTCTTCTATTTTTTTTTAAAAAAAATGCACATTTCAGAAAAGCAAATCAGCAGTGAAGAAGTAGCAAAGCCGCAAATCACGTTCAGAACATTCTGGTGTCTATTCTCAATCGCTCCGAAGCAGCAAAACTGCATTCGGGCTTCTTCTCTCTTGGACGGAGTTGATCCAGCGGATGCTACTGAGATCCGCCCAAACTTCTCCAGCTAGTCTACACCAGGCAATTGGTACAGACTTCCCCGTGAGTTCCTCGCTGCATTTGCTTGACACGGTAACCAAGAACGAGCATTTCTAGCTGTGCAATCCTCATCTAGAAACAAAGCCATATTCCCCCCCCCCCCCCGCCACACACACACACCCCGGGCCCCCGGGCCCATCTCCGAGGATGCAGCTGCAGCAGCTTCTCGACCCCCCCCTTCTCAAAGGTGGGAGGGGAGCCTCGAAGCCGAAGGCCAGGACTCGCCCCCCCCCCCCCCGCGCCGCTCGATCCTCGCCGCTCTCCCCCATCGAACCTGTGGAATCACGCGTTCGTGGGACATGCTCGTGCCTCTCCGAAGGGAGGCAGCGGATAACCCGCGCAGGACCGCAATCAGAAGAAGACGACGTCGTCAGAAAAACTCCGCCGCCGGATGGCACCCGAAAGCCTCGCCGAGAAGTGTCGCTCGCATTAAACCGGTGACTTCCCAACCTGATTTGTAACTGCAACACTCGCACCCACACACACACACACACACACACGCACACGCACACGCACACACGCGCGCAAACTTGGTGCGGAGGGGCGCGATCGGCCAGGCGCTCGGAGAGAACCCCGATCCTAGTGTTTGCTCTGGGCTCCCCGGAGCCACGCGTGTGACTCCGCTCCCCGCCCCGTGCCTCCCCTGGGACCGGCCGGGGACACTTCCCTCCCGCCCCCCGCCCCGTCCCCGGTCCCTCGCTCCACGCCTTTCCCTCGGGGTCCACGGCGCGGGTCCGGGGCGCGCGGGCTGCGCGGGCGCCACTTACATGCCGGGCCCGAGCTGCAGGGCGCTTCTTGGCGGCCGGCCGGCGGCCACCCGGACGTCCAGACACCAGAGCCACCGCGGCCAGGGCATCTCGGCCAGGCCGCGCCGCCCGGGCCACCGCCCCGCGCCACGCCGCGCTCCGGATCCGCCAAGTCCGACAGCTGGCGCTGAAGTTGGGTTCGCCCGGGTAGAAGTTGGTGTGCGGGGGATCCTGGGGCCTCCCGCCTTCCCTCCCCCCTACCCCGCCCAAGCCGTGGCTTCCCACTGAGGGCACCGTCCCCGGGGCGGCCCCGCCGGGCGGTGCGGGTAACCGGGAGCGCGGCGGGACGCGCACGGAGAGCCCCGGAGGCGCGCGGTACGGGCGAGCTGCGCCGCCCAGCTCCGCCGCCGCGGCGAGTGAGACCCCGGAGCCCGGCGAGCCCGCGGCCCCCGCCGCCTCGGTACCATGGCAACGCGCTCGCCGCCCGCCCCGCCCCTCCGGAGCGCTTAAAGAGACAGCGCGGCCGCTGGACGCGGGGCCGGGCGACCACGCGCCCTCTGTACCCTCCGCGCCCCCCGCCTTTCGGGAGAGCGCGGCGGCGGGGCCGGGGCGCTGGCCGGGCTGATGGGATGCAAACGAGGGGCTAGCTCACCTCCACCCCCCAACTCTCCTCCCCACCCGCCGAACATCACCCCCAATAATCATCATCATCAACAACAACAACAATAATAATAATAAACGCTGCCGAAAATGCTAATCAGCCGTGGCCCCCCCCAAAACACCAACCTGCTCAGATGCAGTCCGCGGCGCAGCTGCCGCCCGCAGAGCCCACACGAGTCCGACTTTGCTTCTCCCGCTGCCTCCTCTCCCCTACCCCGAGCGCGGGGAAGGTGAGAACCCGAGCTGGGGAGGTGGGTTTGAAGTAGCAACCACGGGCAGCAGTTGGGGGTAGAGAGAGAGAAAGAGAGAGAAGAGGGAGAGCGGCATCTCCAGCCAAATCCGCCCTGGCCCGCGCGCCATCCACGAACCCGCCGTCCTCCGGGAGAGCGCCTCGCCCCGCGCGCGCGCTATCCGGCCCGCCGGGCGCTCACTTCGGGCCCGGGAGTTGGGAGGAGGAGCCCAGCCCTGCCCCGCACGCTCGCGGCGGTCTCCAGTCGCGCGCGCGCGCGCGCCCGCCCAGGGCGCAGGCGGAAGGGCGCAGCGGCCGCTCGCTCGGACCGTGCGGCCCGGGCTCCGCAGCGGGGCCCGGCCAGAGCCGCCGGCCCGGGACGCGCAGCCCCCAGCCCGGCGCTCGAGGCTCTGGAGTCCGCTTGGTGGCCATAAAAATGGACCGGCGCGTCCTGGGCTCCAACCAGGGCAAGCCCGGGCTTGGGAGCCTCGATCTGCGGTTTCCTCCCCGGCAGCCCGTGGAGTCCTCTGCAGTGGGGCACCTGTTTTGTTCTTGTTTTGTTGTTGTTACATTTGCTTTTTTTTTTTATTCCCGAACTTATCCAAAGTGGCTCTCCCGGGCACTCGTTTGTAGGCAGATATTTAAAGTGGTACCAACCTCATTTCTTCCGTCCTCGGAGTCTTGCAAATGGTCTTCCTCCGAAGGTGGTTTAGACCCCTCCTCTGTCTTGCCTACTTGAATTGAACCATCTGGCTCTTCGCTTCAAGCCTTTAAAGCCTTTTGTTTTCCCCCTTTCTTTTCTTTCTGTTGCTTTTCTGTCACCAAACAATCCATTGGAGATTTACAGGAGGGTCCGTGGAGTGTGCAAGTGTGTGTGTGTGTGTCTGTGTATGTGTGTGGCCGGGGGGGGGGGGGATGTATTTCTTTGAAAAAGAAATAAAAATTAAGAATGAGAGATCGCACCACCCTGTCTCCTTCTCTATTCGGAATTTGGAATTCTCACCACCCTCACTGCCTGTGTCTTTTACCCCCTTTTTTCTAAATAAAGTTTAACTTAAAGTGAAAATTTATAAGCACACTGTCTTTTGGAAAGTAAGTTAACAGAATTTCAGAGCTGGTGGCACAATAGAAATCACCGGTGGAGCGCTCCTAGTTCACCAAAGAAGGGTTTCCTTCCTCATTTCCTTTCTATCTCTTCTTAGATCCTGGGCGTTACCAGGCCTCCGCCAATGGCAGAGGCCTAGCCCCATAGCATGTGTTGTCACTTGACTGTTAATTGGTTCTAAGAATGACAGGGCCAGCACAGGTTGCTAAAAACACATTGATAATTTGAAGATCTATTTTTAACATCTCCCTTCTAACGTCTTTTGCCACCTTTGTTAAGAAGTAACAAGGCTGGTGGCTTCTTTTCACCTCTTCTTCTTTTTCCTCTCCTTCTTCTACCAAGGTGCTAATGAACAGCCAAATGACCAAAGGCAAGCTAGCCACTGTGGCGTGGAAAGAAAGAATACAGCAGGTAATACTCCATAATGGTGGCTTCTGAAGCCAGTTTACCATCTCTATAAAGTATACTAATAGGTTAAAAAAAAAAGGAGGTGGGGAGGAAAGGGATAGTTGGGGAAAAACAAAGGAGGGGGGTAACAATGCTCAATAGGAAATGTACTCATTACCTTACTCATGTAACTGTAACCCCTCTGTAAGGTATCTTTAGAATAAATAAATACATACATAAATAAATATATCCCTCCTCATTCAATCAATCTTCTGGTTTGTTCCTGTGGCTGAAACTTAAAACTCCAAGTTGTTTCATGACAGTTTGATCTTAATTGTTCCAATGAACATTTACAGCATACCTAAAGCTGATGGTATAGATTAAGTACACTCTGAAAATTTCTATGAAATGCTAAGTCCTTTTTTTGCTTCTGGAGTAGTTTTAACTCTACGGGGGTTTACAACTAATCTCCTTGCCTCTGGAAGGTAAACAAGTTTCTAAGCATTTTATTTCTTCCTATTTAAAAAAAAAGCCTTAGATAAGTAGTAGAGAAAATTTAGTATTTTCCGTGAGCCACAGTGGAAAGTCAGAACCATTATATTATTATAAGAGCTAATAATCATGAGGAAATACAAACATGTGAACTGATTATATGATTATAATTAGTAGGCATGTGGGAAGTAAATCAGTGTAGCTATGCTGAATTAGAAAATCATAAAAAAGAAACTAAATAAATTAAACATTGTCTTCTTTCATGTACCATAGTATGAAAGCGCATTGTTTTATTGTAAGTGAATATTTAAAGCACTCAGGATGTCACAGGTTAAATAGGATTGGTATATATTTCATAAAGTGACGTTGCTTTTAAATAATCTTAACAAGGACCATGATACAAGCATGATGCCTTGTAAGCAATTATTCTCAAATAAAATAGCCTAGAATGAATTTTTTTGCCATGAGCTATAAAAGCAAAAAAAAAAAAAAGTCCTGATTTGAATTCAGCTCTTCCTTTTCAGTATATTCAAAAACAAAACACACACACACAAAAAAAAACCCTGGTTATTTATTTGGTTTGATTGGTTGGTTTTGCCATGTGTCAACAAAAGGAAGCACTATGAAACCTATTGGCTATAGTCTTCACATATTTAACTAACCACATATGCAGTTTCGTGTTATGAATGTACAAAATGGAACTAGATGAGGGAAATAAAGTGATTGATTCTGCACTAATTTAAGACATTATTGAATGAGCAATTCAAGAGAACAAGCCAGGTACACAAAGAAATAATTTAAAACCTTAAGAAGAGTGTTCTGTTAAGAATTTTCCTTGCTCAGACATGGATTTCATGGAGGAAAAAAAAAATCTAGAACCATCATGAATTGGGTTTTATTTTTGTGAGTGATCTTGTATGCTGTTAACCTAGCTGGCATCTTCAAAATTAGGTTTAATATTACAGACAATTGTTGCATCTGAGAAGAGTCCAAAATACTGGGGGGAGAGAGCTCAGCAGACATGCCACAGGCCAACCTATTCTCCCCTTCCATTATACAGCCAGGGAGTAAGTAATAAACCCAAGCCACTTCTTTCTTGCTAGAGGAGGTGGTTAAACCAATTTCATGCTTTATGTATGCTGCTTGTAAAAAGGAATGCTTACCTAAAAAGAAATAGATTCTGACCAGATGTTCTCCGCATCTTGCTCAGCTGCAGCTTGAAGCTTTCCAGTCACCGAATACTTTATCTTCTCGTCTATCTTCTTCTAATTGAGAAATTGTTGATCCATGCAGTTCGACAGGCAGCCTGCTGCAAAAACCTTCCTGCCAAATATTTCCAGCCAGGCTCTCCTTTTGCACACACACACACTACACACACACACAGGATCCATAGGGTGACAGGGGAAAATAAAAGAAGAAGAGGAAAAAGGAGCAAGGCACTGCATTTGGCTGGTTATTGGGGTTTGAAAAAGGAGGTCAGAAAGCAGTTCTTCAAAGGACACGCTCCTGTCACCTGCAAGTGTAATAAATTGCCATTATAGAAACGCCTACAGGCACTAATGAGCTGTGGAACATTGGAATCTTGACAGCAGGCAAAATAGAATGAAATTCAACCAGGATTCTTCTGGGACAGTCACACCGAAATGTGGACAAGCGTTCTTCTTCATTTTGGTTTCTTCTGCCACTGAATATTATCCCTCCAAACCTGTAGCTCTCACTGTCTCTTTAAAGGAAAACAACAAACTCAACTTAAAACTCATTGTAAAATAACAAAGTGTCATGCCTGTCATTTCTCCAGGCTAAGATACTTGTTGGTTGAATGACTTAAAAATCCTGTTGAAGGGGGCTGGGAAGTCGGCTCAGTGGTAGAGCTCTTGCCTTGCATGCCCGAGGCCCTGGGTTCGATTCCTCAGCACCACATAGGCAAAAAGAAAAAAGCCAGAAGTAGTGCTGTGGATCCAGTGGTAGAGCACTGGCCTTCAGCTGAAGAGCTGAGGGACAACACTCAGGCCCAGAGTTCAGGCCCCATGACCGGACCCAAAAAAAAAAAATCCTGTTGAAGTTATGCTAGAACTAGCCAGCTCTGTCTTTAAATATGTTTATCATAACATGTGCAGAAGCCTCACCTAACTATACCATCGATTTATGCTTTAAAAAAATAAACAACTGTACTTTGAACAGCTCACTAATTAATTTTTTGTTAAATGGGGTAAAATACATATAACATCAAATTTACAGCCTTAACTTTTTTTAAGTGTGTCCATCAGCGTGTTTAAGTATAGACACATTGCTTTGCAAGGAAGTTCTATAACTTCTTGATCTTGAAAAATTAAAGTTCTTCACACATAGACCTTAATATACCCTCCCCTTTTCTTTTAGCTTTTGGTAACCTTTCTGCGTGGGAGATGTTCCAATCATGCTTCTTTTCCATGATGATTCTTCCGAATGGTTTTTATAAACTACAGCTTTTATTTGTGTTGAGGTTTATTTCTATACAGGTAATTTGTATTGAGATGAGCATACAGATAGGAGTAAAATCATAGAGTATTCGTCTGTGGTTTCCCATTTTGCTTAACATCTTTTGTCTTTTTTTATATTGGCCATCCTAGCAGGTGTGCAGGTGATACCTCATTGTGGCTTTAATTTGCATTTCCCTAATGATTAACAATCTCCAGCAACTTTTCCTACACCTGTTGGCCACTTTTATGTCTCCTTTGAAAAATGTTCAGGTTGTATGCCCATTTTTAATTGGGTTATTTCTTTTCTCGCTCTCCTTATATATTTGGGATACTAACACCTTGTCAAAAGCATGGTTTGCAAATATTTTCTCCAGTTACCTCCTTTGTCACTTCCTTCCCCCCCCCCCTTTTTTTTTGTGGGTCATGGGGCTTGAACTCTGGGCTTGGGTGCTGTCCCTGCGCTCTTCAGCTCAAGGCGAGTGCTCTACCGCTTGAGCCACTGCATCACTTCCGGTTTTCTAGTGGTTAATTGGAGATAAGAGTCTCATGGACTTTTCTGCCTGGGTTGGCTCTGAACTGTGATCCTCAGATCTCAGCCTCCTGAGTTGCTAGGATTACAGGTGTGAGCCACCGCGCCTTGCCTCACTTCCCCCTCTTGATGGCTCCCTTCATGTGCAGAGGCTTTGCAGTTCGACAGAGCTCTATTTCTCTGTTTTCCTGTGGTGCCTGTGCTTTGAGGTGCATAACCAATAAACCACTGCCAAGACCAACCGTGGATCTTTCCCACTATGATTCTTCTTGGTGTTTTTTTTATAGTTTCACATCTTACAGATAAGTCCTCAATATGCTTTTGAGTTGCATTTGTAAACTAAAATAAAGGTCTAAGTTCATTTTTCTGTGTGTAAATATTTAGTTTTCTCAATACCATTTACATAAAATATTGTCCTTCTGTATTTTCAGTTATTGATATCTCTATAGAAAATTAACTGTGCAAATGTTTGGATTTATTTCTAGGTTCTATTCTTTCCCAGTGGTCTCTATGTTGAGTTGTAGGCCAGTACCATGCTGGTTTGTTAACTACAACCTTGTAAATATAACTTGAAGTCAGATGCTGGGCTATCTAGCACCAATTTTGTTCCTTTTGCTCAAGATTGACTTAACTTTGGCTTTTGTGCAGTTCCATATAAGTTGGAGAATTACTTGTTTTCCATTCTGTCATGTATGTCATTGGACTTTTGATAGAATTGTATGAAATCTGCACATCACTTTAGGTAGTATAGCTACTCTGATCAATGGACACTATTAACATTCCATCCATGATCATGCTCTTTATTTCTACCCTTTATATCTTTTCACAGTGTTATTTGTAAAGACAGTTTACCTTTGTGATAAAATGTATTTTTAAGTGCTTTATTTTTGATGCTATTTTCTCCAAAAGTTTATGTAATAGGTTATCTAATAGTGTTATCATATGGAGTTTCTTGAATTTTTTGATAGTTTTTTTTTTAACAGTATTCACTTGTGCATGTGGATTTTATATTTTGCAACTTTATTGGATTTGGTTATTGGTTCTAACAGTTTGGAGGGAAGCATTGTTTCTCTGTATCAATATATGTTATCTACAAACACTGACAATTTCACTTCCTCCTTCCCAATTCGGAAGGCATTTATTGTTTTGTTTGTTTATTTTGCCCAGTTGATCTAGACAAAACTTTCCTCATGCTATGGGTTTATAAACTACAGCTTTTATTTGTGTTGAGGCTCATTCCTATATAGCTAATTATATTTCGATGAGCATAAGGATTTTGTCTTTCATTCTGCTGTGTGGTATATTACAAAACAATCCTTACATTCCCAGGATGTGTTTCATTTGATTTAAATAAATGATCTTCCTTCCTCCCTCCCCTTCTCTCCCTCCCCTTCTTTCTTTTGTCCTTTCTTTCTTTCTTTCTCTTTCTTTCTTTCTTTTTTCTTTCTGTCTTCCTTTTCTTTTCCTTCCTTCCTTCCTTCCTTCCTTCCTTCCTTTCTTTCCTTTTCACTCTTTCTTTGTTTCTTTCTGTGATATTGGTCTTTGAAAACAAGAGTTCACACTTGTATGTCTCACCTGCTCTTCTAGCACTCTGCCACCACATGGATGGCTCCAGCCCTCATTTTTGTTGGTTTGTTTTGGAAACAGAATCTCTCAGATTTTCTGTATGGGCTGAGATCTAGGTCAGCTTCCTGAATTTCCAGGATTCTGGGCATAAGCTGCCAGCACTTAGTTACACTAAATAATCTTTTTACTATAGTATTGACTTCTCTCTATTAATATTTTGTTGAGAATATTTCAATCTATTTTTATCAGGGATATTGGCCCTTCTTGCAATGTGCTCACTTACCTTTGGTATTTGAAAAGTGATAGCCTTATAAATTAGTTTGGAAAGATTTTCTTCTTCCTTTCAACATTAGGAGAGTTTGAGATGAATTGATACTTATTTATTTTTAAATGTTTGATAGAATTCAACAGTGAAGACTGATCTTTTTTTTTTTCTTTTTGTCGGTCATGGGTTTTGAACTCTGGGCCTGGACACTGTCCCTCAGCTCTTCAGCTCAAGGCTAGCGCCCTACCACTTGAGCCACAGTGCCACTTCTGGCTTTTTCTGCTTATGTGGTGCTGAGGAATTGAACCCAGGGCCTCATGCATGTGAGGCAAGCACTTAACCACTAAGCCAACTTCCCAACCCCTGATCATTTCTTTGATAGAAGACTTTTTACTATTGATTTAATCTCAGTCATTATTGACCTGTTTAAATATTCTGTATATTCATGACTCAGTCTTGATAGGTTAATTCTAGAAAGTTATCCATTTCTTCTAAATTATCCAAATTTCTTTCATCTATTTGTTCAGAGTATTCTGTTATGTTTGCTTGGATTTCTATGCATTAGATATTTATGGCCTTCTCTTTTGTTTCTGGAATTAAGTCTTCTCTCTTCTTGGTTACTTTTTCAAAAACCCAATTCTTTGTTTAATCAATATTTTCAATGCTTCTTGAATTTCTATCTTGCTTAGTTTTGCTTTGTTCATTGTTTGTTTCCTTCAGCTAAGTAAGTTTTGGTATGGCTTGTGTCTATTTTCATTTATCTCAAGATGCTCTTAATTTCCCTTTTAATGAATCTATAGGTGCTCAACAGTATGTTGATTAATTTCCTTATGTTTGCAAACGTTCTGAAATTTTTCATCATTGATTTAGAGCTTCAAAGAGATAATGATTTGAATTAAATCTTCTTAAATTTGTTAAAATTTGTTTTGTGGCTACAATGGTCAATCTTATCATCAGCTTGATTGGTGCCCAAGAGATTAATAAAGCACACTGATGGGACATCTGTGATGATGTTTTCAGAGACAATTACATAATGAAGGGTCTGAAGTAATGAATAGCTTACTCTCCTGATAGATTCATAATACACTAATATAATTGGCAGTGGTGAAATGTAGGAGGTGGATGCTGGTGGAGGAAGGGGTCACTGAGATGTGTCCTTGGGGAGTAGCTTCCCTATCCCCATCCTGTATTCTTTTTCTCCGGCTTCTGGCTCCTGTGAACTGCTCTGTTCTGTCATGCTCGGATGGGCTGACATTTCTGAAATCATAAGCCAAATTAAATCTTTGCTCCTTCAAGTTGCTTATGTCAACCATTCTATCTTGGTGATGAGAAAAGTAATGAATACAGAAAATTGTTACCAGGAAGTTGAGGTCATTGCTGTGACTACTTGGCCATGTGGCTTTTAAGCCTTCGGAACAAGTTTGTGAGAGGAAATTGGAAATGTTTGGAGATCTGGACTAGACAAGCCCCAGAATGTTATCAACAGAGCATATGGAGGAGTCTGGTAGAATTCAGAAGATTAGAACACCAACAGGAATGCAGTCTGGAGAAAGCCTGCATCCTAGGCTTTCAGATGGAAACCCAACTCTGTATCCTATACCGTGGCAAAGAACTTATTTACATTTCGCCCATTTTCTGAGACTTTGTGTGAAGCTGTGTTTAATGGTGTGGGACCAATTAATTTGGTGGAGACATTTTCAAGACATATAGCATCCTGCGTGGTTATTTGTTGGTTGCTTTTAGCTAGACTTTAGCTACAACCAGGAGCACAAAGTAAAAGCAGAAAGACTTAGAAAATGGGCAAGTTAAGTCTATAAAAGAGATGTAGATGTGCATGGTGTAGTTGTTTAAAAGATTAGCACTATTGGGGCTGGGAAGGTGGCTCAGTGGTAGAGTGCTTGCTTTGCATGCATGAGGCCCTGGGTTCGATTCCTCAGCACCACATAAGCAAAAAGAAAAAAGCCAGAAGTGGCGCTGTGGCTCAAGTGGTAGAGCGCTAGCCTTGAGCTGAAGAGCTGAGGGACAGCGCCCAGGCCCAGAGTTCAGGCCCATGACCGGACCCAGAAAAAAAAAAAAAAAAAAGATTAGCACTATTATAAAGAAGTCCTGGGCTGTAGGCTTAGCTCACATGGAGAGCATCTACCTTGTACCACAAAACAATTCAAACTCTAGTACCACACCCTCTCCAAAAAAAAAAAAAGAAAGAAAGAGAAAAAGGAAATAGGAAAGGGAAAAGAAATTGTGGGGGCTAAAGATGTATGTCTGTGGAAAAGCATTTTTCTGACTTGCAGGAGACCTTGAGGGTAATTCTTAGCACCACAAAAAACGCACACATGTGCACACACACACACACACACACACACACACACACCATAACATACATAACAAGAAGAAGCCAAATACTTTGCACTGAGAAAATTAGCCTGATGTGCCCATTCTAGGATCCTAGACATAAAACTGTAACCTAATTTCAAAGATTTTCTGTTGAGAATGGAGAGCCCATTGCTCTCCATTGAGCCCCTCTGGTAGCACAGGGCTATTTAGGAAAGAATTCTCCTGAGTTTGGCAGTTAAGCCAGGCAGCTGATGCTACTTGACCCGGCAGCATGCATGGGTGTCATTCACAGGACGCTGGATGGCAGGGGTGCAGATGCAAAATGGAGTGATGGTAGCTTCCACCAAGATTTCAAAGGAAGGTTTAAGAGACAGTGTGTTGCAGGATCTGGTTCCCCACAAGAAGCTCCTGTGAGCAAATCCTTAACCATACTGGGACCCTTAGGAGAGGAGAGGTTCCAGAAGCCTGGAAGATCTACCCAGAAAAGCTGCAGTCAGTGAGTGAATGGAGCCAGAGAAAGAGGCCACGTTGGCTATATCTGGCAAACCCCAACAGTACCACCAAAAACAATTTTTAAAGGAAGGAAAGAAAAGAGTGTTCATAGTACCATTGCTTCTAAGAACAGCAAAAACGTAGAAATAACCCAAATAGTTATCCATTGATAAACTTTTAAAAAGTTACCCTATTGGAAAGAAATCATATTGACTTAGTACAGGTTCATACATGACGGTGCATTTCTGTGCAGGATTTATGATAGTTGTATCTATAGATACAGAAGTGAATTAGTGGTTTGGGTAGCTGGGGGGAAGGAGGGAATGGGGAGTGATTACTAGTATCTTCTGGGGGCACTGAGAATGTTTTGGGGATTAGATGGTTTGATGGTTGCAAAGCCTTGTGAAAACGCTGAAAACACTGAATTGTGCACTTTCAAAGATTGAATTTTATGGCTGTGAAATATGTATATTACAATCTTCACACCATTGTCAAACTGCAAAGTCTCATACTGGTCTCTGACAAGATGTGGCACTTTTTCTAGAATGGAATTACTAAGCATAGTATTTAATTCAGATGACTTTTTCTTGGGGTAGGGGCAGACAAGCCATTCTCGCTGAAGCAAGCAACACATTGACTTCCATTATCAGGTGCCTCCTTATCGTCCCTGGAACCAGGTAGTGAAGAGTTCACAAACTGGCTACAGTCTATAGGACTGGGTAAAAGAGATCCCACTCACCATTTATGATCTACTGAAGATCTTCTACAAAAGAAGAAATGAAGACTCCTAGCTTTTGAGCAAAATATTCCAAAATTCTACTCTTTGGATGCTCAACTTCAACTCCATTCCTTATGTCTTAATATAACATGAAGTACATTATATAGTATAAATAAAAAAGAAGGAGCAGAAAGAAGGGAAGGAGGAGGAGGGGAGAAGAGGAAGAGGAGAAAGACGGGGAAGAGGAGGAGGAGGAGCAGGAGGAGGAGGAGGAAGAGGATAGGAACTAGAACCTAAGAGAAGGAAGAGAGGGAAGTTGCAGCATCCAAATCAATGCTCTAGAAGAATTAGCCATTTTGCTTGTCCAATATCACAAGAGAAGAAAGGATAAATATGAAGGAGGGTTGGGCTGCACACAGGGTAGGATATGCTTTCCTGGCAGTCCAGAGAGTCTTATGCAGGCTGTATAGGAGGTGGGTCTTACAGAATGAACAGTTCATCAGGCACACATCTCTGAAGAAATGCATGTACAGTATATTGGTAAATGCATGGTTCCTCAAACCAGCACATTGGCATTGTTAATAGTTTGTAACTACTGAGTCACACAGTCTGGGGTCAGCATTGTAACCTGTATTTCAAAAGGCACTTTGGACAATTCTGATGCACCCTCATGTAGGAACGTAACTATTTTTAATGAATATGGCTATTCGTTTGCAGAGACAGAGTGTTAAAGGGGAAAAAATCTAAGGCATACAGAGTTCTCGTTTAGCACAACACTTTGATCATCCTAGTTCATTTCTCTTCCATCCTCAAACTTTTTACAATGAAGACTGAAGAAATGTTTTCGTATTTAAGCAAGACAAATGGAAGAGGGTACAACAACCAGCCAACTGCTTCCATAGCTGTTTGGAAGAGAAAAGAACCCTATTGAAGGAGTCCTCAATGCTTCGGCTGATAGAATTCACAGGAGGAGTTACTCTGTGAGTGTCTATGAAAGGAACTGCCTTTGAGAGAAGCACAGGCTGATGCTTGAAAGACACCAAACATCCTGGAAATGGGGGCAATGTGTGAGCCTGAAATGAGCCACTGGTAATAAACGTGTAGAGGAGTTGGCTTCCCATTCTAGAGAGAAGGGGCGAATTTTCTAGCAAAGCACACTGCAGGAGTCTTGCCTTCACTGGAATGAGGTAGAGTTTGAGCCAGGTGAAGAGTGGAAGCCCCTTCCCAGGGGCCCTGTCTGGGACCCAGAGAAAACAAGAATCTCCATGTGCTCCTTGTATCATGTAGGGGGTTGGAGGCTTGTTCTCTGAGACCCCAGTGAGAAGGCCGGTGACTAAAAATTTCCAGTGGAGTCTACCACTTGACTTCTGCTTCCCACAAAGCAACTTCCTTTCAGTGGTCTTTTCCAGTACTTACTCTCAATCAGCTGAGGACCACCAGGTATGAAGGAAGCTTCCAGCATATAGGTACCTACATGAAAGGAACAGATAAAAGCGATCTGAGAGTACTGAGAAAATGGACACATTCCTTCTTTGTAACAAAAAACTTCAGAAAATGAGAGAATATATTCATTCACATACACAAAAATGAGAGCTATAGAAAAGGAAGCCCCGGGGAAAAAAATGGAAATGGATCTTTGAGATTAAAAGCAAGATAGATACAACAAAAACAGTCAATAGAAGTATTACAGATAAATCAAAGAAATCACCCAGAAAGGCAGTAGAGGAAAAAGCAAATGAAAAACCCAGATGGAAAAAGAGAAAGGAATACAAAAGGAGGGAGGCCAGAGGGGAAGGAAAACAGCAAATACGAAAGAAATTTAAAAATAAATAAATAAAATGGACACATTAGTGAGGAAGAAAAGATAAGAAAATTATAGAGAATGGAAAGACACCTGTCTAAATTGAAAAGACCAGAGTATGTAGACAGTAAAGACTTCCATTAATGCTGCTCATGTAGCTTCAAGAAACTAGGACAGAGAGAGAAAACAAAAGCAATGCCATATAGATATATGTATATATGCACACAATCTATGTACATAATTTCAAGTACTTCTTTGCCCGCTATTATTTCATTACACCTTCTTCTCCACTTTAATACTATCAACCATCAGCACCACAGGACCAAGTTCCTCAGCTAATATGTCTGAGTCTATTGCATGTCAGGGAATGAGTTCATTACTACATAAATCACGCCCCTCCCATTTCACTCTCCTCTGCTCCCTTTTGCATTTCTCTCTGCGATCTTCTTCATCTTGATTTCCTACCTGCATTTTAAACAGTGGTGATGTATAATATGTCACATTTTCTGAAACTACAAGACTCTTGTATAGAAATCATAATTAGGCTGGCTGGGCAATGTTCTATTATTAGTAAGAATTGTGATTTTTTTTTGGAGTTGTGGGTTAATTGCTAATAACTGTATGCAGTGTTTTCACTCAAGATGTTTTCTATTACAGTAATTAACTGAGCAGCTGGGAGGGCAGACATTAACCATTTGTCTTCACCGTGGTCCTCACTGGGGATTCTCCCCAAATCCTTGCACATGGTTTTATTAGTTGGTTGATAGGTAATCTAAGAGAGAAGCATAAAACATGTAAGCGTTGGATAGACAGTGCAAAACCTTTTCTTCTGTTAGGAAAGATTCTTCCTCACAGATGTGATGAATAGATTCTCAGAAACATGAACTGTCTTTTAGATAAATGGATTTATTTGACTAGCTGTTATGTGCATATTTGTTAGTATTCTCACATAATGAGACCCTGTTGTAGCTACTGTATAGGAAACCCAAGCACCCTGAAAATACCACTAGTTTATCTGTTCACAGATCAGAGGGGAACAGCCAAAGCTGGCTATGCCAGAGAAATTTACTCAGGAAAAGTTCAGGAATTGCCTTGTCGGAGAACCTTTTTTTTTCTCTCATACTAACTGAGTTCCCATTTGATTTTTTAATTCAGTTCTGCCCCTGGATTTTGGAATCTTGCATTTTCCTCTTGGTGATTGCTTTGATAAATTACTGCCTGCTGTTAGGTGCATATTCTCATGACGATATGCACGATTGGAAACCTGACCCCAGCTTCCTCTTACTGGTTCGGCTACTGCATAGCCTTCATCTCTGACAAGTTCTTTTCTGCAGCAGAAAAATAAATAAATAAATGAAGGAGCAGTACCTTTTGCTAAGGCAAGCATTCATTTTGTTTTGTAGGGAGTGTTTATTTCACAGATGTGTGTGTGTGTGTGTGTGTGTGTGTGTGTGTGCATGCTCGTTCTTTTGCTTGATTCTGGACCTGGGCACTGTTCCTGAGCATTTTTGCTTAAAGCTAATGCTCTACCATTTGAGTCACAGCTCTACTTGCAGCTTTTTGGTGGTTAATTGGAGATAAGAATCTAATAGACTTTTCTGCCTAGGCTGGCTTCACACTGTGATCCTCAGATCTCAGCCTCCTGAGTAGCTAGGATTACAAGTGTGAACACTCACTGTATGCACACTTAAAACAACAATGACAACAAAACACATCCAAACTACTAGCAGAGACATGATATGGAAGGAAATTACAAACAGAACATGGTGTTATAGGAAATAGTTAATCATATAAGAATTCCTTGTTTTCCCCTGTTGAATAAAAAAGTAAAAGTTAATAAAGTTTAATGCCATTCAAATCCCATTGCTTTTGTTGTTTTGCAAGCTTGTTTTTCCAGAGGCAAGAATTTCCTTTCTTATATTCCTTTTCTTAAAATCCAGAAAAGCTCAGTCCTGTCTACATGAGTGTAAAAGCCTCGATAGAAAGACCCATGTCTGACTCACTGTAATTCCTCCGGAGCCCGGCAAACTGGGCTGGTGACAAAATAAAGCAGGTTGCAATTTCCTTTCCATCTCCAAGGAGACACTGGGCCTTATCCCATCATGTTGGATTTGGGAGTGGCTCAGCACCGCTCATCAGGATGTCAGTGGTCAATATGGAAGATGTGCCCTGAAAAAAAAAAAGCCCCTGAGACTAAAATTTTCAATTCTCAAGGGCCTTCTCTTACTTGAAAGCATGATATTGTCCTCCAGGGCTGCTAGCACATAAGGGAAGAACATGTGTGAAAAAATCTCTCCATATGGATAAAGTACTGCAACAGTTACCAAGAACCTGCGCCTTGAGCTAGAACAATGCAGGAAGCGGATTGACCAGATGGTGAAAATAGGGCTGAACCTGGAGTGGGCTGTATGTCAGGTCCATGTAACTAGCTGTGCGAAATAATCCTGAGAAGTGTGGCAGTGATCTGCAGACTTGGGGAGATGTTCTAAGCGCAACAACCTGGAGGCCTTGCTGGGAGAGAAGTTTCTCTGCCTATTAGTTGTAGAAGAGAAAGCTCTGAAAGTTACTTCTAGCAAGGGGAAAAGTTGACTCCACAGGAATCAGACCTAAATGATGCACTCTGCTTTTTTTTTTTTTTTTTTTTTAATTTTGGTGCCAGCTTGATCTCAAGGCCTGGATGCTCTCCCTGATTTTTTTTTTTTTAATTACTCTACCACTTGAATCAGACCTCCACTTCAGCTTTTTGGTTGTTTATTAGAGATAGTCTCATGGACTTTCCTGCCTGGCCTCAGATCTCAGCCTCCTGAGTAGCTAGGATTACAGGCATGAGCCACTGGTACCCAACTTAACTTTTAAAGTATATGTAGATAGTAACTTGCACAGAAATGCTTTGACAGATCTTTGTTTGATGGCCCATTGAAACTAATGTTGGTGCATATTTAAAGATACAGATGATATTAGAGAAATAGTAGCTTTCATATTCCAAAAATAGTAAGATTTTTAAGTTACCCTAACCATTTTCCCTCATTGAAACATCTTCTAATAAACTACTAACAGTATGTCATATTGGAAAGCAAAAAATAAGAATAATTATAACACTTTCTTTTTTTTGGGGGGGGGGTCCGGTCATGGGGCCTGAACTCTGGGCCCGAGCGCTGTCCCTTAGCTCTTCAGCTCAAGGCTAGCGCTCTACCACTTGAGCCATAGCGCCACTTCTGGCTTTTTTCTTTTTTTGCTTATGTGGTGCTGAGGAATTGAACCCAGGGATTCAGGCATGCAAGGCAAGCGCTCTACCACTGAGCCACCTTCCCAGCCCCCACTTTCTTTTTTTTAAATGTGTCTCATTAGAGTTTTTTTGTGAAAATACTGTACAGAGGGGTTACAATTACATGGGCAAGATAATGAGTACATTTCTTATCAAGCATTGTAGCCTCCTCCTTTGCAAGGCATGCACTCTACCGCTGAGCTACCTTCCCAGCCCCTGTAGCCTCCTCCTTTGTTTCCCCTTCCCATCCCTTTCCATCCTCCCTCCGCGCCCCCCCTCACATAATCATCCAATTATAACACTTTCTATCTACTTAAAAAAATATGGCTGAGTATCTGATGTCTGTAATTTTATCTACTGAGGAGACTGAGATTTCAGGATCACAATTGGAAGCCAGCCTAGATAGATAATTTCTGGAGATAGCATCTCTCATTAATCAGTAAAATGCAAGACTGTAGGTATGTTTCAAGTGGTAGAATACTAAACCTGAGTGTAAAAGGCAAGCAAGAGTGTCAGGCTGTGAGTCCAATTCCAGGATGGGCAAAAGAAATCAGTCTTACATGCTGAAATTCAAGCTTCTTTGATTTTAATTAAAATTCAAATGTCTTAAGTTTTAGTGTCTACTTCTCCCATTCAGATTCATGTTGAGCTCCTAAAGGTAGAAAACATGTCTCTGTGGTTGTTTTCATTATTATTATTATTGAGTTGTGCAAATGGGCTACAGGTCTATAAATCAGGTGCTGAGTACAGTGCTTCTTGGACAGTGTCACCCCCTTCCTTCTTTTTTTTGGGGGGGGGGTCCGGTCATGGGGCCTGAACTCTGGGCCTGGGTGCTGTCCCTCAGCTCTTCAGCTCAAGGCTAGCACTCTACCACTTGAGCTACAGCGCCACTTCTGGCTTTTTTCTTTTTTGCTTATGTGGTGCTGAGGAATCGAACCCAGGGCCTCATGCATGCAAGGCAAGTGCTCTACCACTGAGCCACCGACCCCAGCCCCGACCCCTTCCTTCTTGTTCCTCCATTTTTCCCTTCCCATCTCTGCTCATATGTTACTTAGTTTTTACATAATATATTGAATTCAATGACTGCATTCGTTTGCCCTTCCTCTCTCCAGACCTGTTCTCCCTATGTGACCCCCCCACAAAAAAAAAAGACAAAAGAAAAAGAAAAAAGAACAACAACAAAAACCAACCACAATACCAACAATGGAAACAACAACAAAAAATGTCCCCATTTCCTGGAATTCGTTTTGGTAAGTAATATTTTAGATGTTCAGAGGAGTTACACCTTTGGGTTTATTTGTGTGTAAATGCATAGAGCCCTGTTGTTATGTCCAGTGACATTTTAAATCTAGCTTCCACATATATGCCAGGAAACATGGCTTTTTATACTTACTCATATCAAAGTACCTCACAGTGTTCGCTGAGGTCATGTTGAATGATTAGATGTTTTAGTTAAAAGCTAACATTCTTAAAGATCAACTTAGCAAGCTACTTTTAAAATGTTTCTTATACTATCTTTACTACCTTGGTTATCAGGAAAAATGAAAATGAGATTTTCAAAAGGCTTCTTTTGGTGAACTATAAACATAGCTTCTCCTACTTCCAAAATGAGAGCCAAAGGCAAGTCTCGGCAGGTGGTGAGTCCTTTAGAAGCAAAGAAACACGTATGGTTTTGCTATAATTTAAGAGCCACCCCTGTCAATGCTTTCAAGAGGATAGAAATTAAGCCATATTAAAGGCTGTCTTGTTCCAATTATAGAATGAGAATGAGGCATCCATGGGCTGGTTCCAGGATGAGTTTCCCATCCATTTGAACCCAGCTATTTGCTCCTTATTGAGACTTGAGGGGACAGCCAAGAATTACATTTAATTCATTACCTTGTTCTGAAAATGCTACTGTGGTTGCTACACGAATTGCAAGCAGCATTTACACAAGCTTATACCTATGGTATCTTTCCAATTTATCTTTAGGGGCATTATCACCTCCCAGGGTACCTTCTTGAATGCTTGACGTGTGGCCTGAATTCTCATTTTATAGGATGATAGCTATGCAGCCTGCAGAGAACATTGAAGAAAATGGCCCTGCATTAAGGGTCTAAGAATGCTACCTGAAACACATTTTAAAAGATTGGAAAATACTTGCAGCCCTGTGGCCGAAAACTGTGTTACGATCTTGCCTTCCGGGCAGTCTATTTTCACCAGATTTGAAGCTGCTGCAGTGCCAAGTTAAGTCAGTGCTGTGTGATGTAGCTGGCAATCTGGTGTAAATTTGGAATGGAATCGTTGCCACAATTGGTGAAACACTCAAAAAGACTACTGATGTGTGCTTTTCCATTGTTCTTGGGGAAATAAGGAGAGGAGTGGGCAGTGAAGAAATTTGTCTTAAGGTTATCTGATTTGGGGAAGGAAAGGGAAGCACAGAAATGGTGGGACAAAGAGTGAACCAATGCAACAGTGTCACTAGACACTATGTTGGAAATGAACTTTACAATGTAGGGGGTGGGGAGTGGGGAGGGAAAGCGGGAGAAAATGTGGGAGGAGCTAACACTGTTAGAAAAAAAATTTACTCATTACCTTACTTATGTAACTGAAACCCCTCTGTACATCACCTTTACAATAAAAGAAAAGAAAAAAATAGTTTGGTTTTGTTGTGGAAAGGTAAAAATAATGGATTGGATTATACGAGAAGGAAATTTCCCTTTAGGAAACTAGGAGAGATGATACAGTAAAACTAAGTTGCCCACATACAGCATGACTTCTAATAAATTATTGATCTCAGTGCTCAGTATCCCCTTTTGTAGTGAGTGTTAACAAAACCCCTGTGAGGATATGAAATTGACAGTATAATCCCACAGTGTTTTATGTGACTAGACTTTTGCAATAGAGAATACTCTATCGACTCTCATCTTTCAAGAAATGGCATTCCACGTGACTCCTATCAAAGCTTTATATGGATAGAAAACCTTTCTTCCTCAAAACACAAAGCCTTCCTAAAAAATGCCTTGTTGAGATAAGAAACAAGCAGTCAGTGCGTGGAAACTGGAACCCGAGTGTGTTAAGGTGATAATACCTTGCGTTTCCTGATTCCCAATCCAGTGTTTGAGACACTTGACCATCAGTTATACTTTCAGCTTAAAGTGCCAAAATCCATCCATTCTATAGAAGATGAGAAAGAAGAGTCTTTAAAACCATTAAGTAGAAGTTTTCATTCCACTATATGGACATTGAAGTGCATCTCTTTTTCAGAATTTAAGTCTATTTTTTTCATCCTAAAGATGAATAACAGAGCTGCTAAGAAAATACCAATAAAATAGAGAGCTTCCAGTAACTACACAAAATAGCCTAAAAGTGCACACAATCTCTGCTAATTCATCATAATTGACTCAGTTTGTAACTGCAGAAGGTCTCCACTTCTCCTTAAAAACAGTACATTAGAGGGATTAGGAAACATTTTGGATAATTGCATTTATTTATTTCTTTTGGTGCTGGTCCTAGGGTTTGAACTCAGTGTCTGAACACCATCCTTGAGCTTTTGTGCTCAAGATTAGCACTCTACTACTTGAGCCACAGCTCTACTTCTGGCTTCCTTGGGTAGTTCATTGGAGATTAGAGTCTCATGGACTTTCTTGCCCAGCCTGATTTCAAGCCATGATCCTCAGTTCTCAGCCTCTTTAGTGGCTAGGATTATAGGCATGAGCCACTGGTGCCAGCCTTAAGATAACATTAAAGTGTGTATCAACTGGAAGCACAATGTCTTACTTTGGGTGGTAATGATGGCTTTCTTGTAATATCTTCAGTATTATTTCTAGTTTCTGTCTGAACAACATGTGGTACCTGAGTGATGAGTTTCACCACCGGAGGTCATGAAAGCATCCTAATGTGAATATTCCATGATGAAAACTCTAAGGTAGCAGGCCAAGGGAAGATCGCTGTTCTAAAAGTAAGATACAGAAGTCAAGGTATAGAAGCCATTAATTTGTTTTCCTGTTTTGTTAAGTTTCTTATCATGAGCTCAGGCCTCACCCATTGAATTGCCCTTCTCTGGTCATTGTAGAGCACATTTTTACTTGCATTTCTGTTCATCACTGGGTGTTTTGAAGATACATAACTCAACAGAAGAAAATCCTGTTCTAGAGCTGGCCTCTTTCAGCTTCTCATTGAAATTTCACAAGAAGTAACATTGAGCACAGTTGTTTATTATTCAGCTTTGACAAGCCATATGATGACTTCACCCAGTACCTGCTATAACAATTTTAAAGAAACACAGAAAAATACATAAAGACATAGATATAGGCAATGGCTTTCAGAACAGGATTTCAATAGCTCCAAAAAGTGGAGCAAGAACTGACAAATGGGAATGCATCCCATTTGAAGGTTTCTTCGTGGCAAAGGAAACAATTACCAAAGTGAAGCAACAAACTACAAGATGGGAGAGAAATCTTTTCTCTATTTATCTGACTTAGGATCAATACTAAGAAGGCAAGAAGAGCTCAAAAAATTAAACACCCAAAGAACAAATAATAGAATCAATTGGCAAATGGGCAAATGAATTGAACAGACACTTTTCAAAGGAAGAAGTGCAAACAGTTAATCAACACATGAAAAAAATGTTTGACATCTTTAGGCTTCAAGGAAAACAAGGCGTAACCACACTAAGATTCTGTATCAGTGGAGTCAGAATGGCCATCATAAGGAAAACAAAAGGGAATCTTATATACTATTGCTGGGAATGTAAGTCAGTGCAGCAACTAAGGAATGGACTCGTAAAGCTAAGGATAGATCTCCCCTATGATCCAGCTGTGCCACTCCTGGGCATATACCCAAAGAAATGGAAGACAGCACCCAATGCTGACACCTGCACGCCCCTGTTTACTCACAATAAACAACCCATGGAATCAGACTCAGTGCTGGCCAACACCGGAACTGAAATGAAAATATACTCAGAGTATTATTCAACCATAAGGAAGAAACAAAACCATGCCATGTTACAAGAAAATGGGTGGAACTGGGGATCCTAATGTTAATAAAATAAGTCAGATGCGGTAAGAAAATCATCACACATTTGCTCTCATATGTGAAATCTAGATAGTCTTTAAAAATATGAAAGTAGAAGGGTGCTATTTGCAAAAGTAATGTATGTATGCTATTTGCAAAAGTAATAATATTATATATGCATATAGGTGTATAAATATGGAAAACCAGGAAAACACATTATTCTGTATATGCATATATGTGAACAAAAAGGAAAAAAATGCAATGGAGAAAAATGGATACATTTCTTTTTTTTTTTTTTTTTGAAAAATGGATACATTTCATTTAGGCTTGAGCAATCTTACACTAGCAAAATCATGCCTCACCTTTGCCTTTTCTAGATCTCTAGATATTTTGCCTTTTCTTTGAAGCAATAGCATGTTTGGCTAATAACCTCACTGTTTTCTGCTATTAGGAGAACTGAAGTGCCATTAACACATATTAAAGTACCATTGATTCCATTAGTGCCAACAAGCACTAAATCCCAATTTCTTTTTAAATAAGCATTAAAACAAATGCAGATGTCCTTTATTAACAAGTAACATGCTGAGCATTCCTTATTGCAATTGTCTAATAAATGAGAGAAGTCTTAAAGACTAAGTTAGAATCTCCAGGAGCTGAGATTCCAGAACTGAGGTACAATGAAGGACAAGTAAAGCAATAAATATGAATTTTCTTCATCCACAGAAGCCCCTCTAAAATGCCATGCTCGTCTCTCAGATTAGAATCACAATCACATTTCACTTGCATATGCTTGCAGATTCATACATTATCACACGTACAACATTGCACCAGTAACGAAACCCTGTTGTAGTGTTAGAGGAAACCAAGGAATGAATGGAGAATTCATACCCAAGAGACACATATGGCTTAGAAGAGCATTTATTCTGTAGCTTCTGCAAATATACCCATGGTTAGACATGCCTACAGAATAATTAAGCATTTGCCTAAAAATCAAATGCCTAGAGAAGAGAAACATCTGTCTGGGCATCTGGACTTAGGGGAAAAAAAGTTACCATACTAGCAACCTTTTCAATACCAAGGGAATTTCATTGATTTCAAATGACCCTCAGAACTAAGTCTGTGGCAAACCCCCCTACAAATATGTCTAATCATTTTATATTAGTATTATCCCTAAGCAATATTTTAAAGTTTGTCTCTTCTTGTTTTTCAGCTCTTCTCTTTCTATTTCTAGCATGTGGTTTGCTATTTGTAGTCATTCCTTGTAAGACATTGTTAAAAATTACTCAAATAAAGATAAAAAAGAGAGATTTTCACTTATTAATTTTTACTGAACTGGCAGAGCCTACATTTAATAGTACATAGCAGGCACTTAATATATACTTGTTGAATTGGTAAAAAGATGGTAGGTGACAGGTAGTTGGAGATAGGTAAGTAACTAGGTAGAGAGCTATAAATAGTCTTTGAGGGAAGGAAAAAATAATTGGAAAGGAAAGGAAAATTGAAGGGAAAAAGTAATTGAACTGATATTCCTATAGGAAATTAATTAGTGGGATAATGATGTTTTTCTAGGCACTGTAAAAGTGCCTAGAAAAGGTAAGATCACTTTCAACAAGTCAACAATCGTCAAATGTTTCTCATATAATTATTATATGCAAAAAAGTGTTGAGAGGGCTCAACAATTCATGACATGATCTCAACTCACTAGATTCTTAAAATAAATCGAGACACATACAAAGACCTACAATTGTGGAGTTTCCCCCTTCTATGTACATGGCTTTGGGTAGAGGAAGGTGAGAGAAACAGTAGAACTCCAACTGAAATAGTTATGTGAGCTAGTAAGTAACACTATAGAAGTCCATGCATGCGAATGCTTATAAAAGACAAAGGATCCTTTGTTGATGAAGAACTGAATAACAACAACAACAAAAAAGATAAAAATCTCACCCTTCCCCCTCCCCCAGTACCAGCAAATGTGTGCTGCTTCCTAATCCTTTAATCTTCCTTCCACCCAGCTCCATAGAAGGACTTCTGCATAGAAGAGGCTGAGCCACAAGAGATCCATGAGCGCTTTTACAGGAAACATGAAGCAAGCTTTTTCTTTGTTTGGAAGATGCTTAGGTGCAATATATCAGACTTGTGATCATCATCTTGTTTTCAAGGGTTGCTGGTTTGAGGATGCTCAGTTCAGAAACATATACAAAAGTACCGGGGCTCTGGGGAGAATATGTCTCCCATAGTATAGTTTCAGAGAACCAAATCAAGCTATAATGCATACTTAAGTGCCAAGCTCTCACTCTTGGATAAATAGAAGTGCTTGGATAAATAGAAGTATGGTAAAATTTAAGAAATCATTGGTATATCTATCAGAAGGATCTTAGTTGAAATACATAATAATGTCCCTGCCCTACTCTAAGAGGCATCTTTTCTGAATGATTTGCACATACATAGGCAGGGACACAAATCATGACCGTGAAGTAAGGATATGACAGGAAATGTTGCCATTTGGGTTATTTAATTGTACAATGCTATTGAATCAAGCTCATTTCTTGGATAAGCTTGGATGTACATAGCATCATGTTCTGTAGGCAAACTTTGTGGCTGGGCCTCTGACTGGAAGTTCTCTAGTAAATCCATCTCTAGATACTCATTGCCAGGTCATCAAGATTGTCAGAATTCTTCTTAAACATTTTGAGAACATTCTGGGCATCTTTTCTCTACAGGGCAGCCCTATGGTTCATTGTATTTGGTTTTTACCCAATAGAAATTTAATGTTGTTGGCGAGGTTGCGCATAGAAGGACATTCATGAAATTTAAAAGGAGCACCTCTTTCTTTCTCAGAAGCCTGGTTGTTTAGGTTATTTATTTCTCCAGATTCTAAGTTCTTTTTAATATAAAAAAATACTAAGTTCAGCCAGATGATTGTGCCTTTGGCCTGTAATCAGCTGCTCAGGTGGCTGAGATCTGAGGATCATAGTTCAAAGCCAGCCCACGTGACTCTTAATCTCCATTCAACCAACAGAAAACCAGAAGTAGAGCTGTGGCTCAAGGTGGTAGAGTACTAGCTTTGAGCAAAAAAGCTTTGGGACAGTGCTCAGGGCCTGAGTTCAAGCCCCAAAACAAAACAGACAAAACAAAAATACTCATTTCAGGCCTTGAAATGAGAAAACAGAGCCCACATTCTTCCAGATGACCAATACGCATCAGGCCAGGTCCATTGTCTTGATGCTTTAGTGGTCTATAGTTCTTTTGCTTTGAAAAATATATCACCTCACACAGAAATTCAGGGGAAGAAGCCACAAAAATTTCATACAAATGTCCTGGATTTGATTTTTTCTATGGGGCTATTTCTACGTCCAGAATGCTTCCTTGTGTATAATTATTATTATTATTTTACTTCGAGAATGGTGTCATCTCACCGTTTGCAGGAAAAGAGATGGCATACATGGATTCTAAGTATACTCTGCTTTCTCCTGCTCATTGTTACCAACAGGCTATTATAATTGCGTCCTTACAGTTGTTTTGTTTTTGAAGCTAAAATTAATTACAAGCCTCCAGGATGCTCCACAGATATAATTGCATAAATGTGGTTGTATTTGTTTATAAAATATAAAAGGATTTTGTTCATTTAGCTGTAAATAAGTAAATCTAAAAGTATTCTGATAGATGAATAAATGTTAATGTTAGAAGCACTAGGTTAGAGTTCTTACTCCAAACTCACAGTGAGTTTGCTCTTATCCTAAATTTTACTCAAAAGATCCTTGAAAGCCTTAACGTTGGTGTGAACTTGTAAATAACTGAAATTGCTGAAGGTTCAGAGTCCCTTCTTTCTTACATAATAATTAAAAACATCCTCAAGTAAAATACCTTATACAAGAGGGTGGGCAACATCAGGATGAACCTTCAAATATTTTCCACTTACACGTGGTTTTCAATTGTTGTGAAAGAATCTGATGGTTAATCTTGATTGGTTTGTGAAGAGTCTGAGGTAATAAAGCATCCATCTGGTGATCCTGTAAGGGCTCTGAGGGAGGATTAACTAACAGAGATCAGTATTGCATTTAGTGCACAGGATAGATACAATTCAGTGCGCTCAAGTAAATATGCTACTTACCTTTTTCGTACCTGAGAGCATTGAATGGTGCGTCCTGTCATAATAAATCAGAAACAAGCCATCTGGACTCTTGAAAGTCTACTTGGTTTCTAATAGAGTAAAAAGAAATATCAGCTCTAAACAATAACCCTGCAGATGCCGACGGCATTGGGTATTAACATTTAGGAGTCAAAGGAAGAAGAGGCAGGAGGCAGGAGGGATGAAAGGAAACTAAGCATACATTTAGATTTCTTTTCACAGTGCTTCCTAGGGTGAAGCTTGGATTCATGGCCATCCTGATTACCCAGAGATTCGGGACTGTGCATGCATACTAGCTGTTAGAATAGGAATATATCTCCCAGGGAGATGAATCAAAGGTACCCATTAAGCGCTAATTGTAAAAGATTTTACACAAAGCTAATAATAGCATCAGTACTATGGTGATCAAGACAAAAATTATTCTCTAGCAAAAATTAATACTGTTCCGGTTCCGTAGAGTCGCTAGTGGAAGTATCCATGTGGCCTGTCTACTGTAATTAAATCGTTTACACAGACAAGCGGAGTAATTGATTAAGACTATCAGACTCACAGCCAAGCTGCCTGATATGAATCTCTGCATCAGATAAGAGTCTTCTGGACTCTTATCTCAATTTAGCCACCAAAAGGCTGGAAGTAGAGCTGTAACTCAAGTGGTAGAGTGCCAGCCTTGTAGGAATTGTTGTTTAAACAAAGCTCAGGAACAGTGCCTAGGCCCTGAGTTCAAGCCGCAGAACCAGGACACTAATAATAATATTAGTAATACATTGAATCCCTATATCTCCATTTCAATCCATCTCTGTACCAAAAACAAATTATGTAGTTAACCAAAAGATGCAACTCTTTAAGAACACAGTATGGATTGCAACATCAACAAATAGCTTCTATTTGTCAGTTGTTCATAACACTTGGAGTCATCAAATGAAATTTGAGAATGCAATGGTCTTACAAGGATTCTCAATCAGTCGATATAAACTATGGATAGACAGTAGGGTCACCTGGGAAAGACTGATAGGATGAAGACACCCTGGCTCTGTATTCAAATCAGCTAATTAGCATGGAAATTTCTTTTCTCAGAATGAAATTGTGTGAAAGAAAGAAACTAAGTGGTATTCATATAAAAATGTTAACTTGGGACTTCTCTGGAAAAGTCAAGATCTCCACAAAAAAGAGAAGTATACTCTGGGGGTAAGCAAAAAGAACTGAGATCATGGTGCCAGTTTATCATGGTATGTTCAGGGTTAGGAAAAAAAAAGAAATAGTAATAAGTGATCCTCTCTGGTCATTTCGTTGCCAGAAAGGAAAGCATCAAGAGTTTTCCAGATTTGTCCAGCCTTCCTTCTTCTAAGGCCTTAGAATAGCCTGGGACTCTCCCAGGCAAAGGAAACCTCCTTCCCTCTCCAAACCCCCTGTCCCGCTGCAGGAGCAGCAAACGTCTGCTTCCCTGCCCATCACCCAAGTGATAACACGACTTCACAGAAAAGCTAAGCAAGCACGGCTCCCTCACACTTCGCTTGGCCTGAAACCCTAGCTTCATCATACACACAGATGTCTGGGAGGGAAATCGTCTTTTCTGTCTGCCTCGCGGGTCCCGAAGGGGGTGGGAGCCATCGCCTGAGAGCTAGAGAGGAGGCGCTGCTGCGGAGAGCAGCAACGGGGTCCTCGCTGCCGCTCAGATCAGGTCCAGAAGAGAGGAAGCTTCCTTTCCTCTCCCTTTCCCTGTGACTCTGGGCGGATGTGGCAAGTCAACTTAGCGTGAGATCCCCAAGCCACCAGCAGCTTGGGAGGAAACAGATGGGGTGAAGCTGGACTGGATGTGTTGGGAAGAACTGGAATTCCACCAGAAGGAGAGGACGATTATCCCGCAGCCCTGCTGACCTGCAGCCCCAGAGGGGCTTCGTGTGAGGAGTCAAGGGTGATTCTCTGAAATTCCCCCAAAGGCAGTGGCACCCTGCATCGCGTGGGGCTCCCCTCGCCATCCCTGGGACGTGACACACGAGACACCAACCTGGCAGAGGAGGCACGCGGGGAGCCTGCGCGCATAGCGCACGCAGGGCGCGCACGGCCAAGCCCTCCAGCAGAGGCTCCAGCTGCGCTCTGACGCAGTCACCAACCTCTCTCTCCCTTCTGAGGTTGTGGGTCCCTACACCACAGCCCCCACTCCACGCAGGCTAAAGGATCCTGGAAAGTAACGGAACTGGGTGAAAGCAATGATGAAGAGGGAAAAAAGCACACGCACACACCCACACATGCACACACACACTCACAATCTTCAGTCCCAAAGGTGGAGCCTTGAGGACACAGTGAGCTCACAGAATTGGATGAAAGATTGGCTTGAAAGCGAAAAGGTGGCTCTTGGCTGAAGCAGGGAGGTCTGGTGAAAGAGGAGGAGGGGTACCAAAGGGTTAAGGAGAAAGGGATAATGACGGGGCCCAAGCTGGTAAAGCCATGCAATCTGGAAACTCATGTCAGCAAAAGGAAACCATGGCATCTTTCTGGCTCCCCTGAGCTGATCGGGAGCTGAATGGCCGACTTCACATCCACAGACTTGGGAGTCCTTCCGGGCCGCCATGAGACCCGCAGCTCTCTGGCCCACAGTTGTATCTGCCAGGGGCTGTAAGGAGCTCTTGATCAGCAGCCAGCATTGCTGTCCACTCACCAGCAGGCCCAGCACATCTGTGCTCACTTAGCCATGGCGTTAACCCTTCATAGCCTCCTGAAACGCACAACTTGGCTACCCCCAGAGAATAAAGGGGCAACAGTAGCCAGGACACATTCTATGTTGCACTCTTTTGTTATTTTTTTGAAGTCACAAACACCTTTTAATCTTCACAATGCTAGTCATCATTAGTAATAAAACTATTTTTTTATTTTTTACTTATTTTTTTTGGGGGGGTCCAGTCATGGGGCCTGAACTCTGGGCCTGGGCACTGTCCCTCAGCTCTTCAGCTCAAGACTAGCGCTCTACCACTTGAGCCACAGCGCCACTTCCGGCTTTTTTCTTTTTGCTTATGTGGTGCTGAGGAATCGAACCCAGGGCCTCGAGCATGCAAGGCAAGTGCTCTACCACTGAGCCACCTTCCCAGCCCTAAAACTATTTTTTTTTAACAAATCAGGTGATATGTACATTTCTTTCCTTTTGCTTTGTATCAGCTGTTCCCTCTTTCCCTCTCATTCCCTGCCTCCCATCACCACCCTTGAGTTGCTTAGTTTACTGTCATCAGTGTCCAGTGCAGTGGAGGGGCCCCTCTGTTGTCTTTTTTTCCACCTGCTTTCCACTAATTCTGTGCTCTGCTCCCACCGTCCCTAAGATGTACAAGTGTACACACTTGTACACTATGAGGTAAGAACACAGAGTCACCTAAAAATGATAGGATAAATTAAGAGGTTCCTTGTTTGCTTATCTTTGGGGTCCTTTTCAGTATGCATATTATTTTATATACAAATGAAGAGGTACTTGCAATTTGGTGCATTCTTAAGAGACAGAAAAGAAAACATCAGTCAAGATCATCCCTGACAAGAAGCCAGGAAAACATGCTTCATTGCAGGAGGTACAGGAAGAATAATATAAGGCATAAATAAATAAATTATACACACACACACACATGTTATGGACAAAGAATCTGGGAGCAGGTTTCCTCCAGCATGGACAGATAATTCTGCCTCAAATTGGCCTTTTATATTAGAATGAAGGTATGGTTGTCACAATATTATTATGGAGTTTGTAACTGACACATAATAATTGTACATAATGAAATGCAATGTGATGATTTGATCCATGCATCCTAATGTATAATGGTCACATCAAAATAAGTATCTAGTCTTTAAGGATGGGTCAATTTGTACTCTTGTTCAATGTCCCACAAAAAATTAAGATAGGCCTGGTAATCCTAAAGATAATTAGTAATAAATATTCTGATCATGGTAAGAAGTACTTTGTTAGATAAATTCAAACATTGTCCTTCATATCTAGATATTAATCTCCGCTTGATTTGCTCTGAGTCCTGTGTCTTTGAAAACTAGATTCAAACTACAGGGACAATGGCGCTGAGATACTTCACCTGAGTGGCAGCCCACATTCTGTGTGACATTGGAATCCTGTTGATTAGGTTGATAGCAAAGAACAGGACAGAGGAATAAGCTGTAGAATAAACACAGAGCCAAACATAAAAGGAATTCTCCTTTTTTACACATTAAGAAGAAAAATATCAGCGATTACTCAGCTTCATTACAAAGGTTTAGAATTAACCGAAAAACAGAGAAAAACATAAAAGCACAAAAGTTCAGATGCATCAATTTGGGCAAAAAGCTGATAGCAACTACGAAGTGTCCCTTAAGTAAAATTATGGAAAATTAGAACAGAAATTCAATATATTGCACAAATAGAAAACTATGTGGGAGGTATAAAAAGAACGTGCTGGAATCTACCTAAGTGCTAAAAATCAAGAATATCCTACTAAAGCAGTTTCTTTAGTGCTTACTGGAGACCACTTAAAGTGAGGAAAGCTGATGAAGTATGGGGGAAAGTGGGGTACTTAAAGGCAAGGGTAGATGGCACGGGCCCAGGCTGAGGCAGGAGGTGATGGAGATCAGAGACAGAGGGAATCCTGCCAGGCTCTCTTCTGGGGATGCTACAAGCTGGCATTGATTTTAATGGGCATTGTTTATTACCAAAGTAGCCTATTCCAGTCCCTTTTAAAGCCAAACAGAAAAGCGCTTGGACTTATGTCCGAATGGTATGTTCATCTCTGAAAACACACTTTTTCCATCTGAGCTAAAAAACAAAAACAAAACAAAACTCATAGGGAATATTTTAGACCATGGCTGGGATTCTTACAGATAAATATTTGAGCACTTGTGGCTGAAGATGGAAGGTATGTCAGCCTTAGCTGCCAACTGGAATGTGATAGAAAGAGCCCTGTCCTCTGCCCGCTTCTTCAAGAGCCAGTGGGAAAATGGGAAAAAGTACTAAATAGATAAAGGAAGGCTTAGAGGCAGTACAGTAGTGCTGATATGTATGACATAATACAGAGGGTGTTATCTTTCCCTATATGAGGCTCTTTTCTATGATTCAGTTATTGAGGATAAAAACATTTTACCAGAAGAAAACATACAGACACACCCAAGATAAAAATCAACACCAGTTAAGACTGAGCCAATCCACTTCTCTGATTTTAAGATTAATGATCACATTCCTGCTGCTGCTACTCCTTAACATGTTTAGATGGACTACGGTGTGTTGGGACATTCTATCATTAAAACCTGTAAACATTAAGGTAGAGATAGTGACAATCCTCATGTCACAGACATGTGGCCAATTGTATGTTGGCAAAGTGGCAAGCCACCGCTGGTCAATTTTGGCTGCCTTGGTTCTTTGTCATTACAGTAACAAACATGGTGGACTCCTCATAAAAATCACTGGCTACTCTTTGGTTTTCAATCATAATAAAGGATTTCGTCATGACTACTTTTCTTCTGATTGTTTCTCTTTCTGCATTCTTAACAAGTCACCCTCAATTATTGAAAAAATAATGTGACCTTTTTTTAATACATTTAGGTCAAGGACCAACTTCTCCTGATTCCCAAGTCTAATTTTGAACCAGCCCTCTTTGATTGGTTTACATTTCCCTCCAGTATATTTCCTTTTTGCTATAACCATGTAAGTACTAGAACGTTGTAAAAAAGAAAAAAATGTATTTGTCCTATTCTCTTCTACATGCTCTATGCAGTGTCAGCATGGGATAGAGTTTGCCATCTAGCTCCCAATATCTGGTCTCCTTTTTTTTTTTTTTTTCTGGTCTCCTTTTTCTTTGCAACTGAAGCTGGGTTTTGAGACCAGCTCACATCTGGCTGGCAGAGATAGTCCTGGCTAACAGAATAGAAGCAGAAGACAATGAGATGTGTCAGAAAGTTTTACCTTCCTGAAAACAAAACAAAAACAAAAAGCACCACAACTATTCCATGCATCTTGCTCCTTTCTTCTGTCATGCTCAGCGAAAGCTGGAGATTGAGCATTTGGGATCCATGAAATGACTATGTGACATGACCTGGTAAAGGGATTTTCCATGTACAGAGGAGCAGAAGAGACCAAGCACCCAGACTCTAAAGACATCAAGTGCCCCGTCTTGGATGAATGATTCCTGGGCTATTGTCAATGCAAGAAAAATACCTTTGTTTAAAGGATCAACTGTTGTCTGTTTTGTAGTGTTGGAAAGAATTTTATCTAACACAAGCCTTAATGCTGAGATAATAATATAACCAAACACATTGGTACAACACCAAGCGCAAATCTCATAACAATAGAGCCAACAATAGTTACCAAACACAGTACACACTGAAGCTTCTGGAGGGATGGTTTTTATATCTCACAAAAAGAGAAATCAAAGCTGATTTTGATCTGTAGAGAAAGAAACATTTATGGACACTAGATATAAGAAAATGTTAAATGAAAGTGATGTAAATGATGTAAAAGTATATACACGTTTGTTTCACTCCTATGTAAACATGTTCAGTGCTATGTAATATAAAGTAAATAAATCCTCTGAATTTGGAGGATGTTTTCAACCATATTGCTTATTTTGTTTCATCTTTCTATTGCCCTATTGAATTCCAGTCTCTGCAGCTCCTCCAAGCCCTCCTGCTTGTGATATCACGTCCTGATATACTGGAAGAACTCCAGCAAACCTAAAGAACACCCCAAAACTTACATGATTTTTCAACCGTTACATGAGTTAAAATTCTAACAAAGTAACTCGAAAATACAGCCCCTTCTTTATATGAAATAGGCATGAAGGTGTTTCTTAAGAATCATTTCTTATATTCTGTAAGTGATTGTCCAAAGGTGTTTCTGGTGAACACGTCAGTTATGAGTATAAATGCATCTGGATCAATGTCACTCCTTCCATCATTCCACCCCGTCTCTCCCAACCCCACCCATCCCCAGCAAGTTACTTGGTTCCATTTTCACAGGTCTACAGTGACTATTGTGCCTGCTCTGACCACACTTCCTTCTTGGCATTCACTTGTTTTCCTCCCCTTGTCCCCGCCTACCCTCTCACCCCTCCCCACCCCTGACAAAATGTATTTCAGCTTCCTCATGTCCATTTTAATTCATTTGGTTCCACTGTAAATTAGGTGTGGAAAGGATTCCATCCAATCTTTATGCATGTTTCTAACAGACCTTTCAAGTCTGACAAACCTCAGGAGATTTAAGTTCCATACTATCCCCCAATGGGACTTCCATTTTTTTCTTAAAGACTTTTCTGGAGTTCAGGTGAGAAGACCATCACTCAGGTGAGGTTGGGACAAAATAGCATCACATCACAACTTGTTGATCTGCATGCAGATTCTTGCAGGAGCTGTGCAGTGCATGGGTCTTAAGTGGGCACAACGGGACTCTCCGACTCCCTTATTTGGTTTTCTGTCATAGCGAACTCCAAGCTTGGAGACCCAGCCACCTGCACAGTTCAGACCACCATTTTTCTTCACTAGCTCCTACATTGTGTTAGCAATGTCTGGGCTTGTCTGTCTGGGCCCTTAGGATATCTGGATTTGAATGTCTATTAGGGACATTTTTATTTCTATTTATTAGAAAGTTCCTGGGTACAGAAGTGTTCTAAGTAACTGTTTCCATGAGATGCTAACAATAACCCATGCTACATTTTCCCAGAACTAAGCATATCTCTATAATTAACTTTGAGATGTAGTTCCACCCCCTTTCCCACCACACACATACACAATAAACTTTGAATTAAAAGATCTTCGCAATCTAGATGTAAGCTATAACTTCGAAAGGGATTTCTAGAAGCTTTTGAGATTCTTTTGTGACTCTAAGCCTTTCTTTATGGATGGATTAGTGGATGTGAAATTTGAACATTCAACTCTCTGTGATGGATGATATTTTTTTAAAAAATCAAATCACTCTAATTCCATATGGTTTTTCTTAATAACTTTTTATAATGGTATCAATTTGATCCATTGTTCCCACTATTCTCCTTTTAGAGAATGAAATCCAGCATTTGCTAAAAATGAAGTACTCGATGAACAATTACATTTAATGCGTATTTTCTCTTTTCTCTGTCTCGGTGTATTGAAATTATGGATTCAGACAGAATCTCTGGGCAAATACGGACAGCAGACTGCACTGTGTCTTTTCAAGCTGTCATATTCCTTTGTTGATATCTGTTTTAAGCTGAGTTGGTCCCATGCATCGCCAATTGTCTTTTGTTTCCTCGCTGCAGGGGAGCTGGGGCTAATCCATATGTCACTATGAAACTTCAGGCCTCTCTGTTTGACAGGTAGCCAGCCTGACAGCAATCTATTGAAAATGCATTTTAGACAGCCATCTATTGAAAATGCATTGTACAACTATCATTTTTCCAGTCTAATTTACTCTTAATAAAAATGACTTTGAAGACAAGGGGTCCACTCTGTGTCGATTTGCTTCTTTCAGATAATTGCATTTTAAGAAAGACACACTGACAGTTTTCACAAATACAAAAAAAATGATGAAAATTCCCTTGGGGAATAAAATGAGATAGCTTCACAATAAATAGCATCTTTTAGCCTAAGTGATCCCGAAGCCTTTGGGGACCTGCGATCGCTCATCTGAGTCTCCAGGGGTAGACGAGCAGCCACAAACTCTTCCAAGCCTCCCTCCCCCACCCAAATAGCACTTTGCAGTGGAAAAATACAGCACTCCTTTTACACCATAGACACCTTTATAAAATGGGATGTTTACATTCTGTATGTGAATGCTGTCATTGCTGGAGAAATTACAAACATATATGCATGCAAAGTACTATAAAATGATATGCAGGACACTATTACATTATTTCTTAATATGGACTCATTTGCCTAAGGTCATTTCATGGTGTACATTGATTCATAGATCATTTCTTCCTTTATCAAAGGTGAACAACAATGAAAGTGAGCAACTACTGCCTGCCCTTTCTCCATACTCTGGTACGCAGGCAATATCGCTAATCCAGTTTCCAATTTTAAAATGCCTACTCCTTAGATATTTTTTTCTCACATGAAAATCTGTAAGCTGGGTGCCATTCTTACTATATCATCAGGTTGTTATCAAACAAAAAGCAATCGATTCCTTTGTTAGAACATAATAGAAATGTGATGTTTTCCATTCAAGTTACCATTGCAATGTAAGTCATTTCAGTGGTCCTACCTGGTGTTTTAGTTACACTGATGAGAAATGTTAAGAGGGAAGCAAAATGATAATTACATTGTAAAACTGAAAAACATGTTAATTTCATCCTCGCTATATTTAGCTAGGATGCTGGGTGCACAGACTTGTTAGTTATCTTGCTAAAGGACAGCAGGAAAGAGAAGTAAACCCTAGGGAAGCAAACCCAGGGTGGCCCAAGACCTCTGGGAACAGCTTTGTCTCTTGTTTTGTAAAGCACATGCCATTCCTTTTGTCTCGGTGGAGAGAAACATCAAGATCAATTTTTGAGAAAGGTACTCTCCCCCACCCCATCCAGTTGCGATGGAGTGTGGGCTTTAAAACTTCAAACTACTGAGAGGTTCTGATTTTCCACCCCGCTCCAAGTGAGGTGAGGCGTCAGCACTCAGAATGTGATGCTGTGTTGCCATCTGGTGGACAATCCGCAGGTTTGCCGTTCCACCCGAGGATCGGTGGACGGAAAGAACAAAAGAAGCCATTGCTTTATCTTTCTGAGTCTCCCAGAACCTGGCACCTGCCATGGGCCGGCTGGAAATTACAGGTGAGGGATGGAGGTCAGGAGGGGCAGTGAAGACTAGATTGGATAGGGGACTGGAAACAAGTAGTGGTGGAGTCAAACCAGCACCAGCCCAGGAGAGTACAGAGCCACACACAAAAAAAGGTAGAGCCAGAGTGAGCAAGGTCCCAGCCTGTGACACCTGAGCTGACTCACAAGCACTGTGGGCATCAGGTCTGCTTCTGGGATCTGAAGACAGGGCTCAGAAGTGACAATCGGAGGGCTGGACGGAAGCCACCGTCCTTCTTGAGTCTTTGTCATAGTAAAAGAGTCGAATAGGAAAATTAGGGGTGGTGGTGGTGGTGAAAAGTGAGTTCAAAGCCAGAGCTAAAACACCAAACATCTTTGAGCCCTCCCGGTGATTTATCACAATTCAAAATTCATAGGCTTGCTGCCACCAACACTGAACCTTAAACCAACTCCTGGCCTAAGTATGTATTTTTAAAATTGTCCTTTTTATTGTAAAGGTGATGTACAGAGGGGTTACAGTTACATAAGTCAGGTATTGAGTACATTTCTTTTTGAACAATGTCACCCCTCCCTCATTTTCTTTCTTTTTTACCTCCCAGTTTTATCCTACCGACCACCCTCCCTCCAAGTTGTTTCGTTCACCCTTTGTCCCACCCTCTCTGAGTTTCCCCTTTCCCTCCCCAGATCAGGTAAACTTACATACAAGACAAAGGGTATGGAAATTAAAAAAACAGCAACAAAAGGGGGGGGAAAACAGGAATCACAAAAAGTAAAATTTTAAAAAACCCTCATTTCCTCTTCTCAGAGTTCATTTTGATAAGCATCATTTTATGTGATCATAGTCACATAGCTATTGAGCCCTTGTGATCCTCTCCTAAGAATATCCTCATTTGGTATCACTGTGTGAATGTTTAGTGTCCTATTTAATTTATCATGTCTAAGTGCAATGTTTTGTCTTTTCCTATCCATTGTGTTTACTTATAGATTTATAGGCACATTCTAATTATTACAAATGAGGGAAACCATGCAACCTATGTTCCTTTGGGTCTGGTGCTAAGTACATTTTTTTATTTTATTTTATTTTATTTTATTTGAGAACATACTGTACAGAGGGGTTACAATTACATGGGCAGGATAATGCATACATTTCTTACCAAGCATTGCATCCTCCTCCTTTGTTTACCCTTCACCTCCCTTCCCAGCCTCCCCCCTCCCCCCCACCCAATCATACCCCCCCTCCCCCCCCCCCCACCGACATTGTAAAGCTGGTTTTGACATGACATTTTGTACTTCTCATTGTTGCAACAGGTCCACCTGAATCCTTAAATGACTTGTTTGTCCCCGTCTCCTCCACATGTTATACTGACATCAAATATAGTGAAAGCGGGGGTTACACTGTGGGGGAGGGACATACAAAGCAACAAAGAAATAATCTTATAAATGCGTTAGAAACACATGCATGAAAGAAACAAAAACATTAAAATACATATTTGAGGGTTCGTTTTCCTAACATCACATTCTCTGACTTTTTCCGCTTGACTCATACCTATACTAGATATTGCAAATAAGGGAAACGATGGGACCTATCTTTTTTGGGCCTGGCTTACTTCACTTAATATAATTTTTTCCAAGCCTTTCCATTTCCTAACAAATGGGGAAATGTCATTCTTTCTGATGGAGGCATAGAATTCCATTGTGTATATATACCACATCTTCTTGATCCATTCATCTACTGAGGGGCATCTGGGTTGGTTCCATATCTTAGCTATGGTAAATAATGCTGCAATAAACATAGTTGTGCTGGTAGCTTTAGTGTGGCCTTGTTTGTGATCATTTGGGTAAATGCCCAAAAGTGGGATTGCTGGGTCATTGGGGAGCTCTATGTGGAGTCTTTTGAGGAACCTCCATACTGCTTTCCAAAGTGGTTGAACAAGTTTACATTCCCACCAACAATGAAGTAAGGTTCCTTTCTGTCCACATCCCCTCCAGCATATGTTGTTGTTAGAGTTCTTGATTTTTGCTGTTCTAACTGGAGTGAGGTGATATCTCAATGTTGTTTTGATTTGCATTTCTTTTATGGCTAGGGATGTTGAACATTTCTTCATGTGTCTATTGGCCATCCTTCTTTCTTCTTCAGAGAAACTTCTATTTAAGTCTTTCGCCCACTTACTTATTGGGCAGTTGTTTCTTTGAGGATTTGTTGTTGGGTGGTTTAATTTTTTGAGTTCCAAGTATATTTTAGATATGAGACCCTTGTCCGTTGTATGGCTAGTAAAGATCTTCTCCCAATCCGTGGGCTTTCTATTGATCTTGCTAGCTATGTCATTTGCCCTGCAGAAGCTTTGCAACCTTATACAATCCCATTTGTCCAACCTTTCTTTGATTTGTTGTGTTTCCGGGTCTCTATTCAGAAAATTTCGGCCTGAGCCAAGGAGACCCAGGGTTTCTCCTATTCCATCCTGTAATGTTTTCAGAGTGTCTGCTTTGAGTTCAAGGTCTTTGATCCATTTGGAGTTGATTCTGGTGCAGGGTGATATATAAGGATCTAGCTTTAGTTTTCTACATGTAGTTAACCAGTTTTGCCAGCACCATTTACTGAAGAGGCTGTCTGTCTTCCATTCTATTGTTTTAGCTCCCTTATCGAAGATTAGATGGCTATAGGTCTGTAGGTTCATTTCTGGGTTTTCAATTCTATTCCATTGGTCCTGAGGTCTGTTCTTATGCCAATACCAAGCTGTTTTGATTACTATGGCTTTATAGTAGAGTTTGAAATTTGGTATTGATATTCCTCCAACAGTGTTCTTTCCGTTGAGGAGCGTTTTTGCTATTCGGGGTCTTTTATTGTTCCATATGAATTTTTGGATTGCCTCTTCTATTTCCTTGAAGAATGAGGGTGGAATTTTGATAGGTATTGCGTTGAATTTGTAGATAGCCTTGGGAAGTATTGCCATTTTCACGATGTTAATCTTTCCAATCCAGGAGCATGGGAGGTTTTGCCATTTTTTAAGTTCTGTGTTGATTTCCTTTTTCAAGATTTTGAAGTTTTCATCATAGAGGTCCTTCACTTCTTTAGTTAAGTTAATTCCTAGGTATTTTATTTTTTGTGGGGCTATTACAAATGGAGTTGCTTTCCTAATTTCAGCCACACTTTTCTCATTGTTGGCATACAGAAAAGCCATTGATTTTTGGGGGTTAATTTTATAACCTGCTACTTTGCCAAAGTTTTGAATCAGCTTGAGTAATTTGGGAGTGGAGTCTATGGGATTCTTTAAATACAAGATCATGTCATCTGCAAAGAGGGAGAGTTTTATTTCTTCTTTCCCAATTTGGATCCCCTTTAGGTCTGCATCTTGTCTTATTGCTGTAGCTAGGCATTCTAATACTAGATTGAAGAGAAGTGGAGAGAGTGGGCATCCTTGTCTTGTTCCTGAGTTAAGAGGAAATGGCTTTAGTTTTTCACCATTGAGTATAATGCTGGCTGTAGGTTTGTCATATACAGCCTTTATTGTATTGAGGAATGTTCCATGGATTCCTAATTTTTCCAAAACCTTCATCAGGAAGGGGTATTGGATCTTGTCGAATGCTTTTTCTGCGTCTATCGAGATAACCATGTGGTTCTTATTCTTGCTCCTGTTGATGTGATGAATAATATTAATTGATTTGCGTATATTGAACCAGCTTTGCATCCCTGAAATGAATCCTGTTTGATCGTGGTGTATGATTTTTTGGATGAATTGTTGAAGCCGGTTGGCCAAAATTTTGTTGAGAAGTTTTGCATCAATGTTCATCAAAGAAATGGGTCTATAGTTCTCTTTCTTTGATGAGTCCCTGCCTGGTTTTGGGATGAGGGTTATGATGGCTTCATAGAATGTGTTCGGTAGTGAGCTTTCTCTTTCAATTTCATTGAAGAGTTGGAGGAGAATTGGTGTGAGCTCTGCTTTGAAGGCCTTGTAAAATTCCGCTGTAAAAGCATCTGGTCCTGGACTTTTCTTAGCTGGGAGGTCTCTTATTGCTGTTTCTATTTCAATGCTTGATATGGGCCTGTTAAGATAGTTTAACTCATCTTGGTTTAGTTTTGGCATGTCAATATTTGCTAGGAAGAGGTCCATTTCTGTCAAGTTCTCAAACTTATTAGCATAAAGTTTTGAGAAGTATTCCCTTATAATGATCTGAATCTTGGTTGTTTCCGTGGTGATGTTTCCATTCTCATCTCTGAGTTTATTAATTTGGGTGTGTTCTCTTCTTTTTCTGATAAGATTTGCTAAGGGTCTGTCAATTTTGTTAAGTTTTTCGAAGAACCAACTCTTTGTTTTGTTGATTCTTTCTATAGTTTTTTTGGATTCTAATTCATTTAATTCTGATTTAATTTTGATTATTTCTTTCCATCTACTGGATTGGGGTTTATCTTGCTGCTCTTTTTCAAGGAGGTTTAGATGTGTCATTAAATTGTTAGTTTCAGATCTCTCCAATTTGTTGATGTAGGAGCTCAGAGCTATAAACTTGCCTCTGAGTACTGCCTTTGCTGTGTCCCAGAGGAGCTGGTATTTTGTGTGTTCATTTTTGTTGAATAGCATGAACATTTGAATTTCCTTTCTAATCTCTTCCATGACCCACTCATGATTCAGCAGTGTGTTGTTCAGCCTCCATGTGATACCAGACTTTCTTTGGTGGCTTTTGGTGTTGAGTTCTAATTTTATTCCCTTGTGGTCAGAGAGAATGCAAGGTATAACTTCAATGTTTCTGAATTTAGACAAGTTTGCTTTGTGGCCTAAAATGTGGTCTATTTTAGAAAACGTTCCATGTGCTGCTGAGAAAAACGTGTATTCTGATGCTGCTGGGTGAAATGTTCGGTAGATGTCTGTTAAGTCTAGTTGATCTATGCAGCTGTTTAGATCTGCGGTTTCTCTGTTGAGTTTTTGCCGAGTTGATCTATCTAGTGGGGAGAGTGGTGTGTTAAAATCCCCAACAATTAATGTCTTTGGATCTATATGGGATTTGAGAGAAAGTAGTGTTTCTTTGATAAATTTGGGTGCTCCATTGTTTGGCGAATAGATATTTAGAATTGTAATATCCTCCTGAAGGAGAGATCCTTTAATTAGTATGTAGCGACCTTCTTTATCTCTTTTCACGAATTTTAATTTGAAGTCTATTTTGTCTGATATTAGGATTGCAACTCCCGCCTGTTTATGGGGGCTGTTTGCTTGGTAGATTTTGTTCCAGCCTTTAACATTGAAAATGTGTTTGTTTTTACGGGCAAGATGTGACTCCTGCAGGCAGCAGATAGAAGGGTCTTGCTTTTTAATCCAACTAGACAGTCTATGTCACTTAATGGGAGAGTTCAGTCCGTTAACGTTAAGAGATAGGACTGAGAGGTATTTGGGAGTTCCTGCCATGTTATCCACCTTCTTGGGGGCTGCGAAAACTGGGTTCTTCCTGTGGTTCTTGGATTCTCAGTTTGGGTACAGTTTCCTGGCCTTTATTGTGGTGTTGTTCTTTTTCTATGTGTAGGAAATCTTTAAGAATCTTTTGTAGGGCTGGTTTGGTGGAGATGTATTGTTTCAATTTTTCTTTGCTATGGAAGGTTTTTATTTGGCCTTCAGTTATGAAGGAGAGTTTAGCTGGGTACAGTATTCTTGGTTGATAGTTGTTTGTTTTTAGGGCATGGCATACATCATTCCAGGCTCTTCTTGCTTTGATTGTCTCTGCTGAGAAATCTGAGGTGATTCTAATTGGTTTCCCTTTATAGGTGATTACCCTTTTCTCCTTGACAGCTTTAAGGATCTTTTCCTTGGTCTGAGTTGATCCTGTGTGGATTATAATGTGATGGTGGGATGTCCTATTCTGGTCTGGTCTATTTGGGGTTCTAAAAGCTTCTTGTATCTGAGTTGGCCTATCTTTTTGTATGTTTGGGAAGTTCTCTGCTAGGATCCTGTTAAACTAATTTCCTAGACCATTAACTTCTGTTTCTAGGTGCTCTTCTACACCCATTATCCTTAGATTAGGCTTTCTGATGGTGTCTTCCAAGTGTTGGGTAGATATATCATATTTCTTGTAATTGTCTTGGATGGTTGTATGTTCTTTCTCTATAATATCTAGGCTGTCTTCAATCCCTGAGATTCGATCTTCTGCATGGTCTATCCTGCTGTCAAGACTCTCTACTTTGTTTTTTATCTCTTTTCCTTCTAGTTGGTCAGCTTTGATGGCTTCAAGTTCTTTGTTGAAGCTCTGTTTTAGGTCTTGTATGAATTTCTTTACTTCCTTAATTTGGTGTTCAGTGTTTGTCTTCAAATCGCTTAGTTGATTAGTTATGGTTTCTTTGGGCTCCCTTTCCTTCTGTTGGGTTCCATTCAGCATTCCCTTTGTGGTCTCCCTGACTTCCTTCAGCTCTTTGTTAATGGATTCCATGAATGCCTTTAGTGACCTTTGTGTGTTCTCTACCTGGTCTCTCAATTCCTGTATTACTCTTTGATTAGCTTCCTCCCGTTCGTGGGATTCCTGCAGATCTCTTTGAGTGTTCTCAGCCTGCTCACGCCATTCCTCCCTTTCTCTTTGAGTATTCTCAAGTTGTTCACGCAAATCCTGTATCAGTTTTTGAGTAGCTTCCTCACACTTATGATATTCCTGTATAAACTTCTGGGATGCCTCCTCTCTCTCCCTATCGCGCTCATACAGAGTCCTTTGTACGTTGTCAAACTTTTCATTTATCATGCTTGCCAGCAGTGTTTGTAGAGCTGTTTGGGAACTCTCCTCTGGATTATTCATTATCTCTTCTAACCCCTGATTATCAAGATTGGGAATTGAGATACCCGAATTTGCCATTTTTCTTGTGTTTTTCCGGCTTACTCTGCCCATTTGAGATGAAGATAGCACCAGTTTTGTGCTAGAACACTATCTTAAGGCAACCATCAACCAAAGTTTGCATTTGTACAGTCAATAGTCTATAGATACAATCTAGTTCAACAGATACATCTATTCGACATCAAACAACTATAAGTTAAAGGGCTTCGAACCGTAGAGAAGAATTTGGAAAACCAGAAATTATTAGGGTTAGGGAGAGATGTGGGTAAAAAATAGGAATAGATTGGTGTGGGGAGGCACAGGGAGAGTTAACTATGTCCTAATCACAATGCAGGAAATAGGTTGGGTAGGATGCAAATAGAGAGAGAGAGAAAAAGAAGAAAGGGAAAGGAGAATGAAAAGAGACCAGAAAAAAAAAATAGAAACGTAAAAATTAATGTTGTTTTAGATTAAAAGACCATCTATTTATACAGGAATATGAATATGTTGAGAGAAAGGGAGGGACATAGAGGAGATGTGAAAAACTTTAAAAAAATGCTTAAAATATTATATAGGTATAAAGAGGTAGTACTGCTATTAATGAATTTAAGTCTCAGAGGTTTTGAATTGAGTAATAAGTTTGTGGATTAAGTGTGTACACAATGGGGGATAGGGTCTACTGGTTAACTATGGGTTTATCTGAGGATGTGCAGGACAAGAGTTAAGTCACATAAAGAAGAACAAAGAGGAAAAGATGGAAAGGATAGGAAAGTGAGAAGAAAAGATCAGAAGTTCAGTAGAGCTAGACAAAAAACAAAAAGATAATTAAGAATGAAAGAAAAAGAGAAAGAAGACAAGAAAAGAAAGGAAAACACACATTCACGTATTTCTAAAATAAAAATTATAAGAGGAGAAAGAAAAAAAAAAGTTAATGGAAAACAATTATTTTTTTCAGAAGAGGCAAAAATTAAAGATTAATAAAAGTTTTAGAAAAGCAAAAAAAATTTTTTTTATATATATAAGGTAACAAAAAACGAATAAAAAAAACAAAACAAAAAAAAGAAAAAAAGAAAAGAAGAATAAGAAAAAAAAAAGTTCTTTGATTTTTTTTTTTTTTTTTTTTGGGAGGAGTGGGAAGAGTCCTGTATCTCCCTTTTGTCTGTGACCAGAGTCTGGTTGGAGTCTCTGGTCAGCTTGAGGTCCTGTGGCTTGATTGGTTTCTTAAGTCAGTTTGTTGGAACAGGCAGAAAAATGCTCTGCTTTACCCAAGATTTTGAGATCCCCCTCCCAGGTTAGTTTACTGGGAGGGTGATCTCCTTTGAGAATCACAAAAGAGGGGGATGCAGTGATGAGGCTAGGTTCTGGGTAGAGTTGAGGCCTTTCAACAAACAGTAGCTTTTCCCTGGGGCTATTTTGTGAAAAAAAAACTCACAGCACCCAGCCTGGAGCCATTCTCAGGGTTTCTGTTTTTCAATTGATTGTGGTGGCTGCTAGAGGGAGGGGCAGTCTCTGGCTCTGGTTACCCGGTGAGGAGAGCCACTCCAATGGCTGGTGCCTGAGCTGGGTGACTTTTCCCTGGATGGAACTGAGTCTGTGAGGTCACTTCGCCGTTAAGTTCTTGTGACCTGCTAAATGACTCGTTTTATTCCAAGGCCTGAGTTGGAGCTAGCAGCTCCTCCGAGCTTTGTCGGTATCCAAGATGGAGATCACCAGTGCTGGGGGGGGGAGGGGTGGCCTTCCCTCCTCTGCTCCCTGAGAAGGAATGAGGAAGTCAGGCTTCTACTCACGCGGAGTCTTGGATCCCGGGTCGTCTCTGGTCTGCAAAGTGCAGGATGAAGTTGTCCGCTCCTTGTCTGTCGGTTCTTGCTGGTGTTGAGTAGAATCCGCTCGTCCGCTGTGTCTGGCTCCTTCGTCCCGGACTGTGTCTCAGGTGTGCCCCCGTGGCGGCGGTGGTCGCTGCGACCCTGCCGCCGCAGCGGCAGCTGCTCAGATGTGTCTGCTTGGCTTCCCCTCTCTTGACTAACTCTCTGTCCTGTGATGGCACACTTGGTGTGATTCTCTGGCTTGGGACTGTTCACTGGAACTCTGAAACTGTTTTCTATGCAAGAGCTTGTTCAGATTCCAGCTTCTCCTCCGCCATCTTCCCGGAACTCCACTAAGTACATTTTTAAATGCAATCTTATCTCAGGGCCATGGTTGCTTTCAATTCCTCATCAGGGCCTCCAACTTTAAGCTAAAGACCAAACTAACAGCTGTAGAAAGATTCCTGTATCATCACATCCCTACCTTTCTTATTCTGTACCTACCTTTCTTATTCAGGGTACAGAATAAGTACGGGATCTTGTCATATGGTGCTTCTGCTATCTGGGCACTCCATTCTTCCAACTGCATCTAGCAAACTCTTATTTCCCTCTTAGTACTCAATTCTAGTTCATCAATGCTTCCCTGGCCTTTTCAGTCAAAGCCTCTGATCTTAAGTTTTAATAAACTCCCAATTCCTCTCAATTGCGGGGGGAAGCACACACTAATTTTTTCTTAGAAAATTTTTGAATATCTTTCTTCCCTCCTAGATTATAATCCCTGGAAGGACATATATGTCCTTGGCCATAAGTCCTGAATTGTAACTTCAGGAAGAAGATAGGGAAAGAAGAAAACAGTAGGAAATTGTAAAACTGGTTGCTATAGTAAACAAACAAACAAAAAAAAACACTTTTTCTGAAAGTTAAATGTATAATTAAGGTTTTATTAAGCTGACTAACCCAAACCTTCTTTGTGATCCAATGTGTACTGTGAAACCCTTCCTCTAATCCTACAGCAAAAGCCCCATGTAAAGTTATGTAGGATACTGTGCTGGCCAGTCAGCCAGAGGGCCAACCCAGCTCCTCTGATCAGCAGCTGGAAGATTTCAGGCAATGACCTCCGGCTCTGTGATGCTTGATTTCTGTGAGCATAAAAGGAGGATCGCAATAGTACCTGCCTCTCAGTGTTGGGAAAAATAAGTCAGATGGCGCCAATGAGGTTCTCAGTGATTCCTCAAACAGCACTAACTGTTGTCATCACCCATGGGTGAAGTCCGCTGGAACCACTGTCACCTGGGGGGGGGGGACAACTGCAAGCACATTGCCTTTGCCTCTGCTGCATGTGTCTCTTGTGGTGTGTTAGAAATCTTACCTTTGTAATGAGTTACTCTGAAGCCATTAACTTAAAAAGACAAAAGAACTTTCCTACTTTTGAAAGTCCTAGTCCCCAATCCAGTGGCCTTCTGAGGAGGCAGAACGTCCTGAGACGTGGCAGAGAAAAGTGCTCAAGTCAGGAACCCCAAAACAAACAGGAGAGATCAAGGTTGCCCAACCCCCTCCCCACCAGTGCCAGTGACCTAAAGACCTCCCCTAAAGTCTCAGCCTCCTGATGAGCTACAAAGATGTTACCCCAGGGAACTAATTATTTAATATGCATATCTTTGGAAAATATTTAACAACCAAACTATAGCATGTGGCAAGCCCTCCTCAAGGTCAAGACTATAAAACAATGCTATCCTCTAAGGGAGTCTCCTACAGCACCTTCACAAGAACACACATACATGTATTTAGTGTGCAATTGCTCTGCTCACACTTCAACTCTCTCACAAGACTCTCATCAGCGCTATTAGAAGCAACAAACGGACAGATTTCTGCTAATAGTATTTTAATGTACAAACACAAACATACATAGACCAAGCACAAAATACCAAATTGGAAAGTAAATTAATGTCTTTTGTAAAGTCTTCTCTAGCCTGTAATATTGTATTATGATAGTGATAATAATAATAATAATAATGACAATTCTCCAGCAATTTCCAAGTGCAGAAAACCTATGTTGGGCTCCTGCACAAGCAAATGAACACAGTGGCAAGCAAAAGAGTCTGTCTAGTGTGGAGCCCCAGAGAGAAAAGCAAAAAAATTATAAGGATTGAGGAGGAGGCCAGCTCCAGGATAACATGGCAATTGCACAAATGTGAGGAGATCACAAAAACCCACCAGGGAGCAGACAACTTCAGTCACAGGAACAAAGAAGCAAGAACTTTCCGTCTCTCCCTTCCCACTGCAGAAAATTTCAAATGGGAGAGTAAAAATAAAATTTGGATTTTTTTGAATGTTACATAAAATCAGACTTTATTTTCAAAATCTAGATTTCAGGCAGGAGAGTTTACTAGATAAGATATATAAAATCAGACTATTTTCCAGTAGGAGATGGGATTTCCAATGGAAGAATTTAAATAAAATTTGGATTTTTTAAGTACTACATAAAATCAGACTTTATTTTCAAAACCTAGATAAAGTCTGTGACCAGGTATATTTTAAATAGTAATAAAAGTACTACATTTTACTGTCTGCTGGGTGCCAGTGGCTCATGCTTGTAAATCCTAGCTATCCAAGAGGCTGAGATCTAAGGCTTGTTGTTTGAAGCCAGCCCTGGGCAGGAAAATCTATGAAACAAATTAACTAACAATAACAAAATAAATATATAAAAGCCAGAAGTGGAGCTGTGGCTCAAGTGATAGAGTGCTAGCCTTGAGCAAAAAAAAAAAAAAAAAAAAAAAAAGATCAGGGACAGCACCAGGCCCTGAGTTCAAGCCCCATAATAGGCACACACACACACACACACAAAAATAAATAAATAAAAAAATAAAAATACACACGAAGCAGAAAATTAACAAATTAACTTGTGTTTTCCAGTCAGCATGACTCCAGCTTCAAAGGACTCTGGAAGAAGAAAATGAGGATATTCAACATTCTAAACCTGCATACATTATTTTACCTTAAATTTCATAATACTTTTATTTCCAAGTACTATTAACTAGTATTCCAATTTTACAGATGAAGAAGCTAGGAGTTCAGACATGTTTTCTAAAATCCTGGCACACAGCAAGTAAACATAGGTAGGATTTGTGATATGAACTCAAAATTTGAGCCCAAGTTATCATTAACAGCTCTTCTATAGCTGTCTCAACAATTTCTTAGACAAAATAAGATCACAGAAAAATCTTCCATCTCTTCTTTATATCAGAGCATAGCTTCTTCTCTTCCCTTGTGATGGAATTTACATCAAGGCTCAGGTTAGTGTCTTAAAATTCTTTTTTTCTGAACTGTAAGAGGTTGTACAAGGGGGTGGCAATTGACCATATCCAGTGAAGTATCCAGTGTTTATCAATCTGAATCACCCACTGAAAATTTTACATCTCCTCAGGAAATGACAAGGCTTGGAGTTCTATCTTTCTAGGACCAGGAAGCCAATTCATACCACAAAGGGACTATAGTAAGATAAATGTAAGCACCTTCCTGTCTCTGAAACTTATAAAACATCATCCTTCCTTTTTGAACCTTGGAAAATTCTATTTTAATTTGAGGAAAGGTGCTCTGCCTCTAGTCTTTTCTATTAGAAGTAAGACCAGATTTTCGTGGTATTAAAAAGGCAAAGGGTGAACAAATACAGCAGTGATACTCACTAGACACGATGTTGAAAACTGAACTATACAACTTGTAGGGGAGAGAGGTCAGGAAGGAAAAACTGGGAGAAACTGAGGGAAGGGAGACACTGTTCAGAAAGAAATGAACTCAATACCTGGCTTATGTAACAGTAAACCCTCTACACAATAACAATCAATATATTTTTAAGATAGATTTCTGGACTCCTTTACAAAAACATCGGAAGTCAGTGTTGAATACCTGTAATACTAACTACTTAGGAGGCTCAGGTGTGATGGATTGTTATTTGAAACAGCTCAAGTAGAAAAGTTTTCTATACCCTGTCTCCAAATAATCATCCAAAAGCTAGAACCAGAGGTGTGGCTCACGTGGTAGATCACCATCTGTGAACAAGAACCCAGAGTGATTTCAAGGTCCTGAGCTCCAGTGTGGGTGTTGGGGAAAAAGCGGTGGAAGTCTGACCTTTCTGCATTCAGATTCTGTAGGACCAAAGCTGAGGCAGTTTCTAGCTTTACAAAGCCACCCAGACCTCCTCCAGCCTAGCACAGACCCCTCCAACTCCGTCTCGCCATTGGTTGGTCTGCCAGAGCAGTTCAAATTTTTGGATCTGCAAACCTTGGAATAGTCTTTTGGAAACAAAAGCCAGAAAGGGTTGTTGAAACTATTTGACAGGTGTCACCATCGTCCCTAATAATGATGAAGCAAAACAAGCTACTTGACATTCAGGATGACAGGAGGGAATAAAAATATAATTCATCTGCTCACTTCCTTTAGTTTAAAAAAACTTCCCTACTTAAACACCTGAGTTTGTAGTTTGAAATGCAGCTACCCCCATTAAAACTTAATGGCAATGTTCAACAACAGAGTAGGACTTGCTTTACTGTTACCATGTAAGATCAGGGTCTGAATACAGGCAAGAGTTTGTTCTAGAAATTTACACAGTTACCAGGCTCCTATTTAATAACAAGTTTGCCAACTGCTATGGTTGGAATTACAAAGTATGCAAGTGACAACAACATGGTTGATTGATGGCTAGTTTTCTGGGCCCTCAAACATTTTTTAAAGGGAGTCCTTAGGAAGCAGTCACTTTAACAGAGATGTACAATCTGCACAGATGAAACCCACAGAATGTAACAAAGGATTCTAAAGAGTTACCAGGGCAAATTCAGTAAACTGGTATTTTCTCTGGCTAACAATGCTCTTGACTTCTCAACAAAGAAAGGTTGAGGATCTTTGACTAAATGTTCAGAGTGATTGAATTCCATATAGATACAGTCCAAGAAAAGTAAATGAGAGCAAAGAAAACGGAAGACAAGGAGAACTCTGGAATATAAACGATGTTCTAAAGGGTTCCTTGTTCTCACTGCACATCTCAGGATCTTTCTTTAAGAATTTCCTCTACTGCATGCGTTTGCAACTTGCCTACCAAATTATCCTCCTTTTTTTTTTCTTTTTGCATTTTCCAGGGAACAACCCCTGTTTTCACTGTTTTGATGTTGGCATAATTTGGGGAGGGGAAGGGAAAAATCAAATTGTTTAAATAGGGATACAGATTGACCCATTGCAACAATGAGATGTACAAGATGCTATGTTGAAAACGAACTTTACAATTTAGGCGGGGCGGGGGGGGGGGTAAGGGGTATAGATGAGGGGGTGTGGGAGGGAAGGGATGGTAGGGAAAAAACAAAGGAGGAGCGAACAATACTGGATAAGAAATGTACTCATTACCTTGCTCATGTAACTGTAACTACTTTGTACAGTTTTTTCACAATAAAAAAAATTAAGAAAAGGTATTTTAAATTCTGAACCAGTATGAGCCCTAGATGAGCAAAAACTAGACCCATTATGTGTCAGATGTCCATTGTTGATTGGAAATGCAGAGTTTTTGGAGAAGTTGTGCTGATTTTAGAGACTAGGCACAGTGGGAGGAATAAGAATGATTGGTACTCATTGGCTGTCTATCAAGTACAGAACAATTTCCAAATATTTAAATATTATCTCTTTGGTTCTCACTGTTATGAGAATTGTGATTCTCTGTTCATAGGATCACAATGCCAAAAAGAAAAAAAATGATTGCCTTAAGCCACAGCAGTGAACTATGGGTAAGCAGCTCTCATGTATTTTTAACCCATGGTCTAATTCACAAGGTGCCTTAAACTCTAGGCCTGGCTGCTGCCTTTGCAACATGATAGGCAGACTCAGAGGAAGCTTGCTATGCTAGGACGCTGTATGAATTGTCAGAAGATGCTGTGCTCCTCTGCTTGTCAGAGGAGAGAAATAGAATCTGAAATTCAAAATCCAGAGGATGAACTGCAAAAGAAAAACACGAGTCTGAGAAGCCAATCCCAACATTGTCCACGTGGCTGTGGTGTTCAAGTTGGAAGGGTATACAAGGTGATTTCACCTAATTTTAAAGCCCTTATTAGCACCCGCTAATTACACTTTATGGTGTGTATGACCCATCTGTCATTTTACCTTAACTGATATATGAGAATTACTGAGGCCTTTCTAGAGACCTGGAGGAAAAGGAGAAGGAGGGTGGGGTGGTGATAATGGTGGTGGAGGAAGAAGAAGAAGACAAAGAATAAGAAGAAGGAGGAGGAGGAGGAGGAGGAGGAAATAAGGAAGGAAAGGAGGGAAGGAAGGAGAGAGTGAGGGGGGAAGGAAGGAAGGAAGAAAGGAAGGAAGGAAGGAAGGAAGGAAGGAAGGAAGGAAGGAAGGAAGGAAGGAAGGAAGAAGGAAGGAAAAGGATGGAAGGCACGGAAAGGATGGTGGAAGGGAGGGGTGAAGGGAGGGAAAGGATGGAAGGAAGGAAGGAAGGAGAAAGGAGGAAGGAAGGAAGGAAGGAAGGAAGAAGGAAGGAAGGAAGGGAGGGAAGGAGAGAGGGAAGGAGGGAGGGAGGGAGGGAGGGAGGAGAAGGATGGAAGGGAAAGGAAGGAAAGAAGGAAGGAAATATGAAACCTAAGATTTCCTATCAGAACTTTTTAAATAAGGGTAACAAAATGTCTTGCTCAGCATGATTTAAAATTATTAATGTGTAGGGACTTTAAGACTGAGAATAAGGAACAACTTGGTCTCCATTGAGATTCAAATACTAGCAGTGAAAATGTGAACTTGGAGATGGTCCCCAGAGGAGGTGGGTAGGTTGTCCTCTTGCAGGCAAAGCTCTGTTGAGCACTGCTGAAAAGGGAGGCTGGGGAACTAGGGAAAACTTGGTGTAAGCTAAGTAACCAGTTACTTTTTTCCCACAGTAGACAAAAGCAATTGAAAAAAGCTTCCTCCATCTATGTTTCTGTATCTATCTGTTTATCAGGCCAGCTGGGAGTGCTGATTAAAAATTCAGCTGCCTCAGCCTATATCAGCATTCTGTATCCAGATCTCTGGGGGACGGGTCTGCAAAACTGGTTAAGACCAGAACCTCCCAGGAGACGGGATGCATGCGAAATCCTAGGCACAGAGAATCTTTAGAATATTTATTAGCTGGAATGGCTTGTCTCAAAGCATGTTCTAATAGGTGGTGGGAATTAGTGGGAGTAAAATAAAGTTTCAAATCCATTTCTTTAAGTGCATCTGTACAAACAGCGCTGAAAGTTCCTTTCATGAATGGATTTCCCCATAAGGAATAGTACACTGCAGAAGAGAAAGCTTGTGAATGACCTTGTGTGGTGGATGTAAGAAGTTGGGTGTGCCTGATGATACCAGGCAGTTTTTCCTAAAGAATCATTGCATTTTTATCTGTTTATTCTTGGTCTGCTATGCATAAACTTTAACTCTCATCCTAGTTCTTTATCAAATTTAAACTGCCCAAGACTAATATCTCTAGAGCAATTATAATAAGCATAATATTCTAACTCATGAGTTCACAGAAGGTTTCCATTTAAACCAAGAAACCAGGTATTAGAAAAGTTAAGTCACTTGTATATGATCACACAGAATGAGAAAGGTAGACACGCTGAAAAATTGAGTTCTGCTGGATTCTTGAAAGATCAATTTTTGCCTAAAAAATATAGGTTTTTTTTTCTATTCTCTATCTTCCATTTCTCACTCTATCATGTAACAGGCTGAAATTCCCCCATCAAAAATCTTTTGGTGCTGATGCTAGTGGCTCATGCGTGTAATCCTAGCTGCTTGAGAGGCTAAGATCTAAGGATCCCGGTTCAAAACCAGCCTGGGCAGAAAAGTCAATGAGACACTTATCTCCAATTAACCACCAGAAAGTGGACCTGTGGCTCAAGGTGGTAGAGTCCTATCCTTGAGCAAAAGAACTCAGAGATAGGGCCTAGTCCCTGAGTTCAAGCCCCACAACCACCACCAACAACAACAAAAAATCATTTGGGATGAGGTGAGAGAAATTCTCTTTTCACATTCACATACTCATGGTGCCAGTTTTTCTAAACTTATTGAGGATCAGAGAAATCAATAGATTCTAAGAAGCTTAACTAGATGACAGGAAAGAATCCTCAACTAAGCAGAAATGTGACTGGGAGTTGTAACATGCTCCAGTGTGTAGGATTGTGAATGGCAGAATAAAGCCCCCTTCTTCTACAGGGAACTTTGAAGATCCTGAAGATGTAGGATCCAGGGAAATGAGGCTTCCCAGAGCCACAAAGCTGATTTGTGAATGTACATCTCATGGTTTGCCTAAAGTTGGCCCTGGTTGTATTCATGTTTTACTTGAAAATATATGGTCAAAAGACGGGGTAAGTCTGACTCTGTACTCTGGCTCTGTACTCATGTTCTGTTCCATAAGATCTGAAGCCATTACTAATCGTCTATGGGAATCCATTGGCCCCCAGATGTGTGAGATGCTCCATCTTGAGCCCGACTCATTTTGCTGAGATGAATTGATTATAACTCCTGCAAAGATTTTATTCTTACCTATTATAGCTGCCTAATCGTATATCTTCTGTATCTCTACAAGTTCCCCATATTCTACACCCTAAAATAGAGATGAGTAGAGATCAGAGTAGATCTCTGGAACTTACCTTCTTGGAGCTTCATACTCCACAACACACAGCATTACCAAAATCAAACCAACTGTAGCCTAGGAGCAGTCCCAGACAATTTGTGAATTATTTAATTAAAAAAAAAGTTTTAGCACCAGGGAAAAACATACAACAGCAGGACCCACCAGCTGCACTAGACATTGATCAAAATTAACTAAGCAACTCAATGGCAGCAATGGGAGGGAGGAAACAAGTGGGAAAGAGGGAACAGCTGATGCTATGCAAAACAAAAGAAATGTACATACCACCCAATGTGGAAGAAATAACTGTATTGCAAAGCTCATAGAACTCATAAATGTTATAGACCACGACAGACAATTTGCCCCATGAAAGTTAGAATGTGTTTGTGACTTTAACTAAGCATCACTATCCCATAATACTGTGAAATTTGGGAAATTATGTAATCACTTAATCACAATAAAGAATTTGAAAAAAAGTTTTAGCAATGATTTATTTTAGCATAAAAAGTTAAAATAGGGAGAAAGGATGAAGAGAGAAGTATTTGCTGCCCCCTGTGAAAGAAATGGGAGTGAAAGACTCAAAATTATTAGATGTTTTTAATATATAAGAAGCTTGTTTCTCTACAAAGGCCACCCAATAATATGGCTAAGGAAATAGGTACAATATAGTACAACTATCCTAAGGAATTAGCAGAGCTAATTAGAAAGGCTCAGATTGTAGCATTGGATTCACTGAACTCAATTCTGCTTCCGCATTTACTACCTGTACGACATTGGGTAAATTAATATCTCTAAGCCTCAGATTCCACATTCTCAGTTTAAGGCCGCCATTTCAGAGGGTTCGATGCTAATGTACATCAAGCATTTATTGTAAACTTTATCACAAAGACTCAGTTCATGGCAGCTAATGCTATTAACAAAAAACAAGTCAAAAGCATCAGTAGTGCTTCGCCAACCTCTCCAACTGTCAAATGACTTCAACCATTTACCAAGAAGAATTATGGAATATCTGTAGCAGTCTCATTCTCTATATAACTTTCAAAAGTAACATGATTGTTCTATAAAATGATAGAGCAAGAGGAAAAAATCCCAGAAAACCCCAATTGTTCTCAATTTCTTTGTTCATAAACACGGGAATAAGCAAACCTGTCAGTGTTGGGTCCATAAATTTTGTTCTATAAATGTAAAAATCCTGCAGATACTATTTGATATAGTAGAAGTTTATGATGTATCCTATTTGAGATGGAAGTGATTGAAGATGAATAACTTAGTTTTAAATAGGAGAAGAAATAGCATGTTTAATAACTGGCTCATCAAAGAATGTCAGTTCTGTTTTATCCTAATTTCTGGCAGTCCACTTACACTACCTATTTAGAAACTCATTGATGGCAATGATAAATTGTCAGATTAAAAAAAAATATATTCCAGGACACTTTTTAAAAAAAATCATTAGCACTAAAGAGTCTCATTTCTTTTTGAGGTAGGTTTTCAGGTAAGTGTCACAAGGACAATTCTGATGCTGCAGAATGACTCACCAGCCAGCCTTGGTACAAAACCCACCCTCTGGAGTGGACATTTGACTGACAACCATCTCTCAAAACAGACTGTGGGACCTGCAACATATAGCAGAATTCATATTTTAAGAGAGCATAGCCTTTTGTTTAGCATTTGGTATCAAATGGAGACACTAAGAGGGAAATTTCAAGCACAAACTTGAAACCTAATTTTATTAAGCGTTGCATATTTGAGGAAAGCTGGCAAAGAGGGTAAACCAACACTAAAAGGAATTTTTATTGTATTTTTATTGAATGCACACACACACACACACACACACACACACACACACACACACACACACACACACACACTCCTTCCCTAAACATCCTTCCAGAAAAACAATTTTCTATTTTCAGGTATATGTAGAATTTAAGTGGTTTCTTTGAATAGGTCTTAGGTAAGACTCACCTTGCCAAACTGCTACTATTATAGCTTGTGCTTCCAGACTTGAATGTCTATGTATCATCACTTATTTATTGAAGTGAGTAAAATGTGTCTACATCCTTATGCTTTCCTTCCTTCTTCCTTCCTTCCTTCCTTCCTTCCTTCCTTCCTCCCTTCCTCTCTCTCTCTCTCTCTCTCTCTCTCTCTCTCTCTCTCTCTCTCTCTCCTCTCTCTCTCTTTTTCTTTCTTTTTTTTCAGTTTGGGGCCTGAATTCTGGGCCTGGCAACTGTCTCTCAGCTCTTCAGCTCAAGGCTAGCGCTGTACCACTTGAGCCACACCACCACTTCCAGCTTTTTCTGCTTATGTGGTGCTGAGGAATCGAACCCAGGGCCTCATCATGCAAGGCAAGCACTCTACCACTGAGCCGCCTTCCCAGCCTCTACCCTTTCTTTATATAGAGAAGAGCCTGCCCCAGGACAGACAGTACTACTAGCATGAAAATTAGAAGCCACAATGGTTTTAAAAATAAAACTGTGGTTAAGGGGCTGGAAGACTGCATGGTTTGGGTCTGGGTGGTGATCTGCAGGTGAAAGCTGTGAGTAAAAGCAAGTTTCTTCATTCTCAGCACCTCAGCTCTGTCATCTTTAAGCTCCTGCAGAAGGTGACAGTTTGGGTCATTAAGCTAAGGCTTTTGAGGATGCCAATGGCCCTGAGAGAAAGAAGCTATAAATGTGCAGGAATTCTTTCTGTGGGTGATGTTGTGTGGTAGGCATCTTTTCCAGTAACTGGCAATAGCTTATTCTGCTTTGCTTATTTTACAGTAGGCTTTCCAGCTAGTGTCTTATGCTAGTCCTAAAGAAGTTACGGTAAAGTTAATACCCAGCGGTGACATATTTTATCTGCACATTTATACATATAATGGTCACTAGTCCAAGTGAGATTCCAAATGAACCTCAAGCCAAATACACTTTATCCCTCCATATTCCTATTTTTTTCTTCTTCTCTCTCTCTGAATCATTTAGTAAGTGCTACATATCTCAGCAATCGCTAATAATCTTTCTTACACATTCATTATAAAGGAACATCTTCATCTTAATTTCTGTGACTGAACCACATGGTTGTTACATTGTCCAGGTCTTTTTTACTTAAAGATAATTGCAATCTAACCCAGAAATAGGCAGATGCTTGCTCCAGGGCCAAAGCTGTCTTGCTTCTTAGGTACTAAATATTGTTTTTACCAAATGTTTAGTGGGGTGGGGAATCAAGAGAACTATAGTATTTCATGACAAATAAAGCTCCTAGTTTAGTAACTGTAAATAAAGCGTTATTGTAATGCAACATACTGGATGTTCTCTGATTTTGCTCTAGAACAGCAGAGAAAAGTAATTACAACTAAAATCGGGAATATTTAGTAACTGGGCTTACTGAGTCCTTGGAGACACAGTTGAATAGGAGAAGTGCTCGCTCTGGTGGAACTTCACACACAATGAAGGAGACAAACAACAAACTAATGAATACATTAGGAAACATTGAAAAGTGCATAAAGCTTATGATATCAAATATTCTACAGTTCTACTTATATAAGGTCCAGAGAGTCCACAAACTCATGGATACAGAGACTGGGAGTTGCTAGTCAGGGAAGATAAAGGAAGTTATTACTTACTAGAGTGTACAGCTGAAGATTTTCAAGTTGAAATAGGTTCTAGAGGTAGATTATGGTGATGGCCATAAACTATGACACTACTGATTTAACTTCATATTGTTGATTTGTATCCTTAAAATAAATTATCGCATTGTGTTTATGCCAATATAATACATTGAAAATAATTGACTAGGGATGACAGATGTTCCCCATAGCTTCTCGAATTGGGAGCGGGAGAAATAGCAGTCCACCTTCGACAAAAGTACACTCAATTTTCTATCACTAAATGATAGAAAGACAATGAAGAAAAAGTTCAAAAACCTGTGCTAAAATTATTTCTAATTATTATGCCAAGCCATCTACCACTGTGATGGTAGAATGAAATTATAATTTGAATGAAATTATAATTTTAATCTATATCACAGCAAATTATATGATAGAATAAAATCTTTTCAGACCAGAAAAATTAAGAGTATCAACACACACACACACACACACACACACACACACACACACAGAGTTTAATGACAGTGGTGAATACCTGTTTGTATTCGTGTATTTTCCAAGCCCCAGGATTGGCACAGGAAAGAAAAGAAAGGAAGAGGGGTGATTTTGAGTATTTTCTTTTACCATAAAGAAAAAACTCCTGTTTGAGGAGCTAGTAAGTACAGTTGCTGTTTACATGTTACACAAATATATACATATATTGAAATGCTACATGGGATTCCATATTTGTACTATGTGTATGTGCCAATTTTTAAGTACTCATATAATAAGGAAGAATCTGATCTGCTCAATACAAAATGAACACAGAAACACATAGTAGGAAAAGGAAGTAATATAGAAAGAGGCCAGCCATTAATCCTGGAACGGAAGTAGGAGGATAGTTGTCCCTGAACTCACCGGGACACAGCTGCCATTTTAGTCACCCCTTCCCCCCCCTCCCCCCCCCCCACCCCCGCCCCAACCTGGGACCATTTATGACCATTGAGGCTCAGCATCTGGTGAGGAGTATATTGCTCAAGCCTGTAGTCCTAGCTACTCAGGAGGCTGAGATCTGAGAATTGGTGTTTGAAATCACCCAGGCAGAAAAGTCCATGAGACTACTATCTCTAAATAACCAGCACCAAAGCTGAACTGGAGGTGTGGTTCAAGTGGTAGAGAGCTAGTTGTGTACAGAAGCTTTGATTTCAAGCCCTGCTGCCTGTATATACACACAAAAATAAATGATCTGGCCAGGTAAATTGAGAGGATGGGTGGGGATGGGAGAAATGGGGGAGAACAATAGGAGAGGTGACATTGATCAAGAGGTACTGTCCTCACAAACTCACATGCTGAATTGAAACCCCTTTGTGCACCTATGCAAAGATATTTTTTTTTTGGGTCCAGTCATAGGGCCTGAACTCTGGGCCTGGGCACTGTCCCTCAGGCCTTCAGCTCAAGGCTAGTGCTCTACCACTTGAGCCACAGCACCACTTCCGGCTTTTTTTTCTGCTTATGTGGTGCTGAGGAATCGAACCCAGGGCCTCAGGCATGCAAGGCAAGCGCTCTACCACTGAGCCACCTTCCCAGCCCATATGCAAAGATACTTTAAGAAATGAAAACAATAAAATAAAATAATTATACATTTAAAGAGCAAGAAGGTAACTGATTGTTTCAGGAAACACCCCATCCCATGGAGTAATCGTCCAGCCACACACCCCTGGGCAGCTGACTCCTTCCTGGGAAGTCACTCCCAGAGTATCAAGTGGTCACTGAGACCAATTAGAAAAATCCCCTACTTACCAAGACCCACCTCCATGGAATGCCTCCCCTTCTTACACTGTGTCTCCTCCTTTTATCCCACACACTCCATTCCTCTTTCTCAACTTTCTTTCTACACCTTTGACTTCCCTCTCCATGTGATGATCAATGGTTTCCTGGCCCCATTTATGATCACGAATGGTTATAAAGAGGTTTTAATCTCTGTCAATTCGGTTGCTGACACGGTTTGGGGTCATGCAACACCACTTCACTCCAAGAAAGCAGAACAGAGGGACACATAAGCAAATCGTATTTTTCTTTGCTTTTTTAAACATCGTCTCTCAGTACTATTTCCAATGCTCCAAATTTTGCAGTTATAATAGCTGCACCATTGGCATTTAGAAGAGGGTTTTGTTTTCAGACAAAGAAGCCTCTTTGTTTGATGCGTGCATAGACATAAAACTCTGAAATTTCCTGTGTTTCATTGAAATAGTTCTCTGATGTGGTTTCTGTATAGAAATATTTAGGGACGTTCTGGTGGTTTCTCTGAAAATGTTAAGTGCAGTTTAAGTTACCTAATTGCTATTCTAAACCAGATATATGATATGCTCAATTCAATATACTTCCTTAAATTTTTACCACATATGAAAATTTAATGTATAGTGGATAATTTCATCTTAATCATGTATTTCTGTGTTTGGATTTCCAGATTTACTATTTCAGTTATAATGGCAAACCAACTCCCTCCTCCATAATTTAATTTATAAAAAGGAAATGCTGAAATGATGACCATCTTGAAATTTTAAATGGTCTTATAAATTTTGAAAAGTGACGTGTAGTTATACAAATTTAAAACAATATGAAAGTGCATAAAGAAGAAGAAATGGTTCTTTGTCTCTACCAATTTTGATCCAGTGAAGTACAAAAATGTAATGTGCGAAGCTGGACCCGGGAGTCTCATGCCTGTAATCCTAACCACTCCAGAGGCTGAGATCTGAGGATTTCAGTTCAAAGCCACCCTGGGCAAGAAAGTCAGTGAGACTCTTACCTATAACCAACTACCAAAAACAAACAAAAAAAGCTGGAAGTGGATTTGTGGCTCAAGTGGTAGAACTCTCAAACAAAACAAAACAAACTCAGGGACAGTACTCAGGCCCTGAGCTCCAGCCCAAATTCACACACACACACACACACACACACACACACACACACACACACACACACACACACACGCACTTGAGAAGCTCAGAAAATCTCAAATTTAAGTGCAGCACACAGACTATACAAGACTGGCCTCATTTCTGATGGCAACTTTTTGTGGGGCTGTCTCCACAAAGCTCCCTCATCCAACCATTTAGAAATCTCTAAAAGTTATGATGCTCACAGTTGTGGTATATTGCAGCCAAGGTGAGATGACAAAGGAACGCATCCAGGAAGCAGCAAGCACGCAACTTTTTCCCTTGCGTTCAGCCTGCAGTGCATTTCCAAAATAGATGTATGACAAGGCACAGATATTACCAAGCAGGGAAATGTACCCAAGTCTTCCCATCCAGAGTTTTTCTGGAACTCCATCATAGAGCTATGATTGGTAGATTCCTTGATTGCGTGACTGTTCTGGGTTACCAGGTTTTCAGACAGAGTGAAACCCAGAGCCCCCGCCCTAAATAACAGTCAACTCTCATGTAAAAGACTGTCTCTATCTCATGGCCTCTTGTGAGACTACTGCCAGGCAAACAAAGAGGAAACCACAAGAGGATGAAAGCACACATACAATTTCAATTGATTTTAGATATCACCATTATATTCCCCATAGACAAAAACAATACTTTCGCCCTAGAGAATATCATGGTATGATGGAAGAAGATGGCTAGCATTCAGTTTTGTCTTTTCTTTCTCATTATAGATCTCTATTGCACTAGATTTCCCCATCTCTCCTGGCATCTTGGTCCACTTCTGCTAGACCTGCTCTCTAAGGTGCCATTGCAAGTGTGGCCTTAATGAAACAAATACCCGCCGAGAGGCAAAGATGATCACCTCCCATTTGCTATTGGTTCAGTATCAATATACTTGATTTGCATATTAAATACAAAAAATCCATACTTCCAAGAAAGAATAACTATCCCATGTCTTACCCAATTGTCTTCCTTTTTCCCTGAGACATACATACCCCTCAGCAAGTGTTGCCCTGACTCTCTTAGAATCGAGTGGATAATCCACAGTGCTGGTGATGGTGGTGTCTTAAAACACATGCTCTGATCCGGGTGTTGGTAGCTCATGCCTGAAACCCTAGCTACTTGAGAGGTTGAGATCTGAATATTGTGGTTCAAATCCAGCCTGGGCAGGAAAGTCCATGAGACTCTTATTTCCAATTAATCAGAAAACAAGCAAGAAGGAGACCTGTGGGTCAGGTGGTAGAGTGCAAACTTTGAGCAAAAAAGCTAAAGGACAGCACCAAGGCCCAGTGTTCAAGCCCCAGTATTGGCACAAAATGAGTGAACCAGTAAATAAACAAATATGTACATGCCATTATTTATCCAAAGCAGCCATGGCCTTGAGCTCTAGCTGATGGTTACACTGAGAACAACAGAGCTATTTCCCAAGAAAGGTAGAAAATCTGAAGTCCTACATAAGTTTATCTATGGAGGTAAAATCCACATAGAACAGGATGAATGACTTTATGGGGAGAAATCCAGTAACCGTTAGTGCGCCCCCAATTCTTTGTAACTACCACATCTACTTTGTCCCAAAACCTTTCCATCCCTGAAAAATGAAACCCTGTACCCACTGAGCCACTACTCCACATTGGGAAACTGCTGCTTTCTGCCTCTCTGGATTTACCTATGCTATTAGCAACAGGTAAGCTAATAGGTATGGCTTTAGAAACTGCACACATTGCCTTTTGTTTGTGACTTCAGAAATCATTCCATTTAATCAAGAAAATGTGGTATATATACACAATGGAATTCTATGCCTCCATCAGAAAGAATGACATTGCCCCATTTGTTAGGAAATGGAAAAACTTGGAAAAAATTATATTAAGTGAAGTAAGCCAGGCCCAAAGAAACGTAGGTCCCATGGTTTCCCTTATTTGTAATATCTAGTATATGTATGAGTCAAGCGGAAAAGGTCAGATAACGTGATGTCAGGAAAATGAACCCTTAGATGTGTATTTTAATGTTTTTTTCTTTCATGCATGTGTTTCTAACACATTTATAAGATTATCTCTTTGTTGCTTTGTATGTCCCTCCCCCACAGTATAACCCCTGCTTTCACTATATTTGATGTCAGTATAACTTGTGGAGGAGATGGGGAAAAACCAGTTGTTTAAGGATTCAGGTGGACCTGTTGCAACAATGAGAAGTACAAGTTGTCATGTCCAAAACGAGCTTTACAACATTGGTGTGGGGGGGGGGGATGGGGGGGGGGGAAGGGGGGGGAAGGGGGGGAAGGAGAAGGATTGGGATTAGGTGGGGAGGGGGGAGGTTGGGAAGGGATGTGAAGGGTAAACAAAGGAGGAGGCTGCAATGCTTGGTAAGAAATGTACGCATTATCCTGCCCATGTAACTGTAACTCCTCTGTACAGTATGTTCACAAATAAAATTAAATTAAATTTAAAAAAAAAAAAAAAGAAATCATTCCATTTAAAAAGCAGTCCAAATGCAAAACAACAACAACAACAAAACCGTGAACAGCTGGGTGCCAGTGGCTCATGCCTGTAATTCTTGCTACCTAGGAGGCTGAGATCAGAGAACTGTGGTTCAAAGCCATGCCAGACAGATAAATCTGAGACGCTTATCTCCAATTAAGTAGTAGAGCACCACCAGCATTGAGGGGGGAAAAAGCCAAGCAAGAGCATAATGCTCTGAGTTCATGCCCATTACACACACACACACACACACACACACCGGCACTGGACTGGGCTAAACAAAAGCTTTTAGAGTGCATACATACAGCTTATATGCACCAGTGGTGGGTGTTAACAGTCTCTGCCTTTGATTCAGAGTAGTAGAAGAGGCCACAGTTAGAATTCTCCTTTAAGAGCCAGGGCCTGGCAAAGATATTCATTAGGAGATGAATGGGTGGAATAGGGGTTACCATGAGCCATACATCCAGGGAAGGCTGCAGAATTCTGCATAGGTAAACCAGGTCCCGTTTCTAGAAAGTTCTGGAAAAGTCCACAGCAGAGAAAAATAACCCTAATATGAGTGATTAAGTAGACTCCAGATTCAAAATCATGCTGAGGAAAAAACAAAAAGGAAGGTCATAGGGCAAAGTACAGGAATGACATGAGCTGATGACAAACTTGAGAAATTTTGCTTGAATAATTCATTCTTTAGTCTATTTCTGCTCTCATTAAAAAAATGATATAGGGGCTGAGAAGGTGGCTCAGTGGTTAAAGCACTTGCCTTGCATGCCTGAGGCCCTGGGTTCAATTCCTCAGCACCACATAAGCAAAAAGAAAAAAGCCGGAAGTGGCGCTGTGGCTCAAGTGGTAGAGGGCTAGCCTTGAGCTGAAGAGCTGAGGGACAGTGCCCAGGCCCAGAGTTCAGGCCCCATGACCGGACCCAAAAAAAAAAACGATATAAACATGGACCAGGGCTGGGAAGATGGCTCAGTGTAGAGCACTAGCTTTGAGCTGAAGAGCTCAGGGACAGAGCCCAGGCCCAGAGTTCAAGCCCATGACTGACAAATATATATATAAATATGTATATATACATATACACATATATATGTATATATGTATATATATACATATAAATGTATACATATATACACACACATATATATATACATATAAATGTCCATGTTGTTAGAATTATCCATCTTGTTCACAAAGCACCAGGGAGGAATAAGAAAGAAAAGCCGTTGAGCAAGCATTATGCAGGTAAGAGTATAAAGAGCATATAGATAATGAGTGTCAGGACAGACATGGGCCCTGGTGACTTCCCTCCTCACTGCTGGTGGGGCAGAATGTCTTATGAGACTGTGTGAAGCATATCCACACTGTCACAAGTACCATTGCTCAGGTTGCTGAGAGTGGTTTATGGACTCTCCAATTAATTTTACAGTAAGTTTTTACTCAGTGAAAAGGAGACAGATGGGAAGTGAGACCCAGCCTTTTAATTCCTGTAGCTTTGGAAAACGCAGTTTGTGAAGGGATGAAGCTGGGTGGAGTCTTTCCTACCATTGGATGGCTGTCAAATGGAGAAGGACACTCCTGGATCCCACTAAGGGATCCCACAATCCTGTGCCTTTTCCATGAAGGGTAAAGATGGAGGTCATCTGTTGCCTTGACCAGATTTCTATTTGAGGTTTTTATCCATTGATGTGTCGTAATTATCTCTACTCCAAAGACTAAGAGAAAACAGACCAAAATGTTGATTAAACACGCTGATCAAAATAGATCACAGGTTTGATCAAAATAGATCACAATATTTATGTGGATTAAAATTAAACCTGTCTGTTATCATTAACAATGACTTAAAGACCCCAGACCAAGTCCTAAACTACTACCTCATCTTAAATAATACCCTTTTTAAAAATGCAGTGGTTATACATGCTGTGAACATGGTTTGGGCGCAGGTAGAGCGTGGAGTGAGGTTTGGGCTGGTTTTTGACTGACCGAGTATTTTATTAGGTAGGTTTTGACAGGTAGGCAGGGAGTGAAGGCCATTTTATTCCAGTATTTCCAATGACATGGTGATTGATGCTGATGGTAAAACAGATAGTCATCAAATATAGAATTCATAGGAATGTTTTATCTGCCACTCCATGATAAATGGTACTGATTTCTCCATCCACACTGGTGATATATGATACAGCTCAGCCTCCAGAGAAGCTAGGTATGACATGCCCAGCTAAAAAGCAGAAAAGATCCTAAACACATCAAATCCAAAGGTACCCGTCATTCGATGTAGTATTGAGACTCTCTCAGAAAATGACTTCTTAAAAGAACTGGATTTTGTGAGGGAAAAAATTATCATAGGTTATTTTTAAATTTTAAATTCTCTAAAATATCACCATCAAAAAAAGTGATTTTCCCATTACTCAGGATAAAGATGAACAAGGAACAGAATTAGAAAATGTTGGGAGAGCTGTGAAACTGTGAGTAGTAATAAAGCAGACTTCCAGTAAGAGTTAGCTACCATGAAATACTTGGATATTTTGTCATTTACTTAGACTTTCACACTGTATAAACTGAGAACTATGCCTAAAGGAGTACAAAATCTGTTTCCTAATTAACCATGTTTACTCCAGTAATATTAGCCTTAGTCAAAAGTGAATAAACTTCCTGGTCTGACACAAACCATATGATAGAATTTAAAAAGAAATAGTTGAGGGCATGGGTATAAAGGAAATACAACAGGACTATGATAAAGCTGGGGATTTGGCTCCCATGGTAGAGTGTCTGCCTCACAAGCAGAAGGCCCTGGGTTCAAACTCCAGTACTGCCAAAGACAAACACATGAAAAACTTCACACCAATGCAGACAGGTTAAGCCAAAATAAATAAGAGACCCAGGATTAGTTATAACAGGAATAAACACACGAAAGTTTGGGGGCCAAATCACCATGTGTTGCTTGGTTCTGTAAAATTCACTGTCCCCATCTGTGTTCATCGGTTGCTCTGTTATCCATGGCTGGACCTCACAATGGAAGGAGGGTCTGTCACAGAGGCTGTGTGTGATGTATAAAGCTGAAGCTAGCCACTCATCTTGGCCTTCACCAAGTAGTTTGCAGAGGGGTTGTAGATCAGTGCTATTGTACTTTGCCAACCATGGCCAAACTCCTGGGTTTGATCTGTGTTACCGACAAAAGAAATTTAAAAAAAAGATAATATGATGCCCAAAAGTTGCTACCTTCTAAGCTACATCGAAGTAACTGAGACGTTTGTTTTTTTAAAAAAATCGCGATTCAGGAAAAAAGAAAACCACATTAAAAAAAAAAGCCTTCAGTATTGATTTAAATGTTTATCCATATTGATATATTTTCAATTCAATCTTTATGTTCATATTTCCATATTGACGGGATGATGGAGGTAGGTTAGGCTATAAGTTTAAGTTTTCCAATGCTCATTTCTTATATAAGTAAATTACTGCAATACCATCTTAAAATCTGAGAAGAAAAAGGGATTGCCTCAATAGAACAGGTTTAAAAAGAAAAAAGAAAACTCATGACCCTGCAGCTTTCCCCTTGCAAGATTTTTTTTAAACACAGTCCTCTACCCTTAAAGTTGCATGGCATTAATCATTCATTTAAGAGGAAAGCCAAACTCTCCATAAAGCTCACTTCCTCCTGCTTAGTCTTAAGATGCACAGCAGCTGTCACAGCCATGAGCTGTGCTGCAAAGCAGAGCAGAATGTCAATATCGTTCCCTGGAAACCCTGTGTCCTTGAGCTTCTGAGCAGGCCGGGAGGGAGGTCAAGCTGTCCACCCGCTCTTAGCTGGGCGCAGGGAATACCCCACTGGTCTCCCAGCCGTGCCCCTTGACCTCACAGTCCACATTGATGATTGGCTGCCAGATGGGTTCTTCGCCTAAATCCCTGGGAAGAGGGCGGAGGCTGGTACCCAGAAAAGAGCATCTCTGTGAGATGCTACAGGAGATGCCCTGAGCCCCCTTTACATCTTCGCACCCCGCGACCTTCTCCTTATTTCCCCATTTTCTCCTCTTTGGCAAAGGAACTTTGGGTACTTGATGCACACCCGGTCTTTGCCAGCGCTGTGTCTTGTACCCTCCCCGACTTTCTCTTCTTCATACAAAAAGGGGCTTCGTTTTTCCAAACTGTCTTCAAAGACGGGTATCCGCAGAGGAAAGTCTGACAAACTTTTTGCCAGTACTAGGGATTGAACTCGGGGCCCCTTCAGCATCAGTTCTTCAGGTAATGCCACACTTGTGCCTTGGTCAGCATCTGATCATGGACCTCTTACTTCTGCTTCTTGAGTACCTGGAACTATAGATGTGTGCCACCATGCCCAGCTCGCTTTTTAATAATTAATTGGTGGATTGATTGATTGATTTTGCTGGGTCTTGGGGCTTAAACTCTGGGCACTGTCCCTGAGCTCTTCAGCTCAAGGCGAGCACTCTACCAACTAGCAGTCATTCCTAAAATAATGCCCTGTGCTTGCTCCTGCGTCTGATACGCTGCAGGTTCTCACTAGGTACTTACTGAAAGAGTAAATCAAACTCCTGATGATTATGTTAAAAATCCTTTCAGCCATTGAAGACTTGGCTCTGAAATACTCACAATTACCACTAGGGGGAGAGCACCATCTAGTTCTTTTCTTCCTGGCCATAAATTTTTCTCTCCAGTTTCTTGGCGAAGTCTTCTGGGCTTTTTCTGCAGACTCTTTCATATCTAAAACTTCTGGGTTGTTGTGGGGGGAGTTGTTTCTCCTCATCCTTTGTGGGTTCTTTGTGTAACCGGTGATGAGAAAAGCTTGAAGAATCTTGTCACTGCTCATTTCATTATCACAGGAGCAAACAGAAAAATTAATAACAAAGCAGCTACAATAAACATGTCTATCTTTCCCTCCTAAAAAATACTCTTTGCACATAGATGTGGGATTTCCATCCTTTATGCATATGTTCCTCAGATCTGTCTCAACTTTACGTTCTCTTCCCCTGCATCGTCTTTATCAAATATATTTAGATTTTTAACTTAATATATTTTTTCAGTTTTCTATTTAGCATTGTCCAAATTTTTTGACAGGAGGCTAAGAGAGTAAGCACATGTAACCCCTAACCCACTAGAAATGTTTCCTTAGAAACCCAGTTTCTTAAAATGTAATATTAAAACTGGGAATTGCCAGGCACTGGTGGCAAATGCCTTTCTATAATCCTAGCTACACAGGAGGCTGAGATCTGAGAATTGTGGTTGGAATCCAGTCCGTGTGGGAATGTCCGTAAGACTCTTATCCCTAATTAACTAGAAAAAGCCAGAAGTGGAGCTATGGCTCAAGTGGTAGATTGCTACGCTTGAGCCCAAAAGCTGAGGGACAGCTCACAGGCCCTGAGTTCAAGCCTCAGGACCAGCAAGAAGAAAGAAGAAGGAAGGAAGGGAAGGGAAGGGAGGGAGAAAAGGAAGGAATGGAGGGAAAGAGGGAGGGAGGCAGGGGAAGGAAGGAAGGGAGGGAGGGAAGGAGGGAGGGAGGGAGGGAGGGCCAGGTGCCTATGGTTCAAGCCTGTAATCCTAGCTACTCTGGAGGCTGCAAGCTGAGGATCACTGTTCTTCCCTTGATCTCCCAATTCAGTGGGAAGAACTTACCTCCTGTCTTCTTCAAGTCACAGTGCTGAACACCTGCTCTCCTGAGCTCTCTTATCTCTGCAGGAGAATTTTCTTTGGAGAATCACATATTTAAGTCTTTTAAACTTCTTTTCTTTTAAAGTTATGGTGGTACTCACTAGACACTGTGTTGGAAATGAACTATATACAACTTGTGGGTGGCGATGGAGTAGAAACTGGGAGAGAGGGAGGGAGGGGTGCTACTGTTCAAAAAGAACTTAATTACTCATCACCTGACTTATGTGTAACCCCTCTGTACATGACTTTTGTAATAACAATGAAAAAGTTTAAACCATAGAATGACACATTTGAAATAACTATAACATAACTAATAAAAATGTGCCTCAGAGAAAAATCGATCTAAGGTGAATCTTTCTCTGTAAATGGCTTCTCATCTTTCTCCTCTTAGAATATAAATGAGATTGACTACGCAGGGACAAACATTTTTTGTTTTCCTTCTGATTCTTTTTCCATTGCCTCTCTCCACCTTTTTTTTTTTGGTCCGGTCATGGGGCCTGAACTCTGGGCTTGGGCGCTGTCCCTCAGCTCTTCAGCTCAAGGCTAGCGCTCTACCACTTGAGCCACAGCGCCACTTCCGGCTTTTTTCTTTTTGCTTATGTGGTGCTGAGGAATCGAACCCAGGGCCTTGAGCATGCAAGGCAAGCGCTCTACCACTGAGCCACCTTCCCAGCCCCTCTCCACCTTCTTTTGGGAAAAAAAAAATAACCCCACACTGGATTAATTCAGTTACTGCTTTCTGCACTGTGTAGATCTACATATCCATCTCTGCCATCTATTTATCCACCTCTATCCAGCATCTACCGGCCATCTATGATCTCTCTTCCTCCCTCCCTCTTTCTCCATGTACAGTGAGGTGAACAGAGGCAGAGCCAGCCTGCGTTTTCCATCCCTTCCCTTCCTTCTGTAGTGGACACAGGGTCAGTTTCCTGTCCCCACTGCCAGGTGCTCAAGGCCAAGTCCCATGGCAGATTCTGAACCAGCCCCACCCAGGTGGTGGCGGTCAGTGCTGACCCATCTTTTCCAGGCCTCCGAACCTCCACAGTAGAGACACCCCCACTTGCCGACAGCAGAGACCCCTCCAAGTCCAAGGGTCTCCACTGAGCCCCTGCCCAGCTTCCAGAGCCCTCTCCCCTCCTCAGCTCAGCCAGGGCCACGGGCCATTCCTTCCCTCCCTGCCCCTCCATGCACACGTCTTCCCACGGGGCCCAGATTGCGCTGTGTGCTGGGTTCACTTAGCATCCGCGGTCTCTTGGTCACTTGGGATTTCTAGGATAGGGATGGTTGGCTCTGATTTATCCTTCCTGGGTTCCCACGAAGTCCCCATCCTCAGCTCCCCTCCCTTCCCCTGAGGGCGCTCCTTCGCCTTGGGTACCCCAAGATTCCCATCCTGCCTCTGTCTCCACTCCTCTACCTATCTTCAAGTGGGCCAGCAGCCACCCCCAGTGTGGCCAGACGCAGTGTGGGTCGCTCTTTACTTCCCATCTTGCTTCCCAGCTACAAAAACCCATTTCTACCCTAGCTGTCTACTGTGGATGCAGGAAAAGCCTTCCAATGCGCCTTACTCAAAAGTGAATCCACGGTCCACCTTTTCTACCCCAGGGCAGGGGCTTCTCCTCCTCCCGCTGGAATCTGCAAGCCAGCCCCGGGTTCTCTGGAACTTCTGCCCTTCCCCAGTCCCCACCCATCTTTTCTGTCAGTTTAAGTCTGCAGAAAACTTTCAGATGCTCAACTTCCACCAGACGCACACCAGGCACAGGACCTTGTGTAGATGATGGGGGTCCCTTTCCTCTGAAGCTCTACCCATTTCTCTGCTAGAAACACAATTCCTCACCCCTGACTGTCAGGTAATTAAATATATGATTATCTTTCTTAGCACTTTGCAGCAGCTTCTCCCAGACTTCGAGACAATTGTAAATTGTTTCTGATTCCCTACAGGGCTATGCTGATGATCTGTTCTTATATCCCTTCCCAGTACTTTCTGAATCATCCTGTATGCTGTAACTACAAAGTGACTTACAGTTCTCTGATTGTGCTACCTGCAAAGAAAAAAAAAGTAGAATTAAAGGGAAGGCAGCTGGGACTCCTGAATCAGAAGCAATAGCAGATTATTTCCCCCATATTTTTAATCTCTATCATTCAGTTTGGTGCCTGTTCTGCTATATTTCTCAGTAAATGAATAGGAGAAAGCAAAGATTTATCATCAAGGTGGAAAGGAGCAATAGGAAAGGAAAAAGACCAAGACACAGAGTAGCTCAGATTCCAGCCCTCACACAGGGCTAAAGCAAAAAGGCTGAAGGTGTGGCTCATGCAGTTCAGCTGTTTGCCTAACAAGCATAAGGTTCCAAGTTCAAACCCAGTATACTAAAGAAAAGAAAGAAGAAAAGGAGGGAGGGAGGGAAGGAAGAAGGAAGGAAAGAAAGGAAGGAAAGAAGGAAGGAAGGAAAGGAAGGAAAGAAGGAAGGAAGGAAAGAAGGAAGAGAGGAAGGGAGGGAGAGAGGGAGGGAGGGAGGATAGATAAAGAAATGGCAGTCATTACCAGGTGCTGGTGGCCCACACCTATAATCCTAGCTACTCAGGAGGCTGAGATCTGAGGATCATAGTTCAAAGCCAGCCAAGGCAGGAAAGTCTGTGAGACTCTTATCTCCAATAAACCACCAGAAAACCGGAAGTGGTGCTGTGGCTCAAGTGGTAGAATGCTCTTCCTGAGCTGAAGAGCTGAGGGACAGTGCCAGGCCCAGAGTTCAAGCCCCACAACTAACCAAAAAAAAAAAAAAAAATAGAATAGCAGTCATTAATGACACTAGTTTACAAAGACTTTCATATCATATTCTGCTCTTGGATTGTCTCTGTCTTGCAAGCATGAAGCCCTGAAAGCTTAGTATATAATTTTTTAATCAAGCAACTTAATAAAAGAATTTTTATTACAGAAAGAATACAGCATTGCCCTAAAGCATCTAAGAATATTGTTGGAGTGCAAACATCTAAGCATCTGCAGGCAGCTTGGGACTGGGTGTTGAAGTAAAAGAGAAATGTTAGGAATTGAACAGAATTATTAAATTGCATTTCATTAATATTTAATGTTAAATATGTCTCTTTGGCAAGCGGAGGAGAGCATTATTAAGGTTTTTCTACCTTCGAATTGACAATTCCGCATCCTAGTCTTTCAACCTAGACAAAAATCAGGGCCTAGAGTACAAACTCCTGCAAATAAATGCAGAAACTGAAAGTGGGTCCTTCCCTTGCTCTGTGCTTATGGGCCACACATGCATAGGGCTCAACACACAGGATCTTTTTCTCTGGTGTCATGTGTTTTGCCATTTCCTCAGATGACCTGTGGAAAAGAGAGGGTCCTGGACTATGCTCCAAGCAGGTAAGACTAAACTGGGAAAAGGGATCTGAGTTCAAGGCCTCCAGGAAAACCCTGTAGAGATGAAAATGTGTCCTAAAATGTCACCACATCCCACATGAAGCTAGAATGATGAACCCAGCCAAAATGCACACAGGTGAGGTAAAAAGCATTGGATGAAAAGAAGGCTCTCTCTGTCTCTGTCTCTGTCTGTATAGTGTCTCCTTGTTTCCTTTACATAATTTGGGAGCTCCTGGTCTGAAGTCAGCAGAAAAAATACTATTTTTGATCATTAAATGTCTTGGCAAGAAATGTACACTTGTGTGTGTGTGTGTGTGTGTGTGTGTGGTCCTGGGGCTTGAACTCAGGGTCTAGGCACTCTCCCTGAGCTTCTTTTGCTCAGGACTAGCACTCTACTACTTGAGCCACAGCACCACTTCCAGCCTTTTCTAAGTAGTTTATCGACGAGAAGAGGTTCACAGACTTTCCTGCCCACTGGCTTCAGATCTTGATATCTCAGTTCTCAGCGTCCTGAGCAGCGAGGGTGATAGGCGTGAGCTACTAGTGCCCTGCAGAAACCTCCACTTTTTTGAGATCTGACATTGTGAAGTCCACGGATAGCTCAGAAAATTACACTCCACATGGAGGAAGAACACGGCTTGAACTGATACGTGAGGACTCCCACAATGGGCTGTCAGGAGCCAGGACATTGTCACCGAGAGGCTGTGGATTCAGGACATAACCGTTGAAGTGGAGGAGAACATGTTCATGGAAAGACAGGCGTTTAGAAAGGGAATTGTGGCAGCAAGTAGGAGAGGCTGAAGACAAGTGACGAGCTGGGGAGCTTTGTGAAAATCCACAGCAGATACACAGAGTTCACATGTACAAAGACAAACAGAGAGTCCAGCTGAAAACACGGATGGAGGCAGCCAAGAGGAATGAGTTGCAGTAGCAAAAGACTTCACCTCTAACTCCCATGGCTCCCACTGTCTGGGTTTGTTCACCAGGTGCTCCCAGGCCTGAGCAGGGAAGGACATCTTCTGCACTCTCCCAATCTGAGCGATTGCATCAGAGCTTTCCAGCTGTGCTAGCCACTGGCGGCGGGATCTACAGAGCCTTTTAACACGAATAATTCCTGGGCCGTGTGCCAGACTCACCCCTTATTGTAGTTCTGGTGAGTGCTCCTGGTTAACAAAACCACTGCTTGAAAACAAAATCCTACCAATAAATGCATGCTCTGGAGATTCGACACACACACACACACACACATTGCTTAGCTCCCAGTTTTTTTTGTTGTTGTTGTTGGTCTTGGGGCCTGAGCTTTGGGCCTGGGCGCTGTCCCTCAGCTCTTCAGCTCAAGGCTAGCACTCTACCACTTGAGCCACAGCGCCACTTCCGGTTTTTTTTCTTTTAGCTTATGTAGTGCTGAGGAATCGAACCCAGGGCTTCATGCATGGGAGGCAAGCGCTCTACCACTGAGCCACCTTCCCAGCCTAGCTCCCACATTTTTAAGTGTCCATACCGAAATGCACACAATCTACATGCATGCTCACCTAGTTGAAATGCATTTCTTGTTTTATGTCCGGTTCCCCACTCTTAGGTACATGATGACACATTTTCCTCTGGATATAATTGGAAAAATTGGTGAATAATAATGAAAGACATAAATGTAATAGATTAAGAAAAAAGTGTCTTAAATGAAATCATAGTACTTATTCAATCTTAGTGGCTAGCACTTGGTGCTGGTGGCTCAGGCTTACAATCCTGGCTTCTGGGGAGGCTGACATCTGAGGATCATGGTTAAAAGCCAGCCTGGGAAGGAAAGTTCTTGACACTCTTATCTCCAGCAATAACAAAAAAGCATGGAAGTGGCAGAATGCTAGTCTTGAGCAAAAAAGCTCAGGACAATAACCAGGCCCTGAGTTCAAGCCATAAGATTGTCACAATAAAAATAAATAAATAAAATCAAAATGACATTTAGTGAGGGTTAACTACTCACCTTCTCATCTTCTTGGGTCCATGGCTAGAGATTCTGAGTCCATACGATTTGAAAGAGACTCCACATGTGAGCTTTCTCAAGTTTAAAACAAGGTTATACATGTATAATAAGTAACAAGCCAGGACAAATTGACATCAAAATTAATACCATACACAGAAAACACATTCCATCTTTTTTTTTGAATTGAAAGAGTAGATCCTGGGGCCCAAACAAGTTTGTCAGGCTTATTAGCCAGTGCTGTAGGCCGTGTTTGGGTTTTACTGGATTCCAGCCCAGGGAGCCGGTCTGTGCCTTCCCTTCTTCTGCATCAAGGTGTGTTTGGAAAGCAATGTCTGATGGGTTGTGTGTCCAGAAACAAACCCAGACAGAGGCTGCCTTCGCAGCTTCTTGCCTTGACAACTTCGACTGGTTGAGCGTTTAGTGCTCTTTGGACTAGTGTAAGTGCCACTGGGCCTCTGAATCCTTGTGAGATGATGGAGTAGAACTCAGTGGGGAAATGAATGTCATTTTTGAAAGTTGATTTCTTTAAAACCCAGAGTTTCTTTAGCCTAAAGTTCATTGTATTACTTATAAGCATGAAACATGATCTACTGAACCCATTTATAGGTACCAGGGCTTGAACTCAGTCTAACACGCTCACTTTACTTTCTTGTAACAGATGATGCTCTACCACTTGAACCATGCCTCTAGTCCAGAATTTTGCTGGTTAATTGAAGATGGAGTCTTGAAGCCTTTTGTGATGAGGATGGCTTTGAACTGAGATCCTTCAGGTCTCAGTTTCCTGAGTAACTAGGATTATAAGCATGAGCCATCAGTGCCCAGCACAGTTAACATCTTATTATGCCACAAGATCCTTTTTATATTCACTGGTCACATTACTTGGTTTAGGGTTTTTATTTCTTTTTATGTTAACCTAACACATTTCTCTTAGTTAGAATTAAAAATTTTTAAATCCTACATAAATAATTTTCTGGAGTCTATTTTTCACACTTAGAAAAGTCCAATTATTCCTCATACCTTATATGTTCTTGTGTTAGAATGAAGATCTTGAACAATAAAACTATGAAGAGCATCAAATAACATGGCAATATTTCATCAGTGTGGATTTTTCTGGACAGAATATCTAAATATTGATTTTACCTTCAAATTTTTCTAGGCCATATTAAAAAAAAGGAAACCAAAAGTAGCATCCTATAATAATAAGTCTTAATAATGTGCAGGAATTTTCAACATGCTGTAAAGAAGCTTTAAAACTGAAAAATAATTGTAAGTTATTTCTGTGGTAGCTTGGAATAGCTTAGAATGAACGGCTCTAATAAATAATTCTCATCCACGTAGTATATAGCTTACATATTTTCAGAGTTAGCATTTCCTACATACTGAACTGAACTTGAAAATATAATTTAATATTTCTTTGATAAATTATTTTAAAGTGCTTTTCAAGTTTATCACTATTAAAACCATGTAACAGAATTTATCTTGTTACTGACAATACCCAGACCTCATTATTAAGAAAAAAGCCAGGTAAACTGGGAGACAACTGTCTCTGTTTTACTGAAACTAGCATGTAACATTTTGGAAGATAAAATTTTCTTGTTTGTATGATGGATTCGGGAGCCTGTGGCTCATGGAGGTAATCCAAGCTCCTCAGGAGATGGAGAGAGCAGAACTTCAAAGCCAGCCTTAGTATAAAACTCTGTAAGTCTCCATATCCACTTACCCAGCAAAAAGCCATACTGGAGGCATGGCTCAGGTGGTACAGTGACAGCTGTGTGTTGCAAAGAAGCCTAATGAGGCCTTGAATTCAAGTCCCAGTATATTAATGAGAAATAACTGTTTCAGTGGTCATAAACTCCACACTCTATCTCCAATCAAGGTGCAATGGTGTGTGATTTCTTGCTCTCTGCTTATTGTCATTGCAAAAGTGGGTTTTGTCACAAGAGCCATATTCCTCTCTCAAATCTCCATAAGACATTAAGAACCAAACAAATTCAAGTATAGCGTAGCAAATCTGAGGTAATTAATATTTTCCCTTAGATCAGCTCTCAATCTGTTGAAGCGAAGGAACCTTTCCATTCAACTTAATAACTATTCTAAATTAATTTTTCAACATAAACTAGAGGCCAAAGCTAGCCTTTGTTTTAACAACCTTGCAAAATCTGTATGGGTCTTGAGGTGGAAACAGCTTTGTGATAGCACAACATGAACCTTGACTTTTTCTTTTTGAGGGCTTGAGTGGTTTTTGTAGTAACTAATGCTGATGGCTCGACTGTAAAGAAAAGTGGTTTTATAAAGGGACCTCATTTATGTATCGGTAGCATTCACCAACTGCCTGAAACAGCAGCGAAGCTTTGGAACAGAGACTGGACACATTCTCAATGTGTTTTAGTCATACCAGAATTTCTAAGATGTTAATTACCTAAAGATAATTGGGTGGGAAACTATGAGTGTGGGGCCTCATGACTTTCAGCCCATTGAATGCATCCAAAGGAAAAAACTTCAAAAACTACTGCTTCCCAGCTGTGCAGCAGGGGTGACAAACATAGCACCTCCCACAGCATCCTGGAAATCCACTGGCCAAGTTACCTGGGAAGTCACTGTGCACCTGCTCCCTGCCGTGGCTGCATAACTTAGAAGTGAGCCCGGTGTGGTAACACCATCTCCACTGGTCCCATGAGCTTCATACTCCTGCCTGGGTTCCTTAAAATCCACGTTAGTGTATGTACTTATTAAAATGTGGAAATACAGCAGGAGGACAATGGATGACTTGTGCAATCCAAGCTACTCAGGAGATAAGATCTGAGGATCCTGCTTCGAAGACAGTCTAGACAGAAAAGACTCATTAACTGTTATCTCCAATTAACCACCTAAAAGCCAGAAGTGGATCTGTGGCTCAAATAGTACAACACTAACCTTGAGTACCAAAACAAAGCTCAGGGTGGCCCTGAGTTCAAGCCTCAGGACTGGCATACACACACAACACACAAAACAAAACACACAACACACACACACACACACACACATTTAGAAAGTTAAAAACCATGAAATAAAAAACAAATGAAGGCAATGTAGGATCTGTTTCAAACTTACTCTGCTTAGATCAAGAGATTTTTGGACCAGGAAAATTAAACAGCTTGCACAATGACATCTCTGAGAAAAGAGTCAAATCTCTAGCTATCCTGCTTTGGTCTCATTTTGCTGCCAAAATGATTTCTATTCATGCACATCACTGTTTAGTATCCTACCAAGAATGGTACATATTCAAATTTTGACATGAGGGAACCCCTGGTCTTTGTGGTATAAGTAAACAGATGGCATAATAAAGTAATTAGATAAATTAAAGGAGGTATTCTCACAATATTTTTTTAAATAACATTAGGATGTTTATGAGCTACTATCAAAATTACTTCTAGAAAGGCTGTCTTCTCTCTGTCATGAGCAAACTGTAACTTGAGGGCCACTTGATTGTCCTCTTTGGCTGACCAGGCCAGCCCTGGCCTTCCAGATTACTTGGTCTCGCCATTCGGCTCGATTTTCTTCTCGGCCTCCCTCCCTCTCTGTTCGTGTGATGGCAAGCTGCTCAGCTCAGCTTTCCTCTCCCTGTTGACCCATCATCCTTCCTGCGTTATCAATACACACTTCTGAAATTTCCAGAACATTCTGGTGACACTTCCAGCTGCTCGTGGAGAACCTTCATTTGAACATCTTGAGCAAGTTCCTCCAATTCACCCTGTTCAATCATGACTTTTTTTTCACTACTTAAAAACAAATACTCCTCTCTTGGATTACATGGTTTTGATGTTTTTCCACATTTTATATGTACATGTCTCTTGTCAAATGGGATGAATTTTCATTATGATAGTTTTGTGAAGGCCTATGATGTAGCTTTGTTGTATTTTCCCCAGCTCTTGCTCTATCAGACCCCCTATTTATATGTTTCTGAAACATTTAATGGGCTTTATTATGACCTTTTATATGTGCAGGTAATGTATTCCGTATTATTCTTCCCACTTGCCTTTGGTTTTCCTCTTCCAACTTCCCACTTACATTCTTTCCCATTTGTTTTTCCATAGCTCCATTTCCTTCCTATGCAAGCAAGCACAGGGCCTTTGTGTTTGTGAGTCTAACCATTTCATTTCATATTATGATCTGTAGTTCCAGCCGTGTTCCTGCAGCTGGTATAAATTTTTTTTCTGCTTTATGACTGAATTTATATTTTTCTTACCAAGCATTGCAGCCTCCTCCTTTGTTTACCCTTCACCTCCCTTCCCAGCCTCCCTCCTCCCCCCCACCCAATGAATTTATATTTTTCTGATAAATTTGAATCTAACTTTCCGGGTTCAAATGGATCCTTTATGTCTGTGTTGTAACATATATCCCTAGGCTTGTAAAATATTTGTGTAACTTACTTCATACCTTCCTTTTTTCTCCTTCTGTTTCTTCCACACTATCTAATTTAGGTGATTACATAAAGCCCTGGAAAGTTTTTGACTGTTGGCCTCTGTCCCTACTTTCCACTATGATGAATAGACTCACTCCCATTGCTTCAGACTGAGTAGAGTGTCTACTGGAAGCCCTGCCCCTCACCTTACTCCATACATAATCTTTTATTTTTTTCATAATCTTTGGTTTTGTTTCTAACTACCCTGTGATCCTATAATTACAGTTGTGTTAATGGTGTGCCCCCTCTGTTTTACTGTTTTATCCTTCCAATGAATCAATAAAAGCACTGCTACCAATCTCACACACACACACACACACACACACACACACACACACACACAGTAGCTTTATGGCTTTCTGTATTTGGGAGTACATTCTTAAAGATAACCATGAATTACGAACCACCTTAACTTAAGAAATCAAGAGTGGTGTTTAACTGGCTTCTATTACCTTATCATGTTGACCTTAAAAGACCTATGACTACAAGAGTGCCGACAAAATGCGAGCATGCTTCAATATTTCCAAGTTGGCATTATCCAGCTACTACACTAAAAGGCCTTTCCATGAGTAAAAGAAAGCATTCCAGATACAGATAATTCTGATTACATTAGCATTGTGAAGAGAAAAATACAATGTGAACATTGAAATAGATCTGTAGCCATTGTAGATAATGAACACAGGTGAGCTCTGCTCAGTTCCAAGACTCTGAAGAGATTTTAGAATATATAGTATATGTTTCTATATTCATACTTGCTGAATACAATTAAATACAAAACCAACTGGTTTTGAGATGGCGTTCCCTGTCTTTATGAACAGTTTGAACCTCAGTGATCCAGGCCATTGTGTGTGGAGAGCTGGAAGGAGTGATAGTGTTGTTTAAACCAGAAGCAACTAGTATAAAATTTACTGGCAACAACAGAAAGATCCTAGTCATTGACTCCCAAGCCACTCTTCTTGAATCATGATTGTCCAACTAAAATGTTTTCTCAGTCATTCATGATTTAACTTCTGGTATTTCAGAGCAATTAAATTATGGTTCTCATTTTTTTTAAAAAAGGCACAAGACATTTCTGTTTGTGATAACTGAGTGGCCAACTCCTACTCATTAGTACTTATTAAGTCTGCCCTATCTGCCTTTTGTGTAGTGCCACTGAAAAATTTTCTCTCTCTCCCTCCCTCCCTCCCTCCCTCCTTCCTTCCTTCCTTCCTTCCTTCCTTCCTTCCTTCCTTCCTTCCTTCCTTCCTTCCTTTCTTCCTTCCTTCCTTCCTTCCTTCCTTCCTTCTTTCTCCCAGGCCTGAGCACTGTTCCTGAACTTTTTGCTCAAAGCTAGCACTCTACCACTTGAGCCATAGTTCCACTTCTTGCTATTTTTTTTTTTTGAGCAGTTAATTGGAAATAAGAATCTCGTGGACTTTCCTGCCTGAGCTAACTTCAAATTGTGATCTCATTTTTCTAAAAAAGACATAACTGGCCAATGCAAGTATAAAAAGATATTGAGTTGGGAGCCGGTGATTCATGCTTATAATCCTAGCTACTCAGAAGGCTGAGGATCTTGGTTCAAAGCCAAATCCAGGTAGGAATGTCTATGAGACTCTTATCTCCAATTAAACACCTTAGAACTGGAAGTGGAGCTGTGGTTCAAGTGGTAGAGCATTAGGCTGTAGCAAATGAGCTCAGGGATAGCATCTAGGTATTGAGTTCAAACCATAGAACCTGCACAAAAAATTAAAGAAAGAAAAGGAAGCAAAAGAAAAAAAGAGAAAGATGTGAAGCACTTCTATTCATCAGAGAAATATAAATCAAAATGACAATGAACTATCACTTCATACCCGTTTAAATGAATATTATAAAAATGACAAGGGATAAGGATTGGTGAGGGAATATAGGAAAGAGAATCTTTGCACACTGCCATTGGGAGTGTAAATTAGCAGCACCATCAGGAAAATCAGCCTGGAATTATCATATGACCCAGAAATCCCTCTGCTGGGCATGTATCCAAGGAAATGAACTCAGTAACTTCTGGAGATCATCTACACTTCCATGTTTACTCCCAGTGGCCAAATTATGGATATAACCCAAGTGTTCATTGACAAATAAGTGGACTGGAAGACCAGAGGGTGGGAGGAGGGGGATTAGGGAGGGTGGAAGGGTGAACATGATCAAAGTACATTATATACACATTTGAAAATGCCATGATGAAGTTCTTCACTTTGCAAAATTAATATGCACTAATTTAAATGAGAGACTGTTTCTGAGTGTGGTGGGGGGAGGCACTCAGCCTTAAAAATGGGACATAATTCTATTTGCAATCTGGAGGTTAGTGGGTTAATTACAGTTAGCCATACACAGAAACAAAACATAGCACATGATGTCCCTTACAGAGAGAATCCAAAAGTAAGTCAAGTATACAGAAACAAAGAGTAGAATGGAAGTTTCCAGAAATGGGGAGCAGGAGGAAGTGGGAAGATATGAGTCAAAAGGCCACAAAGCAGCAGTTACACAAATGAGTAGATCTAGCCAACTAATGTACAGCCAGGGGGCTAGAGGTCTGGATATTTTGCTCTGAAAGCTTGCTGGAGAGTAGATTCCAGGTGTTTGTTACCACACTAACACATAAGCAAGTAAAGGTGACTATGAGAGGTGATATGTTAAGTACCTCTACTGCATTTGTGCAGACTGTCAATGCATATATGTCCAATGCATATACATTCAATGTTACACATCATATGCATGTGTGTATATTATATGTGCAAGTGTGTATATGTCTACACATGAACACATACACATGCACACGCATGCACACAGAGCGAGGAAAATATGTATGTGCCTACCTGAGTACCGGTGCAGCCAAGTCACACATTTTAGAATTTAAGGACATAATTTCTTTTGGGGGGGTCCAGTTGTGGGGCCTGAACTCTGGGCCTGGGCGCTGTCCCTCAGCTCTTCAGCTCAAGGCTAGTGCTCTACCACATGAGCCACAGCGCCACTTTTGGCTTTTTTCTTTTTGCTTATGTGGTGCTGAGGAATCGAACCCAGGGCCTCATGCATGTAAGGCAAGCACTCTACCACTGAGCCACCTTCCCAGCCCCAAGGACATAATTTTAATATTATTTTATCTTAATGCATTTTCTCCAGGTTTATACTCCTTGCAATTCTGAAAATTTAGGAGCTATGACAAAAGAAAAAGCATCTTCATTGTTCTCCCTTAATAGCACTTTGTACGCTGCCATCTGAAGAAGAATGAAGTCCATCCCTGATGATTGACAGCTGAAAAGTCAGGGGTGCTGAAGTAGCATGCCCGAACCACGAGCGGCTTCTCAATTAATTATCCTGATATCAAGCATTACCACACAACTAAAGAACAGCTAGTCTTGTGTCTCAGCAATCCACCCACTGAATATGAACCAGAAGTGTAAGAACAGAAAGGAAGGTAAACAAAGCAGGTATGTCAAAGCCCTAGGCTTTCCAAACTAAAGCTTCTAGTTAATTAAACATGACAGGAAAAAGAAAATCAAGACATTGTCACCACTATTATTTGTTTTTAATTTATATCTCCTGTTCTCAAAATCAATGGAAAAAATAAATCTGCCAGCTTTCCTGATGTGATCACAGCTAAAAGCAGTTTCTATTTTTGAGTTCTTGCTTCCTATTATTCCAATACACTTCTCCACAATGTGTGTGGGGGTTGGTAGCTGTCCAACTCCTTTGCCAACATGGCCTGGTTTTAATTGAGCATGCCTGAATGGGAGAAAGGGGACCAGGATTGTAAAGCAAACACCACATCAGCATTGCCTGAGGCTTGATAGCTGTTTTTCTTGCTGATTTAAGATCTCTATATATGTTTTTAAAAAAATAACAAAACTTGATTTATTAAAGAACCAAAGTTGCCATTAAAACACTCTTTATCAAGAAGAATCAATAGAACGCAGTAAGTTAATACAGCTTCTCAATGTAATGAATCAATGGAATCGTTTGAAGACGTTATATATTAATGGCTTGTTTGGTTGTACTCCATTTATTCCGTGATTGTGCAATCAACTCAATTAGCCTATTATTCCAGGTCCAAAACTCCTGGGATATTCTCCAGCACATTCTTCTCCCCATCAAGATAGTTTATTACTAATGCATTGCATAACCTAGGAGTCTAAGTGAATATCCAAATATTTTTCCCTTCAATGGAATCCGAAATGTAAAAATTTTGAATTTTCAAATAAAATAAATTCCCTATCAAGACAATAAGCCAATGACAGTCACAGCTAAGAATAATAACACTGATAAAGAAGCATATGTCAAACACTATTGGAGCTATTGCTACTCAAAATCCTCTTTCTCATTATTTTTTTCCTAACAAGATCCCACATTCTTTTTTATGATGAATCTAAAAATAACACAATCTTCTGAAGACTCATTTGTGACTGAGAATAGATGGGGTTGGAAATAAATAGGTTGAAATTCTTGGGGAGGCTTATCAGGAAAGCTTGTTTTCTCGAAGTTTAGAAAGAAAGAATTGGGAGAAAGAAAAGACTTTCTCAGTCTTCTTGCCTGAAGCTCTGACGGGATGATGATGATCATGAAGCAGCAGTTCTGCAGCACTGTGATAGAGCTCCTTTCCCAGGACATGGATCTGTGTCCTTGCTACTTCCTTTTGAGCAGCTGTAGCTCAGTTTAGGACTGACATGTCCCAGATTTCTTGTTACCTGAGAGGAAGGAATCTCTTTGCAGGCTAGAAGGAACAGTCAGAATTCATAACAGGGTGATTCAAAAACTCAACTCACAAAACATCTACTGAGGATGTCCAGCATGGTGGGGGGGTCCACAAGTGTATGGAAATTTTGGCGAGGTTCAGCCCCTACAATCAAGTGATCTGGAACTTTCCCAACATTGCATGGGCTCTGGAGATCCCAAGATTTCTGAAATCTACCTCCCCAGTGCTCACAACCTAAGTAAGCAAGGACACCGGTTTCTGTACAGGGGGAATACAACTCTTACCTATGAAGTCAGGGCTTCATCCTTGGTATCACACTCAAGTTTGTTTGTTTCTTTTTTAATCATTTAAGTTTAGGAAGTTTACCTGATCTTTATATCCTTTGGCACACTCAGGGCTAGGAGGTCTTGTTTAGCAAGGAGGCGAGTTTACTTTGATCCACTGTCTTCTCAAACTATTTCATCATGAAACTTCTCACCACCCTGAAGTACCTCTTAAAGTTCAAAGAAGCATTTTTGTCATGAGCTCGGTCAAAGGAAATGGGCTCTGAGGTTTGAACTCAGGACCTTGTCCTTGCTAGGCAGAGACTCTATGGCTGAGCCAAGCCTCCAATCCAGAGAAGCATTTCTGAAGAAGCCATATCCTAGTTAATAATGTTATAGCCATAAGCCTATGGTGAGTATAGAACAGCTCAAGTCATAGTTCAATTATTCCCACATGGGGACTGTTTGGTAAAACCATCTGCTGTGAGTTGAATTCTGTCCCTCCAAAAAACATGTTGAAGTCTTTATCTGGATATCTGTCATGTAAGGTCTAATCTATAAACACTCTTGTCAGATGTTATTTAGAAATAAGCTATGAAGATCCTGCAATGGATTGTGGTGGCTTTTCATCAAATTATTATTATTATTTTAAAAAAAAACAGTGGGGGCTGAGAGTGTGGCTTAGTGGTAGAGTGCTTGCCTTGATACCTGAAGCCCTGGGTTCGATTCCTCAGTACCACATAAACAGAAAAAGCCGGACGTGGTGCTGTGGCCCAAGTAGTAGAGTGCTAGCCTTGAGCTCAGGGACAGTGCCCAGGCCCTGGGTTCAAGCCTTAGAACTTGAAAAAAAATAAACCAACAATCAGTAGTATCTTTATTAGGCCCAGGGATACATACAAACCCACAAAGCAGAAGGCCACGGCATACAGAGACTAGGGGCAAAGCTTAGTGAGAGAGCATTCACCCAGCATGCAAGCATGCTTTTTCTTTCACAAGTAGATCAGGAAGAAACTCTGGGTGACAGCTCCCCCACAGTGTTGCATTACCGCTCATCTCTTAAATAAAGACTGCATTGGAGTCTAAAGAGTCAGAGAGAAAGAGCCTGGCACATGTGTTGGGTGGCTGTCTCTACTTGCACAACTCCTGGGCCCTGGGTTTTCACCCTCTGATGTTCTCAAAAGCCCAGGGGTTAGAGCTTCCTCCCACACTCACACAATGGGGTGGTGGTGGAAACTTTAAGAGGTCTAGTCACTGGGGTGTGTCCTTGAAAAGAAAGAACAGTGGGAAACTTGTTTCTTTTCCAATTTCTCTTTTTTTTTCCTCCATTTTTCTCTCTCTGCCTCTCCTTTCTCTCATAAACATAGCTATTCATGTATCTATTCATAGAATACATATATAGATATGTGTATATATACATATGAATAGAACATCATGCTAACTATAGGACTTTTCAAGGAGTCAGTGGGGAGAAAGGGAGAAGGAAACAGAAAGAAGGTGCTGAATAATCTCAGAATACACAGAATGCAACTCTGCATGAAAGTAGCATACTGAACCTCCATGAGAACTGTTGATCAATAGGGGTGTGGAGGAGTGCCAGCGAATGAGAAAACAGAGAGGGCTCTTCTGAGAAAAATATACTATATGCACATCTGAATCGCCATGATGGAACCCTTTGATCCAGTTAATGCACATGGAAAAAAAATGGATGAGGGGACAGAGGCATGGCTCAGTTAGTAGAGCACTAGCCTGTGAGTGAAAGCATCAGCTATAGAGTTTGAGTCCTGGTCTCAGAAAAAAAAAAAAAAAAAAAAGATAAGAATGTAAAACAAATTGTGCTTGGGAAGGGCAGCAGAGGTATCAGAGGAAAGGGTGTGGTCTTGCAAAGAATGTAATTGAGAACAAATATTGTCAAAGGAATTTGTTTGCATGTATGAGATGAGAAAAATGAGACCTGCTGAGCTAGTTTTGAGAAGTGGGAGTGAGCAGAGTGAGTGTCATAAAAGAGGGGAGGGTACACTGATTGGGGTACATGGCAAACATATGTGGAAATATAACAATAAATCTCCCTTTTAGGACTGGGAATGTGGCCTACTGATAGAGTGATTGCCTAGCATGCATGAAGCCCTGGGTTTGATTCCTCAGTACCACTTCTTAAATAGAGAAAGCCAGAAGTGGCTCTGTGGCTCAAGTGGTAGAGTGCTCGCCTTGAGCAAAAGAAGCTCAGGGACAGAGCCCAGGCCCTGAATTCAAGCCCAAGACTGGCAAAAAAAAAAATCACCCTTATATGACTAAGAGTATATTAATAAAATATTATGCTATGATTATAAGACTTACTATATTAGAGCTTTAGTATTACAACTAACATTTCTCAGGATATGAAATTCTTTAAAACCTTGAGTATTTTTAATCCATTCATGATCAAAAGTACAATCATAGCTCCAAACCCTGTCCGCATTAATTCAAAATAAACTACCTACTGGGTGAGGGAAGATTTGTATCATTCAAGCAGAGGGAACTCACACAAACAAAGCTCGTGTGTTTAATCAGCATCAAGAAATCAGGAGGAAAAAAAATGTAGTGCACAATGGCATTTGAGTTTTATCTACTCTGCATTAGCTCACAATTCTATTTATATATCCTCCACCATTTACATCTCTGATGCATCCTGACTTCTGATCTTCCTCTACCATCATGTGGTACTGAGGTGGCTCAAATAAGGGAAGGATAAGATTGGACAGTCAGACAGTGGGAGAGCTGGAATATTCTACCCAAAGATGACAAAGGTATGCAAGGGACTATACACATTTAGAAAACAAAAAAACAAACAAAAAACATGGGTAATCACAAAAGGATCTGGAAAGAACTAGAAACAGGTACATGCTTGCCTGTGCGCACACGCATCACACACACACACACATACACACAGAGCTTAGAAGACAAGTAAATACGACTGTCCCTAACTTTAAGGAATCGTGTAACTTGCTCTTCTCATCTTCCAGAGTTGTAAACAGGAAAAGGAAGAAGAGATTGCTTCTACACAGCTGGATCCAGTGCAGGGCTTGGGGGAGTGAGGCAGACCAGAGTTGATGTTCCTGTGGGATCCTGGAGGTGAGTGAGCTGCAGGAATGGAAGGTTCTGGAAAGATGGTCCCAAGCCAGGGCAAGCCCTCCTCTCTCCTCCCACCCTTCCTTCCCTGTGGCCCAGGTGCTCCTCCTACTGATGCTCCCAGAGTTCTATGTGTGCTTTTTTTCTTTTTCATCTTTGTGTCTGCGATAGCCTTTTCTTATTCTTTTTTTTTTAACTAGAAACCACCATGTCAATTACTAGTAAACTCCACTGAATCCTGACTTAGCTGTGCAGCTTCAGCAAAGGTACGCTCACTCTTTTTAGTTACAGTATTTGATTGCTTTATGAAAAATCCAAGTTTTCCTTACACTTCCATTAGCTTTGTTTTCCTTTTCTGCACTCAAAATTCTGCATTGTTCAAAACAAACTGCAATTTAAAAATCCATGTAAAGCAAACTGAAACGTCGTTTAAGTATAGCACCCACTACTGATGTATATGTATTTTTTTTCCTACCAAGTGCCAATAGCTGTTTTTTTTAAAGTAATGTTTATTAAAAAAAAAAACAAAACTGAGACATAAGATAGTGATACAGGCAGAGGGACGATGTGTTTTGGGTCCCTTCAACTTAAGAAGTGCCATGTCTTACCTTTTCTTCCAAAGCTTGGGCTTTGAAGAGAACGAAGTCATTGTGGGATTTCTCTCCCTTCCCCCAGAGTCATTATTATCTGAAGAGCAAAAAAAGCCAACCAAGATGTGGTCAGCACAGCTCTGCTCCACCTTTCAGCCTGTGTCATATCGAGGTACCAATGGCTATGTTCCAGGTACTGGGGAAAGCTAGCTCTGGAGTGCTAGGCAAAGAGTCATTTAATAATGCCAACACAGACACCACCTAGGAACCCAAAGAAACAAATTTGTAAAAAAAAGCCCTGAAGCTGTGCTCAATCTTAACGCCTTTAAGGAACACCATTCTCTCTCTACCCCTGTGTCCCTAAATTTGCACACCCTAAAATGCTTACTTTTTTCCTCATAGTTTCTGTATTCTTTTTAGGTAAACTGAACTTTCTCTAGGCATTCCAATAGAATATTAAGAGTCACAAGTCTATACAATTACTTTACTTGCTAAACCCATGTGTCAGATAAAATTGCTCTCTGGAGATGGTCAGCTTTTGAAACAAGGTGAGCCTTTTCAGGCTTGTGATAGAAATTCAACGTTCAAATGCCTAACTACTGATTTTCATCTGGTCACTCACCCAGGACTGAACATTCAAAGTAGCTTCTTTTCTTTAATCTCAGATACTAGAAGAAGACTGTTTTCCACACACTACCTTTTCTGTTGCTGCTGTTGTAGGTTTATTTCAACAAGCTTTAAGTAGAAATCATTCTAAAATATGTGATTTTTTTTTCAACTGTCCCCAGAGGGCAAAGAAAGCATAGTGCACTCCTTTGCTCAATTTGGAATGATCAAAGTGAGTTCTAATATACTAGATTAAGGAATTTGTCCCTCACTGATTGGGCAACATGGCTTCTCCCCAGTGAAATGGGCCTGGCCAGGCAGAGCTGGCAGGTTCTCCTCTGCTTTGTCTGAGAAGCTGGTGGTCAGATTCCTCACAACGTGGCCATGAAATGGGTCCCTGCCATGACTGTCCTCAGAAGCTCTGGGAACGAGTTCTATTTCAGGACTTCAGAGTAAAAACCTGGCATGTGGCCACCACTACACCCAGTATTACAGATGGGCTGTCTTGTGATTCTGTGGGATGTTTACTTCTTTAAAAAGAGATTTTAAAAAATCAACATAATTAGGATCTATTAGTTGTACAAGGGGTTTTAAAAGTGATATTCATGTGTGTGTGTGGGCGCACGTGCGTGTGCGTGCATGTGTTAACCCCTAAGTATAGATTATAGCCTTCATCATAGGAAGAGTGATTGTGGAGTGAAAAAATTAATCGCCAAAGTGTGTATGGAGGAAGTGAGAACCATTTTCATCAAGAAAGGAGGGCTTGTTCTTGAGTTGTTACAAGAGGTTAGGAAGGCAGGACAAAACAGTCTAGAATTAGTCACTCTATTTGCAGAGACATAATTATAGTCTTCTATTTAAAGGAGAATTCATGTTGAGAATAAGGAGATGTTTCCATTTGGAAATGGAAGCCACAGAGCCTTGCAGCGTACGACCGGAGTCAATCCCAGGGAAACCTGCTCTTCCCAGCAGACTCCCTTCACGCAGGCCGACTGGGACTGGCAAGACACAAGGAGCATAGACATTTGGTAAGGCTAGAAGACAAGGAGACAGGTGTTGAGGAGAAATCAGAGGGATGTTCAAAGAGAATAAGGAGAATAGTTCATGGCATTCCTTGGACGCAAAGCGAGGAAGCAGAATCCATTCTTCATTTCACTCAGGGGAAGAGGTTGGCAAGGCTGTGGAAGGATTTTAAATGGAATAGTGAACATGAAATCAGCATTTTGGGAAAATTAAATTTAGGCAAAGGTGTTTCGTAGAGAATTGAGGAACAGATATTGGTGAAAGAAAACTATCATCAGATTATTAATACAGTGAGTATAGTGAAGGGAGAAAGTGGGCTAGAGAATACAAAAAAAGAAGAGATTTAGGAAGTCTTTTTAAATAAAAGAAGCAAGAATGTAAAGCAATAAAAGATTTCGAGACTGCTACAAAAGAAAACACATATATGGAGACCTATTATTATTAATTAAGGATGAAATTGAATATTTTTTGTTTATATGATTATGGATCATCTATAATAGAATGTAACTGGTTTGTTTATTGGATAGGGATTTAACTCATGGTCTTTTGCTCTTGCTTGGCTTTTTTCTCTTAAGGCTGGGGCTCTACTTACTACTTGAGTTGCACCTCTACCTCTGCATTTGTCTGTCCAGGCTAGTTTAGAAATTGGATCCTTATATCTCAATTTTCTGAGTGACTAGGATTACCTGTGTGGGCCCCTGGTGTCTGGCTGCAATTTCATATTGCAATGACAAACTTGTATAGGTATATCTGGATCACAAAATAATGAAAGGGCCATATTCCTAGAGAAGACATAACAACCCTTCCTTGTGTTCTAGTTTCTATTTTTACAAATTTATCATCCAGGACCCAGTCTCTGCTTCTCCTCTTCTTATCACTCATCTCCCACCTTCCTTTCCATGATTAACAGAATATTCTTTTTCCTCATTTAATTCTGACATCTGACTTATCATCCATCCCAACCACTGACAGGAACATGATTGTCAACTGATTCATTGCTTCATGTCTATGACTCTGTGACTCGTTTCTTTTCCATTTTATGTATTTATTATTTAATATTTTGCTGACTCGGGGCTGGGAAGGTGGCTCAGTGGTAGAGCGCTTGCCTTGCATGCATGAGGTCCTGGGTTCGATTCCTCAGCACCACATAAGCAAAGAAAAAAAAAGCCGGAAGTGGCGCTGTGGCTCAAGTGGTAGAGCACTAGCCTTGAGCTGAAGAGCTGAGGGACAGTGCCCAGGCCCAGAGTTCAGGCCCCACAACCGGACCCAAAAAAAAAAAATTTTTTTTGCTGACTCTGGGGTTTAAACCAAGGGCTGGGTGTTTTTCTCAGCTATCTTGCTCAGAGCTGGAGCTGTACCACTTGAACCATGCCTCTAGGCTGGCTTATTTGCTGTTTAGTTGAAGATGGAGTTTCAGACTGGCTTCAAGCTTCATTCTCCCAGTTCTCAGCTGCCTGTAGAGTTGTCATCTGCCTTTCACGGCTATCTCTCTCTTCTGACATAAGTCCTTTATTAACCAATCCCATCTCTGTACTTGTCCTCCCTGAAGGCATGAATTTCCTGTTACTCTATCTATTAACATTTTTCAGTATTTGGCATATTTAATTTTCCTGTAGTGGCTGTTACAATTTACCTTTCTTTTTCTTTTTTCTTTCTTTCTTTTTTTTTGTGCCAGCCCTGGGGGCCTGGGGCACTGTCCCTGAGCCTCTTTTGTTCAAGGCTAGAGCTCTATCACTTGAGCCACAGCACCATTTCCAGCCTTTTGTTTTGTTTTCTGTTTGTGTTTGGTTGTTAAGTGGAGATAAGAGTCTTACAGATTTGCCTGACCCCAGATGGCTTCAAACTATGATCCTCAGATCTCAGCCTTCTGAGTAGCTAGGATTACAGATGTGAGCCACTAGTACCCGGTTTACCTTTCTTTTTTCCTTGAAACTCTGCTCTCATTCTGCTTTGGTTATTTTGCCTCTCTTTTCTTAATATTCTCTCATCTTCTCATGTTAGGAATTCTCTTTTACCTTCTCCTCTGTGTGCATAAATTACCTGTTCAATTTCATTCACTTCCTTTTCTGAATGCACCTCCAATTTACTACAGAGAATTATACATCTCTTGGACGTGTCGTAAAATATCTCAAGCAATGAATCTTTATCCTGTCTCAAATCCTTCCTTCTTTGATATTATCTTCTGATTTATGGAATATAATTCTAACTGTAATACACATGTAAGATAGCAAAGGGAAGTTGTCCTTGAGTCCTTCCTATTATTTTCCACATGGTAGTTGATTTTCTGTGTCATCTTGATGGAGCCACAAAACTCCCAAAGGTTGGATTATTTTCAGAGTATCTCTGAGATTAGCATTTCAATCAGCATGCTGAGTCAGCAGGTTGCTCTCTCCAGTGTGTACTGGCCTCAGCCAATCCCAGGAGGACTGGAACATGAGAAAAGCTTGAGTGGTGGAAGAGTTCTTTCTTGTAGTCCATTGTCTTCAAACTGATGAATCAGTCTTTTGCCTTTACACACAAACCCAGAATACAATTTACATTGTTAGGGGGCTGATTCTCAAGACTTTGGACACATCTGGGGTCATCCCACTGCCTCTTTTAGATCTTCCATCACTTAGACCAAAGATGTTGGACTTTTCAGTCTCCCTAATCATGTGAACCAATTTCTTACATTAAATCTCCTTCTCTAAGGAAAAAAAAATACGCATAACCTCCTAGTTCTATTTCTCTGGAGAGTTCATATGGATATGGATAGATTTGGGTACCAATAGTGTTTCCAATTTTAAAGGTGAATTTCTAGATTCAGTTCCTGGGCTGAGCTCTTGTTATGACCTAAATACTTCCCCAAAATTTATATGTTGAAACCTAATCTTTATATTAAGAGAACAGACCTAGCTGGGTGCTGGTGGCTCATGCCTATAATTCTAGCTACTCAGGAGACTGAGATCTGAGGTTGGCTGTTCAAAGCCAGCTGGAGGAGGAAAGTTTGTGAGAATCTTATCTCCAATAAATCACAGAAAAAGCCAGAAGTGGTGCTTCGGCTCAAGTGGTAGAGTGCTAGCTTTGAGCTAAAGAGCTCAGGGACAATGCACAGGCCCAGAATTCAAGCCTCAGGACTGGGAGGGGGAAATGGGCCTTTGACAAGTCATAAAGATTCTAACCTCATTAATACCATTATCTCTATGATGGAGAGGGGGGCATGTTTACTTTGTCTTCTATGTGAGAATATAGCCAGAAAATGCTATTCTTGAAGAAGAAAGTCCTCATTAGCAGCTAAATCTTTTGCTGCTTTGATTTTGCTTATCTTTGCCTCCCAAACGAAGCATTAAGCTTTTTCTTATTTACAAATTACCCACTCTATGGTATCTTTCTTATAGCAGTCAGAATGGACTAGGCTAGCTCTGTGATCTTAAGAGATAATTATGATACTATTGCTTTTATTTTCAGTAGTAAAGAAGCAAAATGGTTCATTAAATGGTCTGGCAATAGATATAAGGAAAAGTCTTATTGGATACTTCTAGTAGTAAAGATGGAGTCACCCTGCTGGCTGGGAATATTGATCCTGACTATCAAGTAGAAATTACACATCACAATGAAGATAAGGAAAGGTAGGGTTTTGAAGATTTCTTAGGGTTTCCTCCATCATCATCATCATCATCATCATCATCATCATCATCATCATTATCATTATTGCCGGTTGTTGATCTTGAATTCTGGGCCTGGGCGCTGTCCCTGAGCTCTTCAGCTCAAGGCTAGCACTCTACCACTTGAGCCACAGAACCGCTTCCTGCTTTTGCTGTTTATATGGTGCTCAGGAATTGAACCCAGGGCCTCATACATTCAAGGAAAGCACTCTTCCACTGAGTCACCTTCCCAGCCCCTCCCTTAGTATTATTATATCCTATGAATAAGGTAAGTGGATGGCTACAACAATCCGAGCCAGAAAAGACTAAATGCTTCATCAATAAAAGCCTGGTGTAAAGGAAATGCAAATCAAGATTATGCAATTCCATCTCACCCCAGTAAGGATGGAAATCTCCAAGCAAGCAAATAACAAGTGCTCCTGAGGATGTGGGAAAATGAATTCTTATATCCTGTTAGTAGAGATTACTTCAGTCACTGTGGAAATCAGTATGGAGGTTCTTCAAAAAATGGAAAATAGCTCATGGACATATACCCAGAGGAATGTAAGATGGTATACACTAGAGATATCTGCATATCCATGTCCAGTGAGGCACAACTCACAATATCCAATTATGGAATCAGTCCCGAAGCTCATTCTATGATTATTATTGCCTGATGTCAAATGTCTGAAATCATTATGTCATATGTTGCGTATACTTGTCCAGTTATTTCAGGCTATAGTGTAAACCTGGTCCTCTTATATAGTACTTTGAATAACTTTGGTTTGTTTCATTCTTATTTCATGGTACAGGTATCATTGATTACTCTTTGCAAATACTGGTTCAGTAGATGATGCCTAGACTCATCCCAATAGCCAGTATCTGATTGTTCCCAGGGCCACCTCAGGTTGTGGAGGTTACCTTGCTGTTTGTAGAAAGGACAGGGTGACATCTAGGACTTTTGTTCTTTACCCTGGCTCTCATTAATGGCTGCATGAGGTATGAATATACACACTGCAGCCTTATTGCTCTTGATTCTGAGGTATAAGCTATGCTGTCTTCAAAGTTCTTCTGGGAGGTTGAGCAAAAATTTACTTACTTTTCATTTTGTTTGCCATCCTTTCCCATGATCACATTGCTTTCTTCCTCCCCATGGGCATTCCTCCTAATGACTCTCTTCTACATGAATTCTTCCTTGGATGGCCAATTCTAATCATCCTAGTCTAGAACAGCCAGGTTCAATGATAGGTTAATGTTCTTGTTCTTTATGCAATAATTAAATTTCCTTCGTAGTTAAGCATTTGGAGTCTTTCCACTTTTTCTACAATAATCAGCTGTATTATTTCATTCTTATTACTTTCACAAATAAAATACTCTCATGTAACTTGTAGAGGAACAAGATTGACCAAGCCCATGGTTTTGGAGATGAAAAATGAAATCATTTAGTGCCAGCTCTAGGAAGGGCCGCGCTGGATGCTTCTACTCAGGAAAGATGTAATTTTTGGCAGGAACAGGTCTGAGAGAAAGAAATCCCATGTTAAGAGGACAAGAAGAGTAAATGGAGGGACCACTCTTGCTCTTTTTTTTTTTTTTTTTGGTTGGTCATGAGGCTTGAACTCTGGGCCTGGGTGCTGTTCCTCAGCTCTTCAGCTCAAGGCTAGCACTCTACCACTTGAGCCACAGTGTTTTCTGAGTGGCTTATTGGAGATAAGAGTCTCATGGCCTTTCCTGCTCAGTCTGGCTTTGAACTGGGATCCTCAGATCTCAGCCTCCTGAGTAGCTAGGATTACAGGCATGAGCCACCAGTGCCTGGCAGACTTGTTCTTCTTTTAACAACCTTTTTGATGGAACCAACTCAAGGTTCCAGAAAAACTATCTTCATCACTTTCGATCCATCCAAAGTTCCACAACTCGAAGCCAGAAGTAGTGGCTCACACCTGTCATCCTAGCTTCTTAGGATGATGAGATCTGAGAGTCTTGGTTCCAAGGCAGTCTGGGCAGGAAAGTTAGTGAGACTCTTATCTTCAATTAACCAGCAAAAAACCAGAGATGTAACTATGGCTCAAATGCTAAAAAAGCAGCCTCAAGAAAAAAAAAAAAAGACAACAACAACAACAAAAAAAAACCCAGCACCTAGGACCTCAGTTCAAGCCCCAGGACCAGCACAACAACAACAACAACATAATAATAATAATAAAGAGGTCTATTAGCTCAACAACTCATACATGCATTCAAATCCCATGTACCTTCTCAGAACTGGTACAACAACAACAATAGCAGCAAAAGTTCTACTACTTCTTACTTTTACCATATTGAGGACCAATCTCACTGCACATGAACCTTTAAGGGGCGGGGGGAGGAACAGCAAACCACAACACTAACTTTGAAATGATTAAGTTTACATGTAAAAATATTTTCCTAAGATAACATTTTACATATAGATTACATTTTATGGATAGATTCCTGGAAGAGAAATTATTAAATCAAAGAGTATGAATATTTCATGGTGCTTGAACTATATTGCTAGCTTGCTTTCTAGAATACATCACATCTTTAAAAAAAATTAGTTTTGACCACATTAAAGCCAATCTTTCAGTGCCTCAGAAGCATAAGGCAAGTACTCTATCACTTGAGCTACAACTCTAGACCTTGTGGTTTTTTTGTTATTGTTGTTGTTTATTAGACATATTGCAAGGTATGACTTTGCCTTGAACTTAGTACTCTTTTGCTTTTGCTTACCAAGTAGCTGGCATTACAGATTTGACCCACGCTTTCTGGCTCACATTAAACCAATCCTAGTTTACATTTTGAAATAATCTTTGATGACTATATTAGTAATAAAAGATCATTAACATTGTGTTGATTTCTTCCATTCCTAATGAGATTGAATACTTTCTCACATATTTTCCTGTTGTTTCTCTCTTGTAAATTATCTCTTCATGAACATTATAAATGAATTATCTTAAGTGTTTTTAACAACATATGTAGGATTACATCATCTAAAATGGCAAAAACCTATGTGATTTATGCTATTTTACTAATACAAATACTTTAAATCTGTTTTAAAATTATTTTAATCATCAAACTGGCCAATAGTTTTGCTTCCTTTTTCATTTCTTCTAATGCTTCTTTACTAAGAAAGTTGGGCTAGAAGTAAATTCAGTTAAATTTTATATTACATTCTCCTATTGAATTTTTATTTCTTTTTCCCTCTTAATACTTCTTTTGTGAATTCCTCTTTCTATTTAATTTTGACATATGTCAGGGTAGAAAATAGATTCACCTAATTCTAGTTTAGCCACTCCATAAATATTTATTTAGTGTTTACTATGTACTATTCTCATTGCAAGGTAAGATTAGTAGAGACAAATGTTGAGTTAGTTAAGTCACATTTTAGATTAATAGGGAAGAGGAAAAGAAGAGGGAAATATGCAGAAGGGGACACCCAACAGAAGAGATTTTACCCAACTTCTAAGATGGTTTGATAGCAACACCTTCTTTATAGAAAATAAACCTTATAAACAAGGGCATATTAGGAAATTAAAGATGATTACCTTGAAAAATACAAAAAAAATCATGGATTATTGGCCAGATCTACCATTTTCCTCTTCATCTAATTACCTAAAAATTCTACTGTAGAAAAAAATGTTTTCCTGTGACCATGTATAGTTTACGTGGTTGATATAATTTTACATTCCACTTTATTCCCTGCAATACTGTAAAACATTTACACATTTCAAAAATTATTTAGTATCATATTTAATAGTTCGATTGTTTTCAAATGGACCAATCATCTTTTCAAAGCTGAGTTCGTTTCTGCTTTCAAATAGGTATTGTAATGCTATCAAAAAATCATGCTCATCTTTTGAGTGTATACATTTAATCAAAATGAATAAGTACATGCAGACAAGATCTGAAGATGTCAGATAAATTTCTTGTTGAATTTACCAGGCAATCTCTTCAATTTCCTTCTTTTTTAGTACTCTTAAAATAATCTATTCAATAATTTACTGAGCCTCTAACAAGGAAAATGAGCTATAATTGGGTCCTACCATGAGAAATAACAGACCATACATTTTGACGATTTCTTCTTAGGATATGTATTTCAATGGAACACTTTACATCTTTAATCTTTCTCCTTTCCATAAAGTATATGCTATTCCTAAAGAACAAGAAACAATAACAAACCAAACAACACACACACACACTCACACACACACACGCACACACACACACACACTTCTATCTGAAGCTCCACCCATTTTTATTCCCCCTTCTCAAGAAACTATACAAAAAGCTGACTCCATTCTTATCTATTTCTCTGTAATTATGCTCCACTCACCTTCTTTCTTTTTTTCTTTTTTTTGGGGGGGGGGTCCGGTCGTGGGGACTGAACTGTGGGCCTGAGCGCTATCCCTCAGCTCTTCAGCTCAAGGCTAGCGCCCTACCACTTGAGCCACAGTGCCACTTCCGGCTTTTTACTTTTTGCTTATGTGGTGCTGAGGAATCGAACCCAGGGGCCTCATGCATGCAAGGCAAGCGCTCTACCTCTGAGCCACCTTCCCAGCCCTCACCTTCTTTCTTATCTTCCAGTCTCTCACCAACTGTCTTCTTTCCTGCCAGACTGGGTTGAAATTTTCAAATCTTCTTTGTAATATGAGCAGTGGCAGTCCCCTCTCCTGGAGCACTCTCTTCTCGGTTCTTTGATTTCCTACTTCATCTCTTCCTTTCTCTTGATCATCAGTTCCTCTTTTTACCACACTGGCTAGCATCTGATTGCTACTGATAGCTACTGAGATGTATTCTTTGTAGAAGCAAGTGAAGTTCCCAAAACTCTTTATGCACTTGATATTTTACTTGTATAATTTCATTAAGGATGATATGAAGAAATCCAAAGATGAAAAGAGTATTTGTTTCTATGAAAATATAAAAGAGTGTTTTGGAAAAGTTCCACAGAAGCTTGTAGCTTAAAGAAAAATTACCGTCAAATTGAGTGAAAAAATAAAAGCAACCTAGAAATAAAAAAATCCTTGCAATCTAGCTATATTCTACATAGTGATAGCCTCATCATACTCTACTCCATGAAGCTCCAACTAGAACCTTTCAACACTGTTCTAAGTCTTAAAATACTTAAAAGCTGAGCTTTCAACCAACAATGGGTTCACACAAACCATTACTTTGGTCCCACATGAAGAGAAATTTCAAGGAAAGTCTGTGTCTTAAGGTATCAGTGCATCATTTTTATGACCCTTGGCTTTAACTGAATGTAATTAACCAACCATCAGTCTTAATGGCCTTTGTTTAAGAGTCCACTTTTTAAAGGGCATTTGATGACATCATGCAGCCTCCTGCTGGCTCTGCTTTCTTCTTGAGCAATTACATTTCCAAGTGCAGCCTCTACATAGCTTTTCAGCAAATAGGTACCAATCTGCCAGCTTTTCACAGCAAGGATCTAAGGTTCATTGTCTCTGAATCCTCCATCTGTCCTGCATCTTGCCTTGTACATATGCAAAACAACCACTTTAAAAAGTTGATATATAAAGTGCCCTGGAAATACCAATTCTAAGAATTAGAAGTCAGACTTAAATGAATCTTTCAGATGAGAATGTTTTGTTTTGAATTCATAATTTACTCCTACTCAGTGAAAGGAAAGAGTTAATAATTATGATAGGGATATTATCATATTAATTGGGTAAGCTGAAGGTGAGTAGATATAGATATGTAGATTACTACCATTGACTGGATATAGACAATGACAAGCACCACTAAAGCTTTGGGTTGTATCTAAAGTCTGAAGTTTTTCTTCCCTCCTGAGCCTGGTGGTTTTTGTCTACATTGGATCATTCTTCCCCTGTTACAGATGAGAAAATGGACTGCTTCCATAGTTACTGGCTTCCTCTGCCATGTACAGGTAGTTTATGGCTTCGGTGGGATTTGAACCTCACACTGTGCATCATGAATCATCATTTAAAGGCTTCTAAACCCCTCTGTCACAGTGCAAGGGCATCCATCATCTAGGGAACCAAATGGTGAAAAGTCAAGTCTTTTGATCTACCATCTGTGCTCATCCTGGCCCTCAGATAACATATATCCAGAATCATGTCAGTAGAGTGAAGTCCTGTGATTTAGCACAGCTTCTTACTGAGTTCTTAGAAGTCATAATAGATGAACCATTCACCTTTAAATATCCTCCCAATGTAACTATTTCCAATTTGCTTTCCTTTGAGTACTCATTTGAAGAATAGGAAATGACAGCCAGGAGAGGCTTGCAGAAAGGCTATTTTTATTTATTGATTGATATCTCTAAATAATTGTACAAGGGCTTTCCATTTAACAAGTGAATTTATATGTATAATGTGTTTTGAACAGTCACCCTTTTCATTATATTCTGTCTCCCATTTATCCAACCCCACCTGTCCCCTCTGGTTTTCCAGTTCCACTTCCACATATGTATGTAAAGTGTTATGTGTTATGACTAGATTAGTCTACTTTGTCTCCAAGACAAAAACTGTTCGAGTGGGGGGGGGGGTGGATGGGTGGCAGATTGGAGACTGGGGGAAAGAGAGGGGGAAGTATAGCAGATGAAGGCGACAGGGACAAGGAAATGTGTTAAGTAGGTGATAGCACCAAATGGATGAGGGGACCAAAGGCAAAGTTCTTGTAAAAGATACAAAGAACCAGTGATGTCTGTGATATTGTGTCAGTTAATGTCTTTGTGATATGAAAAGGTTTGTTGATACTGGAAAGCCAGTTATTTATTTATTTACTTACTAGTTAGTTTATTTGCAGTGCTTAGAACTCAAAGCCTTGGACATGCATTAATAAGTTAATAAGTTCTATCACTTAGTAAGTTCTATCCAGAGCCTTACCACTTTTAAATTTTAGTTGTTTTTTTTTTTTTTAAGTTGTTGACTTCTTTTGCGAAGAACAATATTGAATTTCCTTTGTATAAAGAGATTCAGGTAAGGAAATCCAGGCAATGGAGATGATTTATTCTAGGATCCTAAACCTTTGATTTAGAATTGGTTTTGACAAATTATACATCAGATCTTGTGTTTTCTCTCTCTCTCTCACTGCTTTGTTTCTTTACCTCCTCTATCTTCAAAATGAGTATATTTGATTAAAACGACACATTCACTTTAGCGGAAAAGAATGTCAAAGTTGTCAAATGTTATCTTAGCCCAAAGGCAATGTTATGTAAATTCAATTTCAGGCCCTGATTCTTTCCCTGGGCTGCCTGCTGGAAAGAGCTTCACTAATCGCTTTAAGAAACTGACAACATACTTCACCTTGGCAGTGGAATCCTACAAAGACACTGCCACCATTAACGATTGGCTGTGGTTCTACATAGCCTTTTCCAATGTGAAATCATGGATAAATTTCAGGTAATAATTTTCCCTTTTCAAATTTTATGACTAAAACATTAAGTTGTATTTTGTGGCCTACAATTACTAATATTCCATATTGTTTGCCAGCAGCATTAGGTAAAGAATACTTTTGGAGTGCAGAATCAGATGTGAAGGAGTTAGAGATGTAAAAATGAATAACCACATATTTCAGAAGCACAAGACCTTTCCACAGGTTCTGAAAAACATCTAAATGCTGCATACTTGATGGAATACAGGCAATATTTCATATCTCTGTTAGCTTCCTTTTCTTTCTTTGTGGCTAGGATAATTTTCTATTCAAGTATAGCCAGGATTATTACAGTAAATTTCATTTCCCTCAGAGCCATTTGGAGAGTGTTTCCACAGGAAGTGCTTGTGTAGTGAATTTCACACAGACAACAGTGAGAAATTTGTAGCTATGAGGATCTGGAAGGATCCCATTAATATTCAGTCTCCATTTTCTTGCTTTCTTTTCCTTTTTTAAAGTTTTCTTTTCTTTTCATGACAGGAGGATTTAAACCCAGGGCCTGGGTGCTGTCTCTTTGCTTTTTCACTCAAGGTTCTCTTTCTACCACTTGAGCCATATCTCTACTTCCAGCTTTTTGCCCATTGATTGGAGACAAGAGTCTCTCAGAGCCTGGCACGCACTGGTGGCTCATGTCTTAATCCAAGCTACTCAGGAGACTGAGATCTGAGGATCATAGTTTGAAGCCAGCCCAGGCATAAAGTCCATAAGAGGCTGGGCATGTGGCTTAGTGGAAGAGTGCTTGCCTTGCATGCATGAACCTGGATTCAATTTCTCAGTACCTCATAAACAGAAAAAGCTGGAAGTAACACTGTGGCTGAAATGGTAGAGTGCTAGCCTTGAGCAAAAAGGAGCCCAGGGACAGTACCTAGGCCCTGACTTCCTGCCCCAGGACCAATGCCCCCCTCTAAAAACAAACAAACAAAAACACAAAAAAGTCCAAGAGATTCTTATCTCTAATTAACCACCAGAAAACTGGAAGTGGTGATGTGGCTCAAAGTGGCAGAGTGAAATCCTTGAGCAAAAATGCTCAAGGGATAGCCAGACTCTGAGTTCAACCCCCAAGATTGACCCAAAAAAAAAAAAAAAAGGAGAAGGAGGAAGGGAAGAAGAAGAAGGAGAAGGAGAAGAAGAAAAAAAGAGGAGGAGGAGGAGACCAAGGAGGGAGAAGAGAGGGAAGAGGAGGGGAAGGATGTCATCTCTTGGATTTGTCTGCCTGGGCTGATGAGTTAGAATTTCAGGAGTCAGACACTTGTACCCATCACAGCCTCTCAGTCTCTCTCTCTTTTTCTTTTGTTATTTATTCCTTCCCTTTGTTATGTATTGTTATTTTATTCTGCTTATTATTTCTGATTTTTGTTGTTGTTGGTGGTGGTCATGGGTCCTGAACTCAGGGCCTGGGTGCTGTCCCTGAGTCTCTTTGTGCTCAAGGCTAAGCCTTACCACTTGAGACACAGCACCACCTCCAGTTTTCTGGTGGTTGAGATAAGAGTTTCATGGATTTTTCTGCCTTGGCTCTTTGTAGCTAGGATTATAGGCAAGAACCACCAGCACCGTGCTTCAAGTCTCAATTTCTATGAGTAAAATTCACAGAGGTAAATGTAAACAATAGCAAACTCAATACCATTGAGGTTGTAGAATATTTACAAAATAGAATAAAACTCTGAAACTTTTAAAATGAAGATCCCATTTGATTGCAACAGATATAATCTTTAATATACTTGGCTTAAATAGAATGAGAAGATAGAAAGAATAGTATTGTTCTTGTCTAGATTTTCCTCTTGTCAAATCACTCACTTTCTGTGAAACCTAAGATTTCCAATGCCATCACAGTCATTTTGATGTCTTAGATGTCACTTTTATTTCTTGACCACAAACATGAAAATCCAATTCCCTGGTGGTAATTAAGATAATGTACTTGTATACCAAAACATCTTGTTCAATATCATGTAAGCTATTTTTTTAAAAATTAAAGACAAACACACTTACTTTTTACAGTAGTATAAATGTTGCAGGTCACTTGTGGCTTTTTGTAACTTCAGAGTCTACCTAAAAACTATCCAGTATGAGGGAGAGCTCTAGGTTGTCTTTAACCAACCATATGTACTTTTCCTTCAGCCCTCAATACTCCTTGTTCAGCAGAACATTATTGTGATGACAACTAAACTCCAGCAGGAAGATCATCACATTGATGCAGAATGTAACACAGGTCTCCACACTACTGAAGTACTTGAGAACTGGTTTACTTCCTTTCCAATTCAGGTCAACAGCAGTAACAAAACGATCATTTATGCAGAACATCAGCTTTCCCTCTCAGGTACATCAGAGGAACAAATGCACTAGGGATTCTTCTGAAGGGAAGTGTTATGATGCTTGTTTTGCTTATTTTCATCGTTGTTTAATTTTTTTTAAAAACCTTCACATAGGAAACCTTGTTGGCTTTTAAAATGCAATTTAGAAATGTAACTGATGTATTTCCTCGCCACCGATAGAACAGACACCCGACGCAATAAACGCATACTCATTTAAGCCTGGAAGATTTGTTTTTATGTTATTCTCTTTGCAGCCAGAGGAAATACATGAGATCATTTCTTTCCTTTCTGCCAAGAGCGAAGTGATTTCCCACCCCACGTGGAGAGCAGAGCAGTGGAGTCTAGCGTGTCTCTGTCTCTGGGTTCTCATCCTGCCAGCTGGGTGGTGCACGCATCCAGACTGGCACCCGGGGTGCGGACAAGACAGTCCCGGGGCTTCTCCCCTGAGGGCCACCGAGGCAGGCGCTGGCTGTCCTGAGCCACAGAACCCGGGGGACAACGCGGGGCTTGCGGCTGCCGGAGGGCATTGGTGACTGCTGTCCATCCCTCTGGGTGTCTACACCGCATTCCTGCCAACGTGAGCTCAACTGCAGGATCTCTCTCTCTCTCCCCCCCGCCTCCCCCCCCCCCCCCTTCTTGACTAGTCTCTGCTCTATCCTTGTCTGTCCTGTCTCTCAGT